>NC_084602.1:35258311-35858311 GCF_033807715.1 Cololabis saira
CTTTGCTACTTCCTTCCTTCCTTCTTTTCTCCTTTCTTCCTTACTTCCTTCCTTCCTTCATTCCTTCTTTTCTCCTTCCTTCCTTCCTTCCTTCTTTTCTCCTTTCTTCCTTACTTCCTTCTTTCCTTCATTCCTTCTTTTCTCCCTTCACCCTCCCTTTACCCAAAGACAGCACAAGGGTTAAAGGTGTTCTATTGGTAACGGGGGGGCTTTTATTGTGAAGGAGCCAGGTGAGTTAGAAGAGTTTCTACACCATGTTTTAGTAATTTAACTTTCGTGGCTTGGTAAATAGATTCATCTGCTTAGACATTGTGTTTCTGACATGATGGAGCATTTACTGCTGCAGCGGGAACTTCAAACACCGAGGAATCTCCTCCTTTCTCAGGAAAGGAAAGCTGCAGAGTGATGGGAAAGAAGTTTCTCCAGTTGTGAAACAGAAGGCGGGGAAGGGAACCTGCGAGCTCTCGGCCCTGGAACGGGTCCTCGATGTCCGGGAGGCGAGATCGCGCCGCTCCGTCACACTCCGGCTTCTGGTACCTGTTTCAGAGAGACGAGAGACGGACCCGTCACACCAAACACAAGCAAACCACAACAAACGAAAAGGTTGAGACGTTAAAAGAGGGGGACATGTGGACACGGATTTGGCTGATACTTGAATCAAAGCCTGAAAACTTTTTCCCAGCTTCTGTTGCCACGGTGACGCGCCAGACCCATAATTCAGAGCGGGAAATGCTGGTCGGCCCATTTAAGTCAACGGACAACAGAGACGCTGCCAACCAAACCAGTGAGCCAGAGATTGGAGAGAGAGAGACCCTCGCAGGAGTGAAGACGAGGCCAGATTCTAAATCGATCTCATATTAATTCCTAAAAATCGATTCGTATGTCTAAAGATCGATTTTTTTTTTATCATTACAACTTTTTTTTTGTTTATCCCCAAAAAAGGAATGTTTTGTTGGAGATGAGAATAACTAGTGCCATGTTTTTGCCTTTAAATATGTTTAAAGGTATGAAAACATTAAAGTTTTCAGTTATAATTGCATAAATTGTCTATATTTCATTACTTTATATACTGTCTTGGGGCTACATATGCATAAAATGCTAATAACCAAATTCTCAAAAATTTTAAACCGAAATAGACCAAAAAAAATGGAAAACTAAAACCGATTTCATCCGTCTCTGTTTTCATCATTACAACTTTTGGTATTTTTTTGTTTATGCCCAAAAAATGATTTTTTTGTTCGACACGGGAATAACTGGTGCCATGTTTTTGCCTTTAAATATGTTTAAAGGTATGAAAACATTAAAGTGTTAGGTTATAATTGCATAAATTGGCTATATTTCATTACTTTGTATACTGTCTTGGGGTTACATTTGCATAAAAAACCAAATTCTCAAAAATTAAAAACCGAAATAGACCGAAAATGGGAAAAAATAAAACTGGAATCTGGGGAAAAAATAAGACCGATTTCATCCGTCTCTGTTTCCTCCCTGGATCTGTTTGGTAATTCTGACCCACATGATGTTTCTGAAAGCAGTTCTATCAGCATTCTGGGAGCTGATTGGTCCTTACAGCATCATTAGCTGTTAATACTTGCTGTTTAATCTCAAAAATTAAAAATTATGACTAAATATCGTCGTCAACAAACCTTTATCACCTGAGGAAAACGAGACACAACGAAAATGCTGGTCATGTGAGGATAACAATAATTAAATATATAATGCAATATCGTAGATGAATAAAAACCAGACTAAAATGTAGATTACAAAATAAAAACTCTGCAAAAACGTGTCTTCATTTTCGTTGACCAAAACGAGACGAAATGTTCTAACAAAGATCCTTAATCTCCATGTTTTCAGTAGTTTCTCTGGTTTAATGTCCATGTTTTCAGTAGTTTCTCTGGTTTAATGTCCATGTTTTCAGTAGTTTCTCTGGTTTAATGTCCATGTTTTCAGTAGTTTCTCTGGTTTAATGTCCATGTTTTCAGTAGTTTCTCTGGTTTAATGTCCATGTTTTCAGTAGTTTCTCTGGTTTAATGTCCATGTTTTCAGTAGTTTCTCTGGTTTAATGTCCATGTTTTCAGTAGTTTCTCTGGTTTAATGTCCATGTTTTCAGTAGTTTCTCTGGTTTAATGTCCATGTTTTCAGTAGTTTCTCTGGTTTAATGTCCATGTTTTCAGTAGTTTCTCTGGTTTAATGTCCATGTTTTCAGTAGTTTCTCTGGTTTAATGTCCATGTTTTCAGTAGTTTCTCTGGTTTAATGTCCATGTTTTCAGTAGTTTCTCTGGTTTAATGTCCATGTTTTCAGTAGTTTCTCTGGTTTAATGTCCATGTTTTCAGTAGTTTCTCTGGTTTAATCTCCATGTTTTCAGTAGTTTCTCTGGTTTAATGTCCATGTTTTCAGTAGTTTCTCTGGTTTAATGTCCATGTTTTCAGTAGTTTCTCTGGTTTAATGTCCATGTTTTCAGTAGTTTCTCTGGTTTAGTTCTGCTGGGTGACGTTAGTCCTCAATCCCAGTCGCTGCAGCGGGGAATCAGATCCAGAAGATGCAGCTGCAGAGTTAGAGGCTGATGCCGTTAATGCAGAGCTCTAGGTTCACGTTATTAAAAACAAAGGCTGAGAGAAGAAGAAGATCCATCTTTGGATCCACTTTCCTACATAGACGTGGAAAAGAAAACCCAATGTGTCGTCGGAAAAGAAAAAGATGGGGAGAAATGCAGAAAAATAAATATGTTGTAAACTCAAATTAGAGTCTTCTGTATCTGGAATGAATGTTTTCTTGAGTCTATAAGGTAACAATAATATAATAATACGTACGAATTGTTACAGATTACTTTTGTAATACTGTATTTGACCCGGTCTTTGTACGTTTTGACCGTATAGAAACGTAATTCTTACCATTTTAAGAATGAGATGTACCTGCTGTACTCTACTGCCCTTACTTTTTAACAACTTGTGCTTTTTATTATTTCACCTTTTTCTTATCATTTTATTTCATTTTATTTGTTATTTACTGTTTAATTGTGTCTTGCTGCTTTTAATGTTGATGTAAAGCACTTTGAATTACCTTGTGTTGAATTGTGCTATACAAATAAACTTGCCTTGCCTAATAAGATAACCTTGTTTGAATTGTAAAATGGGTTTGGATAAATACAATCTTTGACTAAAACTAGAATAAAATGATCCTGGACAATTCTGACTAAAATAAGACTAAAATGCTCAGACTTTTAGTCAACTGAAACTTGACACGACTAAAAGGAGAATAAACGTGACTAAACTAATAAAAACTAAAATAATAGCTTGACCCAAAGACTGGACTAAAACTAGAACTGAAACAGTTGCCAGAAACAACACTAGTGAGCGTTTCTGCCATCAAAATCAATTAAGACGTTT
This sequence comes from Cololabis saira, assembly GCF_033807715.1. Classification (NCBI taxonomy): domain Eukaryota; kingdom Metazoa; phylum Chordata; class Actinopteri; order Beloniformes; family Belonidae; genus Cololabis; species Cololabis saira. The sequence goes on from NC_084602.1 coordinate 35,261,702, forward strand.
ATTTAGTTTTCCAAAGTGGAACAAAGACTTGGAGCTTGGGGAAGAATCGCTGGTGGAGACTGAGACCCCGTCCACACGTAGCCGGATATCTGCGGATATCTGCTAAACCGGAGATATTTTCCTACGTTTTGACCTGTCATCCACACGAAAACGCAAATAAACGAAGGTTTAAAAAAACTCCGGGCAAAGTGAAGATTTTTGAAAACTCCGTTTATGTAGATGCGTGTAGACACACACAACCGGAGTTTTGCGTTTTCGAACGTCACATTATGCGCCAAAACAACAACAAATCTGCTCTGACGTGCGACTTTTGTAGAACTACAGATGATCCAGCATCTGTTCTCCAAGCCATTTATTAAATAAATGGTCTCTGGTCTTGACCACCGCTTACTGCGTTACACCGACGCAGAGCCTACACCGTAGGGTACGCGGCGACGCACGCCGTACGGAGTAGGGCCCGCAGACCCGCCGCGGAGCCCGCAGAGGTGCAGCGTCCACGGATAGAATGCGGTTAGAATGCTTATGAATGTGGTCGAAAACGCAGATCTTCGGTTATGTGTGGATGCAAATTTTTTTATAAACTGAGGGGGGAAATATTCGTTTTTAAAAATACCCGGCTACGTGTGGACGGGGTCTGAGATGCCGTCGGTGCCGAGGACGAAGGCCGGTCCATCCTCGCTGGGAAGTCCAAGCGTCACGACTAGGGCTGAAACGATTCCTCGAATAATTCGAGTAATTAGATTACAAAAAATGATCGAGGATTTTTTTCTGCCTCGAGGAATTGTTTAATTTATCTATTTTTTTTTTCTTTTTTCGTTTAATTTCACCAGTTCAAAGCAGGTATTACGCCCGGACTACATTTAATGCGACACAACGCGCTGCCGCCGCGCCGCGCACATAAAGTTAGAAGAAAGAGATGGCGGATATGTTTGGTTTTAGTAACATGCCATAGACTACGGCGTAGGCTCTGCATTGTTGTAACGCAGAACCATAAATCAGCCTTCACCCGGTACATACATAGGTTCCTGTAAACCTCTGTTCCCGCTACAGTTTTAACTAAAAGAAAATGTGCCCCAATACAGCAGGTTTCATAATTTTATTTTGAACACTGCCAAAACTCTAACTTAAAACTTAACTAGAACTTAAAATGTGCTTGACACAAATGAAAGTTCAATTTTAACACGTGGGAAAAACACCTAACCTTATAAGTTATGTGTGTTATCAGGTGTAATGGCATTTTTAGGTTAGAAATAAGAAAATTTCTTGGTAAGATCCTTAGTTTTTTGAGTGAATCAGTGAATTTTGTCGACTGGTGTAAGTTCAGGGTTTTTAAATGCACAGCCATGAAACTACTGTATTATATAATTTAGTCTTAGTACTATCAATTATCAAACATCTAACATCTTATGTATATTTAGAATTGCTCTTTAACTAAACAAAAATATGTTTTATCCGATTACTCGATTAATCGATGGAATTTTCAGTAGAATACTCGATTACTAAAATATTCGATAGCTGCAGCCGTAGTCACAACGTTTTATAACTTTTTCATTTATTTTGATCTTTTGAAGGTCATTAAGCTTCATTCTTATTAAAAGCTAGTGAAAACATGAAGCTGAGGTGTAAATAAAGCCGTGACAAAGCGTCTGGCCTGCAGCCGGCGTGACTCCTTCCCTCCAGACGTTCGTGTCCTGCTTCTTGGATCCGGTGGAAAACCAGAGCATGTGCATCTCATTTGCCTTTTTTTAATTTATTTTCTTCCTTCGTTTCAAAGGGCAACAACTTGTCATTTCTTTTCTTTCACAACCGGCAAAAGTCCTTGATCCAAGATGTCCGACGCATTACTGGGCCGTCCCGGGAGGAGGGAGGAGGGTCGTGATGAGGTTAAATGGAATATATTTTTATGTGAAAAAGTAAACGCTTTGAAACTTTGATTCTTCAAAAACGCAGGACAGGATTTGGTCTGGGGACATTTTTCTGAAACTCCTGGGATCAAATGTGGGCCGTCGATTCATTTTCATTTCATTTGGCATCTTTGGGGGGAAAAAAAAAACCTTCTGATCGTAAAAACATCTACACTTCATCTTACAACGGAAGGACTGCCATCCTCGCTCGGCGGGCCGGTTCACGTGTTTATCAGCTCGCTGACATCCCTGCAAACATTCGGTCGCCTCACCCAGGTCTGCGTTTGAAGCGTGAAACCCGCGTTCTCAAATCACACCGGAGCGAAGGTTTGATCAATCACAGCACGAGCCGCATTGTTCAACACATTTCTGGCTCCGAGGAGGAAGAAACTAACCGTTGTGGCTCTCCCATGTCCCAGAGGCAGAGTAAACATTAGCAACTGATCTGAAAACACAAGTCCTTCCAGGAGCTGAGTGTTTACAGCTTACAGATATTCCCATTGCTGCTGCACACTAATTGTCTTTCCAACCGACGACCTTGGAGCTAAACCTGGATCTAAAAGCAGCAGCGGCGTCTGGATGGAAAAGTCTATTAACTTTAGTGATCCGTCAACTTTTCTTAGCCTGAACTTTGCTTCTGTGGGATGAGGGACGGTGTCTCGCGGTTGCACTGCCTATAACTCTTGAACAAATACGGTTGTCCCTCTGAGGACTAGCAGTCCGTAGGAACATCATTCGGCAAAAATGTAGCCCTGGCTGCGGCTGCTTGTAGTAACGGCCCGTCAGAACTCCAGAACCGACGGCGGGACACTTGCACAAAGTTACAACCCAGTTAAAAGGGGATCCATACTTATTGAGTACTAATTCACAATAAATCAGGAAGACGCCGTTCAGACCTGCTGTTAAAATGCATTACAAGCCCCCAACTAGAGCTGGGTATCGATTCAAATGTCAAGAATCGATTCGATTCCGATTCTTAAGATTCAGAATCGATTATCAAGATTTGATTCGATCCGATCCGATTCGATATTTATTTGGGTAAGTGTTGCCTGGATTATATGACTGTAAAATAACTATTGAAATAATAATTTCACAATAATTATTGTGAAATAACTAAGAAATAAATAACTCAAATAGGCATTCTATATCCATATAAAGTGCAAAAAAAAAAAAGAAATTGCAACAGCTCAAGCAGTAAATAAATTATTTTAGCTTGTCTGATTTATTCTGTCACCAGACACACGGCTTGCCATGACGCACCCGACATTTTTCAGGTATTTCATGACAAACCGTGTCTGATAACAGAGAAACCAAACAAGCTATAGTAAATATAGATAATATGAACTTCATTGAACTAATATAACATTTAGAAATTTAAGCTGAAATGTCCAGCATTTTCTCTAAAGAAAAGTTAATAACTACTGGGACTACTGGGATTAAAGTTAACCAGGCAAAAATGTAATGATGGAAAAAAAATAAAATACATTTTAATAAAAAAAAAAAAAAAAAAATCGATCTTTAGACATACAAATCGATTTTTAGTAATTAATATGAGAATCGATTTAGAATCAGAAAATCGATTTTTTTCAACACACGCCTACCCCCAACGGCAGGTCTGATAACTCAGGGATACAAAAGCCTGATGGGATGGATTCAGGGCTCATTAAATACACCTGTGTCATCAGCATAGGTGCAGAAATGAACACAATGAAGCTCCCTGTTGTTCAGTTTCCTCTTTGGGGAAAAAAAGGTTTGCAGCCGATATTCTGTGCTCTGGCTTAGGGCTGGGCGATATATCGAGATTTTAATATATATCGATATATTTTCAAACGCGATATGGTACGAGACAATATCGTTTATATCGATTATTTTTTTTTTAATTTTTTTTTTATGATTTTGATATAGCTTATTTTGTGACAAATTGACATGAATGTTTTATTTGACATTTGCACAAATGTTTTGTTATTTGCACAACTGTCAACCTCAGTGGAAAGTCTGCCTGTTACTGTCTACATTGTATTAATTGCACAGTGTATTTGAATTTAATTGTTATGCAGGAAAGGGATATTTGTTTTATTTTATTCAAGAAGCATTTTTATTCTATATATGCAGGCAGTTTATTTTTATTTCATTTGTTTTATACATTTTGATATTGTGCAGACCTCTGTTAATAAAGGAACCTGTGTGACATTTGGCACGAGGCTTTGCTTTAAAACTGACTGTTTTTTTAAGGGTTTGCCTCAGAAAAAAATGAAGCTAACAGAGATGCTAACAGAGATGCTATGCTATAATGCTTTGGGGGAAACCCCAATTATGGCACAGAAAAAATATTGATATATATCGAGTATCGCCATTCAGCTAGAAAATATCGAGATATGACTTTTGGTCCATATCGCCCAGCCCTACTGGCTCAGTTACCTCCAGCTTCTGCCTTTGGCAATTCAAAATAAACACATTTGGTGTTTGCAGGTGGAACTGATGTGCTTGTTTATTTGGGTACAGAGCGGGAAGGTTGAGTCCGATCCCCCAAGATGCACCTGGACACATATTAATGCGCTAGACATGCGTTAACGCGAGGTCTGAATGAGCCCTTTGATTCAGCCCCAGAGCTGATAGGACATCTTTCAAGAGTGGGCGGAGTCAGACCCCTGACTCCGCCCTGAAAATCGTCTGGTTTGAACAGAACTGCAACGACATGGACGCAGGGCATGGGACAGGGAGCGGCTAGTTCTCCATCTTTGTGGTATTGTAAATAAAACCATGTCCCAGACATCTTCAGGAAAGTGTTTTTACAAATAAGCAGTAAAGCATAAAGCAGGGGTGTGTAATGTGCGGCCAAACCGAAATGTTAATTTACTAAAAAGGAAGGCATAAATAATTGCCATGAATCGCAGCATATCCGATAATATATTTCTTCTACAAATCCATCATTATTCCACAAATAGAGCAGTTTTCGACATTTTTTTAGTTTTCTAGAATGCATTTGCCCATTTTATTTCTTTGTAGACAGTCGTTTATTTTTATTAACAGACTACTATTATATATTTTCGCAGGAAAAATATCACTGCTAAAAAAGATGATAGAAGATATTTATTCGGAGAATGTCAGTTTTGAATACGAGGAAAATGACAAAGTAAAACAGTTAAAAGAGAAGTTCGGCACACTGGCGTAAATATCCGCGCCAATTTTTAAAAATAAATACACTTAATTGTACTGGAAAAATCTCTAAATCACAAAGAAACACTCTTGGATGTAATAAGAAAGATTTTGCTTTTAATTAAATTTCCTATAAAAAAGCGAAATATAAAAAAAACATACTTGTTTCTGTTTATCTTTTTAAAATTATATTAAAAGTATCTTATCTCATAATTTGAAAAAAAAAGAAGAGAAATTTCAAGAAAAGATCCTGAAGAAATATATTTTACATAATTAGAGTGTAAACAAAGTGCATATTTCCTTTAAAATTAACTAAACTGATATTGGATTAGATAACAATAGTAAAAAAGAATTAGAAAAAAAATAATTTTGCACCGTTTTTGTTATTTTGAGTGTGCGGCCCGCGAGAAAACCAAGGCCCACCAAGCAAAATGAGTTTGAGACCCCCGGCATAAAGAGATGTAGTCCGTGACGTTACCTGGTGGAGGTTCCAGGGATGGGCCGGCCCGTGTCCACCAGAACGCACCAGCAGTAGCCCGTGGACTGGTGGCACTGCACTGCTTTGTAAAGACCCCCGGGCCCGCAGTCCGGGATGAAGATGGGTTTGTGGGGACTCTGCCGAGCTTCTTCCAGGGCGTTCAGCTTCTCCTGGTCACAAGAGGGAACTTTCTCTAGAAACCATGAGAAACACACTCAGAGACGGAGCACCGCTAAGACAGGAAACCACATCAAAACGCTGCAGGCCCGATTCAGACGGGACCATGTATGGACAGGGAGACGGGGGTGACCGGCTGAGTGATTATCGGGTCACAGATACTTCATCCATATCTTATAAATATGTCTATGATGCTGGTCCAGATGGAGGCCGTTGTTTAGAGGATGAGAACTCTCCTCTATTTACATTCACATCCATTTAGCTCATTGCTCTCTCTTGAGTCAAATACAACAGAGCTGGAGGCTGAGGCGGTTACCATGGCGATGAAGTGTGTTATTACCTGATTCTGATCCATTTTAACACGAACCTGTGGGAGTCGGGTTCCTGACCCCGAAACCCCAACTGAGCTGTGAACAATATGTCTGCTAATACTGGACCGTGTAACACAATGCCAATAGGGAAGGAAATAAGCAATGGTCTTGGAGAAATGATCACTGCTGCACATCAATCTGTGAAAGATTATAAAAACCATTTTTCGAACAATACAGATTGAGAAAGATTAATTACAAATGAAAAGTATTAAACACAGCAGATGCTCCTCCCACAAGTGATTTACTGGAAGTTCCACAGGAGGTTTGCACATCTGCCAAACCCCGCCACATCTGGGACAATGTCGTCTGGACAGGTGAGACCAAGGTGGAGGTGTTTGACTTTGATGTTCAACATCGTGTTTGGTGAAAACCAAGCAACACTCAACACAGCACGGGGGTGGAGGAGCGATGATCTGGGCTTGCTCTGCAATCAGGCCCCGTTTCCACGTAGCAAAAACGGTGGCGTTTTCATGCGTTTTAGCCGTTCGTTTACACGAAAACGAAGCTCAAAGTCACCAAAAACCATCATTTCTGAAAACTCCGGCCAAATTGGAGATTTGCTCCGTCTTCACGTTTGCTTGTAAACAGAGAGAAACAGACATTTAGGCTTCAGAACGTCACATTATGAGACAGAAACGTCACCAGCGTCATGAGTGTGACCTGTGTTTACAATTTGTTTGGCCACCATCAATATTTTCTTGTATTTTACCTGTTTTATATTCTAAAGTCACACTTAAAAGTAACTCCACTTCTCTGTCACTCCAAACGAAAGACTCTCGTTCATCTTGGAAGTAACTGGCAGTCAAGGCTGATTTATGGTTCCGCGTTACACCAACGCAGTCGATTTAACGCGGAACCATATTATTCAGGCTTCACACGTGTCATTTGTTGTTTTTTTTCCAGTACTCTGATTGGCTAGCATGACTTTATCTTCTCGTTACACTGCCCCCTGTAGGTTTGGCTGCTCATAGCACCTTAACAGCTATTTATGCAGGTTCTGGGTGTAAATGATGGTATTTTTCAAAACGTAGAGGGGGAAATATCCGTTTTGAGAAATTTTGAGAAAAAAAGACGAAATGTCGAGAAGAGTCGAAATTTTGAGGAAAAAGTCAAGATAAAAATTGTCGAAATTTTGAGAAAAAAGTCAAAATTTTGTGAAAAAAGATGACATTTTGAGAAAAAAGTTGAAATTTTGAGAAAAAAGACAAAATGTCGAGAAGAAAGTCGAGATTTTGAAATTTTGAGAAAAAAGTCAAAATTTTGAGAAAAAAGCTGAAATGTCAAGAAACTCCAAACGAAAGACTCTCGTTCATCTTGGAAGTAACTGGAAGTTACTCGTGTCATTTGTTGATGTTTTTTTCCAGGATTCTGATTGGCTAGCATGACTTTATCTTCTCGTTACACTGCCCCCTGCAGGTTTGGCTGCTCATAGCACCTTAACAGCGTATTTATGCAGGTTCGTGTAAATGATGGTATTTTTCAAAACGTAGAGGGGGAAATATCTGTTTTTGTAAATACGGCTATGTGGAAACATGGCCTTAGAGTGCACCTTGAAACCCTCGGTGGACCAACCAAAACTTGATGCAATCTGATCCGGATCACAGCGAATCTACATCAGAACGACTGTAATGAAGAATCGGAGGTTTTGGAACGGCCTCGTCAACGAGGACTAGGGATGGACGGTATGGACTAAAAAATGTATCACGATAATTTATGGCATTTATCCCGATAAAAAATAAAAATAAAAATAAAAAATAAAAATGACGATAAAAAAAATACCAATTCAACTCCACCTTTGTAACTATAAATCTATCACCACATTCAGTCTTTGGAGCCAAAACACTGCTCTAAAAGATACTAAATATACTAAACGTCATCAATGGGAATCTTCCTTCCTTCCTTCCTTCCTTCCTTCCTTCCTTCCTTCCTTCCTTCCTTCCTTCCTTCCTTCCTTCCTTCCTTCCTTCCTTCCTTCCTTCCTTCCTTCCTTCCTTCCTCTTTTCTCCCTTCCTTCCTTCCTTCCTTCCTTCCTTCCTTCCTTCCTCTTTTCTCCCTTCCTTCCTTCCCTTTGGGTCAAAATGACCTAATTCTCCTGTTCCTTCTTTCCTCCTGCTCCCTCCCTCCTTCCTTCCTTCCTTCCTTCCTTCCTTCCTTCCTTCCTTCCTTCCTTCCTTCCTTCCTTCCTTCCTTCCTTCCTTCCTTCCTTCCTTCCTCTTTTCTCCCTTCCTTCCTTCCTTCCTTCCTTCCTTCCTTCCTCTTTTCTCCCTTCCTTCCTTCCGTCCTTCCTTCCTTCCTCTTTTCTCCCTTCCTTCCTTCCTTCCTTCCTTCCTTCCTTCCTTCCTTCCTCTTTTCTCCCTTCCTTCCTTCCGTCCTTCCTTCCTTCCTCTTTTCTCCCTTCCTTCCTTCCTTCCTTCCTTCCTTCCTTCCTTCCTTCCTTCCTTCCTTCCTTCCTTCCTTCCTTCCTTCCTTCCTTCCTTCCTTCCTTCCTTCCTTCCCGTATGTTGTACATGGATTTAACGCAGAACCATAAATCAGCTTTACACAAAAACATCATCAACGGGAATTTATCGTTTTTACCGCAACATGACAAATTCTTACCGTGAGGAATTTTTTTGACGGTTTATCGTGAACGGTAAAATATCGCCCATTCCTACCGACCACCACCTCTATCAACCACCACCTCCACCGAACTACGTCCCAAGATCGACCACCACCTCCATCCAACTACATCCCAAGATCAACCACCACCTCCATCGAACTACGTCCAAAGATCAACCACCACCTCCTTCGAACTATGTTGCAAAATCGACCACAAACTCCATCGAACTACGTCCAAAGATCAACCACCACCTTCATCAAACTACGTCCCAAGATCAACCACCACCTCCATCAAACTACGTCCCAAGATCGACCACAATCTCCATTCCTCCTTCCTTCCGTCCGTCCGTCCGTCCGTCCGTCCGTCCGTCCGTCCGTCCGTCCGTCCGTCCGTCCGTCCGTCCTTCCTTCCTTCCTTCCTTCCTTCCTTCCTTCCTTCCTTCCTTCCTTCCTTCCTTCCTTCCTTCCTTCCTTCCTTCCTTCCTTCCTTCCTTCCTTCCTTCCTTCCTTCCTTCCTTCCTTCCTTCCTTCCTTCCTTCCATAAATCATCTTTACACAAAAACATCATCAACAGGAATTTATCGTTTTTATCGCGAGATGACACATTTTTACCGTGGGGAATTTTTCTGACGGTTTATCGTGAACGGTAAAATATCGCCCAATCCTAACGAGGACGACTCATAAGCACCTTAAGAGACTCAAAACCTAAAAACCTCAACCAGCTGAAGTGACAAAGGTTGGGCTAAAGTCCTCGGCCGTTAAAGATTTTACAAGCTGTTGAATCACAGAGGTGCTCAGTATTCCCCGTGTGACGTTAGTTTCTGGTGTTTCCCACAACGATTAGAGAAACGTTTACACAAGAACCCAACTGGAGCATAAAGTGATGTACAAAACTTAGAATCACTAAAGTCACGGTCGTGGAAAGTGCAGTTGTTTCCTTAATTTCAGATTAGAACGAACATGCAGGAGGTGTTTTTGTTGTTTTTACCTTTGGACCAAACGTCTGGCAGGAAGCTGTTCTGGAGTGTCATTTTAGAACCAGTTTTGTATTTATCTAATTGTGTCGAATGCGTCTCTCTACGTATCGGTCGTAGTTTAAATTAATGTGTCAATCACAGACTCGGAGTAAACAAACACAAACAAAGAACCGCCTGTATTTTTAGGAGTTTCCTGTCCGACACAATCTGCCAGAGCAGAACTGATCCCTGGAGCCGGTCCAGAGGAAACCAGACTCAGATTATCCTCTGACCTGTTTGGACCCAGAACTGGAAATCCTGTGGCTGAGTTGGACCGGCGCTTGTTAGTACAACTTTCCTTTGTCCAACGCTCCGCCTGCCTGTTCCAGCTTGTTGCTTTTCTTATTTTCCACCTTCATCCATCTCACCCCAAAGCCCCCACCCCCCGCCGGGTAACAGAGAAACACATTGTGCTTATGATAATAAAATATAGTTATATTTTCTGGTGTCTTCACTGGACACACGTACTAATTACTCCCATTTCTGGGGGGGAAATTAGTTGGATAAATGTTTAACCCTAACCCACCTGGACCTCAATTAACTAAACACCTCCTCCATCCAACCACCACCTCCATCAAACTACGTCCCAAGACCGACCACTAGGGTTGGGCGGTATGGACTAAAAAATGTATCACGATAATTTCTGGCATTTATCCCGATAACGATAAAAATGACGATAAAAAAATACCAATTCAACTCCACCTTTGTAAATATAAATCCACCATGTTTGTTACACAAAAACGTATCAACGGGAATTTATCCTTTTTTCTTTCTTTCTTTCAGGCACATTTCCTTCCTTCCTTCCTTCCTTCCTTCCTTCCTTCCTTCCTTCCTTCCTTCCTTCCTTCCTTCCTTCCTTCCTTCCTCCCCTCCTCTTTTCTCCCTTCCTTCCTCCTTTCCTTGTTTTCTCCCTTCCTTCTCCCCTTTCCTTCCTTCCTTCCTTCCTTCCTTCCTTCCTTCCTTCCTTCCTTCCTTCCTTCCTTCCTTCCTTCCTTCCTTCCTTCCTTCCTTCCTTCCTTCCTTCCTTCCTTCCTTCCTTCCTTCCTTCCTTCCTTCCTTCCTTCCCGTATGTTGTACATGGATTTAACACAGAACCATAAATCTTTAAGTTTTACACAAAAACATCATCAACGGGAATTTATTGTTTTTACTGCAACATGACAAATTCTTATCGTGAGGAATTTTTTTGACGGTTTATCGTGAACGGTAAAATATCGCCCATTCCTACCGACCACCACCTCTATCAACCACCACCTCCACCGAACTACGTCCCAAGATCAACCACCACCTCCATCCAACTACGTCCCAAGATCAACCACCACTTCCATCCAACTACGTCCCAAGATCAACCACCACCTCCATCAAACTACGTCCCAAGATCAACCACCACCTCCATCCAACTACGTCCCAAATTCAACCACCACCTCCATCCAACTACGTCCCAAATTCAACCACCACCTCCATCCAACTACGTCCCAAATTCAATCACCACCTCCATCAAACTACGTCCCAAATTCAACCACCACCTCCATCCAACTACGTCCCAAATTCAATCACCACCTCCATCAAACTACGTCCCAAATTCAACCACCACCTCCATCCAACTACGTCCCAAATTCAACCACCACCTCCATCCAACTACGTCCCAAATTCAATCACCACCTCCATCCAACTACGTCCCAAATTCAACCACCACCTCCATCCAACTACGTCCCAAATTCAACCACCACCTCCATCAAACTACGTCCCAAATTCAATCACCACCTCCTTCGAACTACGTCCCAAGATCAACCACCACCTCCATTGAACTACGTCCCAAGATCGACCACCACCTCCATCAAACTACGTCCCAAATTCAATCACCACCTCCTTCGAACTACGTCCCAAGATCAACCACCACCTCCATCAAACTACTTCCCAAGATCAACCACAATCTCTATCCAACTACGTCCCAAGATCAACCACCACTTCCATCCAACTACGTCCCAAGATCAACCACCACTTCCATCAAACTACGTCCCAAGATCAACCACCACTTCCATCAAACTACGTCCCAAGATCAACCACCACTTCCATCCAACTACGTCCCAAGATCAACCACCACTTCCATCCAACTACGTCCCAAGATCAACCACCACTTCCATCAAACTACGTCCCAAGATCAACCACCACTTCCATCCAACTACGTCCCAAGATCAACCACCACTTCCATCCAACTACGTCCCAAGATCAACCACCACCTCCATCCAACTACGTCCCAAATTCAACCACCACCTCCATCCAACTACGTCCCAAATTCAACCACCACCTCCATCCAACTACGTCCCAAATTCAACCACCACCTCCATCCAACTACGTCCCAAATTCAACCACCACCTCCATCCAACTACGTCCCAAATTCAACCACCACCTCCATCCAACTACGTCCCAAATTCAACCACCACCTCCATCCAACTACGTCCCAAGATCAACCACCACCTCCTTCAAACTACGTCCCAAGATCAACCACCACCTCCTTCAAACTACGTCCCAAGATCGACCACCACCTCCTTCAAACTACGTCCCACGATCGACCACCACTTCCATCCAACTACGTCTCAAGATCGACCACCACCTCCATCAAACTACGTCCCAAGATCAACCACCACCTCCATCAAACTACGTCCCAAGATCAACCACCACCTCCATCCAACTACGTCCCAAGATCAACCACCACCTCCATCAAACTACGTCCCAAGATCAACCACCACTTCCATCAAACTACGTCCCAAGATCAACCACCACTTCCATCCAACTACGTCCCAAGATCAACCACCACCTCCATCCAACTACGTCCCAAATTCAACCACCACCTCCATCCAACTACGTCCCAAATTCAACCACCACCTCCATCCAACTACGTCCCAAATTCAACCACCACCTCCATCCAACTACGTCCCAAATTCAACCACCACCTCCATCCAACTACGTCCCAAATTCAACCACCACCTCCATCAAACTACGTCCCAAATTCAATCACCACCTCCTTCGAACTACGTCCCAAGATCAACCACCACCTCCATCAAACTACGTCCCAAGATCAACCACCACCTCCTTCGAACTACGTCCCAAGATCAACCACCACCTCCATTGAACTACGTCCCAAGATCAACCACCACTTCCATCAAACTACGTCCCAAGATCAACCACCACTTCCATCCAACTACGTCCCAAGATCAACCACCACCTCCATCCAACTACGTCCCAAATTCAACCACCACCTCCATCCAACTACGTCCCAAATTCAACCACCACCTCCATCCAACTACGTCCCAAATTCAACCACCACCTCCATCCAACTACGTCCCAAATTCAACCACCACCTCCATCCAACTACGTCCCAAATTCAACCACCACCTCCATCAAACTACGTCCCAAATTCAATCACCACCTCCTTCGAACTACGTCCCAAGATCAACCACCACCTCCATCAAACTACGTCCCAAGATCAACCACCACCTCCATCAAACTACGTCCCAAGATCAACCACCACCTCCATTGAACTACGTCCCAAGATCAACCACCACCTCCTTCAAACTACGTCCCAAGATCAACCACCACCTCCTTCGAACTACGTCCCAAGATCAACCACCACCTCCATCCAACTACGTCCCAAGATCAACCACCACCTCCATCAAACTACGTCCCAAGATCAACCACCACCTCCTTCGAACTACGTCCCAAGATCAACCACCACCTCCTTCGAACTACGTCCCAAGATCAACCACCACCTCCATTGAACTACGTCCCAAGATCAACCACCACCTCCATTGAACTACGTCCCAAGATCAACCACCACCTCCTTCAAACTACGTCCCAAGATCGACCACCACCTCCATCCAACTACGTCCCAAGATCGACCACCACCTCCTTCGAACTACGTCCCAAGATCAACCACCACCTCCTTCGAACTACGTCCCAAGATCAACCACCACCTCCTTCGAACTACGTCCCAAGATCAACCACCACCTCCATTGAACTACGTCCCAAGATCAACCACCACCTCCATTGAACTACGTCCCAAGATCAACCACCACCTCCTTCAAACTACGTCCCAAGATCGACCACCACCTCCATCCAACTACGTCTCAAGATCGACCACCACCTTCATCCAACTACATCCCAAGATCAACCACCACCTCCATCAAACTACGTCCCAAGATCAACCACTAGGGATGGGCGGTATGGACTAAAAAATGTATCACGATAATTTCTGGCATTTATCCCGATAACAATAAAAATGATGATAAAAAAATACCAATTCAACTCCACCTTTTCAACTATAAATCTATCTCGCTCTCAGATCCGCCATGTTTGTTACACAAAAACGTATCAACGGGAATTTATCCTTTTTTCTTTCAGGCACATTTCTTTCTTTCTTTCTTTCCTTCCTTCCTTCCTTCCTTCCTTCCTTCCTTCCTTCCTTCCTTCCTTCCTTCCTTCCTTCCTTCCTTCCTTCCTTCCTTCCTTCCTTCCTTCCTTCCTTCCTTCCCGTACGTTGTACATGGATTTAACACAGAACCATACATTTTTAAGTTTTACACAAAAACATCATCAACGGGAATTTATCGTTTTTACCGTGAGATGACAAATTCTTATCGTGAGGAATTTTTTTGACGGTTTATCGTGAACGGTAAAATATCACCCATTCCTACCGACCACCACCTCCATCAAACTACATCCCAAGATCAACCACCACTTCCATCCAACTAGGTCCCAAAACCGACCACCACCTGCGTCCAACTACGTCAGAACTACATCAAACTACCTCAAAAATGTGTGAGCTGTTTATAAAACTACTTTAAGAGTTAACAGAAAGCTTCTCAGTTTGGAAAGTTCCTGCAGGACCGTCATTTCCATCTCCACCTAACCAAAAGTGTAGACGAGAGTAATCAATAATGACAATACATTAGTTTTAATAATGACAGACCTTGGTCCATGAAAACTACACCGAGCTTTAGATCCCAAAACCAACAAAGCGGCATGGTTAATGGTGACGTTAATAAAGATGGAGGTGGGATGCTGGCCGGTCCAGCAGCAGGCGCCACGAGCAGCGTCAGGTTTCCTGAGCGCCTCCTGTGAAGCCTTGCTCAAGTGTTCGCAGCGCCGTCTTTGCCAAGGTTCCTTCACATCTAAATTATTTAGCAGTGTTTATTATACAGAGGTTATGCTGGCGCCAGCCACCAAGATTCCCCAAAGAACATCGTTTTTCTACATTTACACAAAATAAAAAAAATGCTCTCAAGTCCTTTCAGTCGTGGATGTGAAACTCAATCTGTCCTCTCCGCCTGCCTTGCATATCTGCATTTCTGCTCTATTTATTTTTTGTTTTTGCTTCCTTTTCGGTTTGATTTCTCTTCCCTTGGCAGGAACTGAAAGATGAGAACCACAAACCCCCCCCGAAAAACAAATGCTGTCCTGAAGAAAAGAAAAGACTTGAGAGAGAAACCCACACAAGTGGACGCTGGGAAGTTCACCAGCAAATCCAGCGAATATCTGCAACCGTTCCTCGGGCCGGCAGATAATGGACCAAAGATGAGACGTTTGGTTGTGTTTGGGAGACAGGTTACCCTGCTGTCATCACCCACACTCACATCCAGCGCTGATTATTTTTAAATCATAACTATTATCCGACCGCCCCAGCTCTCCGTCCCGCCGTCCTCCCCTTTTCCTTTCCTTTTCTCCATCCTAATTCCACCCTCCACCTCCCAGCGCCCCAATGGCTTTCAGCTGTGGCGTAATCGCTGCATTATTGTTCCTCGCGAGTCCTTTTTCTGCACTTCAAATAGCTGAAAGGTTTGGAGCGGGGGAACTCCGGGAGGACGGGGGGATGGCTTCGGTCGCAGGAAATGTCAACCCTTCTCACCACAGTTGTTGCTTTATGCATCATCATCATTTATTGGAGTCTGTCTTCACTTATTGTGCCGAGAAGCAAAACACAAGTGCACGCCGCACCATTCCAGACACAGAAATAGGATTTAAAAGGGAACATTTTAAGAAGGACAGCAGATATACACAGACAGGACCACGTCACCTCTCCCTTGTTGGGCTCTTTGCAGGAGACGTAGAAGTAGTCTTACATTTTTGACAGTTTGGAGAGGCCCCTGCTGTATATTTACTATACTTATATTGAGTAGGCCTGTGTTGAAAAAAATAAATTTTCCAATTCTAAATCGATTCTCATATTAATTCCTAACAATCGATTCGTATGTCTAAAGATCGATTTTTTTTCATCATTACAACTTTTGGTATTTTTTTGTTTAACTGGTGCCATGTTTTTGCCTTTAAATCTGTTTCAAGGTTATAGTTTTCAGTTATAATTGCATAAATTGTCTATATTTCGTTACTTTATATACTGTCTTGGGGTTATATTTACATAAAACGCTAAAATCCAAATTCTCAAAAATTTCAAACTGAAATAGACCGAAAATGGAAAAAATAAAACGGAATGTGGGAAAAACTGAAAGCGATTTCATCCGTCTCTGTTTGCTGCCCTGGATCTGTTTGGTAATTCTGCCCCACACAATGTTTCTGAAAGCAGTTCTATCAGCATTCTGGGAGCTGCAATACTTGCTGTTGAATCTCAATATAATACTAATCTAATATGTTGCATAACTACAGTCATATAATTCAGGCAACAGCTCAAAAAACTGTTTTAATAACACTAACCCAAATCAATATCGGAATCGGATCGAATCAAATGTTGATAATCGATTCTGAATCTTAAGAATTCTTGACATTTGAATCAATCCCGAGCCCTGATATGGAGATATATAGACATTTTGTAGAATATTATATTGCATTTCTCTGAGTCCGTTGCAGGTCCACACACTTTTATAGATGAGCTGCGTGACGTGAAGCTCTGGCAGCGACGCGTCTCCTACAACAAAGACGGGCACCGCTTGGCCAAAGCAAACATCTTCACGAACACCGTCTCTCCTGATCATAATTACGGGGTTATCCGGAGACGGAGCCAGAGAATGAATAATGTTGTGCGTGCGGGAGGGCAGTTTCGTGAGGTTTCCCAGCTTGTAAGACGAGACACGTACAGAAGTTTGGGATTCTCAGGGCTGTAAATAGTGAGGGTTGTTGCGCCACATCGTCTCCGTAAGCCACTTCAGCCAGGAGGGAAGACAGAGCAAACGCTGCGTAATCAAATAATCCCTGCTCACGAGCGCTGAGTCTCAGACTCTCCGGATCTGGACCTCAGATGCTGCCAGGACGAGGCGCATCGCCTGCTCAGCAACACACACAGAGGAATTACATCCTTTAAACTGTGTTAGAAGCATTGGACGTCTGGATCGACGGGAGAGCAGCCCTGTAACTATATCTGGGGCTGTGACATCACAGACGCAGATCAGAGTAGCATTAGCCTCCCCGCCTTCACGTGCCCCAAGTTGAGCTCGCTCTGTTTTTCTTGCACCTCAGAAATGGGAGATTTAAAAAAACTCGTGCTGCAGTCGCTGCACCGTCAAACAGGGGAGTAGAACGCCTCGCTGCTAATTCCCAGGGCCAGTTTCATCGTTTGCTAAATTCAAGGAAGTATTTAGTGGATATCTAGTGTATTGTATACCTGTGCTATAAAATCTAACTTCCAAAAGTTGGAAATTCTGTTTTATCCGTTCCACTGGTATCAGTATCAATACAAGTTTCCTCAGTAACCGTTGAATGTACGGTTCCCTGCACATCCAAATCAAGCTATTGGCAACAATGTAGCTGAGGATTAAACTGGAGTTTCCCAGAAATCCAAGTAAACAAGCGCGAGAAGACAATCGATTATTGACTGAGGTGTGTTTGACTCCGCGCCGCTAGGTGGCGCCACACCCACTTTGGCGTTACAAGATAAAACCCCAACCCTGTACAGACCAGCTCCCCTTGAAACACCATCAACATTCAGAAGAGAGTCCAGAAGAGTCGTAGCGTGCTAGCAACCAGCGAACAAAGTCCATAGTTTCTTCGCCTGATTTTCCACAATGCTTTTTATTTGTTCTACCAGTTGCATTAAATCTGGGTGATGGATACGTTTCTGAGGAAAAACACAGAACAACTGAACGTATCAGATGAACGGCGTCAGGAGCGCGAACGCCGCCCAGCTGCCCAGAGGGCAGCGAACATGTTGGGGTTTAATTGAGAAGGAGACAGAGAAAGCTAAACAAATTACACCGGAGGAACCAAACCAGGAAACATGATCCTGGCGGAGCGGGGCGGTTCTTTCAGGCCGTTTTATATTTCATTCTGAGCTGATGTTGGTGAACGCCTGATCTGAGGTATTGTGAGGCGTATGTGTGTATGTATGTATATGTATATATATATATATATATATATGTATATATATATATATATATATATATATATATATGTATGTGTATGTATGTGCATATATATATATATACAGTATATATATATATATATATATATATATATATACACACAGAGCCGCCTAGGAGATTTGCGAGGCCCTGTGCGAAATGGTGGGGGGGGGCCCAAAATTTTTGGGTTTTTCGGGTCGGATCGGGTGTCTATATGTGCAATTTTAACTCTCCAATTAGCAAAATACTGGATACCTTCCCCTGCCTCATCATCATCTCTTGCCTCGACGCGGGGCCCCACGGCTGCTTGAGACCCGGTCGGATTGGTGATTTTTCTAACAAATTTATCAAACGAGCCTTTCAGAGAGGCATTAAACTCTTCCATTTTCTTTAGTTTTTTTCCTTTTTCATCCCCTGATGGAAATTTCCTGAATCTGTCTCGTTCTCTCGACATTGTGTGGCAGTTTGTTCCAACTCCACCGTCTGGATCAGAGCAGCTTGTGTCTGCGCTTGGTCTGATCAGTTGTATTGAACAGACACGCGCATCATTGCACATATATTTATTGATATGCACAGACTAGTACACATTTAGGTCTGTAATGGAACGTGTCTGTTAATATTTATAAGGGAAAAAACGAAAAACAAAAACGAAAAAAAAAAAAGATTTAGAAAAAAAAAATGTTTGAAAAAAAAAAAAAAAGAAACGGCCCATAGCGCGAGGCCCCTTTGGGGCGCGAGCGCCGTGCGGTCGCACGGTTCGCACACCCCTTGCGGCGGCCCTGTGTGTGTGTATATATATATATATATATATATATATATATATATATATATATATATATATATATATATATATATATATATATATATATATATATTGCGTGGAAATGCATCATCTCCTTCAACTTTACATGATGACTCATTTCCATTTTTCCAGAGATGTACAGGAACAGAACATGTTCATGAACAAGAGAGAGGGAGGAAAAAAAGAGCTGAAATAGCAGAACTGGACATTGAAACTGTCTTTGGCCCTCAAATCTGGCTTTTCCCCCACAAGCGATGCCTTCGTCTGTGGTCGGGCCCCTCGTCTTACTCAGCTCCCGCTAATTACTTTTGTAGCTCAATATTCCAAAAACAAAGACTCGTAGGTGCCAAATAATAAAAAGGGTTCTTTCAGGGAAACATGACTTCTTGTCTCATGCAATATTGTTCAAAGGTTGCGACGACATCCATATTTATTTTCCAGGCTCTCTCTTTAAGATGGAAACAGAAAAATCCAGGAACCCGGCTCTCCTCAACCGAGTAGAACCGAACCCTAATTAGCGTTATTACAAACATCTGCGGGGGAAACAGGCTCCGTAAAGAGTTAAATCTGTCTTTGATTCGGAGGAAAGGTCAAACAAAAGACCGACTTTTGCTTGGAGAATTATGTCGTTGTAAACATTTTCGAGTTTTAATTTGGGTCTCATGTTGAGAACCACGATATGGATTTTGTTATGGCCAATTATCTAAAGAACAAACAAACTCAAAAAAAAAAAAAGGGCCAATAGTTTGGTAACCAATTAAAGACAGAGTAAGGAATTCTACTCCAGTTTCTAACTGTGATCAGTTTGTCGTATTCAGTGAATATTTCCATCTCATCAGTTCAGCCTTTCAGGAACGACGGTCTTCATAGAAGCTGTAGATCAGAGGAACATTGCTCTGGAGAACATGGGGGGGGGGGTTTGAGCATGTGCACATGGCCCCGGGTCAAGAGGAGAGGTTTGGGAGTGTTCAGATGTGTCAATAGATGTGAAGTCACCCGGAAATTGCTTACCCTACCTTTAAAAAGATAGAAATAAAACTGCTCTTCTAATATTCGCCTGATATCGCTGTATTTAGGGCCCGAGCACTTGCAGTGCGAAGGCCTTATTGAATCTGTAGGACGAATCTGTAGCCCTCCCTTCTGACGAAAGGAGGGCCTTTTTGCCCCCCTAAACGTGCCCAAAAAGTCACCAAATTTTGCAGGCAAGCCAGTCCTGGCAAAAAATGTGATATTTAATGGTAGCGCCCCCTTGAAAACTTTGTGCCTCAAGCCCCACGATACGGTTTGACGTACATGCACGGAAATCAGTACACACCTGTATCATGTCACAACTTAAAGAAAAGTCTCTTAGCGCCATGGCTGAAACCGAACAGGAAGTCTGCCATTTTGAATTAATCGTGTAATTTTGGCGAAATTTATGCCATTCCTTCGGCAATTAATACGGCCCGAACCGTAACGTGCCCCCAAGTGTGTTATACATCAAAATGTGCGTCTCCATCCTGCGACAACGCGCATTACTTTTCTCTTTCAAAAGTGTTACCATGGCGACGCTAGACGCCAAAAAGCGTGCCCACACATTAGTCCCGCCCCTTCTTCTGATTGGTTGTCCCTTTTTTCTGCTATAACTTTTGAATGGTTTGACATATGAAGTCATGGGTGGTGTCATTTCTGATATGCTTATGGGGGCGGTGGCCGTGAGTGCGAGGGCCCGTTCATCGCTGCTTGCAGCTTTAATTTCTGCTTGAGACTGAATGATGAACTGATGGTCATTCAAACTGTGATGTAATAAAGATTATTGGTCTTTTATGGTCATATAGGTGTACTTTAAATAAAAAGAGCCATATAACGCCAGTCCAGTCCAGTCCTGTTTTTACCAGCTGAAGTTGCTTTCCAAAATCAAATCTTTTTTATCTCCTGATAATCTCCACAAAGTTGTCCCTGCTTTTATTCTGTCTCGCCTGGATTATTGTAACGCCCTTTACACCGGTATTTCTCAATCATCACTCCACCGCCTTCAGTTGGTACAAAACGCTGCTGCTCGTCTGATCACTGCCTCGAGAACATTTGAACATATCACTCCAATCCTGTCGTCCCTTCACTGGCTTCCTGTTCAATATCGCATTGATTTTAAAATTCTATTACTGACTTTTAAGGCCCTAAATAACCAAGCCCCTAGTTATTTTAAATACCTTTTGACCCTGGTTGCTGGTGGCCTGGGTTCCGGGTTCTTCCTGGTCGGTCTCTGGTCTCGCGGGTGGCGGGGTTGCTCCCCCGCCTCCCCTACTATAGATACACTTCAGGTGGAGCTTTGTTTGGTTTATTACACACACACACACACACACACACACACACACACACACACACACACACACACACACACACACACACACACACAAACATACTGTATACACACTCACGTACACGTATACATATTCATACATTCATGCATGCACACATGCACACATACACACACATAGCCACACATATGCATACACACACACAGTTACATTTAGCCACGCATACATATACACGCTCATACAAACACACACACATTCACACATATATAGCCACTCAGTTACACACGTACATACACATACACACACATACACAGCCACACAAACATATACATACACACACACACACACATAGCCACAAAGACAAGTACACACACACGCACGCATACTCACACACACACACACACACACGCGCATGATCATATACATACACGCACACACACACACACACACACATAGACATACACACTGGCTTGTTCACCTGCATGCTTGCTCTGTAGTTTTTGGGGTTACTTAGCGGTAGCGGTAGCTTAGCTCAGACTGTGATTTGGGTTGATTGCTGCTTGTGTTTGGGTCGGCTCCGTGTTGGTTTTGTTGGTTTTGTGTCTTGTTTGTGGTTTTTGTTGCAGAAAAAAGTCAGATATATATATATACGGGACGAAGAAGAGAGACGCAAAGATTTTGTGACAGCATATATATATATATATATATATATATATATATATATATATATATATATATATATATATATGCTGTCACAAAACAGTGCATATGCTGTCCCAACAGTAACTTGGGAGTAACTGCGAGGGTTTCACGAACAATTAAGGTTTCTCGATTATAGGATGGCAAGACGACGCTGAACAAAGGGAGCGTTTCTTTTTCCCACCTTGCTTTCTGGAGGTGGAGTAGTTCTTGGTCGGCAGATGCCTCGTCCACAGCGTCGGCGGCGTCGTCCCTGCGGCAGCAGAAACAGAAAGGGAGCAGGTCAGTCGCTCTCTCACAATCGACCCTCTCCAAAACCTCTGCAGCGTTTCTGAAAGCCACATTCCAAGCTTCGCCCGCACATTAAAAGCGCATCCAGCGCAGTGGAATTTCCAGAAATATCAATATCATGCGGTATTCCTGACATCTGGACTTTTCCATTAGATGCAACGGTAATGGGACCTTAGGTTTGGATGTCAACACGGTGACGTATTGCAGCCCTGCTGGTGGAGCGGGCGGAGGACTCACCGTCGCCCTCCGAGGGGATGTGGGTCTCCATGGTCGGCGTGGGCTTGGAGCCGTCGTCTGGGTTCAGGGTGAGAAAGAAACGGAAAGAGACTACCATTATTGAGGTTAATACGATCTACTCTCCAGAACTGTTGAATGGTTGGGATTTGCACATGGCCCGGCCAAGAGACACAGACGGACAGACACTGGGAATGACACACACACACACACACACACACACACACACACACACACATATACACATATACACACACACACACACACACACACTCAAAAACACACACACACACCGCCTCACCCGGCGCACCGGGGACGAGGGCGATGCAGGTGCAGCTGGTCCAAACGGACCCGGTTCTCAGGTAAAGTCCGCTGAAGTAACGGCTCCAGTGGAAACGCTGATCCAGATCTCTGGTACCCAATAAACCTGGTGATGGGTCCGAATCCTCACCTGTCCCGCGCCGTGGACGTCTGGAAAATTGACCTTCTTCATTGGTGGTGAAGGGCATCTCTGAATGCACAACACCGGATCCTGCAGTGTGGGAGTGAGAGGGGCAGGGTAACGGCCCGGTCAGGCGGGGGAGAGGTTTGTCCGTCAAGACTCCTCTCCCAGGCCCTGAACCCCAAACTGGGGCTTGCTGATTGGGTCGGAGCTTCGGGAGCTGCGTGCTGGCCTGCGGTCCCCACCCCCGGTCATCCCGCTGCTGCTTCCACCTGCCTGCGGTCCCCATCCCTGGTCATCCCGCTGCTGCTTCCACCTGCCTGCTGTGTGCTGCCGACGTCCCCGACCCCCAGTCTGGCCTTCGGCAGGAGGGTCCCCCCTTATGATCCTGGTCCTGGTCCAGGTTTCTTCCCTCCTTAAGGGGAGTTCTTGCCACTGTTTGGCTTAAGGCTTTTCTCCCACTAGGGGAGTTTTTACCTGCCATTGTTTATGTAATAATTGCTCGGGGGTTTAGGTTTATGTTCATGTTCTGGGTCTCTGGAAGGAGAAGGATGGGTCCTGATGGACTAGAGTCCTGATTGACCGGAGATGTCCTGATAGACGGGAGGAGTCTTGATGGACCAGAGTCTTGATGGACCAGAGTCTTGATGGACCAGAGTCGACATGGACCAGAGTCGACATGGACCAGAGTCGACATGGACCAGAGTCCTGATGGACCAGTCCTGACCGACCAGGGGAACGAGGAGAATCTACCGCTCTACGTGAGCCGTCGTCTCCCAGGACACGATTTTCCTCCTACTGTTACATCATCCTGCCAGATCGTTGTTGTTTGTTGTTCTTGGTTTGGAAGATCTTTTAATACAATTTTTCTTCTTCTTCAAAAAAAAAAGAAAGACACACCCCACAGGAAAGGGGGTGGAGCTAAATCAACTGGCCGACTCCACCCCCTAAAACCGCCTGTAATAACAGAGTAATAAAGGTGTGATGTTCATGTTTGTTCATGTTTGACACATTCTCTGTGTCAAACATGAACATTTATCTTTTTTATTATATTTAACTTTTTAAAACACACCTTTCAATCGAAGCTGACTCTAGTTCTTAAATATTTTCGGCCAAATCTGACATAATGATGTGGACTAAATCAAACAATCGGACAGGCCGCGATGGGTCAATGTCCGCGCTGCAACGGGTTTGTTTCTGATAAGTTGAGCTGCCTCGGATACTCACCGCTGCGACGTTTTGGAGCGTCTGGAACGTCCCTTAAGAAATAATTCAGTCAAAAAGCAAAAACAACAGAGCAAACTTTGATTGGAGGTCATTGGGCAAACAGCTGAGACCTTAAACGTTTTCAGTGTTTCAATGTGACCAAACTGGAAATGAAACATACGAGAGTTACTGGGTTTTTCTTAGACAACACAGAAACAAGCACCAGCCTTTGTTTTTAACCCTCCTGCACATGTAGGACCTCGTTACCCACTAGGCTCCTGGCAGATGAATATAAAGGTGGAAACATGGCGTCTGTTACGGATCATTTCAGGTTTAAGGAGAGACACGCCCCCTAACTGAAGCCCCGCCCCCAGAGTAATAGAGGGAATGCCCATGACGTCACAGATGCAACTTCACAGCGGGTTGCACCCACTGAGTGGCAGCATAAACCTTCAGTTTGAGCAACTGGAAAACATCTAAATGGGAAAGAGCTGTTGTGCGATCGACTGTACTCATAGATTTACAGTAGCAAGAAATCGGAGTTATCGCCGAAAAATAAGCTCAAGAGAGACAAATGGATCGCTGCAATTTACAGAAACAACTGGATTTCAGACACCGAAACATGGATTTGTGGTTCCCATTTTGTATCAGGTAATGTTGGATTTTTGGGTAGCTAACGTTAAACGGTCAAATCATAAAGTTCGGTGTCCTCATCACTTTAATTTCACCAACAAATCCTGCCTTGAAGTCGGACCAAGAGTCAAGACTTTTGTAAGCCTTCAAACTTTGCTTCGTGTATTTCCCCGGCGTAGAAATTAAGTTCATATATGTATCAGGAAACTGGATTCGTGGCCAAATATTAATGTCCATGGACCACTGGTTCTTGGTAACTGTACCAAATATTAATGTCCATGGACCACTGGTTCTTGGAATAACTGTACGGGTCACTGTCAAGTCCAACTGCCTTTAATTCAAGCCGATAATCGGCTGTTATCCTGTCTTTTACACTAGTTACCGCCATTTTTGCCAGTTGGATGTTTTGCCACTCAGTGCGAGTAAGGGGGCGTGGTCCAATGGGAAAGTGACGTCAATGCATGCCCTCTATTGAATGTAAAATCTTGAATATTTAAGCACGGCTTCAGTCTTGTTTCATGCAAACTGCTGTTCTGCGAGGCATCGGTTCAGAACCAAGCTGTCCCTGGATTCACAAAAACTAGCTAGCTTTGCAGCCCGTGACTCCATAAGACCCACGATCTTAAGCATCAGACGCAAAACGTTAGTATTTTTTAAATACTTCACAAAAGAATTTGCAAAGTCCCCCGCCAGCTAATCTCAAGGAAATGATGTTATTTTTTTTTAATTTTGTGGTATTTTGGAGGGTTTTTATGTTTATTTTTGTGGTTTCTACATTTGAGTAAAGCGAGCGTCCTTTACGACCTTGGAGCTGCCCTACATAGTGATACCACTTCTGACCACACGGGGGCATAAAGATCTGCTGCGTTGCCAAAAGAAACCGCTAACAATGATGTGCTAACGAGTCGGTCCGGCAGATTAGCAACATTAACAACACCACTTGGTTCCACTAGAGGTGCCCGGTCATGTGCTGCCCCCCTGTGGTCAGAAGTTATATTGCAGCTTTGAGTCACTTATTTATTTAAACAATTATTTATTTTCCAATGGAAAGTATCCAGATTTGTTTAGTTTTTATTCTCTTAAAAAGATTTAATCACTTCAGCAGTGGAAAAGTACCTGATCCTGAAGCCCCGTCTCCCGGAGTGGCGCTTTTTATTTGCACAAACATGAACTTTGCACGTGTCGCGGGGCACGAAATCAGGTCAGAAAGACATTTTGAACGAGTGCTCGCGTTCACTCGCTCGTGCAAACATGCACACAGACCACAAACAGCAGATCTCAACTCACCTTTTTTACCAGAGTTAGGCGGCCCAGGTGGTTTATCGGTTACTGACCCTGTGAGGGCGCAGAGGGGGGTGGAAGAGAAAAAAAAAACATTTATGGAATTTGCCTTTAAAATAATACATTTTCTTTTCATAAAGCAATAAATAAAATTCTTGCAACAGACAACCATATGGGGAGTAAATTAGTTTTTCATTGCCGTCTTTTACGTCGGGATGAAACCGACTGTTGTGTATTAAGGATACACGCAACTTGCAGAGCAACGGCCCGTCCTGCACATCACACAACCCGTCTTTGTGCAGACAGACGAATGCATTCCGTTAGTCCTTCGTTTTATACTCACACTGAAACACATCAGGTTTAAAACCAAACAACACAAACCTGAATGATGGGCTCCATCTGTGGATTAGCATTCTCCAGAGAAATTCACCTCCAACTTTGTGTTTGGTGCATGCAGGTAGTTAGCGACATGCATGGATGCATCGAGAACAAAAACAAATTTAAAAGAAGAGAGCTAAACTACACGGTGCAACCAATTACAGCAGAAAGGCAACCAGAAGGAAGTTTACTACCT
Organism: Cololabis saira; assembly: GCF_033807715.1. NCBI lineage: Eukaryota > Metazoa > Chordata > Actinopteri > Beloniformes > Belonidae > Cololabis > Cololabis saira. The sequence continues at coordinate 35,288,209 of NC_084602.1, forward strand.
GACAATCCGCTTGTCCCAACATGAGTTCCCATATATTCACGGAAGTTTCCTGCAAATGTATGCGAGATGATTGATTTGGGTCATTGTGAACAGGGACGTCTTGTATGTCAGCAAAGGTCCCTTGAGAGGGAACGTGACTTGGGCATGTTGGACTGTATCAGGCTCGTTGTTACGCCCACATTCTGGCTCCAGTGTCACACATACCTTTGCAAGAAACAATGAAGATATCGGACCTTATGCAGGAAAGCTGACGGGCTGATATTGTGTTTTTCTGCATTAAACTCCAGTTTGTATAAATGCAAAAGCAGAAAAAGTCACTTCACCCAAGACTCGTAGAAGAAAAGTGGCAGCTCTTAGCATTTGATTAGCAGTGCGGTCGAGGTCACGGTCTCCCTTCCCTACCATCAGCAGTAAAAACCCAAAGAAACCCCAGACTCTTGGGCCAGTTGTGTCCTCCGATGTTACAACAACGATAAAAAACTCATCATGGCAGAGGCGACCAGGAGACTCAAAGTAACGATGGGAGAGAGAGCAAGAATCGGCCGGCAACGTTTCGCGATATATTTCCATATTGATATTTTCCCCTAATACTTAAGTGTGAAATGTTGCAGATTCTCTGGAGAGGAATGAAAGATAGACGCGGGGATCGTCGGTAAAGCTGAACGCTATGGAGCTAGAACAGTCTCATAATTCGCAAATGCACACACCGTTTCACAAATGCACAGAACAATTCACACGTGCATAGGACAAGATATACAAATGTATTTTTGATGCACACACGAATATACAAAAGTCACATGCAAATCCAAGACAGCTCACAGACAAAAAAACGTTTGTAAATCAGGTTATATTTGTGTGTGCATCAAAAATACATTTGTATATCTTGTCCTACGCACGTGTGAAATGTCCTGTGCATTTGTGAATCGGTGTGTGCATTTGTGAATTTTGTCCGGTGCATTTGTGAAACGGTGTGTGCATTTGCGAATTATGAGACTGTTCTAGCTCCACAGGACGCAGGCAGGAAAGAGGAGGCAGGAAAACTGAGGACGAGGCAGATGGAGAAACTGGTGGTGGAAGAAGGGGGGGGGGGGGCCCTTTGCAGTGGCATGCGCGACCACTTTCATCACACACTCCACACAAAATTTGCACCACATGCTCTCGCGGCTGTGCAATCCAGTCCTGGCAAAGGCCCCTGCCTGTTATCTTCTGAGGGAAAATGACGGTGATTATCATAAAGTGTTCCCATCCAGGATGAGTGTGCGGAGCCCCTCTGAATCTGCTCCGGCCTGCTGAGAACACTTAGGGTGGACGGGGGGGGGCCCTGCATGTACGACCATTAGTCTCCTCGTTGACCTGGCACCTGCTACTCACCACAAGTCCTGCCCTGTTCATCCCGGAGCTGCTCTTTCTTTCCCAATACACCCCCTACTTTCTACCACTAGCCCTAAAAATGAGGCCACAAACTTTAGGGCCCTTGTAATGTTCCTTGTAATGTACCCACTTGCTCCGTCACTGCGTGGTTTACGTTCGGGTACGTAAGCGACTGCGTAGTTACGTTTGCACATACGTCACACCGTATCAGGAAGCCCAGAGCTAAAAGCTGTTTTAATTTCTGCTGTAGCGCTGTTAATATGCCACTTTATTAAGTTTTAATATTTTTTCAGGCGTAAAAGTAACCGTTAAGATCCCCAACCTGGGCTCAGTTTATCCAAATAACACCTGTTATATGTTATTATAAATTTGCTCCGATGTTTTCGGGGATGATAAGAGCCGCCGGCTCGGGAGCTGATTTATAGTTCTGCGTTAAATCGACGCAGAGCCTACGGCGTAGGGTACGACGTACGGCGCCGCGTAACATATGCCGTAGGCTCTGCGTTGGTGTAACGCGGAACACTAAATCAGCCTTTATTCTGGCGAGATCTGAAGAAACGAGCAAACGAGTGATTATAGACATTCACTGAGTGAATATTATGAAAGTAAATTATATATTTTGCGCTAGAAATGTAATCAAAATGCATTTTTATGCAGAAACTAACTCAAAATACTGATTTTATTCACTAAAAATTTGAAATGTCCGCCATGTTTTTTTGTTTGATTCAGTCTGCAAATGATGACGTAAAGCATTCTGGGAAATTTTCTCAGGCCCCTTGGTCGGTGAGTCAGCATCTGAAATCCCTCGCTGTGAAGGGATAGATTCATACACACTAGTCCTCGTTTAAGCCACTACCCCTAGGTGAAAAGAGGAATTGGGACACCACTACCCTCACGGGAACGCGCAAAATTTGGGGGAGGGCTGGAAAGTAGGACTAGGGGGAGGATTGTGACTGGCTCATTATCTGGGCTCAGCGCCGCCGTTCACCCTGAACCTAACCAGGCGCTATTAGTGATCATTGGCCGTATTTAAGTTCCACCTGAAGGCTGCGGGGCATTTAGATGATCCATTCTCAAGCTTTCCTTTGATAAATATCTGAAACCCATGAATGAAAACAATCTCCATTTGTTTTCCGAGTTAAGGGTCCACCTCCTTAAGTGGCTGCAGGTTAACCGACCCGAAGCCCGGCCACTTCCAAGAACTCCTGGCTTCCAGATGCTACGAACACAGTGACCGTCAACATCTGCTGCTCCTCCGGCCCAATCCGAGCTCTAACGTGAACGGTAAACCATATCTAACATACTGTAATATTGTGTGGGCAAGTACCTTTCCATTTTATTTGCAGAACATATTATTGTTGCCGAAACGTTTTGTTAGATTAGCTACTTTTTTCCAAAGCTGATGTTTCAAGTGCACCTCTCTTCTTTAAATTACAATTATTGACTATCCATGACATCAACATTCTTCAAATCTGTACATTTTTCTTTAAAGTGAATCATAAGACTGATGATTTACCTCGTGGTTTTAGATACTATTTTGTTAATAACTCTCAAGTTCATAGTTATTCAACCCGACAGGTTAAGAAACTTCATCTTCCATTGTATAAAACATCCCGTGGTCAGTTTTCTATTAAATACCGTGCAGTTATCATGTGGAACAATTATGTACATTTAATTGATTTATCTTTGTCACTGTCCATGTACAAAAAGAAACTTAAGAATTTTTGCACTTTTTCCTTTACAGGGAATGTTCAGTTTGTGCATTTAATATGCAATTGTGATTTTTATATATTTGTTAATATCTTAACTTTAGTATATTGTTTGGGTGTGATTTTGATAATAGCCTATTTAGGCTTCTAACCTCCTCCACAAATATTCATTTTTCTCTCTTTTTTTTAAATATTTTCCTTATATCAATTCTTTCTTCTGTTTTTTTGTTGTTTTTTTTTTCTTCATCCTACTATTTGTGTGAAATAAAAATTAAAAAAATAAAAATAAATAGACGGCACGCTTGGTCCACACACACACACACACACACACACACACACACACACACACACACACACACACACACACACACACACACACACACACACACACACACACACACACACCAAGTACCTGAACACACTGGTGTTCTGTTCTGCACTGATGATCCGCTCACTGGTTTCCCATCAACAGTGACGCACCAGCAGTAGCCAGTCAGAGTGTGGCACTGCACCTGCACAGGTGAACACAGAAAACAGTCAACACCACCAAGAACTGGCTGATAAACTAACTAGTGGTGGGACTCGATTAAAAAAATGTATCTAATTAATTAGAGGCTTTGTAATTAATTAAGCGCAATTAATCGCGTATATATTTGACACGAGAAGCAACATTTTTCAATTTAATTTAATAATTCAATTTAATTTAATCATTTACTTGACGCATAAATGAGCTTAAAAAACAAAATTGTGTTTATTTTGATAACTGAGTGTTAACATAAAGTGCAATATGAATAATAGGAATATGATTGCATTGTCCACAAACAAGGCACATGACTTTTTGTAAACTTTATATGTCTTAAACACATTTGTTTTTGTTTAGTAAAATTAAAAAGGGTTATTTTTCTGTAATAAATTACTCGTAATTAACGCGATAAAGTCCCAGCCCTAAAACTAACGTTATGTTTCTCCACAACATTTCCTGAACACAAACTGAAACGAGGCTGAAACGTTCAGTCGGGGGTTTACGGGTTGATCCCGGACTCACCTGGGCGAACGTTCCATCCTCGTTGCATTCTGGGATGAACATGGACTCCTGCGGGGTCCGGGCCTGTTTCAGGGCCTGGTTCCTCTCGGAGCGGCACTTGGACTGTCCTGCATCTGCAACACAGAGACGGGTCCATCACCTCCAACGTTACCGCCCACTGCTGTTGGTGTTGAGGTGCCTTGCTCGAGAGCGGGATTCCATGTTGGCACGGCCAGAAAATCTAACCTCTCCAATTTGTAAAAAGGAGCTTTTTTTTCATTTTAAACAGAAGAGGTTTCAGTATGAATTCAAATTAGTGTATTGGATTTAAAGCTCATAAATGTATTAATTTCACAAAATGTTAGTACTTGTTATTATTAGTTAGTAGCAGGGGTGAAAGTAAATTAAAGTTCTTGCTGGTACTACGACCCCAACCTTCATTGCTTGTTCTCCTCCCACCACCAGCTTCTTCATCCCTGAACACGCATTCAATGTTTTAACGCCTGTACGGTGTAGAAATTAGAAACACAACACTGTGTATGCCTATAGCAAATGATTTCTTTAAATGGTGTAAATAAAGGCCAGTCCGGACCAAGGATTGTCACAGAATAATTTGTAAATGTTGACAAAACTCATAACAATTTGTTTTGTTTCAAATTAGAATAAATTTACAGTTTAATTCATCAGTAGCTGAACAGTTAACAAGTCTGTCTTTGAATTTTCAGAACATTGGGCACATAAATGAAAGAAGAGATGATGATGATGATGATGATGAGTAAAATGTCTCAAAATGTCTCAAAATGTCTCAAAATGTCTCTTACAATGTGTGCATTGAAATGGAAAATAAGTTCCTAAGCATTTTTTTCATCAAAGCAAAACACCCAAAATATTAAAAAAAACGTTACTTCAACATTTTTGACGCTGTTTTCTTTTTTTCCTGAAACGAGGAATGAAAACCAATCACAAATATCATATTTGTGATTTTTTTGGTGTGTGATTATTTACCAGTATATTTGAAATATGCTGGTAATGTGTCAGCCAACCACAAAAATCTTTGGTGGAATCATTTATTTTTTGTCCTTGCCCGTCGGTGCAAATAAAGTGCGTGGTTTGGTCGTGAAAAAATAAAAAGTAACGTTACGTGAACAATAAATCAAACGCTGCCTTCCATGCAGTGTGTGTGTTTAGGAAGTAAAGACTGGAATACGCTATTCACAAAAGCACAAATAGTGGAGATTTACTAATATTTATATCGTCCAAATATTTTAAAAATGACGAAAAAACAGGTTGGGACTCAGTTAGATTATATCGCTATGTTCGTCTCTCCTCACTCACTCAGTCAGTCAAAAAAGGCGGAGCTGAGTCATGGCTGAGCGGTAGCGTTGCCGTCTTTGGCGTGAGAGATCGAGGGTTCGAGACCCGCTGTATGTGAAGATTATTGTCAGCAATTCGTGTGTTTTTTTTTTCCCGGTACTGCGTACCGGCACAAAATCTTTTGGTGGTACAGAATACCGGATCGTACCGTCTTACTTTCACCCCTGGTTAGTAGTAGTAGGTTAGTAGCGTAACCTTCAATGCAGTCATAGCTAGTGGGCTGACCTCAGCGTTGCCAACTTAGTGACTTTGTTGCGATATTTAGTGAGTTTTTTCAAACAAGTTAAAAAAAAATGTTTTAAGCGACTAGCGACAAATCTAGCGACTGTATTCAGGTGTAGTTGAAAACTTTGCAGACTAACGTGAGGCTCGTGTCGTTCTCACTCTTCTCAGCGAGCAGCTGGTGCTGCCGTTGGCCCCTCCCCCCGCACAGCAGCCACGCCCTTGAATAATAGATAATTATTCACATCTAACTCCAATTAGTTTGATGATTAGAATAAATATTCAAGTATTCACAAAAACAATCTGTAGCTTCGCGGCTCGTGACCCCACAAGATCCCCGATCTTAAGCATCTGACGCAAAACGTTTAAAAATATTTCATAAAAGGATTTGCCTTTTAAGTCCTCCGGCATTTGGTCAGCTTTAGACGACGAAAGCAGCTGATCTCAAAGAAATTACGTTACTTTTTTTATTTTCTGGTATTTTGGAGGGTTTTTAAGTTTATTTTTGTAAATTTTTGGTTTCTACGTTTGAGTAAAGCAAGCGTTCCGCTTTCCTTTACGTCCTTGGAGCTGCCCTACATAGCAATACCCCTTCTGACCACATGGGGGCATAAAGATCTGCTGGGTTTCCAAAAGAAATATTCAACCACGCTACTCCAGTCAGAACAAAAGAGGAAGTGACATTAAAAAAAAAAAATTCAAAAAGAAATCGCCCGATACTCATCATAAGATCCACTAAGATTTTACATTTATAATATAAAGATAAATCGTGTGAACATTTGTTCACATGAAGCTGCTGTATAAAACGCTGACTACAGGTGTGAAATCTGACCATGTTTTATACTTTAAACCGTGAGAGCTCATTCGTAAATCAAGCCGCCCAATCAGAGGCCAGACGCTTCGACTGCCTCCAAGTCTGCTGCAGCTGCTAGAAATGGATTTCAACTATAGATGACGATGATGTGACGAGATATTTGAGTCATTAAAACATCCTGCTTTGGCCTCACGTACCTGGACATATGGCGATAATCGACAGAATACGTTCCCTATCATCCAAACACCCCTTAGCTACGACAGAGCCGTCTGGCCTCTGCACAGCTGGATCTGCACAGCTGGATCTGCTCTCCAGGACCGGGACCCACCAGCCAGCGACACGGCCGTACAAGTGTTGACAAAAACAAATCTGTTTCTCCGTGTCTTTGTCTCACTTTACTTTTGGAAAGAGGTTTTTGTTGTTTTCCCCTGATGCACAAACCTGAATTTAGATCCATTTCACAGTTTGATTAACAACCGAAAAGTCCAGACCCGTCCCTGAACACCGATTTACAAACCTTGTTTGATTGATTTCAAGCCACAGAGCAACAATGTTGATTGCAAACAATAAAAAAAAACAAAGCCCCGACTGCAGATAGTTTGAGCCCGACATAATAGAGACTTCATGTTACAGTAATAAAAAATAATCAAAAAGCACATTCCTCCACACGAGCCCTGACCAGGGCCAGATGTTGGCGGCGGACGGCACATTGTTAGTTCGGGGGAGTGCGTCACGCACTCGGAGTGGAACCGGATGGCGTTTCTGCCGAACTCGCTCTCCGGAGATGGAGATGGAAGAGTTTTTAAACCCCACCGGCGACGACGGCGCAGCGGAGCTTCAGGTCGGCCCAGGGAGGATCAGAGCGGACCAGAGTGGCCCAGGATGGATCAGAGCGGACCAGGGTGGCCCAGGATGGATCAGAGCGGACCAGAGTGGCCCAGGATGGATCAGAGCGGACCAGGGTGGCCCAGGATGGATCAGAGCGGACCAGGGTGGCCCAGGATGGATCAGAGCGGACCAGGGTGGCCCAGGATGGATCAGAGCGGACCAGGGTGGCCCAGGATGGATCAGAGCGGACCAGGGTGGCCCAGGATGGATCAGAGCGGACCAGGGTGGCCCAGGGTGGCCAAGGGTGGACTAGAGCGGCCCATTTGTATTTGTATTTTATTTTTAAAGGAAAAGAACCAGGGACAGTACATATTAATAATAACATTCTCATGTAAATATGATAGATTATAGCCAGTGGCTAATTTGCATCTTTAGTCCCTGGGGCAGGTTGATGTAAAAGACAGGTTCCCATGTCAGCCCAGAGTGGGCCATGGTGGCCCACAGCGGCCCAGAGTAGGGCTGTTCGATTAATCGATTTTAAATCGTAATCGCGATTATGTAATTAGAACGATGTTAAAACGTGAAACTCGTAAAATCGATTTTTCACTTTTTTTTACCTTGTCTGCACACATATTAATGATTGATACCATATTAATGATTGATGGAAATACCTCTCAATACCTGCGACAAGTGCCCCATTGGAGAGGCTCTTTAGTGTAGGAGGGGGCGTTGTAACATGCCACCGGGCATCCCTCAAGCCAGATGCCGTAGACCGGCTCGTGTTCCTTGCAAAAAACTTGCAAATGTGAATAGCAAATGTAATGAGTGACATTACACACCTCTACCTCCTTCATGGGTTGCATTATTATTTAGCATGCAAAGACCCAGTTTAGTTTAATTAGAAAATGTCTTGTTTTATTTCATTGGAAATATAACATACTGTATGTTTGCAAGTGCTGATTTTTTTTCAGAGATAAAACTTTTTTTCAACTTATTTTACAGAGTTTTGCACTTTATTCATTCATTTTTGGTTTAATAAGAGCAAAGTTTGCACTTAAAGCCCAATGGGGCAAATGTTCAATAAAAAAACAGCATATTTAAAATCATTTCTTTTCCTTTTGTCAATTCACAAAATAATCGTAATCGTAATCGAAAATCGGATTTTGAGAGAAAAAAATTGAGATTTTATTTTTGGGCAAAATCGAACAGCCCTAGCCCAGAGTGGACTAAAGCGTCCCAGGTTGGCCAGGGTGCCTTAGAGTGGACTAGAGTGGCCCAAGTCGGCCCAGAGTGGACTAGAGTGGCCCAAGTTGGCCCAGAGTGGGCCATGGTGGCCCAGAGCAGCCCTAGAGCTGATCAGGGCGGCCCCCTCGCTGCGGGGATACAGTAGGTCTAGGAAGCTGTCTCTGGACCTGACGGGGGACGGACGGTTCGTCTCCTCGGCAACAGGGGTGTAGTGGAGCCAGAACAGGGTGGGGTCGTCACCACGGACCGGTGGGACACTAAACACTGCAGTCGACTCGGAGGAACCTTGCAGCGTTGACAGGTTCTTTAACAAGACTCTGAATGTTCCACTGCTCCCCGGTTCAGGTCTTGGAGGGTCTGATCCAGATCTACGGGAGCAAAGTCCCTCAACAGTGACTGCGTTTACATGCCGAATATTGGCAATAACCCGAATTTGCACGGCCATGTAAACACCAATAACCCCTTTGAATAACCCGAATTTGCTCATATTCAGGTTTTTAAAAACCCCAATATGACCCCTGGGTTACTCCTTTTAAAACCAGAATATTCGGTCATGTAAACACCAAACAGAATATCCCCATCAAACGGAACATGAATTTGTTTTCTGCTCATGTTCTGTTCACAAAGAATCCTGGTCTTTTGAGTCCAGGAAGTTTTTATAAACACGGAGAAACACAAGACCAGGAGGAGACTAATCACTTCATAAATGTAATGAAGGATATGAACATTTCTGCATTTGTAGATGGTAGAAAGTACCGGGATAGAAGATTTACAAGAAGGTGAGCGAAAAGTTGCGCGAAGCAGCATTTGTTTTGAATTTGGATACAGGAAGAAGAAGCGGAAATGACGGTAATTGTGTCATCACGTTCTCCGTGCGTCGCTGGTTTGATCCAGATAAATGATTAATTACCATGTAAACGGAATATTCCGAATGTTTCAGTAACCGGAATATTAGCAATAACCCCAATTTTGACTGCAAGTAAACGTAGTCACTGTTGCCTGAACGGTCCCTGATCCTGCACTTAGAGCTTGATGACCTCGGTTAGGACCTTCCTGGAGCGGCTTTTCTGAGTCAGGTCAGAGGTTAAAACTCAGACCGCTCTCCACTCTGCTCCTGAACCGTTTCATCTCCACATTATTTTGGTTCCCAGCGAGCGTTGGCGCTGCCCACCGGCTAAAGTTAGAGCCGGAGTTATTCTGGGCCTGGAGTGTTCCTGTGAACGAGCCTCGCACTCAGCCGTCGTGTTTGACTTGAACACCGCAGCAGCACTTGGCCCGGCTCCGGCATCGTAAACAAGGAGCGGTTCATGTTCTGCCAGCCCGAGTAGAACCCGGGTTTCATCACAGCGCCGAGGCCCCGCTGCATCCCAGCGTCTCCAGCGTTGCTCCGATGGACACGGGGGCTGAAAACGCTCTAACCTCCACTCCGGAGCCATCAATCTCAGCTGCTGATGGAGGGCTGGGGTCCAGAGAAGGGGGGGACGGGGGGGTCCTGGTCTGTAAGAGCTTACACGCCTACAGAGAGGCGGAAAATGAAAGACATCCCTTCATCGGTTCTGGTTTTTCTGACTGCAAGCTGCAACATCTGACGCTCTTTGATCCTCAGATGGACGGATTTAGTCGCGTCCAAACTTTCTGATGTTTAGTGTCGAAGGGACGACGAAGCCGCGGCCGCTGAGACCTGGTTCAGGGTGAGTCCTGATTCTGTACTAGAGATGCACCGATCAGGATTTTGAGGGCCGATCACCGATCTCCAAAATCAGTATCTGCCCATCCCGATATTGCTAATCACCGATCACAGCGTGAAATCCATAAATTCTTCAATATTGTCGTCTCATTTACAACACTGACATTGTATTATTAGGTATAAAAATTAGGAGATGAGAAAGTATCATGAATTGACTGTTTTATTTCAGGCTGAGGCAATATGCAATATTTCACCCTTTAGAGACTCTTAGAGATGATTTAGACTGGTGTAGCTTACTAGCTTAAAGGGGACCTATTATGGCATCTAATACCTATTTTAAACAGGCCTTGAATGTCTTAAAAACAAACTTTTGATAGTTTTTGCTAAATAAATTAGAAATTCAGCCTCTGAGCCACGTCTTTATCTTCCCATTCTCTAACTTCATTATCTATGCAGGATTCTGAGTGGGCGGGGCTATGATAATGAGGCTCTGCTGATTGGCTGCCTGAATGACGCCATACACCGCTACGAAAAAATGGCGGAAGCTCCGGCCGGCAGAGTTAGTTGTGGGCGTGGTTTCACGCATCGGAGGCCAAACTATGTAAATCGCGCCCGTCGTTACGTAACTTTTGGGAGCAGAATCTGAACGGCTCGTTGAAGCAACATGACACTGGATGGATCATCCGGGCGGCTGTACAGACACTGCAGAATTTGGTTGCTTTCCTCCTTCTCTGAGTTGGCAGGCTGAGGGGAGACCACTGTATATATGTTAAAGCAAGAGAAAACCTGGTTTTCAGAATAGGTCCCCTTTAATCTCGACATTTCGACTTTTTTTTTCGAAATTGTACTTCAACATTAATTTCGACATTTCAACTTTTTTCTCGACATTTGGACTTATTTCTTGAAATTTCAACTTTTTTCTCGAAATTTTGACTTTTTTCTCAAAATTTTGACTTTTTTCTAAAAATTTTGACTTTTTTCTTGACATTTCGACTTTTTTTCTCGACATTTCGACTTTTTTCTCGACATTTTACTTCAACATTAATTTCGACATTTCAACTTTTTTCTCGACATTTCGACTTATTTCTTGAAATTTCAACTTTTTTCTCGAAATTTTGACTTTTTTCTCAAAATTTTGACTTTTTTCTCAAAATTTCAACTTTTTTCTCAAAATTTTGACTTTTTTCTCAAAACTGCAGAATTTGGTTGCTTTCCTCCTTCTCTGAGTTGGCAGGCTGAGGGGAGACCACTTTATATATGTTAAAGCAAGAAAAAACCTGTTTTTCATAATAGGTCCCCTTTAATCTTTCCTGTGCTAATAATGATGTACAAAATGTGCACCAACACAGATAATAGCAGACATGTCACTCTCTAAAAGTTGATACAAGTTGTAAACTATAAACCTTAGTTTTCCTGTGGAAAAAGGAATTACATCTTAAAATAAAAAATGAATTATGAATTATTTAGGTTTTGTGAGTGAACTCTTGTGAGTGAAACTCTTCACACTAGAACTCCAAATGTCACTCGTGAAGCCGACTGACACGACTGTCGTCCTGCGTAAGACTTTGGACTACAATGAAAACCGGCTGATGATCAAGGCTTTTGAATCCATTACCTTACGATGTAGTTCTTTATTTTTCTTGCTGTTGCTGCTGTCATTTATAGGTTTCTGTCTGGTTTCTGTTCAGCTGAGTTAGCGGTGTTGCTCCTTTTCTTTCTCTGCCTTAGCGGCAGCCAACTTTGAGAACTTAATTTACTCCTTGATGTGAGAACGGTTCAAATGTCTTATCAGCTTCGTTGTGTTGACTTCTTTTATAACATTCCTCCTCGGGGTATTTCCTTTGCACACACTTTGCAAACTGTAAATTTGTTGTCCTATTCGGACATTGTAAAATTCCCATACCGGCGATGGCGCCGGTCACGCTTCCTGGGGACACCTGGGTCTGAGATGTCGGTTTATTGTTGTAAACGTCATCTGATCGGCCCACTTTGAACTATTATTTTGAGAACGCCGATCCAAACTGATAGGGCCATTCTCGGCCGATACAGATCGGTTGCAGATCGATTGGTCCATCTCTATTCTATACCACGTATTCCCCCTGCCCCCAGCCCGTGGGACTGAGCCTGAGGTTTCAAAAGTATTCACATTCATTACTCAGGTAGAAGTATAGATACTAGAGTTTAAAAATACTCCTGTAGAAGTTGAAGTATCAACTCAAGTATTTTATTCAAGTAAAAGTATAAAAGTACTGGTTTCAAAACTACTTAAAGTATAAAAGTAAAAGTAATGTAAGGGGGAAAAAAGCGCATTAACATGTGTTTCAGAGAGCAGCAGATATGATGACTAGTTGCCTATAAGTATTGTAATGGTGCAAAAAGTCAAACTTCAGAGGCATGTTATCATTTATCCTAACCTTTATTTGAATGTACATCCAAGTTTAGTTGCAGGAATCTGAGGGAACGGATGTAAGAACAAAACTGGACAAGAACATCTGAAACAACCACAACCAAATTCACTCTATCCGGATGGAGCAATTTAACTGGATAGTTTTTTTTAAAGGCCCAAATGAAATAGAGTAACGAGGCTGTTTTTAAAATGTAAGGAGTAAAAAGTACAGATAATTGTGTGAAAATGTAAGGAGTAAAAGTAAAAAGTCGTCTGAAAAATAATTACTCCAGTGAAGTATAGATAACCAAAATTTCTACTTAAGTAAGGTAACGAAGTATTTGTACTTTGTTACTTGACTGAGCCTGGCTGTGTCACACTGCTGACCTTTGAGCTCCAGATCCCGGCCCTCCGGCGTGGACGTCGGCGCCGGCGCCGCCGGCAGCTGCTCCGTTCTCACCCAGTTTTTACCTCAAAGACAAGAAAAAGCAAACAGACACACAAGTCACGGAAGGTTCGGTGCAGGTCGGGTCGTTGGTTCTGTTCCCACGCCGTCGGCATTCCTGGGAAGCAGAGTGCGAGACGTACCGAGTCCCGGTCCAACACCTTGGCAAGCCCCTAAAAAGAAAACCAAAACCAGAAAACCAACCAATTCCTAAACTGCAGACAGTAGATATTTCGGAGCTGCAGATATTTCTGAAGTCCTCTTCAAGTTGTTGCTACGGTAACATCAGCCGGTGTTGTCAACCCCTCACCAAGGAAAGTAGCTACTGGCTTTGCCATTTTTGTCTAACTGTAGTGGACGCTGGAGGAGAATAAAGTCATGGGAGGGATTCAAAACGGGAGGAAAGTTGTGTTTCCATTCCCTCCCGTGCAGCACTGATACCTGACCAGGTACCAGGTGACCTTTAATCACAACCTGAAATCAGAAAAGTGGACAACACGAGGTTTGCAGACAAATGAATCAGCAATTTTTTACCCTCAAAACACATGAAAACAACCTGTAAAACCGTCAGAGAAGGACTGAATGTTAGACGAGGAGGATGAAGGTCATGAAGGTCGTTATGGTAGTGAAGGTGGTGAAGGTCACGAAGGTCCTAAATAGTGATGCACCGAAATGAAAATTTGTGGCTGAAACCAAAACCGAAAATAATAATAAACACTTGGCAGAATACCAAATAACATACCGAACAATTGTTCTTCGCAGTTTTTCCATCTATTTTGCCAATTTTTCACCATTGCATAAATCAAATAAATGTGCTTTAGGCTTTTCAAAGAAAACAATCTTTTACAAAATTGCAAGGTGGAAATCTTTTTTGAACATGAACAACTAAACATTTTTTAATTGCCCAGCATTTTTTTTAGATATTCCAGCAGACATTATACCAACAAAGCACAATAAGTTAAAATAAACAAATTAGCAAAATCATTTTTTTGGCCATCTTTGAGCTTACATTATGGCCTATAACTGACTGCTGAAAAATTGGAACATACGCCTTAAAAAATAAAAATAAATGCATTTAATGCATTAAAGTGCATTGTAAAAAAAAGTGAAAAAGAAGTGGATAAAACAAAATAAAGAAAAAGAAAATCAATCCCCTTTCCCATACAAGTATTAATATGGGAAAGGGATTGATTTTCTTTTTTTTTAATTTTGTTTTATCCAGTTCTTTTGCGACATCTAAACATGCCGTTATTAATTGTTCGGTTTTTTCCCCACTTCCACCAAACACCGAAAGTGTTTTTTTGCTATTTTCACCCGAACAATTTCGGTTACCGAATATTCGGTGCATCACTAGTCCTGAATGTCATGAAGGTGGCGAAGGTCATGAAGGTCATAAAGCCCGTGAATCTTGTGAAGGTCATGAAGGTCGTGAACCCCCTGAAGGTCGTGACCCCCCTGAAGGTCGTGAACCCCCTGCAGGTCGTGAACCCCCTGAAGGTCGTGACCCCCTGCAGCGGGACTCTCACCTCGGCAGCGTCCGCGGTGCGCCAGCGCCAGCGTCTTGTCCTTGCAGCGCGCCCTCTGCAGCTCGCAGCCCGTCTCGTAGCTGCGGCCGTCCGACCCGCAGACCGGCTTCCCCTGCGTCCGCGAGCAGGAGACCCCGCAGTCCCGGTCCCCGATGAGCCACTGCGGCGACAAGCGCGGGAACACATTAGCGTCGGGGAACTAAAGGAAGACACTTTCAGAGCATCTGAACAAACACTGCATTTACTGAAAAGAGAAGCTCTCCTTCCAGCCGGGACCCGACTCTTTCAGAGCCGGGAGAAACGGTAGAAACAGCAAAGATCGCTCATGCACAGGTCAAGTAGCAACACTACGCATCATCATTGAACAGTCAATTGAATGGAACACGTCCTTGTACATCAACTTCATCGATTTCGAGAAGGCGTTTCACAGTCTAGTCCAGGGTTCGGCAACCCGCGTCTCCAGAGCCGCCCTTGTGGCTCCTGGAGCTTTTTCAAAAATGTTTGACCTTTTTTTTCCTCTTTTTCTTCTTTTTTCTTCCTTTTTTTAAAATCTTTTTTCCATCTTTTTCCTTTTTTTCTTCTTTTCTTTCTTTCTCGAAATTTTGACTTTTTTCTCGACATTTTGATTTTTTTCACAAAATTTTGACTTTTTTCTCAACATTTTGACTTTTTTCTCAACATTTTGACTTTTTTCTCGAGATTGTACTTCAACATTAATCTCAACATTTCGACTTTTTTCTCAACATTTTGACTTTTTTCTCAACATTTTGACTTTTTTCTCGAGATTGTACTTCAACATTAATCTCAACATTTCGACTTTTTTCTCAACATTTCGACTTTTTTCTCGACATTTCGACTTTTTTCTCGAGATTGTACTTCAACATTGATCTCAACATTTCGACTTTTTTCTCGACATTTCGACTTTTTCTCAACATTTCGACTTTTTTCTAAACATTTTGCCTTTTGCCATTTGCCTTCATTCTAAGGCTTATACAAGACTTTTCATTTATACGGCTCCAGACATATTAGTTTTTTGTGTTTTTGGTCCAATATGGCTCTTTCAACATTTTGGGTTGCCGACCCCTGGTATAGACAGGGCAACACTAATGGCAGCTATTGGACCACTACGGTATCCCCACCAAGATCATAAACCTAATCAAGAACTCATATGAGGGAACCTCATGCAAAGTTATGCATGCAGGTCAGCTTTCTCAGAGCTTCGAGGTCAATAGAATAGAATCCTTTATTGTCACATAAACATTGTTTCCAACATCGGTCAAGACGTGCGTCAAACAGGGATGCCTGCGATCACCATTCCTGTTCCTCCTGGCAATCGACTGGATGATGAGGGAAACGACTACAGGCAGGAGAAATGGAATCCAGTGGACAATGTGGGATCAGATGGATGATCTTGATTTTTGCGGATGACATAGCTCTCTTTTCACGTACACAGATGCAAGAGAAAACGGACAGACTCTCACAAACTGTAATAAAACTCGGTCTCAACCCCAATCAGGGCCGCCGCAAGGGGTGTGCGAACCGTGCGACCGCACGGGGCCTCGCACCCCAAGGGGCCTCGCGCTATGGGCCGTTTTTGAAAAAAAAAAAAAAAAAAAAAAAAAAAAATTGAATATTTTTTTTTTCGTTTTTTTTTTTCGTTTTTTCCCTTATAAATATCAACAGTCACGTTCCATTACAGACCTAAATGTGTACTAGTCTGTGCATATCAATAAATATATGTGCAATGATGCGCGTATCTGTTGTTCAACACAACTGATCAGACCAAGCGCAGACACAAGCTGCTCTGATCCAGACGGTGGAGTTGGAACAAACTGTAACACAATGTCGAGAGAACGAGACAGATTCAGGAAATTTCCATCAGGGGATGAAAAAAGAAAAAAACTAAAGAAAATGGAAGAGTTTAATGCCTCTCTGAAAGGCTCGTTTGATAAATTTGTGAGAAAAATCACCGATCCGACCGGGTCTCAAGCAGCCGTGGGGCCCCGCGTCGAGGCAAGTCAAATGATGATGAGGCAGGGGAAGGTATCCAGTATTTTGCTAATTGGAGAGTTAAAATTGCGCATATAGACACCCGATCCGACCCGAATAACCCAAACATTTTTGAGCGTAGCGAGCGCGCGAGGGCCCCCCCCCCCCATCAAAAGCAGAACCAACAAGGCCAGAGTGGTGTTCAATATGCTCAGGAAGAGCTGGAGCTCAAATAACATCTCCATAAACACCAAAATGCGCATCTTCTACTCCAGTGTGAAACAGGTGCTGCTGTATGGAGCCGAGACCTGGAGGACAACAACATTCACAACGCACAAGTTACAGACTTTTAAAAACACCTGCCTTAGGAGAATCCTCCAAATCTGGTGGAGGGACAAAGTAAGCAATGTGGACCTGTGGAAAAGAACAAGCCAGGATCCCATCGACTTACAAATCCCAAAGAGAAAGTGGAGCTGGATTGGCCACCCCCTCAGAAAACCGGTGACAAACACCACCAGACAAGCCTTGAAGTGGAACCCCCAAGGAAAGAGGAAACGAGGTCGCCCCAGGAACAGCTGGAGAAGAAGCACCGAGGCAGAAATGGTAGAGAGCGCGCTCAACTGGGGAGATCTCGAAAGAACAGCTAAAAGCCGAGTCAAATAGAGGACATTTGTCAACGGCCTATGCACCCTAGAGGAGCAAAGGGCTTAAGTCAGGGATCAGCAACCCGCGGCTCTAGAGCCACATGTGGCTCTTTAGCGCTGCCCTAGTTAGCGGAGCAGATAAGTCACATAATCGTGCATTTGGTGATACAAGCATGAAAATTGGCATGAGCAGTCTCCATGGGTCACTTGACAAGAAAATTGGTCGGGCCACTTGAAATTTCAAGTTGGCGGCCATTTTTCAAGTTGGCCGCCACCTTGGTCGATCAATTAAGTGATGTAATTGTTTGGTTGGTGATATAGCACCAACCAAACAATTACCTACGGCGTAGGGTACGGCGTAGGGTACGGCGTAGGGTACGGCGTAGGGTACGGCGTAGGGTACGGCGTAGGGTACGGCGTAGGGTACGGCGTAGGGCTGCGTCGATAACGCGGCAGCTCCGTGGCGACCGAGAAGGAGACGCGCCTGCCGGGGAAGCTGCGCCGTGGAGGTGCAGCTTCCCCGGGAGCCGCAGATGATCTACAGGATAGAATGCTTATGAATGTGGTCAAAAACGCAGAGCTTCGGTTATGTGTGGAAGGTTTTTTTTTTAAAAACAATGTAATGTGGATACAAATTATTTTATAAACGGAGGGGGGGAAATATTCGGTTTTAAAAATACCCGGCTACGTGTGGACGTGGTCTTAAACTTTACTAAAAGACCTGTAGAACAGATCTATGAACACTGGCTGTTGAGTTCAGTTGTGCTGGATTTTACTGTTTTTACTCCCAATATTGTTGTTATTTCATCTATATTCAGGGATTCCATCACTTATTTTTATATTATTTAGTGGTTGTGATGTTTTTATGAAGTATAACACGTCTCTCCTGCGTCTCGATAAATACTGAAGCTGCAGGAACCAGGTTTGTATTCAGCTCGGACCACCGAGGTTCACAAGCCGCTCGTGTTTCAGGGAGACGGACTGGTCCAGGTCATTTAATCTAAACCAGGACAGAACCAGGTCACACTGACCCGGCTGGTGCAGAAACCTCACCGGCTGGAAGTTTCTGCAGGGTTTCTATCTCTCAGCTTCCTGATGAGAGGACTGATTTCTGAAAGACTCGTCTCCCGGTACGTCTGCTAGTGATTCTGGCTCCTTTGGCGTCTCTGAATGTGTTAATTCTCCGCAGAGAGCGATAGACCGGGTCTGTTTTTATGTTCAGACATCATGACGGTGATTATCGCAGCTGTCAGCGCAGGATTACAGATCAGCGGCGTCTGCTGAGGTGACGGGTGAGACTGCAAGGCCCGGGTCACAGACCCCATCCCCGGACTCTTTAAGCCGTTTCCAACTAATGTTCAAACTTCCTCTGAACGATTCAAAGACAGAACCTTGTAGACGCAGGCGGGCCGAGTCAAACGAGAGAAGAGTGATTCTCCGGCGGGGAGCAGGTCCAGCCTGGGAGGAAAAGCCCGCGTCACGTAGCTCCGAGTAACCCGGGATTCACACTGAAGGCGTCAAAAATCGCCTGTGGAGGCTGCCAAAGCCTGTCCATGCATATAGTCTACATCAGGGGTCGGCAACCCGCGGCTCTAGAGCCGAATGCGGCTCTTTAGCGCCGCCCTAGTGGCTCCTGGAGCTTTTTCAAAAATGTTTGACCATTTTTTTCCTTTTTTTTCTCTTTTTATTCCTTTTTATTCTTTTTTCCTTCTTTTTTTCCTTTTTTTCTCTTTTGTTCTTCCTTTTTCCTTTCCTTTTTAACTTTGACATTTTAACTTTTTTCTCGACATTTTGACTTTTTTCTCGATATTTCGACTTTTTTCTTGAAATTTTGACTATTTCCACGACATTTCGACTTTTTCCCTCGACATTTTGACTTTTTTCTCAACATTTCGATTTTTTCCTCGACATTTCGCCATTTGCCTTCATTCTAAGGCTTATACAAGACTTTTCACTTTTTGCGGCTCCAGCCATATTTTTTTTTTGTGTTTTTGGTCCAATATGGCTCTTTCAACATTTTGGGTTGCAGACCGCTGATATACATATATCTGTATATATCGTGCAAGTTTCCTATTTCACCATGGATCACACTTTGGGAAGCATTCTTCATATTTTAGCGGTATTTCCGCATAGATAAGAGAGAGTTTGATGCTCTTTAACAAGGTCGGTCCGCGGATCAACAGCAACCGTCAGCGAGCCGTTGCTCCCGGTGAACTGCGGTGTCTGCGGTGAACATCACTGACACAACGGGTCGTAGCGGATTGGGTCATACAGGACTGTCTCAGAAAATTAGAATATTGTGATAAAGTTCTTTATTTTCTGTAATGCAATTAAAAAAACAACAAGTTAATACATTCTGTATTCATTATAAATCAACTGAAATATTGCAAGCCTTTTATTATTTTAATATTGCTGATTATGGTTTACAGTTTAAGATTAACATTCCCAGAATATTCTAATTTTTTGAGATAGGATATTTGAGTTTTCTTAAGCTGTAAGCCATGATCAGCAATATTAAAATAATAAAAGGCTTGCAATATTTCAGTTGATTTGTAATGAATCCAGAATGTATGACATTTTTGTTATTTTAATTGCATTACAGAAAATCACAATATTCTAATTTTCTGAGACAGTTCTGTATTGTTTAAACTGTGTTGTGTGATTAATAAGAACGGGTTTTAATTATTTTCCGTTGGATCGATACAGAAAAAAAAATAGTTCGGACCATATACCCCCTCAACCCTCAGTTATGTGTTTCACATGACCAGTTCAGATAAAAACGGCAGTGAAATCAGCAAAAATGTCAGTTTGCTGGATGAAATATATTAATTTCTGATAAAATACGTTTGTTAGTGCACAGCTATGCTCCTGTACGCATGTGAATGAGTGTACGTTTGTGTGTACATGAAAGTACAATCTGCATTGAGGCTTCTCGCTTCGGGAATCCCGGTCTGTGATTGGACGCTGCCTCGGCGTCGCCGCTGCTCATTTGCATAAAGTTGAGATTTTTCAACTTCAAATTGACGCTCTGGACGCCTCCAATGCCTCCAATGCCTCCGACGCCTCTCGCTTTCATAGACAATGAATGGCAACCGGACGCCTGTGGCGCTTTCAGTGTGAATCCAGGGTTAATCTAAATCACAACGTGCTTCTGGGTGAGTAAGTGCAGACAGGGAGGAAAACAAAGAGCGTTTCATTTTCACTCGCATGTCTTCATCATCCCGAGAAGCTCACATCTGCAGCGCTGGCCCGGTCCATATTTATTCTGCTGGTTTATGTGAAGGATCGTGTGATGAACCGTTAAAGTGGCACAATATTATCAGAAGGAAGCCATAAAGTGATTTCTGAGGGTTCCCATCCAGACTCTGTCCCCCCCAGACCCGTCCTGCCGGCCCTGACTCACGAGCAAAAGCTGCTGCGGTACGGTGACCTCAGCCGCTGAATAAACCATCCCGTCCCCCTCGTTTGGTTTTTCAGAGCGAGTTTCCCGCATTTCTGAGTCACAGACTCGTCTCCTGCAAAGATTAAACCCGAGACTCCGCGAAAGAGACGCTCAGAGTCATTAAACCGAGGCGCATTTCTCTAAATACGTCCTCAAGTTCAGGACATTTCAGTCCGACGGGAAATCAAACGGTTTCTCATAGGGCTGGATATCGATTCAAATGTCAAGAATCAATTCGATTCCGATTCTTTAGATTCAGAATCAATTAGCAGGATTTGATTCGATCTGATCTGATATTGATTTGGGTTAGTGTTATTAAAAATGTTTTTGAGCTGTTGCATGAATTATATGACTGTAATTATGCAACATATTAATACTAGTATTATATTGAGATTCAACAGCAAGTATTGCAGCTAATGATGCTGTAAGGACCAATCAGCTCCCAGAATGCTGATAGAACTGCTTTCAGAAACATCGTGGGGCAGAATTACCAAACAGATCCAGGGACTAAACAGAGACGGATGAAATCAGTTTTAGTTTATCCCACATTCCGTTTTAATTTTTTCCATTTCTGTGTTTTTTTGGTTTTTAATTTTTGAGAATTGGTTTTTTAGCATTTTATGCAAATTAAACCCCAATAAAGTATATAAAGTAATGAAATATAGACAATATATGCAATTATAACTGAAAACCTTAATGTTTTCATACTTTTAAACATATTTAAAGGCAAAAACATGGCACCAGTTATTCTCGTGTCCAAAAAAACATTCCTTTTTTGGGCATAAACAAAAAAATTCCAAATGTTATTTGTATGAAATAAATAACTTTCATAAATATGCCTTTCAATATCCATTTTAAGTGCAAAAAAGAAAGAAATTGCAACAGCTCAACAGTGCACGTGTAACTTAAATGATGTGACTACTGGGATTAAAGTTCAACGGGAGAAAATGTAATATTGAAAAAAATAGATCTTTAGACATATGAATCGATTTTTAGGAATTAATATGAGAATCGGTTTAGAATCGGAAAATCGATTTTTTTCAACACAGGCCTGGTTTCTCAGACTTTTCTCTCTTCAGGAAAGGTGTCATTGCTCATCGTCCAGCGGTGCCGGGACATCCGTCAAGACGGTGGTTCTGCTCTCGACCCGAAAGAACCGCAGAAACAACTTTACAGCGTAACGTCCAGCATCAACGATTAAACCTGCTCACTGAGATGCAACGGACCTGGAGGAGTTGGGAGACGGTACCGATGGAGGACAGAACTGGACCGAGCAGGTCGCCTGGACCTCGTCTGAGCTCAGAACCGCAGAGGTTCCGTTGTTCTGCTGTAAACTTGAGGGATACAGACAAACGTTCTGGATCAATGATCCCAGAAAAGCCAAAAGATGAACCTGGAAATCAGTTTAAATGAAAAGCAGAGCCAGAGACGCGCCGGCTCGGTTCTGATGACACCCACATTACCGGTGCAGACAAGCTGCCACCATCAGCATCAATGGAATAAACTCTGCACTTCATTTAATGTCTTCATGTTCTAGTCAGGTTCAGCGTTCTGGTTGTGATCTTTGGTTTTCTTGAGTAGTGATGCATCTTTCTAACATACTCATCATCATCATCGTTTATTAGTCAGACTCAAGGTCCATAATAAAAACATATAACACTCAATACATAAGAACACAAGATTAACAAGACAGTTATACCAATGTTTCCACAGAGGTGAGCAATATCTCACGTCACAAACACGAGGGCTAACCAGCTGAGCAATGATGTCATTCTGAGAAACGTTCAGTCTGCCGATAAAACTCTACATCAAAAATGTTTGACCTTTTTTTTCATTTTTTTCATTTTTTTCTCCTTTTTTTTCCTTCCTTCTTTTGTTCCTTCTCTCAACATTTTGACTTTTTTCACGAAATTTTTACTTTTTTCTCAACATTTCGACTTTTTTCTCAACATTTGACTTTTTTCTCGACATTTTGACTTTTTTTCTCGACATTTCAACTTTTTTCTCGACATTTCGACTTTTCTCTTGAAATTTTGACTATTTCCTTGACATTTTGACTTTTTTCTCAACATTTCGACTTTTTTCTCGACATTTAAACTTTTTTCTCAACATTTTGACTTTTTTTCTCGACATTTTGACTTTTTTTCTTGACATTTCAACTTTTTTCTCGACATTTTGACTTTTTTTCTAGATATTTCGACTTTTTTCTCAACATTTCAACTTTTTTCTCGACATTTCAACAATTTTTCTCGACATTTCGACTTTTTTCTCAACATTTCGACTTTTTTCTCGACATTTCGACTTTTTTCTCGAAGTGCATAATGAAAAAAAATCTTCCCCCAGTTATAACCAATATAGATACATTTAGCATGTGTTGCCTTCATTCTAAGGCTGATACAAGACTTTTCATTTTTTGCGGCTCCAGACATTTGTTTTTTGTGTTTTTGGTCCAATATGGCTCTTTAACATTTTGGGTTGCCGACCCTTGCACTACACCATCTCGGCTGTTTCAATAGTATCCTAATGCAATCATTGTAAGCAACCTGCAACCTATGAATGCTTGCCTTCTTAAATTTACTCCATAAAGGAGCAGTATAGAGCGCCTCTGATACTGATCTCAGAGGGATCAATTCCCCACGTGAGTCGGCCTCAAACACAAATGTGGATTTGTGTTTCTGTGGCGAAGATAGAAAAGCATTTTAGATGGAAAGCTATTGTAAACTTCCTGTTTTAGAAAGTGTGACAAAGAGAGAGAGAACGTTGTAGTTAAAAAGGGCCAGACCTGAACGGTGAAACGAGCGGTGGACTCGGACACGAGCAACGACAGAGCTGACGGACTTTTACACATCTAACAGGTCCAACTGCTCACTTCCTGATTCACTGTTTACGTTCAGTGATGTCACAAACATGTAAACAACAACAGGGACTGGAGGTTAGGCCTTGAGTCTAGAGCTGCTCTGCATCCAGAGCAACAAGAACAAGCACCTCTGGTACCCCTTTTCCACCAAACCGGTTCCAGGCTGGTTCTGGTTCTGGTTCTGGGCCAGTGATGACTTTGGAACTGGGCTTTCTGTTCCCACTGACAAAGAACTGGCTCCGGGACAGAAAACCCGGTTCCAAGGTAGCACAAGCCTTTTGCTGGTCTAGTGCAGGGGTCGGCAACCCGCGGCTCTAGAGCCGCATACGGCTCTTTAGCGCCGCCCTAGTGGCTCCTGGAGCTTTTTCATAAATGTTGACCTTTTTTTTCCTTTTTTTTCTTTCTTTTTTTCCTTTTTTTTTCTTCCTTTTTTTTCCTTTTTTCTTTTTTTTCTTCTTTTCTTTCTTTCACAAAATTCTGACTTTTTCCTCAACATTTACTTAATTTCCTCAACATTTCGACTTTTTTCTTGACATTTCGACTTTTTTCTCAACATTAAGACTTTTTTCTCGACATTTCGACTTTTTTCTCGACATTGAGTTTTTTCTCAAGATTGTACATTAATCTCAACATTTTGACTTTTTTCTCGAAATTTCGACTGTTTTTCTCGAAGTGCATAATGAAAAAAAAAATCTTCCCCCAGTTCTAACTAATATAGATACATGCAGCATGTGTTTCCTTCATTCTAAGGCTTAGCCAATATGGCTCTTTCAATATTTTGGGTTGCAGACCCCTGGTCTAGAGGAAAGAACCGCTTACGTAAGTGGAGGGGGCAGAGTTATTAAGACCAATTTTTTTTTTTTTTTTAACCTTTATTTCACCAGGAAACAAAAACTTGTTGAGATTAAAAATCTCTTTTACAAGAGGGTCCTGGCCAAGTCAGGCAGCAACACAGTAACAACCAATGGCAACAGCAAGACTGGGAGACGGAGACATTTTCAAATAAGAATGAATCTGGATGCAGCAAAGCATCATGGGTCTGAGGAGGAGACAACCTGTCTTTTAGAGATGTGTCCACGGAGGAGCTACGTGGACCAAGTCCTGTTAGAGCAGATACCTGGTTGTTGCTGCAACTTTCACGCAAAGCAGCAACGTAACTGACGTTTGCAGTGACGTAATGTCGTGGCTCCACTTAGCACTTGAGCTGTGGAAAAACAAAACGGTTCTCAGCTGGTTCCCAAGTTGAACGAGTTGTGAACCAGAACCAGAACTGGCTCAGAACCAGCCCAGATCCGCTGTAACACACTCTCCTCATTTTTCTAGCGTCTGGTCGTGTGAGAAGAACGTTTGTTGGTCCAACATCGTAGAAAAGTCAGAAAACACAGTGAAGCATCGTCAGGTCGCTTTCAGGACGTTTAATTCAAGAGCCAGGAATAATAGCAATTAGCGGGCTAATAAAACACTTTAAACACGCTATGAGGCGATGTCACTTCCAGCCACAGGGGGGCGCTCCTGTGCTAACAAAAAAGCCATGTACAGAAGCTTTACTCGTGAGTGGGGTCTGACATGTGT
The DNA here is from genome assembly GCF_033807715.1 of Cololabis saira. Taxonomy (NCBI): domain Eukaryota; kingdom Metazoa; phylum Chordata; class Actinopteri; order Beloniformes; family Belonidae; genus Cololabis; species Cololabis saira. The sequence continues at coordinate 35,313,344 of NC_084602.1, forward strand.
AATACCACTTTGTCCCACTAGAGGGACACTTTCTTTCTTCTTTACACCAGTTGTTGCAGCAGACACACACGAGCACAGATGTTTCCCACAATGCATCCCCATTATTACTTAGAAACCTAATGTGCCTTGAATAGAGGGAATGCACATGACGTCACAGATGCAACTTCACAGCGGGTTTTGCTCACTGAGTGGCAGAAAGACTGAGTGGTAGAAAGACTGAGTGGCAGCGTAGACTTTCAGTTTGAGCAACTGGAAAACATCTAAAATGGGAAAGAGTTGTTGTGCGATTGACTGTACTCGTAGATTTAGCAAGAAATCAGAGTTATCGTTTTACAGACTGCCAAAAAATAAGCTTAAGAGACAAATGGATCGCTGCAATTCGCAGAAACAACTGGATTCCAGGCACCGAAACGTGGATTTGCGGTTCACATTTTGTATCAGGTAATGTTGGATTTTTGGGTAGCTAACGTTAAACGGTCAAATCATAAAGTTCGGTGTCCTCATCACTTTAATTTCTACAACAAATCCTGACTTGAAGTCGGACCAAGCGTCAAGACTTTTGGATGTCTTCGAGCTTTGCTTTGTGTATTTTCCACGGCGTAGAAATTAAGTACATATAAATATCTGGAAACTCGATTTGTGACCAAATATTAATGTCCATGGACCACTGGTTCTTGGTAACTGTACCAAATATTAATGTCCATGGACCACTGGTTCTTGGTAACTGTACCAAATATTAATGTCCATGGACCACTGGTTCTTGGGGTAACTGTACCAAATATTAATGTCCATGGACCACTGGTTCTTGGTAACTGTACCAAATATTAATGTCCATGGACCACTGGTTCTTCGGGTAACTGTACCGGTCACTGTCAAGTCCATCCATCCATCCATCCATCCATCTATCCATTTTTTCTTCCGCTTATCCGTTCCCGGGTCGCGGGGGCAGCAGCCTCAGCAGGGATGCCCAGACTTCCTTCACCCCAGACACTTCCTCCAGCTCTTCCTCCAGCTCTTCCGGGGGGAGTCCGAGGCGTTCCCAGGCCAGCCGAGAGACATAGTCTCTCCAGCGTGTCCTGGGTCTTCCCCGGGGTCTCCTCCCGGACGGACATGCCTGAAACACCTCCCTAGGGAGGAGGGACATGCCTGGAACACCTCCCTAGGGAGGAGGGACATGCCTGGAACACCTCCCTAGGGAGGCGTCTAGGAGGATCCGGTACAGATGTCCAAGCCACCTCAGCTGACTCCTCTCAATGTGAAGGAGTAGCGGCTCGACTCCGAGCTCCTCCCGGGTGACCTCACCCTATCTCTAATGGAGCGTCCAGCCGCCTTGCGGAGGAAACTCATCTCTAAGGGAGGAAACTCATCTCTAAGGGAGCGTCCAGCCATCCTGCGGAGGAAACTCATCTCTAAGGGAGCGTCCAGCCGCCCTGCGGAGGAAACTCATCTCTAAGGGAGGAAACTCATCTCTAAGGGAGCGTCCAGCCACCCTGCGGAGGAAACTCATCTCGGCCGCTTGTATCCGCGATCTTGTCCTTTCGGTCACTACCCAAAGTTCGTGACCATAGGTGAGGGTAGGTGCGTAGATTGACCGGTAAATCGAGAGCTTCGCCTTTCGATTCAGCTCCTTCTTCACCACGACGGTCCGGGAACATCGACCGCATAACTGCGGACGCTGCACCGTTCCGCCTGTCAATCTCACGCTCCATCGTTCCCTCACTTGTGAACAAGACCCCGAGATACTTGAACTCCTCCACCTGAGGCAGGACTTCTCCACCCACCCGGAGAAGGCTTTCCCGGGGGAGAACCATGGCCTCGGTTTTGGAGGTGCTGTCAAGTCCAACTGCCATTAATTTAAGCCGATAATCGGCTGTTATCCCGTCTGCTCCACTAGTTGCAGCCATTTTCGCTGATGTTTTGCCACTCAGTCCAGTGGGGAAGTGACATCAATGCATACCCTCTGTTGCCAGAGAACAGCCTCCCATTACAGCATCCATCTTAATAAACAGGGACAAGTCGGACCCTGAGGGAGGGATATTATCCAATAACCTCTGGTGTTCTAACCCATCATCTAATCAACTTTCACAGCAGTCACACAAACCCACTGCTTTACATGTGCTCCTCGCTGCAATCAAAGAACAGTTCCCTCACACCAGAAGTGATTGACACACGGCCTGGATTACCAGGTTACAGGAGAAGACGCCCCTCAACCAGCAGGGTTGGTGAGGTTAACCCTCGACCGCCAGGGTGGGAAACGCCACGACCTTTGACCCCAACCCGAGCCTCTCCTGCAGTGGCGTCAATTCAGTCGAAGCTAAGGTATGGCAAGGTTACGAGTCACAGCACTTAAACTAGAGTATCAATCAACACGTCCAGCCAATACTCATCACAGTCTGCTATGTAGCTTCTCTGTGTGGTCAAGAAAATTGGAACTTTTTCAAATGCAGTCTCGCTCACTGCAAAAACTCAAAATCTTACCAGGAATATTTGTCTTATTTCTAGTTAAAATGTCTCAATTTTAGTCAAAAAATCTCATTACACTTAAAACAAGAGTCATTACCGGAAAAATAACTTGTTATTTGACCATTTTCACCTGTTTCAAGTAAATTTTCACTTGAAATAAGTAGAAAAATCTGCCAGTGGGACAAGATTTATCTTCTCATTACAAGCAAAAAAATCTTGTTCCACTGGCAGATTTTTCCACTTATTTTAAGTGAAAATCTACTTGAAACAGGTGAAAATTGTTGTTTTTGAGTCTTGTCTTAAATGTAATGATATTTTTTTTTACTAAAATTTAGACATTTTAACTAGAAATAAGACAAATATTCTTGTTAAGATTTTGAGTTTTTGCAGCGTGTAATAACTAGTGAAATCGATCATGTTGTTCTGATATGCATTTGTAGTTATTCTATATGCATTAAGTAATAGAATAATCAATGCAAATACACACAGAGTAATTCCATAAATGTATTAAAAAAACAAACATTTACATTTTCCCTTGAAGCCAAGGTGTGGCGGCTGCCGTACCCAATTGACGCCCCTGCTCTCCTGCGGCCTGCAGCTCACCGAACATCTCCCGAAGAGGCCTGATGCGGTAAACCCCACCCGTGTGGCGACGCCAGCAGGTTAAAACAAACGCCACGAGTTATTCAGAGTCCGTTTGACAGGAATCAGCTGCTGCAGCACGAGCGGCAGCGGCATTATCTCCTGAGGGCAAACAGCCCCCCTCCTGTTGGACCCACCCGACATCCCATAATCAAAACCAAAGACAAACAAGAGATTAAAACACACTAACATGCAACAGGAGCTATTACCGGGTCTGCCGAGGAGCCTGCAGAACCCCAGAGTCAAATGAATCACCTAAACCTGTGAGGGAGGGCTCGTTACGGCCCTGCTGCAGCTCGTTACGCAGAGTCTGACATCATCACTTAACAAGCAAGAAAGAAAGAAAGAAACAAAGAAAGAAACAAAGAAACAAAGAAACAAAGAAAGAAAGAAATGAGCCAGAAAGAAGGAAGGAAAGAAAGAAAGAAAGAAAGAAAGAAAGAAAGAAAGAAAGAAAGAAAGAAAGAAAGAAAGAAAGAAAGAAAGAAAGAAAGAAAGAAAGAAAGAAAGAAAGAAAGAAAGAAAGAAAGAAAGAAAGAAATGAGCCAGAAAGAAAGAAAGAAAGAAATGAGCCAGAAAGAAGGAAGGAAAGAAAGAAAGAAAGAAAGAAAGAAAGAAAGAAAGAAAGAAAGAAAGAAAGAAAGAAAGAAAGAAAGAAAGAAAGAAAGAAAGAAATGAGCCAGAAAGAAGGAAGGAAAGAAAGAAAGAAAGAAAGAAATGAGCCAGAAAGAAAGAAAGAAAGAAAGAAAGAAAGAAAGAAAGAAATGAGCCTGAAAGAAAGAAAGAAAGAAAGAAAGAAAGAAAGAAAGAAAGAAAGAAAGAAAGAAAGAAAGAAAGAAAGAAAGAAAGAAAGAAAGAAAGAAAGAAAGAAAGAAAGAAAGAAAGAAAGAAAGAACGAAAGAACGAAAGAACAAACATGGCAGATCTGAGTCATTCCAGTTTTGCAGTACAGGTGTACTAATTTAATTAGTAGTTTAGTAGTATTTAGTATCTTTTAGAGCAGTGTTTTGGCTCCAAAGACTGAATGTGGAGATAGATTTATAGTTAAAAAGGTGGAGTTGAATTGGTATTTTTTTTTATCGTCATTTTTATCGTTATCGGGATAAATGCCAGAAATGATCGTGATACATTTTTTTGTCCATACCGTCCATCCCTAGTACCAGAGTATCGAACCCGTCCAGAGGTTCTGTCTCTTCACCTCTGCAGGAAAAACGGGACGGAGGCCGTTTCTGAGGCAGCTTGGAAGTTTCCAAACACCGTCAGGATCTTATGTCCACCTTTCCCTGAATCCAAACCGAAGAGGAGTGTGGTACGGATGTCTTGACCGGGAAACAATGAGCACCGAGATTCTCACATTTAACGAGCCAAAATTCCCCCAACACACACACAGGCCAGAACAACCAAGAGCATTTTTCTGCACCGCTCATAAAACACGTGAAACGAAACACCCATTGTGCAACCATTCCAGCCCTGGTCGGGTTTTTCCTCCAGACCGTCGCTGGCGGAGCGTCTGCTGCAGCCCGACTCGCAGCGATGGAACCAGATTAAAGAAAATAATGAACTTGAAATAATCATTTGTTGTATGAATGTGTACGGAGGCTGGTGCCGGGCGGGGGGGAGGGGGCAACGATGCCAAGTAAACAAATCTACTGATCAGATCTACAAGTTAAGCGGGTCTTTCTCTCGATTGGAGTATTAAAAGAGTCACATAATTGGAATGGAACAGAGCTCCGGTCAGAAGGTACTAGGGATGGGCGATATGGGCTAAAACATTTATCACGATAATTTCTGGCATTTATCCCGATAACGATAAAAATGACGATAAAAAAAACACCAATTCAACTCCACCTTTGTAAATATAAATCTATCACCACATTCAGTCTTTGGAGCCAAATCACTGCTCTAAAAGATACTAAATACTACTAAACTACACCAATTAAATTGAATTAATAAAAACCAATTAAATGAGTTACACCTGTAAAACTGGAATGACAACGGGAATCAATCAATCAATCAATCAATCAATCTTTCTTTCTTTCTTTCTTTCTTCCTTTTTCTCCCTTCCTTCCTTCCTTCCTTCCTTCCTTCCTTCCTTCCTTCCTTCCTTCCTTCCTTCCTTCCTTCCTTCCTTCCTTCCTTCCTTCCTTCCTTCTTTTCATCCTTCCTACCTTCCTTTTTCTCCCATCCTCCCTTCCTAATTTCCTCCCTTCCTTCCTTCTTTCTTTCCTTCTTTTCATTCTTCCTTCCTTCCTTCCTTCCTTCCTTCCTTCCTTCCTTCCTTCCTTCCTTCCTTCCTTCCTTCCTTCCTTCCTTCTTTTCATTCTTCCTTCCTTCCTTCCTTCCTTCTTTCTTTCATTCCTTCTTTTCATCCTGCCTTCCTCCCTTCCTAATTTTCTCCCTTCCTTCCTTCTTTCTTTCCTTCTTTTCATTCTTCCTTCCTTCCTTCCTTCCTTCCTTCCTTCCTTCCTTCCTTCCTTCCTTCCTTCCTTCCTTCCTTCCTTCCTTCCTTCCTTCCTTCACGTACGTTGTGCGTGGATTTAATGCAGAACCATAAATCAGTTTTACACAAAAACGTCATCAACGGGAATTTATCGTTTTTACTGTGAGATGACAAAATCTTACGTTGGGGATTTTTTTTGACGGTTTATCGTGAACGGTAAAATATCGCCCATTCCTAGAAGGTACCTTTGGAGTCGCTTCCATTCCTGAATGATAAGGAACTGAGGAAACTCAAGATCAGTAATAAATGGATCAGGGGGACATTGAGAGTCTGGTCAATGGTGAGAAAGAAACTTAAACTGTCACATTCCATTGGTAGAGCCCCTAAGATTGCTATCACGGCTGGGGATTGATTCAAATGTCAAGAATCGATTGGATTCCGATATTGATTTGGGTTAGTGTTATTAAAACTGTTTTGTGAGCTGTTGCATGAATGATATGACTGTGTAGTTATGCAACATATTACTACTAGTATTATATTGAGATTCAACAGCAAGTATTGGCAGCTAACGATGCTGTAAGGACCAATCAGCTCCCAGAATGCTGATAGAACTGCTTTCAGAAACATCGTAGGGCAGAATTACCATATTTCACCCCCTACAGACTCTTAGAGATGACCTGGACTCGGCTTACAAAGATAAGTGTAGCTTATTAGCGTAAGTTTTCCTGTGGTAATAATTATGTACAACATGTGCACCAACACACACAACAGCAGACATGTTACTCTCTCAGAGTTGATGATTTGTCAAAGCTTTAGCGGTAGCATCCGTCGCGTGAGAGGAAACTCATGTGAGGGAAGCAGAACTCTTCACACTAGAACTCCAAATGTCACTCGTGAAGCGACTGATACGATTGTCGTCATCCACGAGGTCTTGGATGTGATATATAGTTTGGTAAAACTCCGGCGGACATTCATCAGTGAAATATTTACGACGCAGCAGCGCGTACCGCGGATCCAAGCAGCTAACGGCGCGTTTAAACTCGATGTCTTCTACAGTGAAAACCGGCTGATGATCAAGGCTTATGAATCCATTACTTTACGATGTAGTTCTTTATTTTTCTTGCTGTCCTTTCTAGGTCTCTGTTACGTTCAGCTGAGTTAGCGGCGTTGCTCCTTTTCTGTCTCTGCCCTAGCTGCAGCCAACTTTGGCAACTCAATATATTCCTTCGTGTGAGAAACTTTCAAATGTCTTATCAGCTTCGTTGTGTTGCAATTCTTTTATAACCTTCCTCCTCGGGGTATTTCCTTTGGACACACCTTGCAAACTGCAAATTTGTTGTCCTTTTCGGACGTTGTAAAACTCCCATAACAGCGACGCCATTTTCAGTGTTGTAAACGTGATCTGATCGGCTGCTTATTATTTTCCGATCTCCGATCAAAACCGATAGGGTCATTATCTGGCCGATACCGATCGGTTGCCGATCGATCGGTGCATCTCTACTGTTAACACGAATAAAGAGTGTAAATGTGTATTAATCTGTTTGTGTTCAATAAAAAATAAGTAAAAAAAAGAGTCACATAACACGACTTAAACCACATGATCCCGTCCTCCCATTAGCTCAGGGGTGTCAAACTCATTTTCCTTGGCGGGCCGGATTTGACCAATTTTTTTCTCGCGGGCCGCACGCTCAAAATAACAAAAACGGTGCAAAATTGTTTTTTCTAATTCTTTTCTTTTTACTATTGTTATCTAATCCAATATCAGTTTAGTTAATTTTAAAGGAAATATGCACTTTGTTTACACTCTAATTATGAAAAATATATTTCTTCAGGATCTTTTCTTGAAATTTCTCTTTTTTTTTCAAGTTATGTAAGATACTTTTAATATCATTTTACAAAGATAAACAGAAACAAGTATTTTTTTTTTATATTTCGCTTTTTATAGGAAATTTAATTAAAAGCAAAATCTTTCTTATTACATCCGAGAGTGTTTCTTTGTGATTTAGAGATTTTTCCAGTACAATTAAGTGTATTTATTTTTAAAAATTGGCGCGTATATTTACGCCAGTGTGCCGAAAAAGTCAGCACTTCTTTTAACTGTTTTACTTTGTCACTATCCTCGTATTCAAAACTGAAATTCTCCGAATAAATATCTTCTATCATCTTTTTTAGCAGTGATATTTTTCCTGCGAAAATATATAATAGTAGTCAGTTAATAAAAATAAACGACCGTCTACAAAGAAATTAAATCGGCAAATGCATTCTAGAAAACAAAAAAAATTTCGAAAACTGCTTTGTGGAATAACGATGGATTTGTAGAAGAAATATATTATCGAATTCATGGCAATTATTTATGCCTTCCTTTTTAGTAAATTAACATTTCGGTTTTTTGCGTTGGAAACTTCTCGCAGGCCGCATGAAAATCTCTCTCGGGCCGAACATTTGACACCCCCCACCCAGAACATCAAACGGCAGCTCCCAGCATGCTCCTCTCCGCCCATCAGTTAACACGAGAGCACCGCAGCCCGACTTGGGATGGGGAGACCAGATGAGGAGAGAGATGGATGGAGGTGGAGAGACCAGCCAGCGGTATCCAGGTGGAGAGATGCGTCTCCATGGTAACGCCGTCCGCTGCCGGTAAACACTGCAGTCCCTCCTCTTCCACTCTTATTGCTCCGGCCACCCTGACTTTCTCATTTCAAAGGCGGCGTTGGAGTCAGGAATGCGTTCCTGCAGCCACGTCTTCATGCAACCTGATCAATCACAACCCCGCGGCGCTCCGATCAGGGTCCTCAGAGCCCGGCCGGTTCCTTCGCCAACACTTCACGCCATTAATTCAGACGCCTCTCTTTTGTTTGGCAGCCGCCTGCTCGACTGCATTCCTGTTTCTGGCAGAAAACGTCGTTAACGAGCTTCGATCTGATCAACGATCACACATCTGGTGGTCTCCCTGCAGCCAGGACGGACGGCCGACCCGTCCAGAGTGCAACGCCACCTCACACCCCAACACAGCCGGGGTGGGGGGGGCTACGGCTGAACCCCGCGACCCCGAACAGGAGCATGTGCACAGGGATATTGGGTCGCTTTGCAAAAAAAATCTTTTTTATGTATTTTCCAAGACATTTCACAGTTTTTCTTCTCAAAAGAAAACTTCCGCCTCACTTCGCATTTATTAGGCGTGTTTAACTGTAAAAAAAAAAATACAGTTAAACACTCCTAATAACGCCAACAATAATAATAATAATTAAAGCTGCAAGCAGCGATGAACGGGCCCTCGCGTGTGCAATTTGTCCCTAAATTAAGGTCAAGGACTCAAAACTAAGTCCGATGACACCACCATGACTCTCTATGTCAAACCATTCAAAAGTTATGGCAGAAAATAGCGACAACCAATCAGAAGAAGGGGCAGGGCTAATTCAGGCCAATGAAGCTCAAGGACTCAATACCGAGTCCGATGACACCACCCACGACTCTTTATGTAAAAGCATTCAAAAGTTATGGCAGAGAAAAGTATTCTGGGGGGCGCTGACGATTTTCGTTCATGTACGTCAAACCGTATTGTGGAGCTTGAGGCACAAAGTTTTTTCTGTCTGAACTGGCTTGCGTGCAAAATTTGGTGACTTTTGGGGCACGTTTAGGGGGAAAAAAGGCCCTTATTTCGTCAGAAGAAAAAATTCCTACAGATACAATAGGGCCTTCGCACTGTAAGTGCTCGGGCCCTAATAATCCTATTGAAGGGTCAATAATGTTGAACCTAGGGGGCAACGTGCAGATTTCAGAGCCGACGCCAGTCCAGGAGGATGGAAACCGAAGGACGGAAACCGAAGGATCGTTTGAAGCCTCCGTTTGGCTCCACCTTAGAGAGGCTCAACGCTGCAGCAGAAATAAACATATTCATATGCTGGTGAAGAGACAAAAACTAAGATGTAGATTCATCCACGACGAGGCAGGATTGTTGTTCTGCTGACGCTAGCCTGGTTCTCTGTGCTCTTAACTGATCGCTTTAGTTTTTATTAGTTTTAGTCATGTTCACTCTCCTTTTAGTCGTGTCAAGTTTCAGTTTCAGAGCATTTTAGTCTTATTTTAGTCAGAATTGTCCATTTTAGTTTAGTTTTAGTCAAAGATTGTATTTAGCCAAACCCATTTTACAATTCAAACAAGGTTATCTTATTATTATATTATTGGTACCTCATAGACTCAAGAATACATTCATTCCAGATACAGAAGACTCTAATTTGAGTTTACAACATATTTATTTTTGCACATTTCTCGTCATCTTTTTCTTTTTCAACGACACATTGGGTTTTCTTTTCCACGTCTATGTAGGAAAGTGGATCCAAAGATGGTTCTTCTTCTTCTCCAGCCCCAGAGAAGATCCCCGCGTTTCTCTATGTAACTTTGTTTTTAATGTACGTGAACCTAGATCTCTGCGTTAACGGCATCAGCCTCTAACTCTGCAGCTGCATCTTCTGGATCTGATTCCTGCTGCAGCGACTGGGATTGAGGACTAACGTCACCCAGCAGAACTAAACCAGAGGAAACTACTGAAAACATGGACATTAAACCAGAGAAACTACTGAAAACATGGACATTAAACCAGAGAAACTACTGAAAACATGGACATTAAACCAGAGAAACTACTGAAAACATGGACATTAAACCAGAGAAACTACTGAAAACATGGACATTAAACCAGAGAAACTACTGAAAACATGGACATTAAACCAGAGAAACTGCTGAAAACATGGACATTAAGGATATTAGAGTTTTTATTTTGTAATCTACAGTTTAGTCTGGTTTTTATTCCTCCACGATATTGCATTATATAATTAATGATCGTTATCGTCATATGACCAGCATTTTCGTTGCGGATCCTTTTGCCTCCGGTGATAAAGGTTCATTGACGATGATATTTAGTCATAATTCTCGTTGACGAAACCAGCTTTAGACGGGATTGAAGCTCTGAGGTGAGTGAGCTCCCCAGGTGAGGGTCGCCTGTCCTCTACCGGGTCCTCGGGCCCCAGCGGAGCTCCGCTGAAGCTCTCCCAGACCTCCTGAGAGACGTTTCCCTGCTCCAGCAGATGAGACGATCCCTCATCTAAATCAGGTGTTCCTAAGAAGGGAAACTGGTTCATTCCAACAAAAACTTCTCTAACCCCGAGCTGATGTCACATGTTGGTTGAATCAGATGCTGAACAAGCGGTTAAGAGCAACAGTCACCTCGACATGAATGACATCACCGCTGCCACGGAGAAGGCATCTGCATGTGTGTGTGTGTGTGTGTGTGTGTGTGTGTGTGTGTGTCTCATTATCCTCCTCTGCGCAGCAACAGTAAACACAGCAACAACACGTGCACGTCCTTTACTGCATCATCAGCAGCTGTTTAGCATTTTCAACTTTAGTCAAATAGATTCAAAGTCGGATAAAACTGATGGAGCGGTGAGAGTCGCCTGACGTCGGGGTCGGCTGTGTTCGCCGTCCCTCGGGGCGTTTCACCCGCTTCGCTTCCTCGGAGGCCCGGGAGACGGTTTCTGGGACCAAAAGGTCCAACTGCTCAGGCGGGGAAACCCAACCAGAGACGGGAAACCCAACCACGGATTGGAAACCCAACCAGGGACTGGAAACCCAACCAGGGACGGGAAACCCAACCAGGGATTGGAAACCCAACCAGGGATTGGAAACCCAACCAGGGATTGGAAACCCAACCGGGGATTGGAAACCCAACCGGGGATTGGAAACCCAACCGGGGATTGGAAACCCAACCGGGGATTGGAAACCCAACCGGGGATTGGAAACCCAACCGGGTATTGGAAACCCAACCGGGGATTGGAAACCCAACCGGGGATTGGAAACCCAACCGGGGATTGGAAACCCAACCAGGGACGGGAAACCCAACCAGGGATTGGAAACCCAACCAGGGATTGGAAACCCAACCGGGGACGGGTGACCCAACCAGGGATTGGAAACCCAACCAGGGATTGGAAACCCAACCGGGGACGGGTGACCCAACCAGGGACGGGAAACCCAACCGGGAATTGGAAACCCAACCAGGGATTGGAAACCCAACCAGGGATTGGAAACCCAACCGGGGATTGGAAACCCAACCGGGGATTGGAAACCCAACCAGGGATTGGAGACCCAACCAGGGACGAAAAACCCAACTAGGGATGGGAAACCCAACTAGGGACGGGAAACCCAACCAGGGATTGGATACCAACCAGGGATTGGATACCAACCAGGGATGGGAGACCCAACCAGGGACGGGAGACCCAACCGGGTACAGGAAACCCAACCAGGGATTGGAGACCCAACCGGGGTTGGGAGACCCAACCAGGGAAACCCAACCAGGGACGGGAAGCCCAACCAGGGACGGGAAACCCAACCAGGGACAGGAAACCCAACCAGGGATTGGATACCAACCAGGGATTGGATACCAACCAGAGACGGGAGACCCAACCAGGGACGGGAGACCCAACCGGGGACAGGAAACCCAACCGGGGTTGGGAGACCCAACCAGGGACGGGAAATCCAACCAGGGACGGGAAACCCAACCATGGACGGGAAATCCAACCAGGGACGGGAAACCCAACCATGGACGGGAAACCCAACCAGGGACGGGAAATCCAACCAGGGACGGGAAACCCAACCATGGACGGGAGACTCAACCAGGGACGGGAAACCCAACCAGGGATTGGAGACCCAACCAGGGACAGGAAACCCAACCAGGGACAGGAAACCCAACCGGTGACGGGAAACCCAACCAGGGACGGGAGACCAATCAGGGACGGGAGACCCAACCAGAGACGGGAGACCCAACCAGGGACGAGAAATCCAACCAGGGACGGGAAATCCAACCAGGGACGGGAAACCCAACCATGGACGGGAGACTCAACCAGGGACGGGAAACCCAACCAGGGATTGGAGACCCAACCAGGGACGGGAGACCCAACCAGGGACGGGAAACCCAACCAGGGATTGAGACCCAACCAGGGACGGGAAACCCAACCAGGGACGGGAAACCCAACCGGTGACGGGAAACCCAACCAGGGACGGGAGACCAATCAGGGACGGGAGACCCAACCAGAGACGGGAGACCCAACCAGGGACGAGAAATCCAACCAGGGACGGGAAATCCAACCAGGGATGGGAAACCCAACCATGGACGGGAGACTCAACCAGGGACGGGAAACCCAACCAGGGATTGGAGACCCAACCAGGGACCGGAGACCCAACCAGGGACGGGAAACCCAACCAGGGATTGAGACCCAACCAGGGACGGGAAACCCAACCAGGGACGGGAAATCCAACCAGGGACGGGAGACCCAACCAGGGACTGAAACCCAACCAGGGACGGGAAACCCAATCATGGACGGGAAACCCAATCAGGGATGGGAAACCCAACCAGGGACGGGAAACCCAACCAGGGACGGGAGACCCAACCAGGGACAGGAAACCCAACCAGGGATTGGTGTCCCAACCAGGGATTGGTGAGCTAACCAGGGCCGGGAAACCCAACCAGGGATTGGTGTCCAAACCAGGGACAGGAAACCCAACCAGGGATTGGTGTCCAAACCAGGGACAGGAAACCCAACCAGGGATTGGTGTCCAAACCAGGGACAGGAAACCCAACCAGGGATTGGTGAGCTAACCAGAGATTGAGACCCAACCAGGGACTGGAAACCTAAACAGAGACACGAAACCCAACCAGGGATTGGTGAGCTAACCAGAGATTGAGACCCAACCAGGGACAGGAAACCCAACCAGGGACGAGAAACCCAACTAAGGAAGGAAACCCAACCAGGGACGGGCGTCCCACAACCCCCAACCATGGTAAGGTAGCCATTCAGGAGTAAGAAAGTAAAATAAAAAGCATAGTTATAATTTAGTGAGACCTTAAGGTGCCACGTTTAATTCTAATGTTGACGGGAAAAGTTGTTATATGATAATAAAGCTGTAATGTTGTGACAAAAAGACCATAAGGAGATTAAATTGTATTTTAAAAACTTAAAAACTTAAACTTAATTTTCAGAATTCATAAATTCATCTTTCGACATGTCACATTATCATTTTGTTTCAAAATCATTTTACCTGTTAATATGATTTACCTTGTAGGGGATTGTTTTACATTGCTTTTGTTCAAAATACCACACGACAGAAAAAAGGGGGTGGAGTCAAACACTCAGTGGAACCGCCTCTCACGCAGGTTACTCTTTGAAATTACCAAAACAGTTTTGCACAAAGACAAAAGGCCCCCCCATCAGAACTGGCATTAAAATGCATCCTGGGTAATCTGGATGCCAACGTTGACGCCAGGTCTGAACACGTCACAGGATGGACTCAGGAGGTGGTCTGGGACGTCTCGCGATGGATTCAGACACAACCTAAAAAAACATTTAAAACGAACCCTAATGTCATTGGTTCCGGCCGGCGGTTTCAATATCGGGTCCCCGAGGTCCGATGCCTCGCAGGTCGGCATCAACACACCTGATTCAAGTGAATCGATCACCAGGATCTGCCCCAATGCCCTAGAAACCGGGTTGTTTGATTCATCGTCACGTGCGGTGGATCATGAAGTGATCATACGCATCCCTCCTTGAATAAAGTCGTTAAATAGAAAAAGCTTGTGATGGCTCGTCTATCTTGCAAACATGCAGTTGGTGTCTGCCAGCAAAGGTGCTTTGCATGTATCTTTGCATGTCGGGTGTGAAGCATCGTCCTGGCGACTGGAACCATCTTAAACCGGGTCTGAACGGACAAAGAAGCTTTGTTGTGGCCCGAGGAAACGGCGTTGGTTTATTAGCAGATCTGTGGATCCGTCACACCCAGAGAATGTGGACGCGTTCATCCCACGCGCCTTCTAATGCCATGGACACTTGCGATTGGACGTCCTTGGGTGTAAAGTTGCTTTCATCAACGAAAATTATGAATAAATATCGTCGTCAATGAACCTTTATCACCTGAGGAAATTGAGACGATAATTAAATATTTAATGCAATATCGTAGAGGAATAAAAACCAGACTAAAATGTAGATTACAAAATAAAAACTCTGCTAAAATGTGTCTTCATTTTCGTTGACCAAAACGAGACGAAATCCTTAGTGTCCATGTTTTCAGTAGTTTATCTGGTTTAATGTCCATGTTTTCAGTAGTTTCTCTGGTTTAATGTCCATGTTTTCAGTAGTTTCTCTGGTTTAATGTCCATGTTTTCAGTAGTTTCTCTGGTTTAATGTCCATGTTTTCAGCAGTTTCCTCTGGTTTAATGTCCATGTTTTCAGTAGTTTCTCTGGTTTAAAGTCCATGTTTTCAGTAGTTTCTCTGGTTTAATGTCCATGTTTTCAGTAGTTTCTCTGGTTTAGTTCTGCTGGGTGACGTTAGTCCTCAATCCCAGTCGCTGCAGCGGGGAATCAGATCCAGAATCAGCTGCAGAGTTAGAGGCTGATGCCGTTAACGAAGAGCTCTAGTTAACATCCATTAAAAACAAAGTTACAGAGAGAAACACAGGGATCTGCTCTGGTGGGGAGAAGAAGAAGAAGAAGAAGATCCATCTTTGGATCCACTTTCCTACATAGACGTGGAAAAGAAAACCCAATGTGTCGTGGAAAAAGCAAAAGATGAGGAGAAATGTGGAAAAATAAATACGTTGTAAACTCAAATTAGAGTTTTCTGTATCTGGAATGAATGTATTCTTGAGTCTATAAGGTAACAATAATATAATAATAAGATAAACTTGTTTGAATTGTAAAATGGGTTTGGCTAAATACAATCTTTGACTAAAATGGACAATTCTGACTAAAATCACCATCCTTCATCCATCAATCCATCATCCATCCATCCATCCATCCATCCAAGATGAAGTCCTGGACAATTCTGACTAAAATAAGACTAAAATGCTCAGACTTTTAGTCGACTGAAACTTGACACGACTAAAAGGAGAATGAACGTGACTAAAACTAATAAAAACTAAAATGATAGCTGGACCCAAAGACTAGACTAAAACTAAAATTGGAACAGGCTGACAGAAACTACTTGACTGCATGTCACTGCAGGTTTGAACAGGATCGTCTCCACGCTTCACGTCCCGTTTCCTCGGACCGTGATGAAGGAAGCGTTCAGGGACCTGGATGTCACTGACGCCGGCAGCAAACACACAACTGCCCAGCTGAGGTTTGTCACGGGTTTATCGCCGCAGACAGAAATCTGATCGCCGTTGGACGATGTTTGATCCAGATTAAGTCACATCTGATGAAGAGTCGACGACGGCGAAATCTGATTTCCTCCTGATGGTAATCAGGAGACGAGTACGTGATTAATGAGGGAATAACTTCCCCGTCTCTCTTTTGAAGTAGTGCGAATGACTCTAAATCAAAGTTCTGGTGGGGATTGGGAGGTTGGTGGGGGGGTTCTTCCTTTTGGGATCTGGCTTTAAATCTGATTAACAACATTCCCTGTTTGTCACTAATGCTACATCCTGGCTGCAGAACAGTCAGCCGTGTCTGCTGTTCCCAGGAAGTGTGGAGGTGGAAGCCAGTGTGTGTGTGTGTGTGTGTGTGTGTGTGTGTGTGTCCATCGTACGTTACAGTAGATTATACATCCCCGTCCGTCGCCTACTCCAGACCACACACAGCAACCCGAATCAAAGGAAAGTCAAACACGAGGCAGAGCCGAGGCTGATCTGCTGAGCGCGCCGGCGCGGAGGCGGAAAGGTTTTTCCTAAATCTGCCGGATTAAAAAAAAAGACCCGTAACTCATTCACCAGGATCCCGCCGGGCCCTGCGGAGGACGAGAGCGGTTTAACGGCGGCGTGGCGATTCCCTGACTCGGTCGGACGGCTGCTTTTCATTACGCTGATTAGAAAGTCCTGAAATTGGGCATGAAATGGACCTGCTAATCACACATCGTCATGCAGGGTTCCACATGTGCTAGCAGTTTGATCGGACCCCGGCGGAGCCCGGCTCGCAGCCGGCTGCGGGTCCGGGTCCATCCAGGTGGACCTTCGGGTAGAACCCAGACCTCGACCCGGTCGGAGCGCCGTGGCGCCACCTTAACAGAGCTTTGCACTAGAGATGCACCGATCAGGAATTTGAGGGCCGATCACCAATAACCGATCCCCAAAAGCAGTATCTGCCCATCCCGATATAGAGGGAATGTGCATGATGTCACAGATGTGACTTCACAGCGGGTTTCGCCCACTGAGTGTCAGAAAGACTGAGTGGCAAAAAGACTGAGTGGCAGCGTAAACTTTCAGTTTGAGCAACTGGAAAACATCTAAAATGGGAAAGAGCTGTTGTGCGATCGACTGTACTTATAGATTTAGCAAGAAATCGGAGTTATCGTTTTACAGACTGCCAAAAAATAAGCTTAAGAGAGACAAATGGATCACTGCAATTCACAGAAACAACTGGATTTCAGGCACCGAAACATGGATTCTCAGTTCCCATTTTGTATCAGGTAATGTTGGATTTTTGGGTAGCTAACGTTAAACGGTCAAATCATAAAGTTTGGTGTCCTCATCACTTTAATTTGTCCAACAAATCCTGCCTTGAAGTCGGACCAAGCGTCAAGACTTTTGTATTCCTTCAAGCTTTGCTTCGTGTATTTCCCCGGCGTAGAAATTAAGTGCATATAAATATCAGGAAACTGGATTTGTGGCCAAATATTAATGTCCATGGACCACTGGTTCTTGGTAACTGTACCAAATATTAATGTCCATGGACCACTGGTTCTTGGTAACTGTACCAAATATTAATGTCAATTCAATTCAATTCAATTAAATTTTATTTATATAGCGTCTAATACAACAGAGTTGTCTCTAGACGCTTTACAGAGACCCATACCCAGAACATGACCCCCGAGCAGTTATTACATAAACAATGGCAGGTAAAAACTCCCCTAGTGGGAGAAAAACCTTAAGCCAAACAGTGGCAAGGAAAAACTCCCCTTTAGGAGGGAAGAAACCTTGAGCAGGACCAGGCTCATAAGGGGTGACCCTCCTGCCGAGGGCCAGACTGGTGGGTCAGGGACGGCAACAGCACAGCAGGCAGGTGGAAGCAGCAACGGGATGACCCGGGGTGGGGACCGCAGGCCAGCACGCAGCTCCCGAAGCTCCGGCCCAATCAGCAAGTCCCATGGTGGTCCATGGACCACTGGTTCTTGGTAACTGTACCAAATATTAATGTCCATGGACCAGTGGTTCTTGGGGTAACTGTACGGGTCACTGTCAAGTCCAACTGCCTTTGATTTAAAGGGGACCTATTATGAAAAACACGTTTTTTCTTGCTTTAACATATATAAAGTGGTCTCCCCTCAGCCTGTCAACTCAGAGAAGGAGGAAAGCAACCAAATTCTGCAGTGTCTGTACAGCCGCCCGGATGAGCCGTCCAGTGTGATGTGGATCTACGAGCCGTTCAGATTCTGCTCCCGTCGTTACGTAACGACGGGAGCGATGCGTGAAACCACGCCCACAACTAACTGTCAGCCGGAGCTTCCGCCATTTTTCCGTAGTGGTGTATCACGTCATTCAGGCAGCCAATCAGCACAGTGCCTCATTATCGTAGCCCCGCCCACTCAGAATCCTGCATAGATAATGAGGTTAGAGAATGGGAAGATAAAGACATGGTTTAGAGGCTGAATTTCTAATTGATTTAGCAAAAACTACCAAAAGCTTGTTTTTAAGACATTCAAGGCTGTTTAAAATTGGTATTAGATGCCATAATAGGTCCCCTTTAAGCCGATAATCGGCTGTTATCCCGTCTTATCCACTAGTTGCAGCCATTTTTGCTGATGTTTTGCCACTCAGTGGGAGTAAGGGGGCTGGTCCAGTGAGAAAGTCACGTCAATGCAGACCCTCTATTGCAGATCACAGCTTGAAATCCATAAATTCGTCAATATTGTTCTCATTTACAACACTGGCATTGTATTATTAGGTATAAAAATTAGGAGATGAGAAAGTATCATGAATTGTCTGTGTTATTACAGGCTGAGGCAATGTGCAATATTTCACCCTCTAGAGACTCTTAGAGACGATTTAGACTCATATAGCTTATTAGCTTAAGCTTTCCTGTGGTGATAAATGTGTACAACACAACATGCAGTACACCAACACAGACATGTCACTCTCTTAGAGTTGATACAAGTTGTAAACTATAAACCTTAGTTTTCCTGAGGAAAAAGGAAATAAGTATTTAAATAAAAATTAATTATGAATTATTAAGCTTTGTGAAAGCTTTAGTGATAGCATCTGCCGCGTGTGAGGAAACTCTTGTGAGTGAAGCAGAACTCTTCACACTAGAACTCCAAATGTCACTCGTTAAGCCGACTGACATGCATAAGACTTTAGACTGTATATAGTTTGGTAAAACTCAGACGGGATTTCATCAGTGAAATAATTACGACACAGCAGCGTGTACCGGGATCCAACCAGCTAACGACGCGGCTAAACCCGATGTCTGCTATGACCTGGGTGTGGGATGCGGTAAACGCACAAGCCCGGGCGGCGGTTTGTTGTTGTAAACGTCATCGGATCGGCTCGAACCAATCGGGGCATTATCGGCCGATACAGAATCGGTTGCAGATCGATCCGTCCAGTGCCACCGCAAGGGCTGTGCGAACAGTGCGACCGCACGGGGCCTCGCACTATGGGCCGTTTTTTGTTTTTTGTTTTTTCCCTTATAAATATCAACAGTCACGTTCCATTACAGACCTAAATGTGTAATAGTCTGTGCATATCAATAAATATATGTGCAATGATGTGCTTGCTGATTGATGTCGCTGTGCAGCTGCGCGTGTCTGTTGTTCAATACTAAACTGTCAGACCAAGCGCAGACACAACCTGCTCTGATCCAGACGGTGGAGTTGGAACAAACTGTCACACAATGTCGAGAGAACGAGACAGATTCAGGAAATTTCCATCAGGGGATGAAAAAAGAAAAAAACTAAAGAAAATGGAAGAGTTTAATGCCTCCCTGAAAGGCTTGTTTGATAAATTTGTTACAAAAATCACCGATCCGACCAGGTCTCAAGCAGCCGCGGCGTCCCGCGTTGAGGCAAGAGATGATGATGAGGCAGGGGAAGGTATCCAGTATTTTGATAATTGGAGAGTTAAAATTGCGCATATAGACACCCGATCCGACCCGAAAAACCCAAAAAATTTCGCGCGCGTGAGCGTAGCGAGCGCGCGAGGGCCCCCCCCAGCCATTTCGCACAGGGCCTCGCAAATCTCCCAGGCGGCTCTGTTTGCACGAATGAATGTCTGCAAACCTCCACGAACCGGAGCAGCATCGTTGAGAGGAACCAGCCCAAATCCGTCCAGAAGGTCGACCAGCGACGGTTCCCTTCAGGCGTTTGGGCCTCAGGTGCAACAGTTTTACCTGAACAGGTCAGCAGAAAATGGAAAAAATAAAAATAATCATACGTCTGTGTTTCCTCCCTGGATCTGTTTGATAATTCTGCTCCACGATGTTTCTTAAAGCAGTTCTATCAGCATTCTGGGAGCTGATTGGTCCTTACAGCATCATTAGCTGCCAATACTTGCTGTTGAATCTCAATATAATACTAGTATTAATATAATGTAATCGATTCTGAATCTTAAGAATCAGAATCGAATCGATTCTTGACATTTGAATCGATCCCCAGCCCTGTGAACAACTGCCTCCTGCTGCTGTAACGGCGACTCATTCACGTGTTTAGAGTTGTGCGGTATTTGTTTTAGAAATGCAAAAATCAAAACCATCTCCTCCAGATTGACCTTGAGGAGATGGTCAATCCCCCCCCGTTCAGTGTGATTTATAATCAGTGTGATATATAGCACAATCAAAGCAATCGATATCCCTGTTCGGTCGTTGTTCTCCACAGCAGACTTTTCCAGTCGGCTCTGTCAACTCGACATGATTCTGTTCAGGTTTCAGGTGAACTCTTATTCATCGTCCGAGCGGCTCTCGTTCCAGCAACCGCCCCCGAGTCCGGACTTATACATTCCCAACACATCGTAGAAATATTTTTAAATTCCCTGCTGAGTTCCTCCAACCCGAACAGGCCGAGGGCGTCAGTATTTGACGTAACAAACTGACTGCAGAGATTTGGAAGAAGAGTCAAACATAATGATGATTCGTGCAACATTACAGGAAGTAGAAGCCCAAAGGCCGGATAAATAAACACCAGGTTGCCCTTCTGGCTGAGACACAATGAGTCAAATATCCAACAAGCTAAATGTTTGCCATTCTTGTAACTGAATATCTACGAGTGCATTTGTATCTGAGGTTAAACATGAACCGAGAACATCCTCGCGGAGGAAACATTAGTTGGCTGCACATTTTCTGAGAAAAGACAAAAGAAGACTCCCTCCGAGGGTTTCTGTGGTGGTTTTAAGCCCATTTTTCAGACCTATGAGTAGGAATGGGTGATATTTTACCGTTCACGATAAACCGTCAAAAACAATCCCCATGGTAAGAATTTGTCATCTCGTGGTAAAAACGATAAATTCATGTTTGACGTTTTTGTGTAAAGCTGATTTATGGTTCTGCGTTAAATCCACACACAACGTACGTGAAGGAAGGAAGGAAGGAAGGAAGGAAGGAAGGAAGGAAGGAAGGAAGGAAGGAAGGAAGGAAGGAAGGAAGGAAGGAAGGAAGGAAGGAAGGAAGGAAGGAAGGAAATGAGCTTGAAAGAAAGAAAGAAAGAAAGAAAGAAAGAAAGAAAGAAAGAAAGAAAGAAAGAAAGAAAGAAAGAAAGAAAGAAAGAAATGAGCCTGAAAGAAAGAAAGAAAGAAAGAAAGAAATGAGCCAAAAAGAAAGAAAGAAAGAAAGAAAGAAAGAAAGAAAGAAAGAAAGAAAGAAATGAGCCAAAAAGAAAGAAAGAAAGAAAGAAAGAAAGAAAGAAAGAAAGAAAGAAAGAAAGAAAGAAAGAAAGAAAGAAAGAAAGAAAGAAAGAAAGAAAGAAAGAAAGAAAGAAAGAAAGAAAGAAAGAAAGAAAGAAAGAAAGAAAGAAAGAAAGAAATGAGCCAGAAAGAAAGAAAAATAATTCCCCGTTGTTGAGGTTTTTGTGTAACAAACATGGCAGATCTGAGTCATTACAGTTTTGCAGTACAGGTGTAACTCATTTAATTGGTTTTTATCAATTCCAGTCAATTCAATTTAATTGATGAAGTTTAGTCTTTCCAAAGACTGAATGTGGTGATAGATTTATAGTTACAAAGGTGGAGTTGAATTGGTATTTTTTTTATCGTTATCAGGATAAATGCCAGAAATGATCGTGATAATTCTTTTAGTCCGTACCGCCCATCCCTACCTATGAGACGATATCTCGCCAGGAGGCGACTGTTCTCAACCCCGGTTCCTCCGAAGACGGATAGATGTGGGCGACCTTTGACCCAATGACCCGTTCTGGGCCAATCAGACATGATGGCCGCAGGATAGCAGCCAGGTTATGCTCACAATGAGAATGATAATGCCTTCTTAGCGCTACATTTAAAGGATGATGAGATCAGAACCGCCAGGAAAAGCAGCCTTCGGTAGGAATCACATCATTTCATCCCGTCCGGTCCATCAAATCTCCCCCAGCAGGAGGTGAAATGCAGCTGCGAAGGCCGAGGTTTAGTCCTGAACCGGTAAACCGGAGGTTTAACAGGAACCAGAGAGGCTCGACTCACTCCTGCAGTCGACCTCTAGTGGCCGGCCGAGGAACTGCAGGCCCTCTCACCTCCTCAGTCACTTTACAAGCAGATGTAAAATCTCTTAAAATCTTTTTTACACTCCGGCCTTCGGTCCAGGACGAGCCTCAGACGTCTCGTCATGGACTATTTATATTTATATTTATTTATACTCTGTTTTCATCCACCAGTTAAACACATTAACTGTTTCTAAATGTGTCATATAAATAAAGTTGACCTCGCTATGAAACTCGTCAGTATTATTTATTTTTTTCCTTTTTTTTTTTTTAAAAATAAAAAATATTAAACCCCCCTCAAAAAAAAAAGAAGATTAAAATGCCAAACTTGGTATTAACCATTAATATATATATGCAGACAAAAGACTTAATGTACAGTTTTGTAAACTATTTGTATTTTGCATCTGATTTAATGTTTTGGTGCATCTGCATGTGTCTGTATTTAATTACAGTTTTGTGTTTATAACGGCCTTGTTTGAATAAATATATGGATAATATTTACATATGGTTGTGACTGATTAAGCATCAGGTCAGGTTTAAGTGATGCTGATATACGGTGTAATCTGATTACTATAATGGTAAATAATGTAATTTCAATCTTTAATATTTAAAATTCAGGTTACATCTCCAAATTCAGTCCAATTTAAATCAGTAACATTCACTATTCATTCCTTTCCTGAGGTGGAGGGGGGTGTTGGAGCTGGTTATTCTGCTAGATGACTTTGGGACTAGTTAGTAGTCGTGTCAATCCTTAAAAGCACTGGAGTCAATCCTCCAATAGTGTAGAAATAGCGGTAGTGCAGTCGCCACACAGATCTGATCTCAGCTGATGGATGGAAACATTTATAGTGAGTTCAACATCATCATCCACTTCTCTGTGTTATTGAGCTGCAGTTGAATACAAGCTCATATGGAAACTAGCTGAACCAGGATGATGCTCTACAATCACGCAGGATCAGGACATTACTAGGTTTCTGTTTGGTCTGAGCTGAACTAGTCTTGGTCTTGATACTCCGGTCTTGTCCTGGTCTCGGTTTAGGGGTCTAGACTACAAGTCTGCTAGCAGGTAACAGACCTGGACGCCCATCAAGGTCACGAGAAAGCAGAAAGTTATGCTGGACCGCGGTGAGTCTCGTAAAAAACACCTGGAAGGCCTGATTTTACCAGGAACCTGGTCCTGCAGACCCTGCAGGACCTCCACCTGCCCCCCCGCCGCGGTCCAGAAACCCGGTGTTCTGTCCATCCACGCTACCCGTCCAGAACTGCTACGTTGTGGTACATATATATGTATGTATATATACACATACATACATACATACATACATACATACATACATACATACATACATACATACATACATACATATATACACAAGCCAGCAGAGATAATTTTAGATATTTTGCGGCGCAGTATAGGGCCAGCAGAGATCATTTTAGATGCTTCCCGTGCCCTGAATGCATTAAGTGACGGGAGCATTATTAGATAGGATGTTACTAGACTATCAAATTATTCTACCCCTGAAATATTGATTTAAAATTGATAATATGGGACACCCTGAGGAAGGCTGTGGCCGAAACGCGTGGGCTGTAACCCACTTTTTTTATCTTTTCTACATGAAATAGCCAATTTAAATAAAGGCTTTTTATATTTGCCTTGGATTTTTCTTCTTTTTTTATATCCTTTTTCCCACCAAAGAGCACCTTCATCACACGACTTAGATGAATCTTCTGAGCACTCTGGACTTTCTGGACGTTAAATCGATGCAGAGCTTACACCGTAGGCAATAGTATCTTATTCGTGGCATGTTCCAACCAAAGGTTAATTTGCACATTTTATTTATAAGAGGTCATCACTGATTGGATTTTATTTTCAGTGAACTTTTATTTATTTGTCCTGTTTCTGTTTTATCTATCAGGTTGTATTTTTTTCTACTTTGTGATTTTATAAGCTAGGAAAACTTGAAGGACAATGTACTTTTGCTGTTTGCACTGTTATCCCACTGTTTAAGCCATACAGTTTGAATAAATGTTGAATCTGTTCTTACATTTCAAACTTGTTTCATTTGAGTCATTACAGTTTTGCAGTACAGATGTACTAATTTAATTGGTTTTTATTAATTCAATTTAATTGGTGTAGTTTAGTAGCATTTAGTATTCTTTTAGAGCAGTGTTTTGGGGGCTCCAAAGACTGAATGTGGTGATAGATTTATAGTTACAAAGATGGAATTGGTATTTTTTATATCGTCATTTTTATCGTTATCGGGATAAATGCCAGAAATTATCGTGATACATTTTTTTAGTCCATACCGCCCATCCCTAGCGCACACGCACAGTCGATTTTCAAAGTTTGATTGTCACGCCCATCATTTCTTGCACGATGTAAAATTGATAATATGGGATGTTGAGTATTTGATCCTTCAAAATACAACTACCCATGACAGGAATTGCATTACACTTTGTGAACATTATACGATAAAGAGAAAAAAAAACTAATTTTATCGCTTTAGTTGATATTCATTCAGTCATTGTCCTTTATTTAACCAGGCAGGTCATTAATAACACATTCTTATTTACAATTACGGCCTGGCAAGAGACAAGGACTACTTGGGTGAAAAGGAAGTGGTTTAGGGAGAAAAACACAGTAAAATTGTAGCTCTACAAAAGTAGAAAACCCTTAGGTAGCATTTTTCAATAGGGTAGCAAAAATCGACAGATAGACGCTATCGGTTTATGCGGCGGTAGCATTTTTGGACGAAGCAGCAGAAATGGACAGAACAGCGGTCCTGCAGCAGAACCAGACCCCCCCACCGGTCCTGCAGCAGAACCAGGCCCCCCCCACTGGTCCTGCAGCAGAACCAGGCCCCCCCCACTGGTCCTGCAGCAGAACCAGGCCCCCCCCACTGGTCCTGCAGCAGAACCAGGCCCCCCACCGGTCCTGCAGCAGAACCAGGCCCCCCCCACTGGTCCTGCAGCAGAACCAGGCCCCCCACCGGTCCTGCAGCAGAACCAGGCCCCCCCACTGGTCCTGCAGCAGAACCAGCCCCCCACCGGTCCTGCAGCAGAACCAGGCCCCCCCACCGGTCCTGCAGCAGAACCAGACCCCCCTCTCTCCCGAGGTAAAGCTATGCGGTCTTGGCTCGGCGTCGGCCCATGATGCCGTCGCCCAGGTATGCCGGGCCTGGCCACCGGCGGGTTTCTGGGACGAGGAGGATTAAGGACACGCGGTCCAGCGTGGGACGGCATCCTCATTTCCCGAATGCCATCCTCTGTGGGAAACCCATTCCTGGGCCGTGAAGCGTTCAGAGAGACGGCACCTGTCCACCATCTGCCTCATTAGTCTGATTCCTGCTCCGCAGGTTGAGAAACGCTGCTTCATATCGTTCTGGGGCCATAAAACAGGAAAAAAGGGGGGAACTTTAATCCACTTAGGCCGTAAAGGATGGATCACTTCGCATCGCGGCTCATGAGAAGCTCAGCGAGATTATTTTTTTGGCTCTTGGTTTTTACGGATTACGTCCCGCCTGGCCCTCATGAGCAGATCCGTTAAAGGAAAACCATACAGGAGACGTGAGAAGTGGGGGTTAGAAACTCCTTGCCGGTATCAGCCTGGAAAGTGGGGGTGTGAACTCTGGCTGCAGCAGCTGTGAGCAATGGGAGAAGCATCCAGGCCGAGGCGTTGGGGGTTGGGGGGGCTGCAGATCCTCATTCATGATGAGTTAACGACTCATCAAGAGGCATCTGGGAAGAGTCGAGTGTCCGGCTCCTCCGTCCCGCATCCTGGACTTCATCTAGACTGGGTTAGATCGGGTCTGAACGGGTCTCCTCACATCTGAGGATGTAATAATCTCTCGGCCTGCATCCTGGACCTCATTTAGATCCGGTTTGAACAAGTTTGACCAGGTTAAACCGGGTTTGAACAAGTTTGACAGGGTTTGAACGGTTCTCCTAATATCTAAAGCCTGAATTATGATTCTGCATCAAACCAACGCAGAGCACACGCCGTCGTCGTGACACCGTCGTGACGCCGTCGTGAACCTTCAGACTTCTCCGTCACTCCATCTCTCCACGGTGCAGTACCCCCCGTGACCGCTAATTCGCGATCTTTTTCTGAATGGTTTATCCGACTTTTTCCGGTCACAGTAAATCAAAGAGATAAGGACAACTATTGTGCAAAAAAACAAAACAGAAAAAAATCACACATACACGAAGAAAAGAGTGGTGAAAGTTCACGACTGCTTCAAACCGGAAACCGGAAATTCGTTGCTACCAAGCGAACCAATCACAGCCCGCTCGTCTGCGTTTGGTCTCCGTCGCCTCGACGCGTAGTTACAATTTTCAGGAGGTGACGGCGTCAGTGACGGCGCGTGGTTTGCGTCGACGCGTACCCTACGCCGTAGGCACAGCGTCATTTTGAAGCAGAACCATAACTCAAGCTTTAGGGTGAAACAATCTCTCGTTCTGCATCCCGGACCTCATCTAGACCTGGTTTGACCGGGTTTGACCGGGTTAGACCGGGTTTGAACAAGTTTGACAGGGTTAGATCGGTTCTCCTCACATCTGAGAGTGAAACAATCCCTCGAACCTCCATTCTGGACCTCATCTAGACCTGGTTTGACCGGGTTTTACTGGGTTTGACCGGGTCTGCCTGCATCCTGGACCTCATCTAGAGCAGTTTTGACCCGGTTTGACCGATTTGGACCGGTTCTCCTCATCTCTGAGCATGAAACAATCTCTCAACCTGCATCCTGGACCTGTTCTAGAGCGAGTTTGACCAGGTTTTACCGGGTTTGACCGGGTCGGCCTACATCCTGGACCTCATCTAGACCAGGTTTGACCCGGTTTGACCGGATCTCCTCCCATCTGAGGGTGAAACTGTCTCTCAGCCTGCAGAACAGTCCATGAAGACCTTCGTCAGTCACACATGAACCTCAGTTTCCTCATTCGTGCATGTACTTGGCTCAGCCTGCTACCTGAGTCAGACACCAAACATGAAACAACCACCACCAGCACGAGACCCGGACCAGAACCACCACAGCGTCCAGCAGCCTTCAGCGGGGCTCCGGCTCGGCCTGCAGTCCACTCTCTGCAAAGATGTTGTGAAACAGCTCCAGGATGTGAGTGTTTTGCATGTCCCCCCCCCCCTGCTGTGAGTCATCTTCCCCCACATCAACCACAAATATTACACAGCATCGCGGAGCTGAATCAGAACTGTTCCCCATCACTCGTTCCCTCTGCGCCTGGACGGTGTCGTGGGAACGGAGGAGCTGAGCAACAAGTGAAGGAGTGTGAGAGACAACGAGGGAGATCCCGGAGCAGGGATGATGCCGCGGCAGGGAGATCAACAACGGCACATTTCCTCACCTGAGCCGAGCTGGAATCTCCGTTTCTCATCTAATCCCTCTGTGACACGAACTAAAAACATTTCTCTGGACCAAACATCAGAAATTAAACCCATCAGCTGCCAAGATTCTCTCTTCTTTTTCTGGCGGACAAGTTGAGCATGGAGGCATTTTTCCCTAAATAAAAACAAAATGGGGCCTTTTAAAGTCCTTAAAAGCTTGTTAGCTGCGTGGCTTTGGAAAAGTGCAGCTCTGAGGCTCTGAAAGCTGAACCCTGGGGGCATCTGGTTCCTAGATCTGATTCTGGTGCTTTGACAAGGCCATCAGCAAGAGTTAATGCATTTAATTTGTCTAACCTCCAATAAAATGTTATGACTGAGCATGGAAAGTCCTTGAATTTAATACCAGCTGCTGGCTTTGATTGCTCGGAGGCAAGGAACTCTGCAAAAAGCAAGAGCGCATTTTATCCCAACCTTTTCTTTTCCTGCACAAAACACCAGCAGAAAACGGTCCGAGGAGACGCAGCATCCTGCAGAAACATGCGTCGCACTGGCGTTCAACATCACAGGTGGGTGTTATATGCTCAGGTAAAGCTGGGATCTGGTCTAACGGACCCCCGGCGGGGACCCCCGCAGTAGCGCCACCAGGGGGTGGCCATGGCCCCCCCTACTAATTTGCTTGTCACCCCACTTGCCTCAATTAAAAACAAAAAAAAACACTTGCTGGTCACATCAATTCTATCGTCAGTTATGCGTTTCATCCCAAATCATTTGGGCAAAATGCATCAGTCAGCGTTTCTTTAAGTATTTCTGAGCCTAATATTAAAAAAAAAAATATATATATATATATATGTATATATATACACAAATTAAAAAAAATTATATATACATATATATATATTAATAAAATAAATATATGATATATCAAAATATATGATATATTAAAAATATAAAAAATGCATATATGCCTTAGGTTTTTACCAACGTGGTATTAACCATTAATATATATGGAGAAGTTAGAAAGTAAAAAAGAAAAAAGTTTTTCTGACCCTAATAATAATAATAAAAAAAATATATATATATTAACTAAATATATGATATATTAAAATATATATGATATATAAAAAATGCATATATATATACATACATATATATATATATGCCTTAGGTTTTTACCAACGTGGTATTAACCATTAATATATATGCAGAAGTTAGAAAGTTAAAAAAAAAAGTATTTCTGACCCTAATAATAATAAAAAATATATATATATATATATATAAACTAAATATATATGATATATAAAAAATGCATATATATATATATATATATATATATATATATATATACATATATATATATATATATATATATATATATATATATATATATATATATATATATATATATATATATATATATATATATATATATATATATATATATATATATATATATATATATATATATATATATATATATATGTGTGTGCCTTAGGTTTTTATAATATATATGTTAGAAAGTTAAAAAAAAAAAAAAAAGTATTTCTGAGCCTGTACACTACAACAGTATAATAAAGTCCTGTAATGATGGCTTTTAGTTTTGGTGTCCACCCCAAGAATTGAAGTGGCCCCATCTGGCCCCCCGGCGGCTGGACCGGCTCCCCCGGCCCCCGGCCCCCCGGCCCCGGCACCACCGGCCCCCCGGCCCGCATGCAGGTCTCCACTCACCCGGGATCCGTGCTTCTGCCCCGACACCTGCGGCAGGTAGAGCAGCAGCGGCGGCGCCAGCAGGCAGGACAAGGTGACCGTCAGGACGCCGGACAGTAACATGATTGGATGTGGAAGATAAAGCGCAGAGCGCAGAGCGCAGAGCGCAGATCAGTCCTGTGGTCAAAGGTCCGAGCAGAGGAAAAAAACACACCCCACCACTCTTTTTTTTTTTTAATTCCCTTTTGTCTGTCTGTCCAGTAACTAATCACATAATGATGATATCGGAGGCTTCATAGGAGACTGGTTTATCCGCCGCGGGAGGATCAGCTGTTCATTCCGGCTCCACAGGTTGAGTCGCGCTCGGATTCAACGAGACGTCATTTAAAAGTGAAGGAGGGACCCGCGTCACCTGAGTGACGGCCCCGCCGGCCAATGGGAGCGAGGGTGGGCCCTCGAGGCCACGCCCCCCGCCCCGAACCCCGGTGTTCTGCCAATTTCTGCTGCTTTGCCAAAAAATGCTACCTAATGGTTTTCTACCTTTGTAGAACTACAATTTTACTGTGTTTTACTCCCTAAACCACTTCCTTTTCCCCCAAGTGGTCCTTGTCGCTTGCCAGGCCGTCATTGTAAATAAGAATGTTATTAATGACCTGCCTGGTTAAATACAGGCGAATGACTGAATTAATATCAAATAAAGCGATAGAATTGTTGTTTTTTTCTCTTTATCGTATAATGTTCACAAAGTGTAATGAAATTCCTGTCATGGGTCGTGTGTATTTTGAAGGACCAAATACTCAACATCCCATATTATCAATTTTACATCGTGCAAGAAATGATGGGCGTGACAATCAAACTTTGAAAATGGACTGTGCGTGTGCGCAGAACCACAAAGTAGCATTTCTCGGCAGGTAGCAATGATTGGCAGAACACCGGTTTGACCGGGTTTGAACCGGGTTTTAGTTTAGTTTAGTTTATTGTTTTGCACAGTTTTTTAAAAATATACAGGAAATATCATATATAAATACTATACGGTGCAGGAAGAGGCAAAAAACCCAATGGGCTTATTTGAAGCCTCCAATGAAGATATTAAAGTTTCATGTGTTTATAAAGAACACAAGATTAACATACAAAAACAAAAAGTATAACTACACAAAAGTGATGACAAACTAATAATGCAATATATAAATAATAAAGAATAAAGACAAAAAAATAAGTGTGTGTGAGTGTGCATGGGATATTGTTTTTACAACTTATATTACTTATATTGACTCCTGAGCAAATAAGACGGTACATGTCACTATGAGTGAAACACAAAAAAAAAAAAAAAGAACATGGATACATGTATAACATTACATTGGAAAAACAGTTATGAAACAGAAGTCAAGTGGTCCTTCAAACGTCTTTTGTAACCTTTCAAAGAGGAAGAGCTCTTTGCCAAGTGGGAAAAATCATTCCACAATTTAGTGCCCTAAATCTCACCGAAAATTGACGTCTGCAAGTGAGAAATTTAGGAGGATGAAGATCTGAGGATTGTCAAGTTGAATAAGAATGAACCTGTGAATTTAATGTAAAGTAAGTCTGGAACTGTCCAGGAATATTCCCTTCACTTTTGACCCAGTTTGACCGGGTTTGAACAGTTCTCCTAATATCTAAGGGTGAAACAATCTCTCAACCTGCAACCTGAACCTTAATCTAGACCGGGTTTGATGGGGTTTAACCGGGTTTGACCGGTTCTCCTCACATCTAAGGGGGAAACAATTTCTTGGCCTGCATCCTGGACCTCATCTAGACCCAGTTTGACCGGGTTTGACCTCTAGATGAGGTCAAACCCGGTCAACTTCACATTTAAAAGTGAAGGAGGGAGCCGCGTCACCTGAGTGACGGCCCCGCCGGCCAATGGGAGCAAGGGTGGGCCCTCGAGGCCACGCCCCTCACCCGAACCGGGGCCCGCGGAGCCCGAAGAAAAGGAGCTGCGGCGGCTGCAGCTGCAGAGCCGCTGCAGAGACAAAGGCCCGGCATTGGGAGGTCAAACTGTGGGTTCCAGGCCCCATTCAGGGACAGATAATGCTCCATAATGGGCCGGAGTCCTGCTGCTCTGACATTTAGCCTAACATCCATTGAGGGAAGTCAATAGCTGTCAGGGGCCCGGCGGGGGGCCCGCCTGTGATGGGTGGGTGAGGACTCGGCCCCTGACGGGTCAGAAACAGCCGTCGGAGGCTCTTCAGCCCCAATTACTGCCCCATTTTTAACAATTAACCTTGTTTTCTGGGGGGTGAGGAACTCGGCACATGTTTCTTGGTCACATTAAAGCTAAATCCTCTCTTTCCTCGAGGTTACGCAACAATAAATGTTAAGATAACAGTATCAGTTTCTCTCTTACGGAAGTGTATTAGGGCCATGCAGGAGAAAAAATATTTGAGAGGGGAAGATTTTTTTTTATTGTGCACTTCGAGAAAAAAGTCGAAATGTCGAGGAAAAAAGTCGAAATGTCGAGATTAATGTTGAAGTACAATTTCAAGAATAAAGTCAAAATTTCGTGAATAAAATCGAAATTCCGAGAATAGAGTTGAAAAACATTTCGACTTATTTCTCGAATTTGTACTTCAACATTATTCTCGACATTTCAACTTTTTTCTCAACATTTCGTAACAGGTATTCAGTGTTTTCCTCCATTTGCTATTGCACGTGGCACCCGTCAAGGATGTCCGGCCTCTCCACTGCTGTTTGCTCCATCACTTGAGCCATTAGTGCAGAAGATCCGTAATTGTCAGGAGGTGAGGCAGATAGCTCTTTATGCAGATGATTTATTGTTATTTCTTAGCCATGCTCCATCATCACTCCCAATCGTTTTTAATATTTTCAATGATTTTGGTTTAATTTCTGGCTATAAAGTTAATTTAAATAAATCTGCTTTATTACCATTAAACATATCCATGACCAACTTAAACTTGAAATCAGAAATACCAATAGTGCCAAATTTGAGATATTTAGGCTTAGATACATATCCTTCTCTCGATACTATTGTTAAGAAGAACTATAAAAGACTATCAAGCTCCATAAAGGATGATTTGAGTAAATGGACACATTTAATGATACCCCTATCCGCTCGCATCTCTATTATAAAGATGAATATACTTCAGAGAGTTAATTTTTATGCTAGTATGCTTCATCTACCTCCAATGACTGGTTTTTGGGAAAAAATTCAAGGTTGGATCTCTAAATTTATTTGGAAAAACCAGAAACCTAGGATAAAAAACAGAATTCTTCAATATGATACAAAATCTGGTGGTTTAGGTGTACCAAATGTTGAACTTTATTATGTATCCTTTATGCTTCGTCCTTTGATAAGATGGTTGGATCAAGATTCTGATGTTCCCTGGGTTGAGTTGGAAAAACAGATTATATTACCATATACCTTCAAAGATATAATTTTTTCTGATTTATCTAATACTTATTGTCGCATTCATTTTGGACCTTTAGTTACTCATTCAGTCTTCATCTGGCAAACTGTTATAAAAATGGGTCAGTGAGAGATGAAATGGCACATCGATACACCTATTTTCAGGAATAACTTAAGAATAGAGGAGAAGCCCATTATATTTTCGACATGGAGTAATAAAGGTGTTCACACCTTGTCACATATAATAAATGACACAGGTCTACGGTCTTTTAATGAATTAAAATAGTAATTTGATTTACCTGGTGGTACTTTTTTTTTTTTTTACAATTAAAAACAGTAATGCGTACACATGGGGTACCTTTAGGCCAAGCTTTACCTATTCATCCACTAGTGAAAATAATACATTTACAAAAAACTGGTGGATTTGTATCATATATATATATATATATATACGGTATATAAAAAACTGCAAAAAAAACTGTATGTTCCGATTGGAATTGTCAGAGTATGGAATACTGATTTAAAAGATCATGGACCAAATATAGACTGGAAACGAGTATGGAATAATATCCCTTTGACATCTAGTAATTATAACCATCAGCTCATCAATTACAAAGTTATCCATAGATTTTATTTATCACCAAGAAAATGCTGTCAACTTAGAATAACCACAAGCCCAGTCTGTTCTTTATGTTCTTTGAATATAATTGGTACATATACCCATATGATGTGGGAATGTCCAGGTGTTAACTCCTTTTGGCGGCAAGTTGTAGATAAGTTATCTGAGATAGTTGACCTTCATATACCTTGTCTTCCTAATATTATACTGTTAAACGATGACTCGTCTTTCACTCTAAATAGAATTATTTTGTGGACTAACAGCAAAGAAAATTCTAGTCATGAGATGGAAAACTCCAAATGTTTTGATTATATGTCACTGGATTTCATTATTTTTGGATGTACTTTCTTTGGAACTCTCAATTGTGCGATTATACGGCGCAGCAAAAGAAACTGTAGATGCCTTATCTAAGGCCGTGCAGAAAGCACGTTCTCTTTTGTAAAAATTAGTTAGATGTAATTATATTGTGTATTTGTATAAGGATTGTGTTTCATGTAGTATTTAAGTTAAGTCTGATAACGCTTGAATGTATTTTGTCAAGACAAGAAAGGAGGATGGTGGGTGAGGGCGGGATCAGTTTCTGTCATTGGGATGGTGGGGGGGTGTATTCTGTGCACATTATAATTGCTGAGCATCCTCTTTTGATACATTTTATACTGTTAAAAGTATATGTGAATAAAGTCGAAATTCCGAGAATAGAGTTGAAATACATTTCGACTTTTTTCTCGAATTTGTACTTCAACATTATTCTTGACATTTCAACTTTTTTCTCGACATTTCGTGGTAGTAACAATAGCAGCAGCAGTAGTAGCAGTAGCAATAGTAGTAGTAGTAGTAGTAGCAGCAGCAGTAGTAGCAGTAGCAATAGTAGTAGTAGTAGTAGTAGTAGCAGTAGCAGTCGTAGTAGTAGCAGTAGCATTCGTAATAGTAGCAGTAATAGTAGTAGCAGTAGCAATAGTAGTAGTAGTAGTAATAGTAGCAGTAGTTCTAGCAGTAGTAGTAATAGTAGCAGTATTAGCAGTAGAAGTAGTAGTAATAGTAGCAGTAGTGGTAGCAGGAGTAGTAATAGTAGTAGTAGTAATAGAAAGAAAGAAGAAAGAAAGCTTCCCTTAGTACTCCCACAATGGGGAAATTCTTTCTCTGCATTTAACCCATTTTCTAGTTGAACTAGTAGCAGTGGTCTGCCATGCAATGACACGGCGCCCGGGGAGCAGTAAGGGTTAAGGGCCTTGCTCAGGGGCCCAATGTGGTTGACTTTTGGTTGCAACCTGGGTCCTCCAGACTCCAGCCCTCCTCTGTAACCACTAGGCTACCACCCCCTGAATGGTAGCAGCAGTAGCAGTGGCAGGTATCACTGTCATTGCCCACATGAGCGTTGAAGTCCCCCAGTAGAACAATGGAGTTCCCAGTTGGAGCACTATCCAGTACTCCGGTACTCCAAGAAGGCCGGGTACTCCGCACTGCTGTTCAGCCCTTGGGCACAAACAACAGTGAGAGACCTTTTCCCGACCCGAAGGCGCAGGGAAGCGACCCTCTCGTTCACCGGAGTGAACTCCAACACATGGCGGCTGAGCTGGGGGGCTATAACCAAGCCCACACCAGCCCGCCGCCTCTCACCCTGGGCAACTCCAGAGTAGTGGAGGGTCCAGCCCCTTTCAAGGAGCTGGGTTCCAGAGCCCAAGCTATGTGTGGAGGTGAGCCCGACTATCTCTAGCCAGTATCTCTCAACCTCACGCACAAGCTCCGTCTCCTTCCCCCCCAGTGAGGTGACATTCCATGTCCCCACTGAGAGGGTTTTAGTCCAGGGATTGGGTCGTTGAGGCCCCGCCAAGACTGCTACCCAGTCCACATGGCACCAGCCTCTCATGGACCTTCCTGCGGGTGGTGGGCCTACGGGAAGGCGGGCCCACGTCGCCGTTTTGGGCCGAGCCCGGCCGGGTCCCACGGGCGAAGACCCGGCCACCAGGCGCTCGCCTTCGAGCCCCAACCCCAGGCCTGGCTCCAGGGAAGGGCCTCGGTGACGCCGATCCGGGCGACGTAACGGTCCTTGTTCTCTTCCTCCTCATGAATTGCTTTTGTGGGGGGGCGCTCAGTGAGTATGGAGTCCGGGGCCCTCTATTAAGGGCTGTCAGGTCTCTGTATGATCGGAGCAGGAGTTTGGTTTGCATTGCCGGCAGTAAGTCAGACTTGTTCCCGGTGCATGTTGGACTCCGGCAGGGCTGCCCTTTGTCACCGGTCCTGTTCATAATTTTTGTGGACAGGATTTCTAGGCGCAGCCAGGGGCCGGAGGGGATCCGGTTTGGGAACCACAGGATTTCGTCTCTGCTTTTTGCGGATGATGTTGTCCTGTTGGCTTCATCAGACCGGGACCTCCAGCATGTGCTGGGGCGGTTTGCGGCCGAGTGCGACGCGGCAGGGATGAGAATCAGCACCTCCAAAACTGAGGACATGGTTCTCCACTGGGAAAGGGTGGCGTGCCTTCTCCGGGTGGGTGGAGAAGTCCTGCCTCAGGTGGAGGAGTTCAAGTATCTCAGGTTCTTGTTCACGAGTGAGGGAACGATGGAGCGGGAGATTGACAGGCGGATCGGTGCAGCGTCAGCAGTAATGCGGTCGATGTACCGGACCGTCGTGGTGATGAAGGAGCTGAGTCGAAAGGCGAAGCTCTTGATTTACCGGTCAATCTACGCACCTACCCTCACGTATGGCCATGAACTTTGGGTAATGACCGAAAAGACAAGATCGCGGATACAAGCGGCCGAGATGAGTTTCCTCCGCAGGGTGGCTGGACGCTCCCTTAGGGATGAGTTTCCTCCGCAGGGTGGCTAGACGCTCCCTTAGAGATGAGTTTCCTCCGCAGGGTGGCTGGACGCTCCCTTAGAGATGAGTTTCCTCCGCAGGGTGGCTAGACGCTCCCTTAGAGATGAGTTTCCTCCCTTAGAGATGAGTTTCTTCCGCAGGGTGGCTGGACGCTCCCTTAGAGATAGGGTGAGGAGTTCGGTCACCCGGGAGGAGCTCGGAGTCGAGCCGCTGCTCCTTCACATTGAGAGGAGTCAGCTGAGGTGGCTTGGGCATCTGTACCGGATCCTCCTGGACGCCTCCCTAGGGAGGTGTTCCAGGCATGTCCCTCCTCCCTAGGGAGGTGTTCCAGGCATGTCCCTCCGGGAGGAGACCCCGGGGAAGACCCAGGACACGCTGGATAGACTATGTCTCTCGGATGGCCTGGGAACATCTCGGACTCCACTCGGAAGAGCTGAAGGAAGTGTCTGGGGTGAAGGAAGTCTGGGCATCTCTGTTGAGACTGCTGCCCCCGTGACCCGGGAACGGATAAGCGGAAGAAGATGGATGGATGGATGGATGGATGGATAGCAGCAGTGGCAGTAGTAGGCCTACTAGTAGTAGTAGCTGCTGCTACTACTATTGCTACTATTACTACTACTTCTATTATCACTACTAGTGCCACTGCTAATACTGCTACTACTATTATTACTACTGCTGCTACTATTACGAATGCTACTACTTCTACTGCTACTGCTACTGCTACTAGTACTACTACACCAGGGTCTTTTATTCTAAGGGTATTTTCTGCGCAATGTTTTTGATTTTGGTCATATTTTGTTTGAAACACATGATCTTAACGATATTGTTGTGGTGGTTGATACGTGACTTATGAAAAGCTAAAGAAAGTCAACATTTTTTTTTATTTACACACAACATGGTGTTTGAGAGTGCGGGTTAAATCCATGCTTCCTGAAGTCAGATCAAGCACATCTGGGAACACCGTCGTTGGGACCGCGGTGGTCGAACCAGCGTAGTTCAAGCTAACATCGTACATCAGTTGTTAGTAAACAGTCAGACTCCAGATGTTCGTTAGTTCAAGGATACATCGTTCTAAGTTCTAACTTCAGTCGTTGAACAGGAAACTGACCCAAGGCAGAGCCACCCGTCACCCAAGGATAGCTGGAGTAGATTCCTCCCCCCGTGACCCTGAACAGGTCCAAGCAGGTGGAGGAAATAGAGGGACGGATGGAGCTCTGACTTTGCCATCACCCTTTTTTCCAGGCCAGAGTTTATCACGTAAACTCATATTTAAAAATCCAGTAATGTTACCGTCACCAAAGACTCAGTAGTTGAATCGATGACATTGTTGTCCATCCTAACTTCTCGCTCCTTCACCCCCCTGCTTCTCCTCCTCCTCTCTGCGGTGTCTTTATCCATCTTTTTCCCTTTCAGAAACACTGGATGGCCCACTGAGAGCGAGTTAAAAGAAGGGGGGGGGGAACGAGGGACGCAGGGTTCAGTGCAGGTGTCCAGCTTCAGAAACGGGGCTTTTAAGAGCTGAAAAGGGCCATCCGGCCCCCGTTCCCCGTCTTTGTCCCTATAGATATTTTTTTAATTGTTGGTTTTGACAGTTCAAGCTGCCTTTTGAGTGCTTGAGTGAAGAACCTTGTAATTAGAGCTATTGAGCTCCTGGAATTGGCACAATTAGGGTCAGCATTAATGATTTCTGCATGTGCTGCATGGAGAGCGATTTTCTCAGGAAGGACGGGGGGGGGGGGGGATTGCATCGAGGGTTAGGCTAAGATGGAAGAAAAGGAAATTACGGAAGAGTATAAGGGCCATGTAGGAGAAAAAAATATTGGAGAGGGGAATATTTTTTTTATTATTGTGCACTTAGAGAAAAAAGTTGAAATGTCGAGAAAAAAGTTGAAATGTCGAGAATAATGTTGAAGTACAATTTCAAAAATAAAGTCAAAATTTCGCCTTTTTTCTCAACATTTCAACTTTATACACGAAATTTTGACTTTTTTTCTCAACATTTTGACTTTTTTCTCGAAATTGTACTTCAACATTAATCTCGACATTTCGACTTTTTCATTCGACATTTCAACTTTTTTCTCGACATTTGGACTTTTTTCTCAAAGTGCATAATGAAAAAAAAATCTTCTTCCTCTAAAATATTATTTTTATTTTTCTCCTGCCTGGCCCTAATACTCTTCCGTACGTTTGTTATAGTCTCAGAAGGTTAACTTTTTTCTCAACATTTCGACTTTAATCACGAAATTGTATTTCAACTTTATTCT
Source organism: Cololabis saira (assembly GCF_033807715.1). Classification (NCBI taxonomy): domain Eukaryota; kingdom Metazoa; phylum Chordata; class Actinopteri; order Beloniformes; family Belonidae; genus Cololabis; species Cololabis saira. The sequence goes on from NC_084602.1 coordinate 35,351,696, forward strand.
CGAAAGTTCGACTTTATTCACGAAATTTTGACTTTTTTCTCGAAGTGCACGATAAAAAAAATCTTCCCTTCTCAAATATGTTTTTTTCCTGTCTGGCCCTAATACTCTCTTCCGTAGGAAATGAAGAGGGCAGTTGCGTAAAAAAAAGGGATAGAAATGGAGGCCTGTTAAAATGGGACAGGGAAACCAACAGTTGCCTCTCAGAGGATGTTTGTATAAAATACTGTGAATTCCAATGGAGAATATCACAGTCAACTTCATGGAGATCTTTCGGCTGGAAGTCTCTTATCAGATATTTCATTACACCCGCTCAGGCTCCCAGGAGGTCAACCATTACCACTTGTTTTGGGCCTGTCCAAAAGTAAATGCTTTCTGGCATAAAATCCATTCAGAGTTAGCAATGATTTTTGGGTCAGATGTTGCTTTTAACTGGGACAAACTTCTTTTTGGGTTTGCACACTCTGTATCTATGGTTGTGGAATCAAGACAACTGTTTGGTTTGCTAAGTGTAGCTGTGCGAAAAGCTATTACTAAGAAGTGGCTTAAGCCAGATTCTCCTCGATTAGATGATGTGTACGACATAATTTACGATATTTTTGTAATGGAGAGGATAACGTTCTCTATGAGGCTGCAACAATCCAAATTTGAAGCAATCTGGGAAGATTGGAAACGTTATATTTCCCCGAGACGCCCTGCTTTTGTTTGAGATGTATTTAATTTACTATGGAAGAGTATTAGGGCCATGCACGAGAAAAAATATTTGAGAAGGTAGGATTTTCTTTTATTGTGCACTTCGAGAAAAAAGTCGAAATGCCGAGAAAAAAATCGAAATGTCGAGAAAAAAGTCGAAAGGTCGAGATTAATGTTGAAATACAATTTCGAGAAAAAGTCGAAAGGTCGAGATTAATGTTGAAAAACAATTGAGAAAAAGGTCGAGATTAATGTTGAAAAACAATTTTGAGAAAAAAGTCGAAAGTTCGAGATGAAAGGGATTGTGACATGAAAAACAAATTTTTCTTGATTTTTTGTGTTTAGTTGGGTGTCTTGACATCAATTACACCCAAAAAAAACGAACTTTTAACACATTGGGAGGAGGAGCGGGGCAATGATTGACAGGAAAGGGGGAAAAGGACGCGTTTTTCACTGCGCAAAAAAACACTGTCATAAAAAGCCAGGCATGGAGTACTAGAGTGAAGTTTTTCTTGTTACACTCTTTTAGACACATTTGAGGGATATTGGTCAAGACTTTTAATAGTGTTAAAAGCATGTTAAAAATTATGTCACAATACCTTTAATGTTGAAATACAATTTCAAGAATAAAGTCGAAATGTTGAGAAAAAAGTCGAAATGTTGAGATTAATGTTGAAATGTCGAGATTAATGTTGAAATACAATTTTGAGAAAAAAGTAGAAGTTTTGTGAATAAAGTCGAAATTTCGAGAATAAAGTTGAAATACATTTCGACTTTTTTCTTGAAATTGTACTTCAACATTAATCTCGGCATTTCGACTTTTTTCTCGAAGTGCATAATAAAAAAAATTCCTACAGATACAATAGGGCCTTCGCACTGTAGTGCTCGGGCCCTAAAAAAAGAAATGGAGGCCTAAATGAACCCATCTGAGGAGACTCCAACGTGTCCGTGTCCAATGGAAAGCCTCTCGGCGTTGGGAGCTTCAACCCTCCTCGCTCTGACCCAGCTGGTCCACTCATGTCCCGGTCTGGGAGCAGCGAGGCTGTGGGAGGTGAGGACGAGGAGCAGAGAGGGGAGTCTCTTGGAATGTTAACGAGACCAGTTCATATCTGCACCTCCACCCCAAACAAAAGGGCGTTTTTCTGGGGGAGTAAAGCTGTTGTAGGGAAAGCACAGGCTCGACACGTTAATTCTGTTGTCGTTTGGCCTGACATGAAAGGAAAACCGCCGACAACAAAAACAAAAAGCGGAATGAATGAGCACGCTAAAAAGAAATGTGGTTCCCAATTACTGCAGGGCCCCCTCCGAAGATGCCCCGGCCGCCGCACCCCCCCACCCGCCGGCTTACACCAGCTACACACGGCCGAAAATTAGCAGGTGTCTGTGGAAACACAAATATACGGGGCAGCGCGGGGGCCACCCAGAGATCTGACGGCGGGGCGCGGGGGGCCAGATCCAGCACAGATGTTCGGCCCTGATGTCACATGACCCAGATGTTTAGACACACACAGTTCAGACGTGGTCCGATGAATGCTGGGGTGAAAAAGAGTTAACAAGAGATAACCCAGTTTAATCCTAAGCTACTATGGAGTAAGATAGCTTTCAAAACGATGTGTCCATGTTATAACTATTCGTAATCAGAGGTGTCAAGTAACAAAGTACAAATACTTTGTTACCTTACTTAAGTAGAAATTTTGGTTATCTATACTTCACTGGAGTAATTATTTTTCAGACGACTTTTTACTTTTACTTCTTACATTTTCACGTAATTATCCGTACTTTTTACTCCTTACATTTTAAAAACAGCCTCGTTACTCTATTTCATTTCGGCCTTTAAAAAAAAAACTATCCAGTTAAATTGCTCCATCCGGATAGAGTGAATTTGGTTGTGGTTGTTTCAGATGTTCTTGTCCAGTTTTGTTCTTACATCCGTTCCCTCAGATTCCTGCAACTAAACTTGGATGTACATTCCAATAAAGGTTAGGATAAATGATAACATGCCTCTGAAGTTTGACTTTTTGCACCATTACAATACTTATAGGCAACTAGTCATCATATCTCCTGCTCTCTGAAACACATGTTAATGCTCAATAGTACACATATATGCTTCTTTAATATATTTGCATTATACTAAGATACATTCATTTTCAATGGCTTTTGTCCTTAATGGCTTTTTTTCCCCTTACATTACTTTTACTTTTATACTTTAAGTAGTTTTGAAACCAGTACTTTTATACTTTTACTTGAGTAAAAAACTTGAGTTGATACTTCAACTTTTACTGTTTCCATGCGTGAGCAAACAGGGTTATCCCTGTATACATGGTGATTGTAATCATTTGGGATATCTGGATCCAGGGCCGCCGCAAGGGGTGTGCGAACCGTGCGACCGCACGGGGCCTCGCGCCCCAGGGGGCCTCGCGCTATGGGCCGTTTTTTTTTTTTTTTTTCAAAAAAATTTTTTTTCCCTTATAAATATCAACAGTCACGTTCCATTACAGACCTAAATGTGTACTAGTCTGTGCATATCAATAAATATATGTGCAATGATGCGTGTCTGTTGTTCAATACAACTGCGTCGGACCAAGCGCAGACACAAGCTGCTCTGATCCAGACGGGGGAGTTGGAACAAACTGTCACACAATGTCGAGAGAACAAGACAGATTCAGGAAATTTCCATCAGGGGATGAAAAAAGAAAAAAACTAAAGAAAATGGAAGAGTTTAATGCCTCTCTGAAAGGCTTGTTTGATAAATTTGTTACAAAAATCACCGATCCGACCGGGTCTCAAGCAGCCGTGGGGCCCCGCGTCGAGGCAAGAGATGATGATGAGGCAGGGGAAGGTATCCAGTATTTTGCTAATTGGAGAGTTAAAATTGCGCATATAGACACCCGATCCGACCCGAAAAACCCCAAAATTTCGCGCGCGTGAGCATAGCGAGCGCGTGAGCATAGCGAGCGCGTGAGCATAGCGAGCGCGCGAGCGCGCGAGGGCCCCCCCAGCCATTTCGCACAGGGCCTCGCAAATCTCCCAGGCGGCTCTGTCTGGATCAAACCAGCGACGAACAGAGAACGTCATGACGCAATTCCCGTCATTTCCACTTCTTCTTCCTGTATCCAAATTCAAAACAACAACAATAACAGCAGCACGGCGGATAATCAACAGCCCAGTAGAAGTCGCTTTGTTTCTTGGCCCTGTAGTTCGCCTTTTCCAGCGTCTTCCAGCGGAGCTTGATCTGCTCTGGCGTTCCTACAAATGCTGCTTCACGCAACTTTTCGCTCACCTTTTTGTAAATCTGGCTATCCCGGTACTTTCTACCGTCTACAAATGCAGAAATGTTCATATCCTTCATTACATTTATGAAGTGATTAGTCTCTTCCTGGTCTTGGTTTCTCCGTGTTTATAAGAACTTCCTGGACTCAAAAGAGCAAGATTCCTTGCGAAAAGAACATGCGCAGAAAACAAATTCCTGTTCCTTCTGATGGGGGAATCCCGTTAGGATTTACATGACCAAATAATCGGGTTAGAAAAGGAGTAACCCAGGGGTCATTTTTGGGTTTTTAAAAACCAGAATATGAGCAAATTCCGGTTATTCAAAGGAGTTATTGGTGTTTACATGGCCGTGCAAAACCGGCGCATCATTCGGGGTTCGATTGCTTTCCCCTGTTTCTGCCTGTGACGTCATTTCAACGGTTTTTCGACTCGTACCCACAAACTTGAATTCATGTTCACAGTGAAGACTCGTAGTCGTAGAAATTAGAGTTCTATTCCTAAGACTTTGCACTCACAGCTTTTAGATTCTTACTCACATAAAAACAATCCTAACCCTAATAATTTATCAGACTCGTGCAGCATTTTGGGTACAACTTTTTTATTCACATACAAAAGTTTACCATTACGAATACGAATAGTTATAACATGGACACATCTTTTTGAAGGCTATCTTACTCCATAGTTTCTTTGGTATTTGAAGGATTTTAACTTGAATTTCCCCGATCTTAAGCGAACTCTGCTGGGAACTGTGACACCTTTTAAACCTCCATCATGACGAATTTCCGTGACTAATGGAAAAATTGCTATTTGCTTGGATTAAAACATTGAATCCAGATGACTTGAAGATTACGCATCGAGGTTGTAGAGTAGGAGCAAAACTGCAGAGCAAAGAAGTGGACTTTTAAATCATTTCCTCCCTTAAATGTTGTGGGAAACGTAAGATCATTGGGCCAAAAAAGAAAAAAAAAAGGAACGTTGACATGGGAAATGCAGTATTATTTAATTAAACCGTGGTCTTACTTCAAGCCAACAACAATCAAATTCTTCGTCCTCTGAAACTGCCCCACCCCCATGTGGGATTTCATTGGCGTTAGCAAAAACATTTGTCGTTTTGATTTCTTAAAAAGGCATATTTCATTGTAGAAAGTGGACATTTTCTCCTGCAGCCAGTGGGAAGTGTATTTCTGTACCGTTACACAGACAGTTCCAGCGTACCAGAACGTTTCATGTGAGTATATTGCAGTACAAGTTCAGAGGACTTAAATGGTAAATGTTTAGAGGGTCGTAACGTTACCTGACACTTTACCCAAAGAGACGGCTTCACCATCTGAAAACAACTTGCAGTTTTGCAGCTTTCTAGACGTGTGTGATGGTACTTGAAAAGTTGGTATTGTCACGCACAGCCAATCACAATTACAGCGCTCAATGAAAGACAGACAGAGAGAAAGAAGGGGGTGGGTGGCACTGAACGGAGGAGAAGAAAAAAAACTGAGAAAATCAGAGGTCAGATTGAGAGCCTTCTTCTTTTAAAATGTCATCTGGATTTCTTTCATAAATTCCACATATTTTACTTGTTCTGGCTGCAATTTTCACGAGGCTGAAGCGAGGAGCTGCCTACAGGCTTTGGCCGGCCGGCAAACAGCGACTTAGCCTCTCATTACGCAAACTTTCACATAAACGCATGCAACAAATAAATACCATCACAAAGCCAAATGATCAGTGACATTTATTGGAGATGTGAGGGATTCTTTATGTACATTATGCTCTCAGAATAAACCAGGAACCTTCATGCATCTGGTCTGGGAATGCCAACCTGTTGCAAACTTCTGGCAACAGGTTGCAACTGCATTATCCTCCATAACAGTACAGAATATTCCAGTAAACCCTCAAACACTTGTTTTAAATAATTTATCCACAATTAATGCTTCACTATGTCATAAATGAATTTTGTTTGCTGGCCTAACAGCAGCAAAAAAAGATAATTGCAGTAAGATGGAAACCACCACACATGCTTAACATCTCCCATTGGTATCTGACTTTTCTTGATATTATCTATCTGGAATTATCTACAGCCCTAATCCATAATGCAAAACAACTAAATATTTTATTTTGGCATATAGCAGCAGATCCAATTAATGCCAAACTTGAAAGATGTATTTAAAATTGATATAGACCACCTTGTTGCAGCTATCCTTGTCCAGTTTTTGAGATTATTATGTTTTGCCTTTGTTTTATTTTGTCCTTTTTTTTGTTCGTTTGTTTGCTTTTTATTGTTGTATTATCTTTTCTCTGTTTCCCTTATTATTAATTATTAATTTTTTTCATCGAATGCTTAGGTCCGAGGGGTGAGTTTGGAAGGGGGTGAAAATATGCGTATAATGTTTGTTTGACATCATTGTGGATGTACGGAAGAGTATTAGGGCCAGGCAGGAGAAAAATAAAAATAATATCTTAGAGGAGGAAGATTTTCTTTTCATTATGCACTTCGAGAAAAAAGTTGAAATGTCGAGAAAAAAGTTGAAATGTTGAGATTAATGTTGAAGTACAATTTCGAGAAAAAGTCGAAATGTATTTCAACTTTATTCTCAAAATTTCGACTTTATTCACGAAATTTCGACTTTATTCTTGAAATTGTATTTCAACATTAATCTCGACATTTCAACTTTTTTTCTCCACATTTCAACTTTTTTCTCTCAAAGTGCACAATAAAAAGAAATCTTCCCCTCTCAAATATTTTTTCTCCTGCATGGCCCTAATACTCTTCCGTAGTGGATGCCACCATTTATAGTTAAAAAAAAAAGAAATGTAAATAAAAACATTTGATCACCAAAAATAAAAATGTCATCAGGATTTCTTTCATAAATTCCACATATTTTACTTGTTCTGGCTGCAATTTTCACGAGGTTGGGGCGATGAGCTGCCTACAGGCTTCGGCAACAGCGACTTAGCCTGCAACTTTCACATAAACGCATGCAACAAATAAATACCATCACAAAGCCAAATGATCGGTGACATTTATCGGAGATGTGAGGGATTCTTTGAGAGCCTGGGGTGTGAAAAGGGCCATTGAGTCTGGAGCGGGGTGTCCCGCACCTGCGCCGGCTATTCACCCCACTGTTTACACACTGTCATCCACAATTAATACCTCCTGGGGACGGGGCCGCCTGCCCTCCGCGGGGCCCCCGGGCCCGGCCGGGGCCCTTATGGGTGCCTAATTGAGCATGCTGCTCTGCTGATTGAATTAACAGCTCTGTCTCTGGGACCTTTCCCCCCCTCTACGCTCCAACAGAATGCCGAGCCGGGGGGGAGAGAAAGGGGGGTTGGTGGCTGGAAAAACCCAAAGGGTCAGAGGGAGGGGGGGGGGGTTGAAACTGTCCAGAAAACGTGGCCCTTCCCGTCCGCAGACCGAGGCTGGAAATGTGAACCGGGGGCAACGAGAGGTCTGGGTCTTCACAGGGCCGGCGGGTTCCTGCAGAGCAGCGGGTGTGAACCAACCCAGTTTGTTGTGTCATCTGTGAAACAACAAGTGATCCTGTGTTTGCCAAAACTGTTGACATTTCTTGAATAGAGGGAATGCACATGACGTCACAGATGCGGATTCAAGGCGGGTTTCATCCACTGAGTGGCAGAAAGACTGAGTGGCAGAAAGACTGAGTGGCAGAAAGACTGAGTGGCAGCTTAAACTTTCAGTTTGAGCAACTGGAAAACATCTAAAATGGGAAAGAGCTGTTGTGCGATCGACTGTACTCATAGATTTAGCAAGAAATCGGAGTTATCGTTTTACAGACTGCAGCTTAAGCTTAACCCTTGTGCTGTCTTCGGGTCAAGGAAGGAGGAAGAGAAGAAGGGAGGAAAGAAGGAAGGAAGGAAGAATGAAAAGAAGGAAGGAAGGAAGAAAGAATGAAAAGGAAGGAAGGAAGGAAGGAAGGAAGGGAGGAAGGGAGGAAGGGAGGGAAAAAGGAAGGAAGGAAGGAAGGAAGGAAGGAAGGAAGGAAGGAAGGAAGGAAGGAAGGAAGGAAGGGAGGGAGGGAGGAAAGAAGGAATGAAGGGAAAAAGGAAGGAAGGAAGGAAGGAAGGAAGGAAGGGAAGAAAGAAGGAAGGAAGGGAAAAAGGAAGGAAGGAAGGAAGGAAGGAAGGAAGGAAGGAAGGAAGGAAGGAAGGAAGGAAGGAAGGAAGGAAGGAAGGAAGGAAGGAAGGAAGGAAGGAATGGAAAAAGGAAGGAAGGAAGGAAGGAAGGAAGGTAGGTAGGGGGGGAGGAAAGAAGGAATGAATGGAAAAAGGAAGGAAGGAAGGAAGGAAGGGAGGGAGGAAAGAAGGAATGAAGGGAAAAAGGAAGGAAGGAAGGAAGGAAGGGAAGAAAGAAGGAAGGAAGGGAAAAAGGAAGGAAGGAAGGAAGGAAGGAAGGAAGGAAGGAAGGAAGGAAGGAAGGAAGGAAGGAAGGAAGGAAGGAAGGAAGGAAGGAAGGAAGGAAGGAAGGAAGGAAGGAATGGAAAAAGGAAGGAAGGAAGGAGAGTTAGCTCATTTTGACCCGAAGACAGTACAAGGGTACCCATTTTGTATCAGGTAATGTTGGATTTTTGGGTAGCTAACGTTAAACGGTCAAATCATAAAGTTCGGTGTCCTCATCACTTTAATTTCACCAACAAATCCTGCCTTGAAGTAGGACCAAGCATCAAGACTTTTGTATTCCTTCAAGCTTTGCTTCGTGTATTTCCCCGTAGAAATTAAGTATAAATATCCGGAAACTGGATTCGTGGCCAAATATTAATGTCCATGGACCACTGGTTCTTGGTAACTGTACCAAATATTAATGTCCATGGACCACTGGTTCTTGGTAACTGTACCAAATATTAATGTCCATGGACCACTGGTTCTTGGTAACTGTACCAAATATTAATGTCCATGGACCACTGGTTCTTGGTAACTGTACCAAATATTAATGTCCATGGACCACTGGTTCTTGGGGTAACTGTACCAAATATTAATGTCCATGGACCACTGGTTCTTGGTAACTGTACCAAATATTAATGTCCATGGACCACTGGTTCTTGGTAACTGTACCAAATATTAATGTCCATGGACCACTGGTTCTTGGTAACTGTACCAAATATTAATGTCCATGGACCCCTGGTTCTTGGTAACTGTACCAAATATTAATGTCCATGGACCACTGGTTCTTGGTAACTGTACCAAATATTAATGTCCATGGACCACTGGTTCTTGGTAACTGTACCAAATATTAATGTCCATGGACCACTGGTTCTTGGTAACTGTACCAAATATTAATGTCCATGGACCACTGGTTCTTGGTAACTGTACCAAATATTAATGTCATGGACCACTGGTTCTTGGTAACTGTACCAAATATTAATGTCCATGGACCACTGGTTCTTGGGGTAACTGTACGGGTCACTGTCAAGTCCAACTGCCTTTAATTTAAGCCGATAATCGGCTCTTATCCCGTCTTCTCCACTAGTTGCAGCTGTTTTTGCCACTCAGTGTGAGTAAGGGGGCTGGTCCAGTGGGGAAGTGACGTCAATGCAGACCCTCTTTTAGTGGACCACAGAATTCTGCAAATTATGTGGCAAGCTCATAAGAAAATTTTGCCAATCAATCAATATACAGAAAAAATTTGAAAAAAGAGAAAATAAGTATAACTTAACTTTCTTTAAAAAAAAAAAAAAAATTCAGCACAAAATTAATGGAACATTGTGTTTCTGTTAAAGGTATCAGTTTATGGAACAATCTGGATACCGAACCCAAAGAATGCAAATCAAACATTACATTTAAAAGAATAATAAAAGCCAGTTTGATGAAGAAATATCATGCGAAGGCCCTATTGCATCCGTAGGAATTGTTCTCGTTCTCGTTCTTCTTTTTCCGACGAAATGAGGGCCTTTTTTCCCCCTAAACGTGCCCCAAAAGTCACCAAATTTTGCACGCAAGCCAGGCCTGGCGAAAAATTTGATATTTAATGGTTTGCATTAATGGGTGTGGCCTAATGGCTCAACAGCGCCCCCCGAACAGGAAGTCGGCCATTTTGAATTAAACGTGTAATTTTGGCGCAATTTATGCCATTTCTTCGGCTGTTAATGCGGCCCGAACCGTAATGTGCACCCAGGTGTGTTATACATCAAAATGTGCGTCTCCATCCTGCGGCGACGCGCATTACTTTTCTCAGTCAAAAGCGTTACCATGATAGTTCCTACTTTCTGCCATAACTTTTAAATGGTTTGAAATAAAGACTCGTGGGTGGTGTCATCGGACTCTGTTTTGAGTCCATGACCATAATTGGTGCAAATTAGCCCCGTCCTTTCTTCTGATTGGTCAATATTTGATAGTTCCTATTTTCTTCAATAACTTTTGAATGGTTTGTGGGACTTGTGGGTGGTGTCATCGGACTTAGTTTTGAGTCCTTGACCTTAATTGGTGAAAATTGCACGTGCGAGGGCCCGTTCATCGCTGCTTGCAGCTTTAATTGAAATTTGATTTCTTAGGAAAAAGGGACAGATAAAATAAGCTTAGTCTTCTTTCTGCTCCCTTTCATTCAAGGAAAGAGATTTGTTGTAATTATATTGAACTGTTTTGTTTTTCTTTTAATGTAATTATATTGAACTGTTTTGTTTTTCTTTTAATGAATGAAATAAAGAAAAGTAAAGTAAAAGTAAAGTAAAAACCTGCAGCGGTGGGGTTAGTCTTCGTCTACTTACAAAAAAACCCCATCACGATGTAAAACATCGTTGACTGGAAAGTGCTGAGTCACCCTTTACACACACACCCCTCCGCGCTGGTCCTATGTATAAACTGCTGAACTTCGATCAGGCCTGGTTTCAAAAGAGAAGCGAGGTCGCCACCACCTGACTCCGGGGGTGTTTCGTTCAGACGGGTAACGAGACCGTTCCAGCCGTGGGAACGTAAAAGCTTGAGTAATCGTTTCCATTTCTGCTTCAGAAACTAAGCGTCTGATGATTTCTGGGATGGACGAAAGCCGAGTCATCTGCTGAACACGGGTGTCAAACTAAGTCGATTTTGCAGATCAAGCTTGTGTTTTATGGTCGTGGAGTGCAGCTGTCAAGAAACAAGAATAACAGTTTCCGTTTTTCGAGAGTATAAATAGTATAAAGCTGTAGCGAGTTTGCAGCTAACCAGGAGCTGCAACTGATTATTCAGTGCAGTGAGACTTTCAGGGGCTCATCAGCACTGGAAGAGCATGACGTCATCCGCATAAGGATGGAAGGAGGTGGTGCTTGACTTAAGTGTCCAAAGTACAGGTACAGCATGTCCAAAGTAGACAAAAATAGGTCCAAGAACAGATCCCTGCGGACCACCACAACACAGGGGAGCCCATTGATCAACGTTATTAGCCTGAGCCATCGGTCTGTATTTGAAACTTATGGCACTTTTCCACTAGTACCTACTCGGCTTTACTCATCTCAACTCGGCCTGGTTTCTTTTCCATAACAGTTCAGCACCTGCAGCAGAAGTAGGAGGTTGGAGCAAAGCTGCTGTGACGTATTTGATTGTGTATCTAAACGAAGAAGACAACAACACTAAAGATGTAGAACCTGGAGGAGATGATAGATGTGCTGCTGGTCTGTGGCTTGTGTTCCATATCAAGTTAAAAAATGAGAGAGAGAGAAGCTTCAAGCAGCGACACTTTTTAATTTTTGTTTGTTTGTCTCTGCGCTGCTGAAAAGTCCGTTGGTAGCCGCAAGCAGCTATGAAGTAGATCTGGTCGTTCCTTATCAGCCGTCTAGATCCCTTTTTAATTCTCTCCTCAGCCACCAGGTTTATGAACATCTGCACCTCAGAGTTGGATCATGAAACAGACTTTTCTGCTGCCATTGCTGGTGGAATAAAATGAACCAGAATCTCCGTCAGAGTCTCTTTCTCTGATGTCACATCCTGACTCAGACGTCTGACTCCAACCCCCCGACCAATCGGTGGCCTGGAGTGTGATGACATCACAGCCCGAACCTCGGCAGAATAGTTACAGAAAAGTATCTACTCGGCACGTTAGACCCCTGGTGGAAAAGAACCAAACCGAGTGGAGGAGAGTCGAGCTGAGTAGGGATCCAAGAGCAGTGCTTAAAGGGAAAGTTCGTTTTTTTACAACCTTATTTCTGGCATTTTTTATGGTCGTATACTCACCCAGGCAAGTTTGGTGTCATTTGGAGTCCTTCGGAAGATATTAGGAGTTTTTTGCGAGCCGCTTCTCCATATAACGGTAGCGGATGGGGCACAGCGGGACACAGACGATGCAGCGTCTAAATAACACGATTGCCGCGAAACTCGTTCATTTATTCTATGAATCACTAGATCTGCTTCCAGGACCTGTTGTCTACATCCGGGGCTGTGTGTGTAACAAATAAATCCGTTTGTAAACAAGACCTCTGAACTCATGACTTCATCTCTGTGCGCGCACTCTGTCCTCCGTTCAGTGAGCTCTTCAGCCGTATACTCTGGCTCAAAACGGTAAGGACGTCCATCATATTCAAAGTCGTCGTCCACAACCTCAGAATTTGACAAATATTCAGACATGTTTCAAATTACTAACAGTAAACTAACAGTAGCGAACTCCAGCTGTACACAGAGCTGTGTCTGGGATGCCCGCACAGAGATGACGTCATGAGTTCAGAGGTCTTGTTTACAAACTGATTTATTTAATACACACAAAGCCCCGGATGTAGACAACAGGTCCTGGAAGATGCGGAGAAGCAGATGTAGTGATTCATAAAAGAAATTAACAGGTTTCGCGGCAAGCATGTGTTATTTAGACGCTGCATCGTCTGTGTCCCACTGTGCCCCGTTCACTACCATTATATGGAGAAGCGGCTCGCAAAAAACTCCTAATATCTTCCGGAGGACTCCAAATGACACCAAACTTTTCTGGGTGAGTATACAACCATAGAAAATGCCAGAAATAAGGTCCAGGTTGTAAAAAACCAAACTTTCCCTTTAAGTTTCTTCAACTCTTGATCAAAAAGAGACTCTTATCACCGCACCAGAAACAGTCCTCCAGTCGGATTCTCTTCTTCTGGAGCCGTTTTTGAGATGGAAACCAGGAAGCAGTTTGTAAAAAAAAAGCTGGCTATAGTCAACAGTTGGCTGTCATCAGATGTTTTTTCAGAAGTAATGTCAGAAACCGAGGACGGATCATTAGGGATCATTTGAGAAGCTCATTTTAATTTATATCCCCATTGACACGGTTGGTTAATTTCGCCACTGCAGCACCTTGATTGCACCCACCTGTGTTTTGTGAATGGGAGAGGAGGTGGAAAGGCAAGATTTCTTCTGCACAGCTGGAAAGAACCAAATGGGATTGGTAGTTCTGTTTGTATGGAAGGGGGCACTGTGTAAACTGGTAATGTGGAATGGTGTAACGGGGATGTGAACATGGCTGTGAACTCCAAGGCCTTGATTGGGAGCCTTGGATGCTCAGCAAGCGTTGCTTGGCAACCGCTAATATTTCCACCCATTGACAATATGGAGAAAACTAGGAGATAAATAGTCAGCAAGCAAATCCTGACACGGATTTTCAGAAAAGTCCCTTGGCCCCCGGCTAGGAGCTGCTACCACCGCTGGGAGAGACAAATGTTTGAAGGGAGTGAACGTTGTCAAATTTGAGTCATTAAACCTTAAACGTTCTCATCAACTATCTTCGTTTTTTTTACTGAGTAGCAGAAATAATTGGGTTGGTAAAAATGTGCAAGTATCACGTCATGCAAGTAAAATAAACAAGGCCTCATCACTTCTGGTTGACTGAACGGCATTATTCCCTCGGTAAACACGCTCCGCCGTGAACAGACCTTCCTCAGTGTCCTCCTGGCACGGACAACTACAATAGTAGTAAAAATTATTAATGTGGAAAACCAGAAGCTCTCTGGAGAGACGTGGAAATGTATTGCTGTCGGCTTTACTTCCAGGCCCTGGGAAGAAGTTTGCCGTGTCTTTATCCGTGCTTGTCAGAGCTCGGTGCACATGTCCAGCTGAAGAATCACGTCTGCCTCCTGAAGGGAGATGAAATAGGTGGATTCCTGCCGGCTTGAGTCGGCTGAATCACAACGTCGTGTAGATTAAAGTGCACAAAGTGAGCGTCTCTCTGTCTCCTTGCAGGTTTCATGCCTGGTTTGTTTAAACGTGGAATCGTTAAGCTGGAGTCAATCGTGCGTGAATGCTGACCTGAGCCCTAAGAGCTCCTCGGTTTTGTCCTCAATCAGACGTTCTGAGTACGATCATTCACCAGAAGATCTCACACTCTCTGGGTGTGAACAGAGCGCCCCAGAGTCAGAGGTAACGATGGGGAGAGGTGGAAAAGGGTCATGTAAAATTTGAAATTCAGTTTGGAAATCCTGATTGCCGCGTCCTCCAGCCGAGGAAGAGCGAAACCATCTGGTTTGTTTTCATCATACAGTTCAAAAAGCCACATCTGTGAGAAGCATGGCCCGCGGGGTAAAGTGCACATCTGTAAAGGTGTCATGGTTTATGGGTTTTAATGTTAGATTTTTCTGAGATCTTCTGCTTTTGTTAGGTTGGGGTTTTTTTTAGCCGTTTTATTTCTTTTCCTCTTGAAAAGAGCAGAATTATTTTCCTCAGGATTCGACGTCCAGGACAAAGAACCAAGAGAAGCAGAGACCCGTCAGTCATGGACCGGGTCTTCTGACATCACCATGGCGATGAGAAGAAATCAGAAGACATATGAAAAATTAATATCCTCCTGCCTACACCGAACCCAATCAGATCTGGGCCAACGCCACCACCTACCCACGGTGAACCTTGCCTTGGGACTCGCCTCGGCCCGTAGAACCTCCTGAAAACTTGTTGCTGCAAAATCTAGCGATGTGACGTCAAAGGGAGAGCTGGTGTAAACGAATGGTTTATGGTGCAACACCCAGAAGCTGCTGAGGCTTCTGGGTACTGGGCTACTGGGAACCAGTACTCAGTACCAGAAGTACCTCAGGACGCCTGGAGTCACGAGGGGTTCTTCGTTGTCAGCCATCCCTACGATTACCAAAGCCACCCCCAAGTACCTCTGGGCACCTGTCCTGGGGCCTCATTTATAAAAGAGTCCATAGGATTCATACTAAAAGTGTACGTGCGCTCAAAAGCCGAAAATGGCGTGCGCACAAAAAAATCCTGATTTATAAAACCCTGTGCATGCGCACTTGCACGCAATGTTCTCTTTATAAATCACAGTCCACCTGGAAGGTTGAGCAAGTGAATTCGCCTCATATCCCGCCCTCTACACGCCCACTTTTTACCATGAATGGGCAATGCAAACTACTTGATGACTGTATTTGCATATAAATGAGCCTGCTGAGCATGCGCAGCGGCCTCCTGCAGCCTGTTTCTGCTGCGCGTCAGGATGAATGAGACATGTCGAGCAACCGTACCACTAAATTTCACGGAGACTGAGATGGAGATGTTGTGGATGAGTGGAGGCCAGGAAAACCACATTATTTGGTGGTCACAGTAGTGGCATCACTAACAAAAATAAAGCGAGTGAGTGGCAGCACGTCGTTGCTGCTGTAAACGCCACGAGTGCCACGCCAGATCTGTGGTTGAGCGATAGCGCTAAAACGTCAGATTTTCAGATTATGAAGCTCAAGAATGAGATCAAGTCATATTTAGGGAGAAACAACTTTTCATTAACTGTATTTGGCCTTCAATCAAATTTTGGCAGGTAAAAAGACCCATTTTCAGGGGAGAAATCAGATTCTGGCAGGCAATCACTTTTTGGCACGACACCGGCACGGCATGTCCTGCACCGCGGCTGCAGCACCAGAGTCCTGACTGACGCTGAGCTTCAAACACAGAGGGACACGATCAGCCCTGTTATATTATAAGTCTGATATGTGATGACATTAAAAGTATGACATCAATCTGGCTTCATTTCACCACCTTACCGCCTGCGTCACCAGTTCCCCATATCTTCAAAATGTTCGTGCGCTAGGATCAAAGTTTGTGTAAAGACACGCACATTTTTCCGTTAGTTTTTTTTCTTTAAATCCCAACCTTTACGTAGAAGGTGGCGTGCGCATGTTTCAAGCCCTGTTTTATGCGCAAGCAAACTTTATAAATGAGGCCCCTGGTCTCTGATACAACTGCGTATCCCTTCACGGCTCCGTATTACACATCTACTCGGATGAAGGGAGTTCACGGAGATGTATCATGGCAGCGGCAACTAAGGAAAACCCAAGAAAGGAATGACGGAGGAGAAAAAGCACAAAAACTTAGTGGGTCTTTTCTTGTGATGTACCTTTCTAAGGACTAATGGGTGAGGGATTTCAATTCCAAGAAAGTCTCTGATTTCTTTTTTTAAAGGTTTTTGTGGCACTAGTGGCATTTATTGAGAAAGTAGGTAGATAGGAAACAGGTAGAGAACCTGCGCTGCCCGCGGGAGGACTATATTCTCTACAAATCACGCCCGGTCAACCCACTCAGCCTCCAGGAAACCAAGAAAGTCTCCGATTTCAAAAGGCACATTTATATTTCTGCAACCACTCAAGTGTTTTTTTACTCAAAAAAACAGAATCTGCAGTGAAATGATTCAAAATCTTCATAAGATTTGTAACGTTTTGTTGGTTTATGAGCGTCAGTAACCGGTCCTGGTAACCTGCTGCATCGGTTCCTTCAGAAACCCGAAACCGGCCCAGCTTTGCAAGATATTTTAATATTGAGGAAAAAAATCAAATATTCTATGAAATAGATGTCTAAAGATCGATTATTTTTTTTTCATCATTACATTACAACTTTTGGTATTTTTGTGTTTATGCCCAAAAAAGGAATGTTTTGTTGGACACGAGAATAACTTGTGCCATGTTTTTGCCTTTAAATCTGTTTAAGGTTTAGGTATGAAAACATTAAAGTTTTCAGTTATAATTGCATATATTGTCTATATTTCAATACTTTATATACTGTCATGGGGTTACATCTGCATAAAATGCTAAAAACGAAATTCTCAAAAATTACAAACCGAAATAGACCAAAAATGAAACAAATAAAAACGATTTCATCCGCCTCTGTTTGCTGCCCTGGATCTGTTTGGTAATTCTGACCCACAAGATGTTTCTGAAAGCAGTAATATCAGCATTCTGGGAGGCTGTTGAATCTCAATATAATACTAGTATTCATATGTTGCATAACTACACAGTCATATCATTCATGCAACAGCTCAAAAAACAGTTTTAATAACACTAACCCAAATCAATATTGGAATCGAATCGGATCAGATCAAATACGATCTTGATCATCGATTATGAATCTTAAGAATCGGAACCGAATCGATTCTTTACATTTGAATCGATCCCCAGCCCTGATTCTAACAGGAATGTGAGAAGTTTTTGTGATATACTGTAATTGTTATAATTTTGCAGGTGATGGAAACCCACCTGTTGTCAGGGAACCAGGACTGGTAGATGCAGCCGGTCAGGTGAGCGCCACCAATCATGGGACCGGACAGATGGTTCAAGATGTGCACAGTAAACGAGCATCGTACGCCTGTCTGAGCCATTTGCTGTTAAACATATGTGAAAAAACACCGACAGGTAAAATGACGCTTCTCATCTTGTAGGAGGACGGGTTTCCACTGGAAAAGCCACCGTCCCAGCAGCCGTGTGGACGCCGCGTTGACACTTCCCACCTACATGAACACTTTTCCAGACCTGTCATATTTGAAAAGCTTTTTCCTCCCTTAGACCGAGTCTATGCACAAACCCGTAGATCAGTGATCAGCCGAATCTAGCCAGCCAAACCGTCCAATCCGGCGTGCGACTGGATTTCTCTGACAGGTCAGGATATGAATCCTTGAAATGTGTACAGTATGTTTAGTGTTATGGTGACGGCGCAGATTATATTCTTTTGCAACAGCAACAGTTTCGTTGCAAATGAGGCGTACAGGTGACGCATTTCGGAAGGTTGGCATGATAAATGCGTACTTTTCAGTCCAGTCATCGTTAAAGGGTCTGTTTTCCACATCAACTTTTCGTCTCACGGCCTTTGTGAGCCATTTTACCTGTTAAGAGGCCTTTTCTATCACTTCCGCTGTGTTTGTTTTTCAAGTGCTCTATAAATAAAGTTGACTTAATTGAGTTGAGGCAAATTATCTCTATCACTCCTGGTGGATGACTGTGGTCTAGGTGATAGGAGACTGACTCATAAAGGCTAAAAATGCCTTCAGTTTTGTAATGAAATGGAAAAAATATAAACTAGGGCTGTCAAAGTTAACGCGTTAACTTAACGTCCTCTTAACGCCGACAATTTCTTTAACACACGATTAACGGAGGATACGCA
This sequence comes from Cololabis saira, assembly GCF_033807715.1. NCBI lineage: Eukaryota > Metazoa > Chordata > Actinopteri > Beloniformes > Belonidae > Cololabis > Cololabis saira. Next base: position 35,369,948 of record NC_084602.1, read on the forward strand.
GGATAAAAAAAAAAAAGTTAATTCTATAATTCCTGGCGGTCGATGGCAACCGTAGCTTGAGGAAAAGTATGGTGGATTACTGTGTGAACATTTTTGAAAAGCGAGGAAAGATGGAGAATAAAAATGGACTTTTGAACGGTTATTTGCATGTACTGTCAATTTGAAATGAATTACCATCGAAGTACGTTGAGTCTCAAATGCCACTTGCAGCCAAACACACGACCGATGCAGAGAGCATTGGTATTTTTTTTATCGTTATCGGGATAAATGCCAGAAATTATCGTGATACATTTTTTAATCCATACCGCCCAGCCCTAGTTGGTGGATGATAGAGCGCCGCGGGCCTCCAGAACCAGCTGGGCCTCCAGAACCAGCTGGGCCTCGCCGTGGTTCTCGGCGGCGGCTCCGAGCGGCTCACCTCCAGATGAACCCTCGGTCCGGGTTCGTCGGAGGGGAGTCGGCCCAGCCGACAACACAAACACAAACACAGGAATTCTGTGAAGCATAGCCGTGCAGCAGTGAACTGTGCAGCCTCCACCACATGCCCCGTCCCCCCCCGGGCCTAGCGCCCACAGCTAACAAGCCAGCCAGCACGTTCCCTGTTGTCACTCGTTATCCACTGTCCTCCTGATGGCGGGGCCAATTAAACCCGCACTGTTCCCACGGCGGGTCAGGAGTTTAGTGGGTCGTCCCACCTTCACCCAGAGTTATCTAATCCTGATGTAAGCAGCAGAATCACAAACACACCACATCACCTTTATGAAACAGCCTTCTGTACGTTTATGGATCTGCTGAATAGACTTGTAGTCCAGACCGGCTTAACCCAGACACTACCAAGACCAGGGAGTATCAAGACCAAGACCACAAACAAACCTAGTACCGGTAATGTCCTGATCCTGCGTGATTGTATTCCATCATCCTGGTTCAGCTAGTTTCCATATGAGCTTGTTTTCAACTGCAGCTCAATAACACAGAGAAGTGGATGAAGATGTTGAACTCACTATAAATGTTTTCATCCATCAGCTGAGATCAGATCTGTGTGGCGACTGCACTATATATATATATATTTATGTTTATTTGATATGGACATAGCAATTACATTGGACAAACCAGATGCATTGTTTAAGTGTTTTAGCACAAGTGCTAATTCGCAACACTTGTCCATAGGCAGCTTTTGAAAAGAATAGAGAGCAATAAAATATTAAGATAACAAGAATGGGGGAAAAAAAAGAAAAAAAAGAAAATGAATAAAAATAATAAAATAAATAAATGAAAAATGAAAAAAACTAACAAACAACAAAACAATTGGAAAGGAAATCAAAGAAATACAAACAATTTTCAATTAGAAACATAAAAAGACAACAAAGCAAGCAGTCAACAAGTTAATAACTATTCATGTGTTCACTGCTGATTAGATTTTAACCACTGTTACTGGCACTACCGCTATTTCTACACTATTGGAGGATTGACTCCAGTGCTTTTAGGGATTGACACGACTACTAACTAGTCCCAAAGTCCTCTAGCAGAATAACCAGCTCCAACACCCCCCTCCACCTCAGGAAAGGAAGGAATAGTAAATGTTACTGATTTTAAATTGGACTGAATTTGGAGATGAAACCTGAATTTTAGATATTAAAGATTTAAATTACATTATTTACAATTATAGTAATCAGATTACACCGTATATCAGCATCACTGACATGGACCTGATGCTTAATCAATCACAACGATATGCAAATATTATTCATATATTTATTCATTATTTATAGTTATAAACACTAAACTGTAATTAAATACAGACACATGCAGATGCATCAAAACATTAAATCAGATGGAAAATACAAATAGTTTACAAAACTGTACATTAACAAGAGGAAGAACTGGTGATCACCAGATTCTGTCACCTTGGTGCAGCGGACTCTCAGTTATCAGAGTCCGAGACCTGGAGAGCCCCAGAGACCCGAGACCAAGACAAGACCAGGACCACAACAAAGTGGTCTTGAGACCAAGACCGGTCTCAAAAACTACAACTCTACTACTGCAAACTCGTGAAAACGCCGTGACGGACCGACTCCAGCTGAGCTTTGACGATATCTCAGTTACAGGTGAGTTATCAGTTCTAGTCATGACTAAAGATGCTCCAGTAGCGTTGTTTTCCCCTCTTCTGGTACTAATTCTGTTACTCGAGCTTTGACCATAGAATAATGTCATGTTGGACGTCCAGTTGTCCATCATGAAGCTGACCGGCTCCTATTCTTTGAGTTTACGTGAATATGTTCAGTAACGGAGAGACGCTTTAGAGATGCAGGTCGGACCCGGCTAACTGTTAAGCCCGATTAATACTTCTTAACTACGATGCAGGTGCGAACCCGTTGGCGTAGCCCGGGGGTCGGCGAGCCGGTTGCGGCTCTTTAGCGCCCGTCCTAGTGGCTTCTGGAGCTTTTTCAAAAATGTTTGACCTTTTTTTAATTTTTCTTCTTTTTTTAATTTTTTTCTCTTCTTTTTTCTTTTTTCCTCTTTTTCTCTTTTTTTCTTATTTTCTTATTTTCTTTTTTTTCCTTTTTTTCTTTTTTCTTCTTTTTTTTCCTTTTTTTCCTCTTTTTTTCTTCCTTTTTCCTTTCCTTTTTAATCTTGACATTTTGACTTTTTTCTCGAAATTTTGACTTTTTTCTCAACATTTCGACTTTTTTCCCGAGATTGTACTTCAACATTAATCTCGACTTTTTTCTCGACATTTTGACTTTTTCCTCAACATTTCGACTTTTTTCTCAAGATTGTACTACAACATTAATCTTGACTTTTCAACTTTTTTCTTGAAATTTCAACTTTTTTCTCGACATTTGGACTTTTTTCTTGAAGTGCATAATGAAAAAAAGAATCTTCCCCCAGTTATAACTAATATAGAAACATGCAGCATGTGTTGTCTTCATTCTAAGGCTGATACAAGACTTTTCATTTTCTGCGGCTCCAGACATATTTGCTTTTTGTGTTTTTGGTCCAATCTGGCTCTTTCAACATTTTGGGTTGCCGACCCCTGGCGTAGCCTGACATGCATCGGCGTCCAAATGTAGCTACGCGTCGCATCAACGCGGTCTGCAAGAAAGGCGATGATAGATTTTTGGTTACTTCACATTCAAATATACAACCATTTCTTATTCATCACTTTTGTGTTGGGTTGGAGGATAGTTTGATGTAGAAACAACATTAATCAGCTCTGCTATGTTTGAGCTACATAGAGGAAGGAAACCGGCCACCGCGGGCTACGCTGCTGCAGACAAACGTCCTACACTGCCACCTTGCGGCAGAGGTGTCAACGTACAAATACTTCGTTACCTTAATTAAGTAGAAATTTTGTTATCTATACTTCACTGGAGTCATTATTTTTCAGACGACTTTTTACTTTTACTCCTTACATTTTCACACAATTATCTGTACTTTTTACTCCTTACATTGTAAAAACAGCCTCGTTACTCTATTTCATTTCGGCCTTTAAATAAAAACTATCCAGTTAAATTGCGCCATCCGGATAGAGTGAATTTGGTTGTGGTTGTTTCAGATGTTCTTGTCCAGTTTTGTTCTTGCATCCGTTCCCTCAGATTCCTGCAACTAAACTTGGATGTACATTCCAATAAAGGTTAGGATAAATGATAACATGCCTCTGAAGTTTGACTTTTTGCACCATTACAATACTTATAGGCAACTAGTCATCATATCTCCTGCTCTCTGAAACACATGTTAATGCTCAATAGTACACATATATGGTTCTTTAATATATTTGCATTATACTAAGATGCATTCATTTTCAATGGCTTTTGTCCTTAATGGCTTTTTCCCCCTTACATTACTTTTACTTTTATACTTTAAGTAGTTTTGAAACCAGTACTTTTATACTTTTACTTGAGTAAAAAACTTGAGTTGATACTTCAACTTCTACAGGAGTATTTTTAAACTCTAGTATCTATACTTCTACCTGAGTAATGAATGTGAATACTGAAGACACCTCTGCCTAGCGGTTGGGGGTGGAATTACAGCGCGGAAGTCCAAACGCCAGAGACGACGAAACTTTTCAGACAACGACACAGGCAGATGATCCAGGACTTCTACAGTCTCCCCACGATTACTGTGACTGTCTGCGTTCCAGAGCCGTGTTGTCGAGGTAACACTAACGCTCGATGACCAACGCGGTCCAACCATTCACGCCCCGCCTCTACTCCTCCTGTCGACTCAGACTGGTAAAAGGCAGTACCGGCTAACTAACGTGCTATCAGATGGTGCGTAGATGAGTTGATGAGAACCTCAGGTGCTGGTATCCAACCGAGTCCTTCCCCTGACGCCTCACCTCGGACTAAATCTGCTCATCAATAGAGGGTCTGCATCGATGTCACTTCCCCACAGGACCAGCCCGGTTACTGAGTGCACTGGGTGGCAAAAATGGCTGCAACTAGTGGAGAAGACGGGATAACAGACGATTATCGGCTTAAATTAAAGGCAGTTGGACTTGACAGTGACCCGTACAGTTACCCCAAGAACCAGTGGTCCATGGACATTAATATTTGGTACAGTTACCCCAAGAACCAGTGGTCCATGGACATTAATATTTGGTACAGTTACCAAGAACCAGTGGTCCATGAACATTAATATTTGGTACAGTTACCAAGAACCAGTGGTCCATGGACATTAATATTTGGTACAGTTACCAAGAACCAGTGGTCCATGGACATTAATATTTGGTACAGTTACCAAGAACCAGTGGTCCATGGACATTAATATTTGGTACAGTTACCAAGAACCAGTGGTCCATGGACATTAATATTTGGTACAGTTACTAAGAACCAGTGGTCCATGGACATTAATATTTGGTACAGTTACTAAGAACCAGTGGTCCATGGACATTAATATTTGGTACAGTTACTAAGAACCAGTGGTCCATGGACATTAATATTTGGTACAGTTACCAAGAACCAGTGGTCCATGGACATTAATATTTGGACACCAATCCAGTTTCCTGATATTTATATGAACTTAATTTCTACGGCGGGGAAATACACGAAGCAAAGCTTGAAGGCATACAAAAGTCTTGAGGCTTGGTCCTACTTCAAGGCAGGATTTGTTGTAGAAATTAAAGTGATGAGGACACCGAACTTTATGATTTTACCGTTTAACGTTAGCTACCCAAAAATCCAACATTACCTGATACAAAATTCTGTCTCTCCCCATTCTCCCCATTCTGTCTCTCATAGTTGAAATGTACCTATGATGAAAATTACAGTCCTCTCATCTTTTTAAGTGGGAGAACTTGCACAATTGGTGGTTAACTAAATACTTTTTTTCCCCACTGTATATACTGTTTAGACCTGAGGTTGTGGTTACTGAGTTTTGAAAAGTGGTAAGGACCAGGTCATCAAAAAAATGATGATCTGATAGGTAGAACGTGAGCCTGTCATTGTTTGGTGATGATTGATTTGATTTGAAGTGATGAGGACACCGAACTTTATGATTTGACCGTTTAACGTTAGCTACCCAAAAATCCAACATTACCTGATACAAAATGGGAACCACAAATCCACGTTTCGGTGCCTGGAATCTAGTCGTTTCTGTGAATTGCAGAGATCCATTTGTCTCTCTTAAGCTTATTTTTCAGCAGTCTGTAAAACGATAACTCCGATTTCTTGCTAAATCTATGAGTACAGTCGATAACACAACAGCTCTTTCCCATTTTAGATGTTTTCCAGTTGCTCAAACTGAAAGTTTACGCTGCCACTCAGTCTTTCCGACACTCAGTCTTTCTGACACTCAGTGGGCGAAACCCGCTGTGAAGTCACATCTGTGACGTCATGCGCATTCCCTCTATTCATGTTTAGTGCAAATTCCCTGATTTGTCTTAAAAGCTCTAAAATGGAAATTTTTTCTAATCTTTTTAAAAACAAAAAGCGAGTATATCAGAGAACAAGCTCTGATATGTTAAACACAGACTGTGACCATGTTTGCAAAAAGAGACCCTAGAAATACTATGACAATCGAGCCTTGTTGCACTTCCTCACTCGAGGTTTGGCTGACGGATGCTAATGTTGACAGAACCGACCCGGAGAGACCGTGAGGTCAAGCTGGACGAGCCACAAACACTACTGAACTGAACTGAACTGGCTGAACTTTGTGGTGATGTAATGAAAAACACATTAACCGTCCTGTGCTGTGCTGCCGCCTGCTGGTCTGTAGCTGTCTCGTTTACTCAGGGTGCCTTTAAATTATTCTACTTCACTTTTCTCTCTTTTTGAGAATTAAAAGCAAAACATGTTGTTAAGGATTCAGAAGACTGATGTGGGTAAAAGGATTTTGTTAGCACTGCTAACTTTTCTTCCGAGGAACGACAGGAACGACAATGTGGTGACTTTTGCATGTTGAGTCACTTAAAACCGTAGAATGACTAAAAAAAGGGAAGTTAATGGAGATGTAGTCTCAGCATAGACCCTGGGAGCTCTCACCACCACAAACTGACAAAATAAACAGTTTTGTTCTCAAAGACTCCCCTCGTCTGCGGTTTGCTGGCTCATTCGGTAATGATCCCTCTTTTACACACAACACTGTCACCAGTCGGGCACTGACATAATCACAGACGACAAAACCAGAAGACAGGAGAGCTGAATTCATGTAACGATGCATTCAAGACAAAGGTGAAAATTGTGACCAGATTAAAATTAAAGAAGGCTTATTCATTGCACTTTTTGGTGTAACTCAGATAGACTCCCATCTAGAGATGTGGGAAAGAATAATGGTGGCTTTCTGCTCTCTCCTAGCTAGGAGCTAGGATATTATTGAAATGGAATCAGGGGTCTACTAGAACATTTTATAACGTATGACAGCTTTTCTTAATGTTTGTTGAAGATATGGAGACATATCACAAATAGGGGGAAAAAGATATATATATATATACATATACATACACACATATACATACAAATTTAAAAATGCTTAAAATCAAAAAGGTCTACAAGAAGGACTCATTGCAAAACATAAATTACCAATTCTAACTCTAATAATTATTCCTGGTATTATCATGATATATTGTTTCATAGTGTATTATTATATTAATTATAAATAAATATAAATATATTATAAATTGTTTTGCTTATGGTTTTCTTTGGGTTTTTTTTCGGTATATACATTTTATGTATTCTGATTATTTTGTTTTTGTTTTAACCTGAATAAATAATTAAATGAAATGAAAATGAAAATTAAGTTATGAAATCTCATGGGATGTTAAACTATAGTATTATTATATTGTTATATATTATAGTAAGGTGATATCATTTTGTTATATGTTATATTATAAAAATTATTATGTTATATTAGGATATTATTATATTATTATGCTATATTTATATTATATTGTGCTACACCACTCTATATGATAATTATTTATTTGTTTACTTATTTATTCTCAAATTAATATTTTTAATTTATTTATCTACTTTAAACATCTTATTTACACGCACACAGACACGCACACACACACACACACACACACACACACACACCTAGATACATATCATTGTAACTGATGTCGTATTTTGTTGCTGTTTGCACCGTATGTTAATAAATAAAAATAAAAAAAGAAGATATGGAGACAGACAATATAGTACTGTAAACCTCTGTTACTGTCCTCAGTCATCTTTATTATTGTATCTTTTTGTTGTTTGTTTTTTGTTATCTGGCTATATGAGTTCTGAATATTGAACTATGTATTTCATACTGTGAACTCTGTGTGTGTGGTATTTGTGAGGGGGTCGATGGGATTTACGATTTGTTTGTTTTCTCCTTGTGTGTTCTGTTGAACTTATGTTAAATTGTAAACTATAACTTGTAAAACTAAGTAAAAATACCTTGATTAAAAAAAAAAATTAAAGAATGCCTGTTATAACGATTGATTGTATAATCCCTGGACAACCCCCCCTCTCTGTGATGTCATTCATGTGTTTTCCCAGGAGTGCTTTTAACGAACAATACTGTTTAAAAGTTGAGGTTCAGCAGATGCAACATCATATGAAGAGAGAAGGGAGAAACTGGATAATTATACTCTAATGTGAGTTTGGCATGTAAAAAAGTCATTATTTGGGATTAAAACAGGGTTGTTATGACTTTGAAGACACTTCAGACAACCAAATAAATCTTATTCTCCTGTGACGTTAAGTGTTTTCACCTGATGAGACACGAGATGGCTCACCTGGCTGAGTGGCCCCCACACATGCAGCTGGACCATTATGCCCCCCACCCCTGGTTCTCTGCTCTGGTTCCTGTCAATGAAGGCCACATGACCTTAAAAGGAAAGCATTACTCAATCAAGCTCTAACATCCACGAGGGCTTTGATTACTCACACCTGTGCTTCTGGCTTCTCCTGCAGTTGAGAGGAGCTGGTCAGCCGGGAAGAGGGGGATGACGAGGACAAGAGACCGTGCAAATATGGAGTTAGGAAGGACACAACAGTATTAAAAAATAAATAAAAATGTATGAATTATGTGAAAACAAAATTACGTCTTTTAATTAATACACCAAAAACGTAAGTAACGCTACCTCACAACTCTGTCGCTTTGTCGCCATCTGGTGGCCGAACCCTGAAATTACATACTTGCAATCCCAAGATTCTGATTGTATGAAGATTTTTCTAATAAAAAACTCCAACTGGTGAACAAAAACTAAGCTTAGTCTTCTTTCTGTTCCCTTTCATTCAAGGAAAGATATTTGTTGTAATTTTTGTTTTTCTTTTAATGAATGAAATAAAGAATAAAATAAAAAATAAAAATGTATGAATTATGTGAAAACAAAATTACGTCTTTTAATAAATACACCAAAAACGTAAGTAACGCTCCCTCGCTGCTAAACTCCAGGACCGAAGCACAACTCTGTCACTTTGTCGCCATCTGGTGGCCGAACCCTGAAATTACATCTGGTTTTAGGCCGCAGACGGCAGCAGCGCAATTAAATAAACATGTTCATATGTTTTATACTGTGAAAAAACTACACACCAGTTAATTGTTTTGATAAACAAATTATCTAAGTAAAACTAGATTTTTAACCATAAACTTGCAAATCTGTACAAGAAAACTCTGAATTTTTGACTTTATATCTGAATATCTGATCTATAAAATCCCACATTTGTCATAGAAAACTCTGTATTTCTTTTTTTTTTCAATATCTTTCTATTTCACAAAAGAAAGGCAATCCGAAACATCCTTAATGACAGTAGGTCTTACAATTTTCTTTTGTGCACACATGCCAAATCTCGCCTACAACCCCAATGTTAGCTTTTTTAATGGTAGAAATGCTGTGATTTGGTCTATGAAAGTCTTATAAGATGGAGGGGAATCGTTCTTCCAAAATAAAAGTATACATTTTTTTGCAAAGTAAGTGATCAAAATTAATATCCTGCATTTTTTGTTATGTAGTTGTAAATTATATGTGTGAAAACTCTGTATTTCTGAAATGTTAAACTTGCAATCTTGCTTGAAAAAAAAAAACTTAATTACTTACTTTATGATTTTACAAGTTTGCAAAGGAAAACTTGTAAACTGGTTTAAGACAACTCACAAGTTTTAACTTTGAAAACCTTAAAAACACAGAAACATAAATAATGTCTAACTTAATGAATTAGTAACTTTTTAAGGAAAAGTTTCTGATTGTATGAAGCTGCAAATCTGCAGAAGAAAACTAATAAAAAACTCAAACTGGTGAACAAAAACTAAGCTTAGTCTTCTTTCTGTTCCCTTTCATTCAAGGAAAGAGATTTGTTGTAATTATATTGAACTGTTTTGTTTTTCTTTTAATGAATGAAATAAAGAATAAAATAAATAAATAAATTAAAAAAATAAAAAATAAACAAAAACTTGAATATTTTTATGAAAAAAACCTTCGGAACTACTTATTTTATAAACTCAAACACATGTAAGTTAGAAATGTGACTTTCTATAGACAGACAGACAGACAGACAGACAGACAGACAGACAGACAGACAGACAGACAGACAGACAGACAGACAGACAGACAGACAGATACAGGACTGTCTCAGAAAATTAGAATATTGTGATAAAGTCCTTTATTTTCTGTAATGCAAAAATGTCATACATTCTGGATTCATTACAAATCAACTGAAATATTGCAAGCCTTTTATTATTTTAATATTGCTGATCATGGTTTACAGCTTAAGAAAACTCAAATATCCTATCTCAAAAAATTTGAATATTCTGGGAATCTTAATCTTAAACTGTAAGCCATAATCAGCAATATTAAAATAATAAAAGGCTTGTAATATTTCAGTTGTTTTGTAATGAATCCAGAATGTATGACATTTTTGTTTTATTAATTGCATTACAGAAAATAAAGAACTTTATCACAATATTCTAATTTTCTGAAACAGTCCTGGAGATAGATAGAAGTCTTTTACTGTGGCTCCATCTGGTGGCCATTTGTAGTAATTACACCCAGTTACAGTCCACTCAGCAGACACACGGCAGCTGGACCTGCCTGCACGGATTAATATTTACTTTTACTTGTGTTTATCACTGGTAGATCTGTCGTTTCCCTCTTTCCATGCTCGTTTCTTTGTCCATATATTATTTCATACGGTTAATGAAAAACAAATGGAAAAAAAAAAAACAGAAAAAAAACAGTAGAATAGAAATGTGGAGATAGAAATGTGGCTATTTTAAACTAAATTGTTTGGTAGCTATTTAAAGGTTTGTGCTGAAGGCGAACATCCAGCCTCGTTGGGTCAGGACGTTGAGAACAAAAACTTGAACATTTTTATGAAAAATAACAACTCAGTTGTCAAGTTAAAACTTTGACTTTCTGACCTTATTAACTTGCAAATTGTAAAATCTTTTACATTAAAATCTTTAAATGAGGTATAGGAGGCTAAAAATAGAGACTGGATGGATGGATGGATGGATGGATGGATGGATGGATGGATGGATGGATGGATGGATGGATGGATGGATGGATGGATGGATGGATGGATGGATGGATGGATGGATGGATGGATGGATGGATGGATGGATGGATGGATGGATAGATAGATAGATAGATAGATAGATAGATAGATAGATAGATAGATAGATAGATAGATAGATAGATAGATAGATAGATAGATAGATAGATAGATAGATAGATAGATAGATAGATAGATAGATAGATAGATAGATAGATAGATAGATAGATAGATAGATAGATAGATAGATAACAGAAAAAAACAGTAGTATATAAATATGGAGATAGAAATGTGTCTATTTTAAACTCAATAAAAATAAATAAAAAAAATAAAAAATAAAAAAGGAAACGTATTTATTTCCAGCATTAGGAGCGGGCGGAGCTACGGAGGCTGCGATGCTGAACAGCAGGTGGAGACGCGGATGTTGACGGGATGCGCTTTGCTCGGGGAGGGTCGCAGGAGCAGGAACATCCGCAGGACACGGCGACTCCCCCACCCCGTCACACGGCTCCGCGGCCCCAGATCAGACCGCAGATCGGACCCCAGCCGAGGCTCAGAGACGGTGATAACCGCCGGGTAACGGTGCGACGATGTGACGCTCCATCCCCGCATCCCCCGCATCCATCCCCGCATCCCCGGCCGGAGCCTTCTTCCCTTCTCCCCCCCTGAAACCCGATATTATGCGGGGAACGAGGGGGGCTGGGCGGATCACAGGGGAACAGCGCACCGGTTCAGACGACGCTTCGCAGACTGGCAGGTGAGAGGATGAACCGAGATTTAATAACTACGTGGCAGTGAAATCCAACTGTGATTTATTATATTCTCGTGGAGAAAAATCGGAGGCCTTCCCCTGTTTACACCCGTGCGTGGATCCAGAGGAGAGTCATCCCACTCTGGTCCTTGAATAATAAATACATCAGCCGATCGAGAGAATGTCACCTAGGTCGTTTCGGTGCACCGAAACGACCTAGGTGACATTCTCTCGACCATGGTGGATGTTTCCAGACCGGCCGGCGGTGTGAGGTGGAGTGAAAACATCGCTATGAGTAATCAAATTCTCTCAACCCAGTAACTCCGCCAAAAATAGACCCCCATTAGAGGACTGTGGTGGTTTTTCTGGCAGTTATGTCACTTCCCTGAAGGGAGAAGTCTCATCTGGTGTTGAAAAACACGGAGAAGATGTGCGCGACCGCCCTCCCCCCGCCGATTGCATCTGCTTTAAGCTTTAATCCTGGTTTTGTCCACTTCCTCTCACGCAGGGGGGTCAATTGGGTATGAAGGTACGGCAGCCGCCACACCTTGGCTTCAAGGGTTAAATGTAAATGTTTTTTAAATACATTTATGGAATTACTCTGTGTCTGTTTGTATTGATTATTCTATTACTTAATACATTAAGAATAACTACAAATGCAAATCAGAACAACATGATCGATTTCACTAGTTATTATACACTGCAAAAACTCAAAATCTTAACAAGAATATTTGTCTTTTTTCTAGTTAAAATGTCAAATTTTTAGTAAAGAAAAATCTCATTACATTTAAGACAAGACTCAAAAACAACAATTTTCACCAGTTTCAAGTAGATTTTAACTTAAAATAAGTGGAAAAATCTGCCAGTGGAACAAGATTTTTTTGCTTGTAATGAGAAGATAAATCTTGTCCCACTGGCAGATTTTTCTACTTATTTCAAGTGAAAATTTACTTGAAACAGGTGAAAATTGTCAAATAACAGTTTTTTTTTTTCTGTTGATGACTCTTGTTTTAAGTGTAATGAGGTTTTTGACTAAAAATGAGACATTTTAACTAGAAATAAGACAAATATTCCTGGTAAGATTTTGAGTTTTTGCAGTGAGCGAGACTGCATTTGAAAAAGATCCAATTTTCTTGACCACACAGATAAGCTACATAAACTTCTGTGCTGAGTATTTGCTGGACGTGTTGATTGATACTCTAGTTAAGTTCTGTGACTCGTAACCTTGCCATACCTTAGCTTCCACTGAATTGACGCCACTGCTCTCACGCTGTTACCCCCCCCCCCCTCTCTGTACCTGCAGTGGTAGCCAGCGATGGTGGACCCTTCGGATGCTGAGGAGCAAAGCAAGTGCAAAGGCCCGCAGCTCGACCCCCCTGCTGTGGCCCCCGAGGACCAGCGCCTGCCCGACCAGGCCGACGGCACCACCACAGAGGAGGATGGAGACGGTTTTGAGACGCCACCTTCCGGCAGCCCCGAGCCGAGCCCCAGTCGGGCCGCGTCGCCGCCACCGGCGGGGCCGGACGTTCCCTCTGAGGAACCGGCCCCCCCCAAGCTGCACCTGGACCTGTACAACTTTGACTCGCCGGCCGCCGAGGGCAGTCGCTACGTGCTGACGAGCCCCCGCTCCTTGGAGGCGTGCGCCCGCTGCGGGGTCAAACCGGTGGAGCTGCTGTCCCGCCCCCTCGCCGACTTCGTCCGGGAGGCCCCCGGGCGCTCCATGCGGGTCGCCACCGGTCTGTTCGAGGTCTACGAGAAGGACAGGCACGGAAAGCTGAGGCAGTGCCGGGAGGAGAGGGAGAGGATCGTCCGGGAGGAGAAGAGGCGGATGCTGCAGGCGGCAGCCAACAGCAGCGCCGCCGCTACCCCGTCCTCACCCGGAGGGGTCGGGGCCTCCCCTCCTCAGTCCGGGAAGGCCTCCAGCTCGGTTCCTGATGGAGAAACATCCTCTGCAGCGACTGTTGTAGCTAAAGCCGCCCCCTCCTCCCCCAAATCTATCCCAGCATCCTCAAAAACTGTCCCCACAACCTCGGCCCCACCTTCCAAGGCTGGGGCTCAAGGATCTGCCAAACATTCACCGTCCTCACCGTCTGGACACGCCAGAGCCCCCCGGCCGCTCTCGTCCGGCCCCCCGGCGGTGGTCAGGAGGTACTCGGGGGCCAAATCCTCCAACACCTTTCCCAGGTCCACACCCAAACCTCCGGCCTTCCCAAGAGCCAAGTCCACCTTGACCTCGTCGGTGTCGAAGTCGCCGGTTCAGAGCGCCGCGACGCCTCAGAACGGCTTGACCAGACCTTTCTCTCAGCACAACGGACATCTTGGACTCCATGCCAAAGAGCGAGGAAAAAGCCACTCGCTGGAGTCTCTGCAGCGCAGGATGGATCCCCTCTGCCCTTCGACCTCCACCACCACCACCACATGCACCTCCGACGAGTCGGGCGCCTCCTCCTCCTATAGCTGGGACGGAGCGCGGGACCGCTGGGCCAAGGTGTCCAGCCCCCGGGCTCGCACCCTGGCCACCTTCAACTCTCTGATGGGCCGCAGCCTCAGCCTGGGCGACCTCAGCCACTCCCCCCAGACCACGCAGAAGGTGGAGCGCATCGTGAAGGAGGTGAAGCGGCGAGGCCTGAAGGCCGTGTCGGAGCGCGACCGCAAGATTGCCGCCCTGATGCTGGCGCGCTACCAGGAGGAGGACATCATGAGCCAGACCCGCTACGTGGCCCACCTGCAGTGGGACAGCGAGCGGCGCATGGAGGAGCTGCGGCGCGAGCAGGAGGACCGGGAGAAGCAGCGCGCCGTGCTGCAGTGCCAGCGGGTTTGGCAGACCAAGGTGACCCGGCGGCAGCGGCGCCTCAGCCAGCAGGAGCGGGACTCGACGGCCGCCAGGATGAGGCAGGCGGAGGAGAGCGAGGAGCGCTGGAGGGAGATGGCGGAGCAGCAGGAGCGCAGCCGCCTGCTCCGGCTGCAGCTGGCGGCCCGCGAGGAGAAGCACAAGAAGGCGCTGCAGGAGCAGAACCTGCGGGCGCTGGAGGAGGAGCGCGCTGCCATGCTGGAGCAGGAGCGGCTGCTGCTGCAGGAGAAGCTCACCATGGCCGAGCTGAAGCGGCAGGAGCGGGAGCACCAGTCGCAGGAGGAGCGCCGTGGCCTGAACAAGGCCGAGAAGCGCCGCCACGCCGCCCTGATCCAGGAAATCGCCCGGCGGGAGCAGGAGGAGCGGGAGGAGGCCAGGAGGGCGGCGGAGGAGAAGCTCAGCCGCTCCCTGGAGAACTACGAGCACATCGTGGAGCGGCGGGGCCTGGAGCTGAAGGAGAAGGCCAAGCGCGAGGAGAAGCAGATCCAGAAGGCCCGCAAGGCGGCGGAGCGGCGCGAGCGGCAGCAGCAGCAGCTGATGGCCACCCGGGTCAAGGAGGCGGAGAAACGCGCCCAGCAGGCGGCGCTGGCGGCGGAGGAGAAGGCCAGGGAGAAGGCCCAGCGGGCCGTGCAGAGCCGGCAGGAGAAGGAGCGGCTGCAGAAGCAGAACCGGCAGCGCGTGGAGGACGAGGAGCGGCAGCGGCGCCACGAGCTGCTGCAGTCCATCGAGAGGAAGCTGGAGAAGAGCGAGCAGATCTTCCGGGAGAAGAAAGCGGTGCTGGAAAGCGCCCGCTCCGTGGCCCAGGCCTCCTTCCACGTCCGCGACAAAGTGCGAGAGGAGACCAACATGCGCACCTTCGACAAGATGGCCCTGGAGGCGCGGCTCAAGGCCAGCCTGGACGAGAAGTGAACCGCGGGCCGTCGCGGCGGCCCTCGTCACTACAGCAGCTTTACCCACAACCCCCCACTGCTCCGTTTTACCTCCCGTCATCTCCATGAGCAGCTTCCTCACGTTTTGGATTTCCAGAGGCCCCAGCAACACAAACAAACCATTTTTGTATCATGGATTTATTCTCCCTCGACCCGGCGCCCGCTGAAGCCTCCGGGGACCCGATGGGGAGAGAGCGCCCTCCACTCTCTCTCCCTCTCTCTCTCTCCCCCTCTCTATCCCTCCCTCTCCCTCTGCTCCGTCTGCTTCGCCCAGCCGACTGAAAGCTGTGCAGGAATGAAAAGAGTCCTTGTTTTTCTTTGGGAAGCACAACTCCATAGCAACTCTAGAGGCACTTCTGCAACGGAGGAACGAGTCGGAGCGCCAGACGGTGCAGAGGACGCTGGATCCTCCAGGGGATCCAGAAGCAGCGCTCTGCTTTTCTTCTTTTTCTTCTTCTTCTACAATGACAGTTGAACGCGGAGGTCCTCCGGCAGGAAAGACAGCGAGATCTAAAAGTGGCACATGCACGCCCGAAGAGCGGTAGATGGCGCTGTCAGGCTCTGAAGGCGTCTGTAATCACGCGCTGCTTCGTGCCCGTGCCGCTAGTACAGGGGTCGGCAACCCAAAATGCTGAAAGAGCCATATTGGACCAAAAACATAAAAAACAAATATGTCTGGAGCCGCAAGAAATGAAAAGTCTCGTATAAGCCTTAGAATGAAGGCAAATGGCGAAAGGCGAAATGTTGAGAAAAAAGGGGAAATGTCGAGAAAAAAGTCAATGTCGAAATTAATGTTGGTTAGTAGTAAGTAAAATCTCGAGAAAAAAGTGGAAATGTTGAGAAAAAAGTGGAAATGTCGAGAAAAAAGTGGAAATGTCGAGAAAAAAGTCGAAATGTCGAGAAAAAAGTCGAAATGTCGAGAAAATCAGAATCAGAATCAGAATCAGAAAAAGCTTTATTGCCAGGTCAGACATAATCAGATGAGAGAACTTGACTCCGGTTTACACCGATGGCACCATTAATACGGACGCCATATTAATGGCCGTATTAATGGCGTCCGTATTTTCCAATAAGTGGAAATGTTGAGAAAAAAGTCGAAATGTTGAGAAAAAAATCGATATGTTGAGAAAAAAGTTGAAATGTCGAGATTAAAAAAGAAAGGAAAAAGGAAGAAAAAAAGAGAAAAAAAGGAAAAAAAGAAAAAAGAGAAAATAAAGAGGAAAAAAAAGAAGAAAAAAAGGAAAAAAAAGGTCAAACATTTTTGAAAGCTCCAGGAGCCACTAGGGCGGCGCTAAAGAGCCACATGCGGCTCTAGAGCCGCGGGTTGCCGACCCCTGCACTAGTATCTTCTGACAACTCCGCGGTTGTCTAACTCAGCGGTTCTCAACTGGCCCCGGCTTCAGGTTCTGGGTCCCGAGCCGCCGGCTGACCGTCACGGGGTCTGAACGACCTTTTGACTTAGACTGAAAGACGCTTTATTTACCGCGCCGGCGCCAACACATGGCACCATAATCAAAGAAATGCACATTTACATCTGAAATATGAATATTATATTGTTTAGATGCGTAGCCGCCTCACGTCTGCTCGTGAAAGGGCAGGAAATCATTCAGGATGTTACTAACATGCAGCTAAACACGGCTAACTGTAGCTAGCCTGGCCGTAGCAAAACTTCGGAGCCAACGGACATTTTTCTAGTCAGAGATCTTAACTAGAACTAGAACTAGAACCCCCCCGGAAGTCAGAGGCACTGTTCCACCTGCTAACGCTATTGGCTAGTCTGGACCGACTGAGACGGGTTTAGCTAACCTGTTAGCCGCGAGCTGCTTCACAACCACAGACACAATCACTCGTTAGCCACGATATTAGTTTAATTTAGTTTATTTATGAATCTTTATTCACCCCACGAGGGGAAACGAGTCCGTCACCGGTGGACTCAGGCATTCAGCTACTTTTATGTCCGATTAAGTCCTGCAGGAGTCCCACTGGGTTGCAGCGGGGCTCCTGTAGATCCATAAAACACTGGCGGCACGGCGTCTGCACCCGCCTCCATACCTGACAGCGCCATCGCTCCGTCTGAGGCTGGTGTCCAGAGATCCGTTCCTACCCCGGCACCAGAAGAGACTCGTGCCCTGATGGCACTTTGGACCGCTTTAGAAGAGCCGTCCAAACCCGGGAACGGGGCCGGGCGGGTCTCGTGGCACTTTTCGATCCCGCTGATGTCGGAACCACCGCCTGGTGACCAGGACACGATCGACAGGTATGTGCTTCTTTGCCCATTGCCTTTGCCCTTCGGGGCTAGGGACGGGAATTGATACGATTTTTACAATTCCAATTCCATTTTCGATTTTAGCAAGTATTTCAAGTTGCCCTGTTGTCTCTTTTACTGAAACGTAACCAGACTATTGAGCGTTTGTATTGCTTGGGCGCCATGTTTACTATTGAATGCTGTGTGACGTTGTTCATTCCCACTGGAATGGAAAAGGGAATAGTTTGCAAAATTTGCAAACGATTCCAAGGAATTGAAACACTGGGAACCGGTTCCGAACAAGAACCGGTTCTTGATTCCCATCCTTAGTCGCGGCCAGTACTCGAGTTGTAAAAAAAAATCAGGGGGGATGGTGGATTTTATCATATGGGGACAGATAATTTGTGCTGATTACAAATAATATAATATATTACAAATAATAGCACTGACCAAAACAGCTGCAGAAATACTGCAGGAATGACATAGCAGCAGTTAAATGCAGCCTTCTGTAAGCTTTAAATATCCACTGGGCTTACATCAAATACATCAAAACACAACAATAAAAAACACTTTTCTGAACTTATCAATATGACTCTGTCCTTCACAGGATAAGTAAAATGGATCACTGCAAAAACTCACAATCTTAACAAGAATATTTGTCTTATTTCTAGTTAAAATGTCTCATTTTAGTAAAAAAAATCTCATTACACTTAAAACCAGACTCATCACTGGAAAAAACAACAATTTTCACCTGTTTCAAGTAGATTTTCACTTAGTTTTACAGGGGGGATGATTTTGACCGTTTTTATTTCAGGGGGGGATGCCATCCCCCCTCATCCCCCCTCAACTTCAGTACTGGTCGCGGCCCTTCAGGGGTCGTACCGTCCAAGACACAAAGGTGACTCAACATGACGGAGGGAAAGAGGTGCTTTTCCCCGCCAGCATCAACCCGTTCAAAGGTCTCTGGCTGCACTAATCCTACAATCTGTAAGATTAAAATTAAAAAGCATGTAAACACGGGTGTTTCTGTCAGACGTAGCTGTTGCCACGGCGATAGGAACCAGGACGGCGCTGCAGGAGGGCCGTTGCTGAGCTGGGAGAGTGGAGGAGGGGGGTGGTCAGCTGCAGCACATCTGCAGCCGGGACGGAGACGAGAGCTAGCGTGACAGCCGTCACGTGGCCCCTGCCAGCTTAGTGCTGACACGACCCGCAGCAGAGCGGCCGAGTGCTGGTCCAAGCAGATAATCACGCGGCGGCTGCGAGGGCGAGGGCAGGAGGACAAATCCAGCCGTGGCAGAAAGGATGAAGCTGCAGCATTTTGTTTTAGAGTGCAGCGGCTGCAGTTGTTTTAAATAAGGACCGCCGACGCGGCTACGAGCAGGTTCTGAGCAGGACAGAGGAGACCTGACGCTCGGGGGGGGGAAGTAAACCCAGGAAAGGTCGTTACTCCTCAAAATTATTCTATTTTTGTTGTGTCGAGGAAGTTTTCAGTCACAACACTTTATAAAGTGACTCAGCACTTTAGATTAGAAACGTGTTTAAGCTCTGAACCCTCCTACGAGTCACTACGTAGCCATACGGGCACCAGGGAGGCCCAAAGCAACTGGGCAGGGCCAACCGGGGGACAGCTACCCAGAATGACCTCTGACCTCCACTGCACTCAGCCGGGTCACATGGGCTGCAGGCAGTACTTGTTATGGGTTGTCATCAGTACTCGAGTTGTAAAAAGAAAATCAGGGGGGATGGTGGATTTTATCATATGGGAGCAGATAATTTGTGCTGATTACAAATAATATAATATATTACAAATAATAGCACTGACCAAAACACCTGCAGAAATACTGCAGGAATGACATAGCAGCAGTTAAATGCAGCCTTCTGTAAGCTTTAAATATCCACTGGGCTTACATCAAATACATCAAAACACAACAATAAAAAACACTTTTCTGAACTTATCAATATGATTCTGTCCTTCACAGGATAAGTAAAATGGATCACTGCAAAAACTCACAATCTTCACAAGAATATTTGTCTTATTTCTAGTTAAAATGTCTCATTTTAGTAAAAAAATCTCATTACACTTAAAACACGACACATCACTGGAAAAAACAACAATTTTCACCTGTTTCAAGTAGATTTTCACTTGAAATAAGTAGAACAATCTGCCACTGGAACAAGATTGTTTTGCTGATAAATCTGATAAATTTGATAAATCTTGTCCCACTGGCAGATTTTCCTACTTATTTCAAGTGAAAATTTACTTGAAACAGGTGAAAATTGTCAAATAAGTTATTTTTCTGGTGATGACTCTAAATGTTGAAATATCAGTAAAACCACATTCATTGATGAAATGACATAAGGGATGGAAAGGGGGAATGGCAGTTTTACAGGGGGGGATGATTTTGACTGTTTTTATTTCAGGGGGGGATGCCATCCCCTCTCATCCCCCCTCACCCCTGAGGCAGCAGCCTCCACCCGCAAGATTTTATTTATTTATTTTTTTGTGGCACCACTTGGTTCATATTAGGTATAAAGCGTTGTATAATATGTTGTGCTGAGATTTTCACACTCTCAGTTAACATTAAAACAAAAATTGGAAGTTAATCCAAATGTATTTTGGGTAAAATCGTTCGTCATCAACAGCCGTCTATCAACATCATACACCATCATCGATCACTTGTCAAGGGAGAGCAGTAATCCTACAGTCTAAACATGAGCGGGAGTTAGAAACACAAAAGTGGAGCGATAAAACGCAAAGAAAAAGAAAAAAGGGTGCAAGAAAAAGCCAAATTGCCCAAACAAGATGCATATTTTGTTCACCCTAATCCTCCTGTGGGAGATACATCTGACGTTAGCAGCGATTCATCCCTGGGCCCGGGACGCCAAAAGCTGCATCATGGTCAGGGAGCAGGTTTACAGGTAGATACAGTTAGAACAATCACAGACACACACTGACTACGTTTACATGCAGTCAAAATTTGGGTTATTGCTAATATTCCAGTTACTGAAACATTCGGAATATTCCGTTTACATGGTAATTAATTATTCGGGATATCTGGATCAAACCAGCGACGCACGGAGAACATCATGGCACAAATTCTTCCTGTATCCAAATTCAAAACAACAACTTTTCGCTCACCTTCTTGTAAATCTTCTATCCCGGTACTTTCTACCGTCTACAAATGCAGAAATGTTCATATCCTTCATTACATTTATGAAGTGATTAGTCTCCTCCTGGTCTTGGTTTCTCCGTGTTTATAAAAACTTCCTGGACTCAAAAGACCAGGATTCCTTGTGAACAGAGCATGCGCAGAAAACAAATTCCTGTTCCGTTTGATGGGGATATTCCGTTTGGTGTTTACATGACCCAATATTCGGGTTTTAAAAGGAGTAACCCAGGGGTCATATTGGGGTTTTTAAAAACCCGAATATGAGCAAATTCGGGTTATTCAAAGGGGTAATTGGTGTTTACATGGCCGTGCAAATTCGGGTTATTGCCAATATTCGGGTTTTAAAAGGGTTATTGATGCATGGAAATGCAGTCACTGTCAGCAAGAAAAATGGGAGTTTTTGGTAAATTGTTGATATAGTAGCCCGGCCGTCTAGCTTATTTCCTTCTCTGTCTCTCAGCTGTAGCGATGATAATAGGGACTCAGCAGCTGCAAAGGGCCCGGTCATATGCCCCGCCCCCGGCCCGGCTCTGATATGTTCCGCTCCTGGTCGGGTCGCTCACGTCCCGTGTCTTGTATCTGCTGCAGGTCCTGGTGACGAACCAGAGCTTCCGACTCCAGACATCGTCCAATCATTGCTTTCTCAAAGAGAGACGGATCCGTCCTCCGGTGGAGATGTGCTCACGAAGAGGCTGTGACTCACTTTTTATCCTGTTTCCATCCGTCTGCTGTGGAGACGAGGACCAGAGAGAGTCCACAGGTGCTTCATCAGCACTGAGGCCGGCCGTCGGGCCGCCGGGCCTCTAGTCCGTCCCTTGTTCCCTCCAAAGCTCATCCTGACATGTCCACCATTGTTTCTGTGCCATTTCTGGTGTTGAGTTATTATTAAACGTTTGTACATTTTCATAAAAAGCTTTCCTCCGTGAGTTACCCTCATGTGGATTGTGGGAAAAAAAAGAAAAGAAAGAAAAGATTTTCCGACGCTGGACTAATGAAACGGTTGAGGTTGATTTCAGCTCCACGAAGACACAAACAATCAGTGCAAGCAATCAAAGATGAAAGAATAAAAACACATTTTTCAAGTTGCATCGTCTGTGCCGTATGTTTCTTTTATTGCACGTTTAAAGATGTTAAAGTGACTCATTTACAAGGCCTCGCTGTCTCACTGCCAGGCGATAAAACCTCCACTGGCGCCTCGTTTCCACCCGACCATCAGCCAGCGTGAGACGTGGCCGCCCCCCGGTGGTGAACTCTGGGAAGTGCAGTCCTCTATGTGAAGCAAATGATGCTCCACACTTTACAAATATGTCAGAGATTATCGATGTTCCCATAAAAATGAATAAACTACCTCATGTCTGCACAGAAGCAGGTGGAAACAAGATCATAACAGTTGTATTACAGTATAATACCGAGCCGCTTTCATGTCTAAAAGGAGACTGGAGGGAATCCCGCAGTTGTTGAGCATTAAAATGACATTGTTTCATGCAGTAACTTCTGAATTTATGTACAATTAAATAAGTGAGTCTGGATTAACCGATAAATACTGAGTGATCCAACACAGATTAAGGCTGTTTCAACTAGAGGAGGACGAAAAAACACATTTGTTTTGCTAATAATTTGAAACAAATGATTATTTAAAGATTATGCCTGCAGATATATCAAACATTAACGTTAGGAAAATTCAAACTTCCGACATGTTAAAGTCTCTTAACTCTTAAAGTTATTGGTTGAAAAGAGAGAATTTATGACGTCAGTTTGCTGCAGAAATACATTAAAGTGGTTGACGAAGGTAAAACTGGTTAATTTAAGAACATTTGAGGGTAAAACTGGTTATTTTAAGAACATCTGAAGGTAAAACTGGTTCATTTAAGAACATTTTAAGGTAAAACTGGTTAATTTAAAAACATTTGAAGGTAAAACTGGTTAATTTAAGAACATTTGAAGGTAAAAACTCGTTAATTTAAGAACATCTGAAGGTAAAACTGATTCATTTAAGAACATTTGAAGGTAAAATTGGTTCATTTAAGAACATTTGAAGGTAAAACTGGTTTATTTAAGAGCTTCTGAAGGCAAAACTGGTTAATTTAAGAACATCTGAAGGTAAAACTGGTTCATTTAAGAACATTTGAGGTAAAACTGGTTAATTTAAGAACATTTGAAGGTAAAACTGGTTAATTTAAGAACATTTGAGGTAAAACTGGTTAATTTAAGAACATTTGAAGGTAAAACTGCTTAATTTAAGAATATTTGAAGGTAAAACTGATTAATTTAAGAATATTTGAAGGTAAAACTGATTAATTTAAGAACATTTTCTATCATTCTTTACCTCAAAACCTTTTTTTTACATCCTGCTCCAGCAGACTTCGGGCTTTTCCAGATGCAGGTGAGACCCGATCAAGGACTCGCTCCAGCTCCCTTTTGCTCCTGTAGCAGCGGGAACTTCTACCACACACTAACTTGACTAATTTCAGATTTTCGTCACCGCGGCCGGTTTGGGATCCGACCTCTGGTGGATCCCAGTGGACGGAGGTGACCTCGTCTGTCCTCCTTGACCTCTCGTCCTCTCCTCAGTCCTGCGTCTCTCTGGCGGCGTCCTTGCGGGTGATGATCTTGTACACGCTCTCCCTGAAGCTGCTGTCGGAGGTCAGCCGCCGGGCCGTCGCCCGCAGGTCCTCCATGCTGCCGCCGTCGGCGCTCGGCGACGCGAACGACTTGGAGTGCTTTACTGCGGAGACGAGACGAAACAAGCAATCAAGAACTCTGGACTTCAAGGCCTTGGTGGAACCGAGTCTTGGCCACAACCCTTTGAACATGGGAAGACTTGATTCCAATTCTGAGGCCCAACTCTGAGCCCAGCCTTGATTTTTTAACATTGACTGCATGGTTTGAAACAAAGGAACCTCCATAATGACTCAAAGCCGCAGCAGGTTTTGCATTTACGGCCCTTCGGTGATAAAATTCCGTGTGAGCACCACGGATATAATACTATGCAAAGTCAATGGGATCCGTTGTTGTGATATATACACGGATTATGGCATTATTATCATTTATATATTATTCTTTGTTATAGTGGCTAAATTTCAGACTCCTAGCTAAAAGCGTTAGTGAACTATGCAAAAAAAGACACAAAATAGGCCCTATTCCATTAATCAGGAGGCTCTCAGAGCTATACGTTTCTACAACCTCCTAACCAGCCAGGACGTTTTGGAGGAAACACTGTTGCAGAAGTCATAGAAGTCTGAATTTTATATGTTGTTTGGGGGCATCCCCTGAACAGACAGACGTTAGTTTGGTGCAGATCGGACCTGTACTTTTGAAACTTCACCATTTCCACCATTCGAACGGACGCCGTTGCCACAACATTTGACCAAACCAAGTAAAACTTGAGCTGTGGCCTCCATATGGAGTGTTGTGCGTCGCCCATGTGAAATCTGGACTTATAAATGTATGAATATTTTGTGATTTTGAGGACTTGTAAAACCAGACTTTGCCCCTTCTTCCTGAAGTCCTGCGACCCCCTGCTGCTAACTCCTGGTTATCTCGGCCTGGGTCGAGATAGTCCGTTTACGACCCCCACGGCATGGCCGGAGATCAAAACAAGGACCCAGCAGGGTTTCTGCCAGGGAAAACAGACTTCCTTGGGGGTTTTATGACACCTAAGCAGGGGTCGGGATGCAGCGGAGCCAAAACCAGACCTCAAAATGGTACTGCTTCTTTGAACCCCCCCTTTTCCGCTTTAATGTGCCTCATAAAATGGCGCTGTTGCCTGAACTACAACCCCCAGCATGCCTTGCGGGGGGGGTGGCGCCTACAAACGGCCCCATCCAATCGCAATGAGGCACCGATGACGTCACCGCAGCGCGCGTAGGATCAAAACCCCTGCCGCTGCTCCTCTTCACTCTCTTTGCTCTTCCGATCACCCTCTCATCCGAGCTGGATCGTTTGGCTCTGGGCCAAGATCCCATCTCCCTTTCTCCCCCCGGCTGGGGGGAGGTGTAAGGCCCCATCGGGCCGCTCCGGTGGACCTGCAGCCCGTTGAAGCCGCGGTGCACGGAGCCGCCCCCATCAGCTCCCGGTCTCAACTTTTCATCCAGAGTCCTGCTTCACGTGTCCCCGGTCCCTGGGAGCTGGAAAGGGGGGGGAAGCCGCTCCGAAGCTCGGCCCCGGCCCAGGGTGAGACCCGTTCTTCTTTCCTAACCTCTCTCTCTGCTCTTAAAACTTCACCTGAAAGGACCTGTGGACAGCCTGCCCCGCGCAGAACCGAGACGCATCCCGCTGCCCGTCCCGGGGCCACGCGCTCAGGCCGACGGGCACCAGCACTCAGAAGAAGTAGACTGGCCCCGCGCGCCCCCGAGACGACGTGATCGCCTCCGGACCGGAGCTGGAGCGCCGGCTGCTTCAGCTGTACCCCCGTCCTCTCGTGATTCCAGAGTCAGGAGGAGGAGCGGGAGAGGCGGGAGGACTCTCTGGGATCGGACTCCGACCAAAGACCCGGCAGGAACCCCTGATCGGCACCCGGAGACCCGAGGAGGCGTGAGGTTTTGAGACCTGGGTGTATGAGTTTAACTGGGAGTGTTACAGAGCTAAATCTGTGTTCAGAGCTGAGATTACACCACCATCATTATAAGGACTGTTTTCATTAATTTGTAGTCACTACTTTCTGCTAGTCATTCATGTTTTAAAGCGCTGTTTTCTGCAGTTGATCACGGTTTAACACCGGGATCACCATCCGTTCTAATTGCACGTGGCCCAGAGGGCGCGTCCATCTTTAAAAGACCACAGGAGCCCCGTTTGAACTGTAGATGTTCTGTATCTTCGTTATTATTGCTTGATTTCTTTTCTTTTTCATTCCATGCATTTAACGTTTATGTTTCATTTTATTGATTGTTGTTTTTCTAGTTAATTAATTGTTTTATGGATACTTAAGCCATTTCTGCCATCAGATTTATTTGGGTGTTGCGTTTATCATCTTTTGACACCCGTATGTAAATAAATTCTGATTGATTTCTTTATGAGTGGTTGTGTTATTTCATGCAAGATTTGGTCACAAATTGATTTGTTTAAGCAGAGCCTAGTGTTCGGATATCACGCCTTCACTGTTATTCTGTAAGATTTGCTGTTCTGCAGGATAATTCAAATCATAATGAGACTGATTTTCTGCTGTTAGTTATCGAATTCCACCGGAAGTAAGGCCCCGGCGGTGGTGCCCCTACGAGAATTATCATTTTTGATAATACAATTTGATAAATAGTCAACTTTATTAATTATTAATAATTCTTTAATAGAATTATCATTAGCCTTGATAACTGGACAGCCAAGCTACCTTGAGTTGCACAACATAAATGGCGCCCCAGCGTGAGGCTCTCTCGAAACGATATTTGTGACCAGTTTGTATGAAATAACAGAACATTAATTTTGATCGGGAAAGAAAATATTTTTATTTTTCTTCCCCCCTCATTATCTGATTCCTACGGTTATTTTAAAACATCCCTGTTCTAATGGCAACCTCGCCTCACTAAAGGGTGATTGCTTTGTTAAGTTCTTTAATTTTATTAATTTGAACTTTTATTTTTCATCACACGATTATTAATCTTGTGATTGATTTCCTCTGCAACCTTGCTTCACTGAAGGTAATGGTTGGGTTTGCTTTAAGTTCTGTTAATTTTATTAACCTGAACTTTTTCTATCACTCAATTTTTGTGAATCTGTTTGAGTAATTTCCTCTTGCAACCAGGTTCCATGGAAACTAATGGTTGGCTCGCTGTAAATTCCTGATTTTTATTAATCTGAACTTTTATTGAGGGATCACTATTTTATTAATCTCTGATTAATTCCCTTTTGCAACCATACTTAACTGAAGGCAATGGTTGACTTAATTTCTTTAATTCTATTAATTGAACTGTTGCTGATTACCCCATGTGAGTTATTAATCTTCTCAGATTAATCTCTACTGTGTTTTAAATTGAATCTTTAATTTAAAGTTATTTAAAGATTCCTCCCTGTTAACTCACTTTATTAATTCCTTTCAGTTGGTTCTTGCTTCTAAGGTTATAACCAATACCCCAGTCTCTCAGGGTTTGTTATCGGTTTAATTTCTTCTAATCTGAGTGATAACGTGAGCTGACTTCGTTAATAAGTGTAATCTCTTGCCAGAATCCCAAGCGAAGCGCTGGGGCCTGGACCGTGAGCTGAGGTGTGGTTATTAATGGCAGAGAGCTCATCGCAGTGGACGGAGAACCAGCAGAGGTGGACATGCAGGCTGATAGAGATCGACCGACAGGCAAGTCTGTTCTTAGGCTGGACCCAAAAGTGGTGAGCCCGGTCATCTCATCCCCTGAGCCCCCTGGTCAGACGCCACCATGAGTAAGCCAAAAATTAATTACCCGAAAGGAGCTGCGGCCCTTCCCAGTTTTCACTGTTACTGACGCTGAAGAAGCAGCTCAGCGTCTTCTTAAAGTAAACCAGAGGAGAACAGATCACGATTAACAACCAAGGCGCAGACGCCGTACCTTAGAGCGAGGGGGGTCCCACGTTTGACCTTTTTTTTAGCCAAAGAACACTGAACAGCTGCATTACCTTGTATGCAGCGGCCCCCTCACAATTTTTCTGACCCAGAAGTGGAAGTCCGCTCCACACCTGGAAAGGGGGGTAGGATACCTTGTGGCGTTAAAGAAAAATTCACGCCTACACACAACTTTCAGGCTTCCACAGCCAAACATAAGTTAATGTGTGTTTTTGTCGCCTAGCAATTAATCAAAGAGTGGTTAAATTGTTGGCTTTTGATTTTAGGTACAGTGTACATCCTGAAACCTAACTAACCCCTCCTTTTATCTTTCATCTACCGCACTTTAAGAGTGATATCACTGTGTTAGGTAAATGAATGATGTTATTGCTTCAAATATGTTGTTCTTTTCGTATTTTTGTGCATTGCTCGCCTAGTGGACTAACCAGGCCAGCTCACGCCCTCAGAGTTTGATGATCACATGGACTTGGACCGTTTGTTTTAGCTCCGACGCGGACCCTGCAGTCCTTCATCGAATCTTAAAGGGGGGATGTTGTGCGTCGCCCATGTGAAATCTGGACTTATAAATGTATGAATATTTTGTGATTTTGAGGACTTGTAAAACCAGACTTTGCCCCTTCTTCCTGAAGTCCTGCGACCCCCTGCTGCTAACTCCTGGTTATCTCGGCCTGGGTCGAGATAGTCCGTTTACGACCCCCACGGCATGGCCGGAGATCAAAACAAGGACCCAGCAGGGTTTCTGCCAGGGAAAACAGACTTCCTTGGGGGTTTTATGACACCTAAGCAGGGGTCGGGATGCAGCGGAGCCAAAACCAGACCTCAAAATGGTACTGCTTCTTTGAACCCCCCCTTTTCCGCTTTAATGTGCCTCATAAAATGGCGCTGTTGCCTGAACTACAACCCCCAGCATGCCTTGCGGGGGGGGTGGCGCCTACAAACGGCCCCATCCAATCGCAATGAGGCACCGATGACGTCACCGCAGCGCGCGTAGGATCAAAACCCCTGCCGCTGCTCCTCTTCACTCTCTTTGCTCTTCCGATCACCCTCTCATCCGAGCTGGATCGTTTGGCTCTGGGCCAAGATCCCATCTCCCTTTCTCCCCCCGGCTGGGGGGAGGTGTAAGGCCCCATCGGGCCGCTCCGGTGGACCTGCAGCCCGTTGAAGCCGCGGTGCACGGAGCCGCCCCCATCAGCTCCCGGTCTCAACTTTTCATCCAGAGTCCTGCTTCACGTGTCCCCGGTCCCTGGGAGCTGGAAAGGGGGGGGAAGCCGCTCCGAAGCTCGGCCCCGGCCCAGGGTGAGACCCGTTCTTCTTTCCTAACCTCTCTCTCTGCTCTTAAAACTTCACCTGAAAGGACCTGTGGACAGCCTGCCCCGCGCAGAACCGAGACGCATCCCGCTGCCCGTCCCGGGGCCACGCGCTCAGGCCGACGGGCACCAGCACTCAGAAGAAGTAGACTGGCCCCGCGCGCCCCCGAGACGACGTGATCGCCTCCGGACCGGAGCTGGAGCGCCGGCTGCTTCAGCTGTACCCCCGTCCTCTCGTGATTCCAGAGTCAGGAGGAGGAGCGGGAGAGGCGGGAGGACTCTCTGGGATCGGACTCCGACCAAAGACCCGGCAGGAACCCCTGATCGGCACCCGGAGACCCGAGGAGGCGTGAGGTTTTGAGACCTGGGTGTATGAGTTTAACTGGGAGTGTTACAGAGCTAAATCTGTGTTCAGAGCTGAGATTACACCACCATCATTATAAGGACTGTTTTCATTAATTTGTAGTCACTACTTTCTGCTAGTCATTCATGTTTTAAAGCGCTGTTTTCTGCAGTTGATCACGGTTTAACACCGGGATCACCATCCGTTCTAATTGCACGTGGCCCAGAGGGCGCGTCCATCTTTAAAAGACCACAGGAGCCCCGTTTGAACTGTAGATGTTCTGTATCTTCGTTATTATTGCTTGATTTCTTTTCTTTTTCATTCCATGCATTTAACGTTTATGTTTCATTTTATTGATTGTTGTTTTTCTAGTTAATTAATTGTTTTATGGATACTTAAGCCATTTCTGCCATCAGATTTATTTGGGTGTTGCGTTTATCATCTTTTGACACCCGTATGTAAATAAATTCTGATTGATTTCTTTATGAGTGGTTGTGTTATTTCATGCAAGATTTGGTCACAAATTGATTTGTTTAAGCAGAGCCTAGTGTTCGGATATCACGCCTTCACTGTTATTCTGTAAGATTTGCTGTTCTGCAGGATAATTCAAATCATAATGAGACTGATTTTCTGCTGTTAGTTATCGAATTCCACCGGAAGTAAGGCCCCGGCGGTGGTGCCCCTACGAGAATTATCATTTTTGATAATACAATTTGATAAATAGTCAACTTTATTAATTATTAATAATTCTTTAATAGAATTATCATTAGCCTTGATAACTGGACAGCCAAGCTACCTTGAGTTGCACAACAGGAGTCTATATTGGGCTTGCCAAGTCTCAACTCTGTGAACCCTCTGCAACGCCAACTAGCTCTGTGGAAGTCGTACAGCCACGGGACCAAAAGATCCTAGCAAAGGGCCTTCTGCATTGCAACATAGTCAAAAATCAGCCTCCCAGCTCAAAGCGTTACTGAATTATTCAAAAAACACACAAAAAGGCCCGAAAAAGGCAACACACGCGGTGACCTTTGACACTTCCGAAGGTCGCACGGGTCTGGACCTCGGCACAGTGGATGAGAGTCACCTCCTGATACAGAGTCTAGAATTTCAGCCTCCTAGCTCAAAGCGTTAGTGAACTGTGCAAAAATAGACACGAAATAGGCCTCATAGGCAAACCTATAACAATACATAACAAACCTCCTGTGCCTACTGAGCATTAATAACATGTCATAATCGAAGGAGAACTAATTAAAACGGATGTCCTTAACATGAACCTATTGTATTATTGAATTATCAAGGACACTTTCGTGTTTTTGTGTTCAGAAATGTTAAAGATATTAAAAGAAAACCATAACACAATGAGGAAAATACTGTGGCGAACAAGTCGTGCCCAGAGCGTGTCTCGAACCACAGTCTCCCAGACCACAATCAACTGCACTAACCAGTCTGCAAAGGCCTTATCTTATCTGTGGTCATTACACTATGTTCCAAAAAGTATTGTTTTTAATGGACAAGATCCGGCATTTTACATTGAATTCTATTGTTCAGTTTTTAAAATTCTAGCTAGATACATAAAAAAGGGAGGTGAGGTGTGAGCTTCATAACAAAACTTCTGTGCCTACTGAGCATTTATAACATGGGGTTAGCCATAGAAAGGGGCGATAACAGCCTCCTGCGCCTACTAGTAGGTAGAGTAGGGCCCTACTGGCAAATATCTATGGGATGTTTGTGATCGTTTTGTCCTTCATTCAATGGTATGACAGCAGTCAAATCAGGTGACGGATCCCATTGACTTTGCATAGTACTATACCTGTGGTGCTCCCATTAAAACCTCAATAAAACACTGCTAAAACAGTGTTAAAAGCATGCTTTTACAAACTGACAGTAACAAACAGTACCTTCCGCGACAAAAACTCATAATTTAGCCACTATAATAAAGAATAATATATAAATAATAATAATATAATAATCCGTGTATATATCACGACAATGGATCCCATTGACTTTGCATGGTACAATATCCGTGGTGCCCACACGGAATTATACAATTTTCCGTGTATATACCACGGAAAATAGTGGTGAGAGGTCGTGGGCATTTCACGGATTTTTGTGAGATCAGGTTGGTTTCGCCATGTTTATAAATACTTCCTGGACTCAAAGACCAAGATTCCTTGCGAAAAGAATATGTGCAGAAAACAAATTCCTGTTCCTTCTGATGAGGATATCCCGTTAGGCGTTTACATGACCAAATATTTGGGTTAGAAAAGGAGTAACCCAGGGGTCATTTTCAGGTTTTTAAAAACCGGAATATGAGCAAATTCCGTTTATTCAAAGGGGTTATTTGTGTTTACATGGCCGTGCTCAACCGGGTTATTGCTAATATTCCGGTTAGAAAAGGGTTATTGATGCATGTAAACGTAGTCATTGGGCCCGAAACGCAGGAGGGGCCACTGACGATTTATTGCAGCCCAGGCCCAGCTATAAAGAGCAGGCTCCCCCCTTCCTCTTCTCTCTTCACCCTCAGCCCTGTCCAATGTCCCATGGAGTTCTCTGTGAGCTATGAAGAAGGCCACAGCTCCTATTTTAGCATGAAGAGCTAATAGCTATGGGCTGGCCTTCTCCATTATCGGGCCTTAAGAAACGTCTGCTTGCCTTGAAATGGCAACTATAGTCTGCAGCAATGCAACGAGTGAACAGCGAACGTTCTGAGCACCAGATGAGCCGAACGAATGGAAGAGTCAACTGCCATTGGTGAGTCGGTGTAACCTAACCTTCATAAATAATTTCTTAATCAGAATGTTGTGGTAGCTTTGACCACCTGCCTATTTGAATGAGCTTTGTGTTGTTGTCAACTAGACTAGAGTCTATTCTCTGTTATAGAGCTCAGAAATGATGTTATAGACCGCTGTGTCTATATCTATCTAAATAGATTGTGTAATTTTAGACCAGTTATGTTTTTTTTGTATTTAAGCTGTATCAAAGATGGAACTGAGTTAGTCCGTGACTATCTGAGTTTTCAGCGCCATGTGATTGACAGCTGTCAGGCCTGTGTGTGTGTGTGTGTGTGTGTGTGCGTGTGTGTGTGTGTGTGTGTGTGTGTGTGTTCTTCTGAACAAGTTTGTGACTTTACTCTGCTTTCTGCAGCATAGGCCTAGAGCAGGGGTCTACAACCCAAAATGTTGAAAGAGCCGCAAAAAATGAAAAGTCTTGTATCAGCCTTAGAATGAAGGCAACACATGCTGCATGTTTCTATATTAGTTATAACTGGGGGGAGATTTTTTTTTTTCCATTATGCACTTCGAGTAAAAAGTTGAAATGTTGAGAAAAAAGTCGAAATTTCAACATAAAAGTCGAAATGTTAAAATTAATGTTGAAGTACAATCTAGAGAAAAACGTTGAAATGTCGAGAAAAGTCGAAATGTGGAGAAAAAAGTCGAAATGTCGAGGAAATAGTCAAACTTTCGTGAAAAAAGTCGAAATGTTAAGATTAATGTTGAAGTACAATCTTGAGAAAAAAGTCGAAATGTCGAGAAAAAAGTCAAAATTTCGAGACAAAAGTTGAAATGTCGAGATTAAAAAAGAAAGGAAAAAGGAAGAAAAAAGAGAAAGGAAAAAGGGAAAGGAGACAAAGAGGAAAAAAAAGGTCAAACATTTTTTAAAAAGCTCCAGGAGCATGCGGCTCTAGAGCCGCGGGTTGCCGACCCCTGGTCTAGAGGTTTGCTCAGCTCAATAAAAGTGGGAATAAATGTAGTTTGATGGGTAGGATGAGGTGTTGTTGAACGTTAAAATGACTATCATAAGGCCCATGGAGAATGCTCCGCCCCCTCAGTACTGAGACCCGCTGGTCACCTGACTCAGGCTCCGCCCCCTCTGTACTGAGACCTACGCTCCGCCACTGACGGCATCTCAGTGTGCTGAGGTGTGTTGACCTGCAGACTTACACCAGTGGCGCTTGGACGCCCTCCTCTGGATCCGACAGCTCTTGATCCTGCGCGCAGCCGCCTTGTGAAGGTACACGGCGTTCTTCATTATCGCCGGGAGCTTTGCCTCGATCTCGGCAGCACAGATGCAGTCTTCAAAGAACTCTAGGTAAACACACAAAACCAGAAACACGTGACCCTCGTTATCGCGATGCTGCGGCCCAAACCTGGAGATCCGGCTGAGGTTCGAGGAGACACGTCAGTTACCAGCCGAGGAGAGAAAGGCCTCACAGGAAAAGGGGTTCGGTCAAAGTAAGAGCGTGAAACTCTCCAAACATCTCAGGTCTGCGGAGGAGGTCCACTAATGTCTCATCTTTCAAAGCGGATTATCAGCATCTCAAACTAGACTTGTAGGTCAAGACCTAAACTGAGACCAAGACACTACCAAGACCAGAGAGTATCAAGATCAAGTCTAGTTCAGGTCAAGAACGAGACCGAACAGAAACCTAGCTATTTCCTGATCCTGCGTGATTGTAGAACAGAGGTCGGCAACCCAAAATGTTGAAAGAGCCATATTAGACCAAAAACACAAAAAACAAATATGTCTGGAGCCGCAAAAAATTAAAAGTCTTGTATCAGCCTTAGAATGAAGAAACACATGCTGCATGTTTCTATATGAATTATAACTGGGGGAAGATTTTTTTTTCATTATGCACTTCGAGAAAAAAGTCGAAATGTTGAGGAAAAAAGTCAAAATGTCATGAAAAAAGTCAAAGTTTCGAGAAAAAAGTTGAAATTTCAAGATTAATGTTGAAGTACAAGCTTAAGAAAAAAGTCAAAATTTCGAGAAAAAAGTCTAAATGTCGAGAAAAAAGTCTAAATGTCGAGAAAAAAGTTGAAATGTCGAGATTAAAAAAAGGAAAAAAGAAAAAAGAAAAAAAGGAAAAAGAAGAAAAAGAAAAAAGAAGAAAAAAAGGAAAAAAGAAAAAAGGTCAAACATTTTTGAAAAAGCTCCAGGAGCCACTAGGGCGGCGCTACAGAGCCGCGGGTTGCCGACCCCCGTTGTAGAACATCAGCTCCATCCTGGTTCAGCTAGTTTCCATATGAGCTTGTTTTCAACTGCAGCTCAATAACACAGAGAAGTGGATGATGATGTTGAACTCACTATAAATGTTTCCATCCATCAGCTGAGATCAGATATGTGTGGCGACTGCACTACCGCTATTTCTACACTATTGGAGGATTGACTCCAGTGCTTTTAAGGATTGACACGACTACTAACTAGTCCCAAAGTCCTCTAGCAGAATAACCAGCTCCAACACCCCCCTCCACCTCAGAAAAGGAGGGAATAGGAAATGTTACTGATTTAAATTGGACTTAATTTGGAGATGAAAACTGAATTTTAAATATTAAATATACAGTTATCAACTTGAAATTACATTATTTATCTCAAACCAGACCCTCAGTCCAACCTGTTTGTTAGCTGGGCGTCAGGAAGTGATGGTTTACCACCGGGCGGAGGTCAAGGAGCATTTTTACTGGAGCTGAGCCACTGCCAAGTTTCAATTGTGATTTCAGTTTTGACTCACAAATCACAAACTCAAGTGTAATAAACACTTATCTCTTATTAAAATAGTCTGTTTTAAGTTTGGTCATGTGACATCCTCTAACGAGCCTAAACGTGGGTCTGCAGCAGACGTATCAGCATTTTAAGACAGATTTACGAGAAATTCAAAATAACTTACAAACTACAATTATGTGCTCAGAGTCTGATAGTTCTACCTTTGTTGACACTGAAAAGCTGTGGACATTCCTGTGTTTGTAATTCCTATAATAGAGCCTAAATGAAAACACTAGTACATTAAAGCACATTTATTCATTTTAAATATTTTCAGTTTATATACACATTGATTGTCTTCAAGTGAAACATTTACATTTTCTTTTAATTTGTCATTTTCACTCATGTGACTCTGGCCTTCACTGATAATAAAGCGCTGCTGCTGACGGACATCGTCCTTCCCCCGTGAGAGAAACTAAAATCACCCCGTCCTGCTCCTCTTTAGGAAAGTAAATTTGATATCTCATTTTTAGAGATATTTATACGAAGTCTTCGCTTTTTTGGCAGAAATCTCTCCTCTCTGGTTACATCCATCTCTCTGATTTGTTTTTCCCAGTTTGTTCCTGTTGTCGCCACTAACCTCGCGAGAACTGCCACCCAGGATACAGCAGGGGGCAGTTCTCGTGAGGTTAGTGACAATTCAGTTTGCAGTTTAAAAATTATTATATTATAAAACGGGAAATTTACGGGAAAATGCTAATATGGGACGACGGCGGGAAAGAGGGGAGAAATACGGTAGTTTCCCGGCCAAAGCGGGAGATTTGACAGGTCTGCGGAGGAAACGATCCAACTCACTCCTCAGCTGCGTCACGTCGCCTTTCATCTTCTCGTCGCTCTCCTTGGTTCGCTCCACACAGTTCAGGCCTTCCTCCAGGTTCTGCAGAGCCTCCTCGGCCTGCTTCAGCCGCTGCTCCAGCTCCACCCGGGACTCGATCTCCACCTGGGACACAGACGGCCAGAAGATGACCGTTAGCTTTAGCTCGGAAACCGTCGCTGTGGGTGAACTCAGACAGATACACGCAGGGTCGCCACCCGTCCCTTGAAATACGGAATTGTTACGTAGTTGGGAATTAAAAGTTGCGTTCCGTATTGAACTAATACGGAACGCAGTTTATTCTGTATTTCACAATTGTCCCATACACAGGAACAACGAACTAACAGTAATGAACAAAATAAAGGACAGGATATATTAAGGACAGCAACATGTGTTGGTTCACTCTCTGTTATTTATTGATGTCATGTCACTTCATTCGTTTAAGTAAACTCAACTAAGGTGAAAACAAATATATTCAATATATTATTTCCCACTACATGCAAAGTGAGATATTCCAAGCCTTTATTTATTATAATTTTGATGATTATGGCTCGCAGTTTATGAAAACCCCAAATATAAAATCTCAAAAAATTTGAATATTTTATGAAATCAATAAACAATTCAATCATCAAAATGATAACAGATAAAGGTTTAATATATCTTGCTGTGCATGTAATGAGACTATGTAATATATTAGTTTCACCC
Source organism: Cololabis saira (assembly GCF_033807715.1). Taxonomy (NCBI): domain Eukaryota; kingdom Metazoa; phylum Chordata; class Actinopteri; order Beloniformes; family Belonidae; genus Cololabis; species Cololabis saira. Next base: position 35,406,103 of record NC_084602.1, read on the forward strand.
TTCTAAGTTGAATTATTGAAATAAAAATACATAGCATTTCAGTTGCTAGTATGGTTGACTGTCTGTACATTCATGCAAGTTCAATGCTATCAAAGCACTTTAAACTTTATTATTATTATTATTATTATTACTATTATTATTATTATTATTATTATTATTATTATTATTACTTTATCAAATCATTTTGTTCTTTCATATAAAATTAATACATTTCTATGCAGTTTAGAAGTTTTGGGGATGTTCCCTTTTTTTGGCGCCTGCGATGCTGAAATCGGGGCATCCATTATTTCTATTTCTGAAAGGTGGCAACCCTAGATACACGTGACATCGTAAAGGTAATGATTATATCAGTAGCAGCAGCATCGTTGGCTTCTCCTTCAGCCAACCTTTCCAACAGCCTTCTCCTATAAGAGCTGTAAACTCTGGAACTCACTGCCATCACAAATTAAATCCATCTCGGAGTTTAACATGTTCATCACCAAAACTAAAACCTGGTTAAAGAAAAATCTAAACTGTACTCATCTATAAATAGTGTGTATATTTGTGTGGGAGAGTGAGTGAGGGAAGGTTTTATATCATGTAAATGCAATATTGCATTATTGTATTATTGAATTGTATGGTCTTTTTAATTGATGTATATGAATTTTATATTGTACTGCAATGTTGTGGAAGAGAATTAGCACTAGCTATAAACTCTACATGCAGATTCAGCTGGGAGGGCGTTAAGGCTGAGTTATGCTTCTGCGTCAAAATGGCGCCATGCCTACGGCGTCTGGTTTTCGTCGACGCAGAGGACACGCCGTCACCTGCGCCGTCACTGACGTGCGCCTCCCGAAAATTGTAACTACGCGTCGAGGAGACGCAGACCACACGCAGACCGAGAGGGCTGTGATTGGTTCACTTGAAAGCGAAGCATTTCCGGTTTCCGGTTTGAATCAGTAGTTAACTTCCAGGGCTCTTTTCTTTGTTTATATGTGATTTTTTTTGTTTTGGTTTTTTGCACAATAGTTGTCCTTATTTCTTTGATTTACTGTGACCGGAAAAAGTCGGATAAACCATTCAGAAAAAGATCGCTAACTAGTGGCCGCGGGGGGTACTGCACGTCACGGCTGCGGCGTGTGCTCTGCGTCGGTGTGACGCAGAACCATAACTCAGCCTTTAGGGTCTGTGGTCAGCAAGATTAAGATATGTAAAACTCTTGGATACTCTACCTACTCACAACTGTATGATGCCTGTGTCTCCCCCATATTAAATTATGCTTCGGGGGTCTGGGGATATAAGGAGTCTAAGATTGCAGATTCTATACAGAACAGAGCTGCTCGCTGTTTCTTTGGTGTTCATAAATTTGCTCCGATCTTGGCCGTTCAAGGCGACATGGGTTGGCTTCCTGGTTCCATTAGATTGTGGAATCGTTTACTTAATATGCCAGAAGACAGGGTCAATAAGAAAGTTTTTGTTTGGAGTAAATTAAATGGCTCGCCATGGGCTAAAGAAATATTTGCATTATTTGAAGAGGTTGGATTACAGTATATGTATAGTAATAACTTAAACTGTTCAATAACTTCAATTAGTGCTAACTTATTTTCTTTATTTGAGACAAAATGGTTAAATTATATTTTGTTTAAGCCCAAATTACGAACATCCAAATCAAGCACAATTATGTCCCTGAACCTTCTGTTAAAGCAAACCTAACAAGAAATCAAAGGTCTTTAATGGCTCAGCTGAGAACAGGAATCCTTCCCCTGAATCTTGAAGTCGGTAGATTTAAAAACATTCCCGAAGATGAAAGGTTGTGTGAATTATGTGAACTTAATGAAGTGGAAAGTGAATCACATTTTCTGTTATATTGCCCTCTGTATGATGAACCGAGAACTCCATTATTTACTGAAATGTCTGTTAAAAACCCAGAAATGTTCTGGTGCTCTGACGATGATAGAATGGACGGGTTGTTTAACTTCAATGTTTTTATGTTGGCTCATTTTGTTTCTGAAGCCTGGATAAAGCATCAGGATTGTTTATATGTTTAATTGGTACAGGGTCTGTTGACTGGCCTTCATTTGCTTTATGTTTCCTTTTTCTTTTTTTGGTGTCTTGTAAGCCCACTCAGGCTGGGCACTTCATGTGCATGACACGTAAATAAAAAGTTCAATCAATCAAATCAATCAATCAATGCATCACATCAGCTGCAAGCTTGTATCTATGTTTGACTGCATTGTCCCTGTCAAATAAATAAATAAGTAAATACAAATACAAAGAGAACTTGTGTTAAACACAGGGATTAAACACAGACTGATGGAAGGCAAGCGAAAACCCAACGCCAACAGTCCAGGAAGTAGGAAAAACTGTAGTTCATTGATTACTGTAAAATTTCAAATAATGGCCGAGTCATTTCATTTGGTCACTACCCACAGTTGATTACCATACGTTCCCATTTTGAACTAGAACTGAAAATCGTAGCACAGTTACACCAACGAAAACAGAACTTATATCGTACAGAAATTCTGTCCATAAAAGGTACAAACGGAGCTGGTGACACAGTGCGTCCAACTAGCACCCAGAACGAGTCTTACTCGCTGCCGCTTAAACCGAACAAACACTAACTGCACTTACTGTAAAACCTCAAATAATGGCCGAGTCATTTGATTTGGTCACTACCCACAATTATCATTACTATAGGCTCACATTTTGAACCCGAACTGAACAGCTGTAGCTCAGTTACACCAACAGGATCACATCATCTGCAAAAAGCATGAACGAAATCCCGCGGCCACGAAACAGAACTTAGATCGTAGAGAAATTTGGTGCATAAAAGGTACAAACGGAACAGTTTACACAGTGCAGCCCTGTCAGCGTCCAACTAGCACCCAAAACGAGCCTTACTCGCTGCCGCTTAAACAGAACAAACGTTAACTGCACTTACTGTAAAACTTCAAATAATGGCAGAGTCATTTCATTTGGTCACTACCCAGAATTATCATTACTATAAGCTCACATTTAAAACTGGAACTGAAAATTGTAGCTCAGTTACACCAACAGGATCATGTCATCTGCAAAAAGCATGAACTAAGTCCTGTTGTAGAGAAATTCTGTCCATAAAAGTTCCAAAAATGCAATGCTAATGCAGAACAATCTGTAACTGCACTTAAAACTTAAAATAATGACAGAGTCCCAATTATCCGCCAGCTGTAGCAAATATTTTATATATATATATATATATATATATATATATATATATATATATATATATATATATATATATATAATATATAGGCCTGGTCAAGATTGTTTTTCTGGTGGCCAAAAAAATATTCTACCATCTGTAAATATCGCCGACCTAAACACAAACAAATAACCTTGAACGAATTGAAAAATGTGACTATTTATTTAATTTTAGTAAGATGGAGCCAGAGAGCGGTGATAATGTGTTCCGGTGCAGCCCGTCCGCCATCGCGCAGCGCTGCGTTACCTTGAGCTCGGCCTCCGTCTGCTGCTTGTCCACGCTGAGCTGGGACAGCGACTGCTGCAGCGTCTGGGCCTGGGTGGAGTAGAACTCCCGCTCCTGCTGCAGGACTTTGGCCCGCTGCTCGTTCTCCCAGAGCCTGAGACCACAAAAGCATTGCACGTGTTAATTACTGTGGTGTTTCTGAACCCCCGAACAATATAAGACTCTGCTCCCTTGTTGTCTCAAATGTGTTTTTGGTGTCTGGACGAAGCTCCTTAATGTAGAAATACCGGTTCTGACCACATGGAGGCTCGTGGACCCGGTGCAAACGTTGTTATACCACTTTATACCACCAGGTGAACCTCCTCACGTGTTACACTGACGCCTGGGCTCTGTTGTGATACGCTGCCCCCGTGTGGCCAGATGTGGAGTTGCTACATAAAGTGGCTTTAAAGTGAAGCGTAGTCGTCCTCAGACTGGACGATGCTGTAGTAGTCGAGTCCCGCTCCGACCCAATGGCCTCAGAACAAACGGAAGAGGAAGCAGCGAAGACAAGATGTAAACGGAACAAAAAGGATGTGAAAAACTAAAAAGGAGAAATGAAGGAAAGAAGAAATATGTTGGGGGAAAAGTGGGGTAATTGACTCATATCTTTATTATATATACAGTACAGACCAAAAGTTTGAACACACCTTCTCATTCAAACAAATGGGGAAGTGTGTCCAAACTGTTGGCCTGTACTATGTACACACACACACACACACACACACACACACACATATATATATATATATATTACATACATACATACATACATATATATATACACACACACACACACACACACACACACACACATATATATATATATATATACATACATACATACATACATACATACATACATACATACATACATACATACATACATACATACATACATACATACATATATATATACACACACACGCACACGCACACGCACACACACACACACGTATATATATATATCAATTAATTAAAATGGTTTTATGTTATTTTTTATATTTCTACATGTATTTGTTTGTTATGAATATATTATTATATACTCACATAATTGCCTCATTTTTACAAACAATTTAACAAACATCACTATTTTATTTTTATTCTTTCTATTTTTAAATGTTTTCATTATTTTTATTTTATTTTATGTATTTTTATTATATATTTTTTTTAACATTTGGTCACTATTTTCTTTAAAAATATGTCTGTGCTGGATTACGGTGACATTCTGTATATGCATGCATCTTCTCAATGCCTCCACTCGCTTGACACTGTTTATCATGGTGCATTGAGATTTATAACGAATCTGAGAGCTCTCACTCACCATTGTACATTGTATGCCCGGGTGGGTTGGTCGGCCTTGTCCACTCGCAGGCTCAACCACTGGTACATTTTCCTCTATAAGGCTATTCTTGGTCTGATTCCAATATATTTACAGTCATACATTGACCGTAAAGAATCAGGAGGCTACCATCTACGCTCTCTCTACTATCTGTCCCTAGAGTGCATACTGAGCTGGGAAAGAAGGCCTTCAGGTATGCTGCGCCTTCCTCCTGGAACCAGCTGCAAAACACCTTGAATCTCAGAGAACTGGTCTCACTTAATGCTTTTAAATCGCTCCTGAAAGATCTTGAGATGTCCAATTCTGCCTGCAGATGCGATATGTAATGTCAACAGTGTTTTGTTTTGTTATGTGTCGTGTCATATGTCATGTTACTGTGTTGCTGCCTGTCTTGGCCAGGACCCTCTTGTAAAAGAGATTTTTAATCTCAACGAGTTTTTGTTTCCTGGTGAAATAAAGGTTAAATAAAAATAAAAAAAAAATAAAACTTTTCGTTAAACTAGTTAAATTGTAATCTAACCAGTTTAACTGCTGGTGGTTGGTTGGTTTTTTGGTTGGACAAAATTCACAAATGCACAGGCCGATCCACAAATGCACAGAACAATTCACACGTGCGTAGGACAAGATACACAAATGTATTTTTGATGCGCACACAAATATAACCTGATTTACAAACGTTTTTTTGTCTGTGGGCTGCGCTGGATTTACGTGTGACTTTTGAGACTCCCCTGACGTGACTCAATTCACAAATGCGTTTTTTTTAACACGAAAGGATCTATAACCAATCAGATTTCTTCCTTTGTTTCAGCCAATCATAAGAGCACACCCCACGTGGGGGACGATTTACTACACCTGCTGTTTGAGCTTGCGTTTGCGTCGTTCACTTAGAAAAGTGACAAAAAACCATTTGTAAATCAAGTTATATTTGTATAAAAATACATTTGTGTATCTTGTCCTACGCACGTGTGAATTTTTCTGTGCATTTGTGAATCTTGTCCTGTGCATTTGTGAATTATGAGACTGTTCTAGCTCCATACAGGTGAGGATCAGTGTGACTTTGCCTTTCACGTGACAGCCGTCCCGCCTGATCCTGCCGAGGAGGAGGAGGACGGGGGAGGCCCCGCTAGCGGAAGTACAGCGTTATGGATCGTGTGCTTCAGCACTCCTAACTGAACATTAGTGCTTCACAGTCGATAGCAGCGACCTGTAATATCCCACTTACTGCAGCAGCGCATCAATGGGCTGGTTTTTGTGGGTCGATGCACATTTCCACCCGCCGTTCCATCCTCTGCACCATTAGCGGGGCGAAGCTACAACGCCGTGATCGTACAGTTACTCCCCTCTACTTTCATCATGTTTTAGTGTTTACAGACGGATCTGATCATATTTGATGCAAATACAACATATCTCTTCTCTCACTGTGCATAATAATAATAAAATAATAAAACTGAAAGAAGAAAATCACCTGAGCAATACCAAGTACACCCTCCCCCCCACAGCTTTCAGAGGATTTTAAACAGTCAAAGGCCCGGTTTCCCAGATCAGTTAAGTAGTTCTTAACAGCGAAAGACTTCTTTCAAACCTTCTTAAGGAGCCTGTGAAAGAAGTCTTTCGCTGTTAAGAACTACTTAACTGATCTGGGAAACCGGGCCAAACTCTGTTATCTGATCGTCAGCAGGTCTGCAGACCTCTATAAATATTATGTTTCAGCTCTTTGCTGGTCAAGAACAACCATTGCCAAGAGGGAAAGACACAAGCAATGATCTTAGATATTATTAATATTCATCGCAGGTTGATGTAAGAAGAGTTATTAGTCAGCAATTTCCAAACAATTTGGAGTTCAATACAGTAATCCCTCACGATAACGCGGCTCACCTTTCACTGTCTCACTGCGTGTTCTGCATTCTGATTGGCTAAACAGCTTCCCTGCTTCTACACTTCCTGTGTGTCAATAACGTTACGGTTTAATATGTACATGTACGTAAAACAGCTGACAAATTTAAGTTTGCAAATTTTTGCCAAAACCCATAAAGTCGACAAAACGTTCTGCACCGATTCCCCCGTTCAAATCCTGCTACTCGGGTCGCGGTGGGGCGGTGCTGATCTCCGCAATCTGAAGCCTTGTATAATAATCGTAGACAAAATAAAGGTTAATACTTCACGGATTTCACCTATCAGGGGTTCTTTTTGGGACGTAAACAAGGGATTACTGTATTCTACAATGAGAAAGACGCTCAGGAGTGGAAAGCATTGGAGACGCTGCCAACGTCAGGGTCTGACCATGCAATGCTCGGAGGAAAAGCCCCAAAATAAATAGGAAGCAGGATCTCAGGATCTCAGATCCCACAGGTGTCAACGCACACGTTAAATGTGAAGAAGGAAGCATCCCAGTACTGGGGTGGGACAGCTACTACTACTACTGTCATTTAGCAGATGAACAATGAATAAACAAAACTGGAAGAGTATTAGGGCCAGGCAGGTGAAACATAAAAATAATATTTTAGAGGAGGAAGATCTTTTTTTCAATATGCACTTTGAGAAAAAAGTCAAAATGTCGAGAAAAAAGTCGAAATGTCAAGATTAATGTTGAAGTACAATTTTGTGAAAAAAGTCGAAATGTCGAGAAAAAAGTTGAAATGTCAAGAAAAAAGTCGAAATGTCGAGATTAATGTTGATGTACAATTTCGAATTAAAAAGTCGAAATGTTGAGAAAGAAGTAAAAATGTCGAGAAAAAAGTTGAAATGTCGAGATAAATGTTGAAGTACAATTTCGAGAAAAAAGTCGAAATGTTGAGAAAAAAGTTGAAATGTCGAGAATAATGTTGGCGAAATTTCAACTTTATTAATGTTGAAGTACAATTTCAAGAAAAAAGTCAAAATTTCGTGAATAAAGTTGGAATGTTGAGGAAAAAAGGCAAAATTTCAACTTTATTCTTGAAATTGTATTTAAACATTATTCTCGTCATTTCAACTTTTTTCTCGAAGTGCACAATAAAAAAAAATCTTCCTCTCTCAAATATTTTTTCTCCTGCATGGCCCTAATACTCGTTCGTAGATTTGCATTAAATGATAAAAAATAAATAAGTAAATAAAAAAAATAGCAGCATCCCAGCAGGAACCTCGCTCCCACCGTTGAGCCGGGCGGTGGACGGGCAACAGTCTGGGTCGGGTTACAGATCTGGGTTGTCGGTACGACACCATGAAAGAGCTGAGAGGCTGCGGTGAGACTCATCGAGAGCCGGACCGAAGCTTCACTGAACCGAAGCAAAGAAGGACGGACCAAAGTTGTCCAGGAGGACGAGAGACGCCGGTAAAATCACGCAGGAAGCGATCTCCTCCTCCAATCATCAGACTAACGACGTCATGAACCACGGAGGTGTTTCAGCACGGACCCATTGTTCTCTCCCACTCACTTCTCCTCCGCCTGCTCCTTCTCCTTCAGCAGGACCTTCATCTGCTCCTCGATGTGCCGCAGGTCCTGCAGCAGGTCTGGATCCCCGGGCTCCTGCCGGTCCCGGGACTCCCGGCAGGTCGGGTCCGAGCCCCGCTCCGCGGCACCGGCTTCATCCTCCTCGTCCTCCTCTTTCACCCCCAGCAGCTCCAGCCGTCGCTTCTTCTCCTGCGAGAGCTCCTGCACACAGGGAAGGTGAAGGAAACAACAAAACCAGACATGGCAGGGGGCCAAACCTGATTTCAGGTGCGAGGCACGGCGGCGGAGGCATCATGGTCTGGGGTTCATGGTCAAATAACTGAATCCAGCTCGTTTCCACCCAGAGGTTTTTACAATCAGCAGATTTAAAGCTATTTTCTTGTTTGTTTGTTCTGTAAATTAAGCATAAGAATAACACATGTTGGTGTTTGGGCTGAACAATCGGACCTCCGGGACCCGTCGTTCGGACCGAGCGGCTCTGAGTTGACACAAGGAAGTGTTTCCGGCTCTGAATAGAGGGTCTGCATTGACGTCACTTCCCCACTTACTCGCACTGAGTGGCACAAACAGCTGCAACTAGTGGAGAAGACGGAACAACAGACGATTATGGGATTAAATTAAAGTCAGTTGGACTTGACAGTGACTTGTACAGTTACCCCAAGAACCAGTGGTCCATGGACATTAATATTTGGTACAGTTACCAAGAACCAGTGGTCCATGGACATTAATATTTGGTACAGTTACCAAGAACCAGTGGTCCATGGACATTAATATTTGGTACAGTTACCAAGAACCAGTGGTCCATGGACATTAATATTTGGTACAGTTACCAAGAACCAGTGGTCCATGGACATTAATATTTGGTACAGTTACCAAGAACCAGTGGTCCATGGACATTAATATTTAGTACAGTTACCCCAAGAACCAGTGGTCCATGGACATTAATATTTAGTACAGTTACCCCAAGAACCAGTGGTCCATGGACATTAATATTTGGTACAGTTACCAAGAACCAGTGGTCCATGGACATTAATATTTGGTACAGTTACCCCAAGAACCAGTGGTCCATGGACATTAATATTTGGTACAGTTACCAAGAACCAGTGGTCCATGGACATTAATATTTGGACACGAATCCAGTTTCCTGATATTTATATGTACTTAATTTCTACACCGGGGAAATACACGAAGCAAAGCTTGAAGGCTTACAAAAGTCTTGACGCTTGGTCCGACTTCAACACAGGATTTGTTGTAGAAATTAAAGTGATGAGGACACCGAACTTTATGATTTGACCGTTTAACGTTAGCTACCCAAAAATCCAACATTACCTGATACAAAATGGGAACCACAAATCCACGTTTCGGTGCCTGGAATCCAGTTGTTTCTGTGAATTGCAGAGATCCATTTGTCTCTTAAGCTTATTTTTCGTTAGTCTGTAAAACAATAACTCTGATTTCTTGCTAAATCTATGAGTACAGTCGATCGCACAACAGCTCTTTCCCATTTTAGATGTTTTCCAGTTGCTCAAACTGAAAGTTTACGCTGACACTCAGTCTTTCTGCCACTCAGTCTTTCTGCCACTCAGTCTTTCTGACACTCAGTGGGCGGAACCCGCCGTGAAGTCGCATCTGTGACGTCATGAACATTCCCTCTATACCTCGATGGACGTCTGCAGCGTCACCGTCAGGCAGCTCAGCTCCTTCTTCTCCCGCTCGACGCTCTTCAGCGACTGGGTCGTCCCGTCCAGGTCCCTGCCGTCGGCACACAGAACAGACAGGTTAGCGGGTCGGACCGGGCCGAGCGGCGCAGTCAGCGCCGGGCGACATCTATGACGCTTTTCCACTAGTACCTACTCGGCCCGACTCGACTCGCCTTGGTTCTTTCCCACTAGGGGTCTAATTAGGCTTCCCACCCGTCTCTTGAAATACGGAATTGTTACGTAATTGGGAATTAAAAGTTGCGTTCCGTATTGAACCAATACGGGCATATATTATGCTCTTATTTACTTATGTAATAATATACAGGTGGAGGTCGGAAAATTTTAATATATTGCAAAACTTCATTCGTAGTAAATTCCACTAAAGGTGAAACAAATATATTATTTCCCATTACATTCAAAGTGAGATATTTCAAGCCTTTATTTGTTATAATTTTGATGATTATGGCTCACAGTTTATGAAAACCCCAAATAGAAACTCTCAAAACATTAGAATATTTTATGGAATCAATAAACAATTCAATCATCAAAATTATAACAAATAAAGGTTTAACATATCTTGCTTTGCATGTAATGAGACTATGTAATATATTAGTTTCACCTTTTTAGTTGAATTATTGAAATAAATTAACTTTTACACCATATTCTAATGTTCCGACCTTCACCTGTAGCTATATTTATATTTACTATAGGTGCAAAGGCTATTTCAGTTGCTATATGGTTGGCAAGTTCAATGCTATTAAGGCACTTTAAACTTTAAATCAAAGAATTTTGTTTTTTTCACGTAAAATAAACACATTTCTATGCACTTTAGAAGTTTTGGGGATGTCCCTTTTTTTTGGCTCCCTGCGCTACTGAAATCTAGGCGTCCCTTATTTCTATTTCTGAAGAGTGGCAACCCTAGGTCTAACGTGCCGAGTAGATACTTTTCTGTTTCTATTCTGCCGAGGTTCTAAGCGGCTGACTCGGGCTGTGATGTCATCACACTCCAGGCCACCGATTGGTCGGGGGGTTGGAGTCAGACGTCTGAGTCAGGATGTGAGTCAGAGAAAGAGCGACTCTGACGGAGATTCTTGTTCATTTTATTCCAGCAGCAACGGCAGCAGAAGTCTGTTTGGTGATCCAACTCTGTTGGAGGTGCAGATGTTCATAAACCTGGTGCTGAGGAGAGAATTAAAACGGGATCTAAACGGGCGATAAGGAACGACCAGATCTACCAGGAGCTCTGTCTCTTCATAGCTGCTCACGGCTCCAGCTGACTTTTCAGCAGCGCAGAGACAAACTAAAAACATTAAAAAGCATCTCTCCTTGAAGCTTCTCTCACTCTCATTTTTTAACTTGATATTGAACACAAGCCACAGATCCAGCAGCACATTTATCATCTCCTCCAGGTTCTACATCTTTAGTGTTGTTGTCTTCTTCGTTTAGACACACAATCAAATACGTCACAGCAGCTTCGCTCCAACCTCCTACTTCTCATCTGGGTATTGAAAAGAAACGAGGGCGAGTCTAGTCAGGCTGAGTAGGTTCTAGTGTGAAAGTGCCACTACAGGGAGACGGCCGAGGTGGTTACAGTCTGATCTGCTCCTGCTCCGCCTTCAGCTCCAGCACCACCTCCTCGAACTTCATCTTCTCCTCTTCCAGAACCTGGTTCAGGCGCTCCAGCTCCTGCAGGGAACAAAGTCAACCGTTGCTGTGACAACCGGCCAAGGCGGCAGAACCTCCGAGGTGAGGCGAGTGACCCACCTCTCGCTGGGCCCTCTGATGGCTGAGCTCCTCCGTCTCCTCCATGAGTTTATCTGGGGGGGGGAACCAACACAGCTGAGATGACCCGACCCGCAGGTTCGGTTAGTCGTGTAGCGGCGCAGCGCCTTGCTTACCCAGGTACTCCTGCTTCTCCTTGGCCAGCTGCAGCCCCTGGGCCTCCAGGCTCTCGATCATGGCCTCCCCGAGCTGGGCGTTCTTCCACGTTCTGCCGGAGAGAGACGAGTTATCGGGGAGGTTTAGGGGTTTAATCGGAGGAACAAACGCCGGTGCTCCAACTTCCTGATAAACATCAGTCTGCAGAGTTCTGCTGGTCCTCGTTTCACTTGAAACGGTGATAGTTGGACTAATTTGATTTATAATTAGTAGTGTCAAGCGATAAAAAAAAAATTGAGATCAATTAATTAAGATCTGTAATTAATTAATCGAATTAATCTCTTTTTTTTAATACTCTTTTTATTGGTTTTTCAATTTTATGGGTACAAACAGAACAGAACAAAATGAAATACAACAAAACATAAAAATAAAATTAAAAGAGAAAAAAACCCCACCCCAAACCAACAGTAAGCGCTGCGCAGTACATATGCATAAAACAAATAAGTTAAATAGGTAAATTAAGAGACAGAATTAATCTCTTTTTTAACCTAAGAATTGCTGAGAAAAGCCCTCAACTTGAGGTGTGTTTTCCCTTTGAATTCATTACATTATTGTGACATATCTAAAGATTAATATATCCCAACAAAAAAAGTGTCTTTATAAATACTTTTAACGTCTTTTAACAGACTTGAACAGATGCAGTCCTAGCTGTTTACATTCGCCAGCCTCTCCATCGCAGACGTGCGCATGCGCGGGTTGCTCATCTCGAATCTAGTTTGGGGAAGAACGTTGCTGTGGCAACATCGTTGCTGCTAACGTTAGCTGTGGCTGTGCTTGCCACCAGGTGCTTTGCGTTTATTTGGCTAAACTTGAGCTGCTTCGGTGGTAAACAAAGTCCTTTCCACAAACAACTCATATCACTCTGCCGTCGGGGCGTTTTAGAAATGTAAACTTTCACATGCTCCTCCATTTTCAATTCTTTTCTCCTCTACCCCACCCCCCCGAGACGCATCCAGCTACAGCGGGAGGCTACCAGCGTAGCTAAACACACCCAAAGGCAGATTTCACGATAAAGGCAACTCGCAAACAGAAAAAGTCAAGTAAAAGATTAAAAAATAGATTAAGCCATTAAAAAACAAAACAATAGTGATTGTTTCATTGTCACTGTACATTGTTGCCTGGATTCAATAAAATATGTTAAAAAACAAAACAAGCTAAATAAAACAAAAACAAAACAAGCTACAGATAATAAATGAATCGCAATTGACGCGCTAATTTGACACCCCTAATTATAATTAATTAACTGTAAAGAACAATGGAGGAGCCGTTAGGTCACTCACGTGACTCTCTGGTTCCTGAGGAGTCTCTTCTTGTCCGTACAGACGGATGCAGCCACGTTGCTCGTGAACACGCCCACTGTATGTCAATCAAAGTTAGCAGTGGCTACCAGCTCTTCCAGCGGTTCCCCGCCGACTTTCACGGTGCGATATACCGACGACTTGACAAGACGGCGAAAACAAAGATACTGCTGCATTTAGCTGATGCCGGGTAAAAACGAGCGGCCGACGGCTTTGCTAAGTTGCTCACCCTGAAGGTCCCAGTTCGATGAAGCCAACAGGACAACATAATCTGCAAAAAGTGGTTCCCAAACCGGACCCCCTCCGGCCCCCTAACGAGCTACCTCAGTGACCTCAGCTTGAACATTTAGCCTCTCAAACCTTTTATTAGACGAGTTTTGTCAGTTCGGACGCTGAGGAACAAGTTTCCCACAAACCCTCAGACTTGAGTCAGCCGGTCTGAATGGGTCAAATGACTTCAGGCTACGGTTACGATCAAAATATTACATTTTCAAAAACAAAATCAGTTCTTTAGACAGCAAAATAGGCTGAAATGTTTTGTTTGGTAGCATGAGTGATAACGGCTAGCCATTGGCTAAGTCAACTGTCAAGCATATTAGAAATTCATTCAATGCTTAAAAGATGTTATGGATGTGAAATCAAACAATTGGGTTCAAAGAACCATTTTGAAACCTTTATTTCCGCCCTAAAGTTGGACATTTTAACACGGTGGTCCGTGGAGATGGACTCGCTGTATAAGGCCCCCTAGTGGCTAGTCAAGGAACTGCAACGAATCTTAGTTCTGCATGAGTCTGAACCTGGAGGTTAGATGTTAGCGTATTCTGCCGTTAACGTCTGCCACTATTTCAGCGGGGATCTGTTGGAGGAGCCGCCGCTGCTAACTTTGATTGACATACGGAGAAAAGTACAACTACAAAGCCGGTCTTCAGAAACCGACGGGTCATGTGACCTAATCTTTCATCTATTGTTTTATACAGGCTGTTGTTGGTGCTCAAGGCGAAGCGCTTCAGTCTAAAACCACCAACTTTGATTGACATGCGGTGGGCGTGTCTCAGGCCAGTACGAGGACCAAGAAGCCCCAAAAGCCCCGAAAGCACCTGGGAGGAGCTTGTTTAGTGATTTTACAGCGTATGATGTTGGGCAGTTACTCACACTTTCCCTGATTCCTGGAGCATCTCGATCCACTGGACCTGCTCCTCCTCAGACTCGGCCGCCAGGACGATGGTTCCCTGACAACATGGGAACCAGAGGGTTACTTCAGTTACGGGGTGGTCACACTCCTCCCGGCCCTGAAAGTCCTTGGTAGAACCCTTGCAGGGCCATTTGGAGAAGGGAGTAAGGTCTATGGCAAGTAGGGCTGGGGATCAATTCAAATGTCAAGAATCAATTCAGATTCTTAAGATTCAGAATCGATTATCAAGATTTGATTGGATCCGATTCCATTTGATACCATATTGATTTGGGTTTGTGTTATTAAAACTGTTTTTTGAGCTGTTGCATGAATTATATGACTGTGTAGTTATGCAACATATGAATACTAGTATTATATTGAGATTCAACAGCAAGTATTGACAGATAATGATGCTGTAAGGACCAGCTCCCAGAATGCTGATAGAACTGCTTTCAGAAACATTGTTGGGCAGAATTACCAAACATATCCAGGGAGGAAACGTATGAAATCAGTTTTATTTATTCCCAGATTCCAGTTTTATTTTTTCCATTTTCGGTCTATTTCAGTTTAAAATTTTTGAGAATTTGGTTTTTAGCATTTTATGCAAATGTGACCCCAAGCCAGTGTGTAAAGTAATGGAATATAGACAATTTATGCAATTATAACTGAAAACTTTATTGTTTTCATACCTTTAAACATATTTAAAGGCAAAAACATGACAACATGACTAGGGGTGGGCAAAAATATTGAAACGGCAATATATCGCAATACATAGTCTCCCGATGCGATATCGATATTCAATGTATGTATCGTGATATATTGCCGTATCAATATTTTTGCCCACCCCTAGCTGCACAATATTTTGTGATTTCAGTGTGGGTGAGACACTGCATTTTATTTTTGTCATTTTAAGTCAGGGGCAAGTAGCTGTACTGTATTTTTGTGATTTCAATTTCAGTGTGGGTGAGACACTGCATTTTATTTTGAGTATTTTGTATCTAAGAATAATGCACACACTGCACTTTTCATTGTGTTTCAGTGTGTTTTTTCATGCAAATATGTTGCATAATTAAAATGGAAAGTTTAAATTACATTGTTTTGACTCAGTCTGTCCAATGCATTATCACTCTCATCTGATGTACATATATACAACTTTTTTAAGATGTTTTAAGATTTTAATATGTGTAATGCATTTTAAAATTTTTCGGTGAACTATGTAGAATATCGCGATATATCGCATAATCGGGATATCGCAATTTGTATCGTATCGTGGCTCAAGTATCGTGATGCGTATCGTATCGTGAGGTCCTTCCCAATACCCACCCCTAAACATGACCCAAAGGTGTAATGTAATGATGAAAAAAAAAAAAAATCAATCTTTAGACATAGTCCTACGGATCAATTTTTAGGAATTAATATGAGAATCGATTTAGAATTGGAAAATCGATTTTTTCAATACAGGACTAATAGCAAGACCTCTGATTCAGGAGGGGGAAGTGGGTTCCCTTCTGGATCTGGACCCCCGGGCCAGCTTTATATCCAGTTGGAAGGAGGCCCTGTGGTGGACCCACTCGGTATAAACCCAGTCAGTTCTTAGTGACTGGGTTCAGGTTCGTAGTTCAGGTTCCGGTGTCGGCAGGTTTGTTCGTCGCTGAGCAAGAACCCAGAACGTTTTTAACTTAAAAAAAAACATCGTTGATGAAGCTTTGAGAGAGATTACATCCTTAAACTTGCTCCAAAACTCTGTAAAAGGTGATAAATGACAGTAAAACCTGGACTTACGGAGAAGTCTTCAAGGTTGACCGCGATGGCGAAGGGCATTGCCGCGTCCTCACTGGCCGCCACCACGCATCCTCCCAGAGGAATGACTCCCTGACGGAGATAATAAAGCTGTAACACACCTTCCTTTCCTTCCCTGGTGGAAGAGGGGAACCGAGCAGCGGGTCTCACCTTGGGGTGGATGTTGAAGAACCTGTTGGTCTCGAAGCTCTTCTTCTCGCTCTCCGCATAGTAGAGCAGGAAGCTGTCTTTGATGATGAAGAATCTCCGTACCGAGGAAGACAACGAGAGCAGAGGTAGGTGAACCCTGAACCCTGAACCCCAAACCCGCTAACTTCTTTTTTCTTTTTTTCCCTTTTTTCTCTTTTTTTCTTCTTTTTTTTCTTTTTTTTCGCTTTTTTGATATTTCGACTTTTTTCTCGGAATTTTGACTTTTTTCTCGACATTTTGACTTTTTTCTCGACATTTTGACTTTTTTCTCAAGATTGTACTTCAACATTAATCTTGACATTTCGACTTGTTTCTCGAAATTTCTACTTTTTTCTCAAGATTGTACTTCAACATTGATCTTGATATTTCGACTTTTTTCTCGGAATTTTGACTTTTTTCTCGACATTTTGACTTTTTTCTCGACATTTTGACTTTTTCCTCGAAATTTTGACTTTTTTCTCGACATTTCGACTTTTTTCTCAAGATTGTACTTCAACATTAATCTTGACATTTCAACTTTTTTCTCGACATTTCAACTTTTTTCTTTAAGTGGATAATGAAAAATAAAAGCTTCCCCCGCTTGTCTTCATTCTAAGGCTTATACAAGACTTTTCATTTTTTGCGGCTCCAGACATATTTGTTTTTTGTGTTTTTGGTCCAATATGGCTCTTTCAACATTTTGGGTTGCTGATCCGTGCTCTAAACCTTAGGACCGGACCCCCATCAGACCAGACCCGGGTTTAAGTGCTGCCTCGGAGGCGGGTTATTGAGCAGCCCAGGTCGACACCCGGCCCGTATCAGCTCATCTAAACAGGACAGGCGACACTGGGAATCCGGCGAAGTGGAAGCCTAAACTCGGCCACTCGTCCACCACACGTGGCTCAAGTCCTCACTTCCTACGGGCCTCTGGGCCCAGATCTGGTCCTGGATGAGGAAATCCATGCAACATCTGCCTCATAAAACTCACGTGGGGCCCAGTTCGTGAACATCGGGACACGTCTGGCCCACATGGGACCCGTCAGTGATGTAGCTGAGCACGCTAAGTGTGTCGGCTACCTGGACTGTCCAGAATGTGAGCGTCTCGTTTTCAGGAAATGATAACGTGTTGATAAAACTAAACATGAGTAGACATGTGTGTTGGGGGGTTTGTTTTAAAAAGGTTAAATAACACTTGCTTTTTAAATAATATTTGTTCATCGAATATCTGAAAAGAACGTTACCTTTTTAAATAATAATACTGACAGAACAATGGAAATGTTAATGTTTTTCTTCTCTCTAATGTGTAAAAATAAACTCAACCCAAACCAGGAAGTAAAAAACAATACAAAATAACTGGACTTGTTGAAATGTTAACCCCCGACTTTATGTTCAGTTTTCTTTTTCCACTGCTTCACTAAAACTTAGGACCAATAAGCCATTATTGTTGGATGGTTACATTTTTCAAAATTAAAAACGTGACTTCTGTGTACTGCAAATTAGCCTAAGGCTAACTCTGCTGCAATGCATCAAATGTTTACATTTATGTTTTTAATTGCACATGTTCCCTCTCAAATAAAATTTAAAAGGGACCTATTAATAAAAACAGGTTTTTTCTTGCTTTAACATATATAAAGTGGTCTGCCCTCAGCCTGCCAACTCAGAGAAGGAGGAAAGAAACCAGATTCTGCAGTGTCTGTACAGCCGCCCGGATGATCGTCCAGTGTGATGTGGATCTACGAGCCAATAAGATTCTGCTCCCGTCGTTACGTAACGACAGGAGCAATGCGTGAAACCACAACTAACTCTGGCCGGAACAACAACAACAACAACTCCGCTGGCCGGAGCTTCCTCCATTTTTTCGTAGCGGTGTATCGCGTCATTCAGGCAGCCAATCAGCACATCGTCATAGCCCCAACCACTCACAATCCTGCATAGATAATGAGGTTAGAGACTAGGAAGATAAAGACATGACTCAGAGGCTGAATTTCTAATTTATTTAGCAAAAACAATCAAAAGCTTTTTTTTAAGACATTCAAGGCCTCTTTAAAATAGGTATTAGATGCGATAATAGGTCCCCTTTAAATCTTAGGTGCCAACATCTGACTTATCCCATGCTCTGTTGGATGTAGTTCAATGTTTCTATTTATCTATTTAATGTATTGTCTCAAAATTACAAGATTAAAGTCTTATTGTGCACTGTTCCTGTTTTGAAATAAATAAAATACAATTACAATTACAAATAACCCCGCCCCCTTGGCAAGCCTCCAGGAATCTGACCAATGAGAGAACTTCTTAAATCATCGGAGGTTCCCACCACGGTGCCTACGCCGTAGGGTACGTGTCAAGGCTGTGATTGGTTCGCTTGGTAGCAACGCATTTCCGGTTCCGGTTTGAAGCAGTCGTGAACTTACAGCGTTCTTTTCTTCATGTAAGTGTGATTTTTTTAAGTTTTGTTTTTTTTGCACAATAGTTGTCCTTATCTCTTTGATTCACTGTGACCGGAAAAGTCGGATAAACCATTCAGGAAAAGATCGCGACCTAGTGGTCGCGGGGGGTACTGCACCGCGGCGAAATGGAGTGACGGAGAAGTCCGAAGGGTTCACGACGGTGTCACGGTGACGGCATAGGCACGGCGTCGATTTGACGCAGAACCATAATTCAGCCTTAACCTTCACGACCTCTGGTCCGATTTAACGGGCCAGTCACGCGTTTCTGAACCTCATCACACACGTTGGATAACTGAAAGAAAATAAAACTATCTGGTGACATCTTCTTGAGATGAACAAAAGTAATAAAATATTCTTAAATTTGTGATTATTAAATTACAGATTGATGTATTTTAGCTGTAGGCTCGGTTGATTGATTATTTCAATCAACCGACCAGGCCTGCTCACAGTAGCAATGGACAATAACAACATGTGCAATATCTGTGTAATATCTGTCTACCTCATACCTGCTTTTTTTGCACTGTTTTTCTTTCTTTCCCGTACTGCACTACTTTTTATTTTTCATTGCAATGTATATACTGCTTATATTTCGTAATTATATATTTTTTACCCTTCCCTGCATGTATGTGTTGAGTGTACTGCTGCTGCACAAAGTGAATTTCCCCATTGAGGGAGAAATAAAGGATCATCATATCTTATTTTTAAAAACGGGTAACTTTAACTTGTTTTTCAGTTCCTCCACAAGCTTTTAAAGCACTTTCATGAATAATAGTCGTGTAACACCCAGAACAACTCCAGTAAACCCAGAGACACCGAAAGTGAAAGTCGAAATTTCATGAATAAAGTGAAAATATATTTCGACTTCTTTCTCAAAATTGTACTTCAACATTAATCTCGACATTTCGACTTTTTTCTCGAAGTGCATAATGAAAAAAAAATCTTCCTCCTCTAAAACATTATTTTTGTTTTTCTCCTTCCTGGCCCTAATACTCTTCCGTATCTTAATCCCTGTGGATTACAATCTAACTACAACAAACAACAATTTCTTACATCTAGTTTTACAAGTGTATTTGTAATGACAGGGAAGAACATGAAATAAGTTTATAGTGGGTGTGTGAATAATAATCAGTATTATTGGCAGTAATAGAGGGCCCAAAAATCACATTTTGCTTAGGGCCCCATGGAGGCTTTGGCCGGCCCTGGCTCCTGCACAAGCTTTTAAAGCAATTCCCTGAATGATAGTCGTCTAACAGCCAGAACAACCCCAGTAAAGCCAGTTTTAAAGAGTAAAGAGGGAAGGCGGCCACAGGTGACCCTCACCTGCGGGACCACTTGGCCGACGGGCGTCCGAAGGGCCGTTTCCACAGGACGCCGTGCAGCTGCACCTTGGTGCTGAAGTCCAGCACCTCCGAGTCCGACTGCTCCATGGACGCCCAGGACGACAACAGGGAGTTCCTGGACGAGGACGAGAACATCCCGGCCGGGCGGAGGTGGGGCGGGTTAAAAGAAAGGGGGGGAGAAAAGTCGATAAAACAAAAAAAATAAATCCCTGCGTGGCCCGTCGATGACGGTTATGAGAGAAGAGAGGTCGGGCAGGAAAAGTGGCCAGCAAAATCCCAATAACGCAGCAGGGTGGAATGATGCAGCTGCCAATACGCTCGTCAGCTGGAGGCAGGCTGGTGGGATGGAAGAGAGGGAGGAGAGAGGGAGGAAGAGAGGGATGGAGGGAGGCTAAATCTGAAGCCGGTCGATATATTCCAGCCAGTAAAAGCTGCTCCTCAGATTACTGCACTTACGACAGGCAGCATCTCCGGCGTCTGGCAGGTACGAACCCTGGGATCCATCCCTCCCTCCTCCATCCCTGCTCCATCCCTGCTCCATCCCTGCTCCATCCCTGCTCCATCCCTGCTCCATCCCTCCTCCATCCCTCCTCCATCCAGCCATCATCCAGAATTCTGAATTAGGCAGATGGGACTTTCTAGGATGGGGAGCCGCCTGCAGCTTTAGTGTCACGGGGATCAGATTAATTTGAAGCACATGTGTTGCTGGATGAGCGGCGGATTAAAACGATACCGACAGCTGCGGCGTCGTTCTCTCAAAACAACCCGACACAAGTCCTGGAGTGTTTCACTGAAAAGACCTAGTAAAACCTTAAACCACGAGGAAAACATATACTTATATTGATATACTTTTGTTGCTTTGCAAACAGTGTGACCTCAAGATATGCCATATATACTTAACAATAAAACCCACTGTGTTTTTCTATTGCACAAGGTATTTAAAAAGGAAAAATCTCAGATAAACAACAATCACATGAGACACCGTCCTCATTGACAGATTATCCGCCGTTGGAGTATCCGACGCACCCCTGGACGGTTTAAATCATATCTCTCGGCAGGTTCACCTGAAAACATTTACATCATAGCCCATCCCCCTCTCCTCTGGTGTACCCCAAGGATCAGTGCTTGGACCCCTCCTTTTCATCATCTACCTCCTCCCCCTGGGCAGTATTTTCCGTAAATATAACATTAATTTTCATTGCTATGCGGATGACACCCAGCTCTACCTGTCCAACTTCAAATCCCACCTTAAAACTCACCTCTTCAGACCTGCAGACTCACAATAATCTTGGGACCGGAATGACCTCACTATTGCACTTTACTGTTGTTTTATGTATTGTACTTTGTTATGTTTTTGATTGATTGCCATGTTTTTATTGATTGTTTTTATTGTCCTTTCGTATGGCGACCTTGAGTGTCATGAAAGGCGCCTATGAATAAAATGTATTATTATTATTATTAGGGCCCGAGCACTTACAGTGGGAAGGACCTATTTTATCTGTAGGATTTATTTTTTCTTCTTGTTTTTCTGCCGACGTAATGAGGGCCTTTTTGCCCCCCTAAACGTGCCCCCAAAATCCCCAAATTTTGCACGCAAGCCAGGCCTGGCTAAAAATGTGATATTTAATGGTTTGCATTAATGGGCGTGGCAAAATGGCTCAACAGCGCCCCCTAGAAAACTTTGTGCCTCAAGCCCCACAATACGGTTTGACGTACATGCACGAAAATTGGTACACACCTGTATCATGGGACAACTTTTTTTTTTTTTTTTATTGATCTTTTTAGAAGAAACAACATACAATGAAAACATGGAAACATGTAATCAAAGATACGCATTATACATTATACATTGTCTCCTTTTTTTTTTTTTTTTTTTTTATAAACACACAAAACCTAACTAAGGAACAGAGTCTCTGTAGCATTAAATAATAAATAAACAGATGAGCAAGAAATGATCAAAGGAGGAAAGTAATGAATGAGCAAAAGTGCATACAAAAAACAAATGCAGTAGTAAATGCAAATGCCCATCACTGATATCCCATTAACTGAAAATAAATAAAACCTAAAATGCAACATAAATGATAATAATAAAAAACAAATAGAGGAAATGAAAAGAAAATTAAGGGAGGGGGGGTCAGTCGGTGGGTAGAGTCTTCAACGCGATAAAGTGATCTATGAAAGATTGCCATTTATGAACGAATTTAGCTGAGTTGCCTTTTACGGAGTATCTCACCTTTTCCAATTTGAGAAAAAACATAACATCACTAAGCCAAAGAGAAATAGACGGAGACTTGGGGGATTTCCATGAAAGTAAGATACAACGTCTTGCTAAAAGGGATGTGAAAGCCAATACTTCTGACTGTGTGGTGCTGATATGTGAGGAGTCAACAGAGAGTCCGAATATTGCTAAGAGAGGGGCCATAACAACTTTTTTACCCAGAACTTTAGACATGATCACAGAATAATCACTCCAAAATTTCTGTAACCTAGGACAGGAGAAAAACATATGACTTAAATTGCAGGGAGAGCCCTGGCATCTCTTGCATAGGTCTGCAACATTCGGATATATTATATATGTATATAATCGGGATTTTGATAGGTGGGCTCTATGCAGCACCTTGAATTGAATAAGTTCAAGTCTAGCGCAAGGCGTGCTAGATCGTATGCTACGGATAGCTTTGTCCCACAGCTCCCCTGTGAAGTCAAGGCCCAACTTCCGTCCCCAACCTTCCCGAGCTTTATCTACAGAATGATCATCAAATGTCATACACAGTTCATATATCTTAGATATCAGAGACTTTTGACTGAGTTTCATAGTTAGAAGATCATCCCACGGTTGGTTCGCAGGAAGGGAAGGGAAGCATGGAAACAGAGCAGAGGCGCAGTGTCGAAGCTGGAAGTAGCAAAACAAATGGGAGGCAGGCAAATTGAACTTTGACCTCAGATCTGAAAATGTGGAAAAGATACCATCCTTATATAGATCCCTGAAGTGCTTAATGCCCCGGTTGTACCAAATCATAAAAGTGGTGTATATTAGTGATGGAGGGAACAGATGATTCTTAGTAACAGGTGTATAGATGGATGGAGAAGCAAATTTAAAGTGGCGCCTAAACTGTGACCAAATCTTAAGGGAGGAAAGCACCACAGGGCTATTTGTAAACTTAGAGGGATTCAATGGTAAAGAGGAGGAGAGTAGGGCCGTTACAGAGGATGAAGAGAGTGACTGAGCCTCCAATCTGCACCATAATAACTCAGGAGACTGAAGCCAATAAATTAGTTTGTGAATATGCGCTGACCAATAGTAAAGCAAAAAGTTTGGTAGTGCTAGACCCCCATTAAATTTAAATTTTTGGAGAAGCGAATACCTCACTCTGGGTGTCTTACCGGCCCATAAAAAGTTGGAAACAATTTGGTCAAGTGATTTAAAAAAAGATTTTGGTAGAAATAAAGGAGTGCATTGGAACAAAAAAAGAAATTTAGGCAATACAGTCATTTTCACTGTGTTAATTCTTCCTATCAGCGACAATGGTAGGGAGTTCCACCTCTGTAAGTCCACCTTCACTCGAGTTACCAGTGAGGAAAAATTAGCGGTGAAAAGAGAGGGCAGAGTGCGGGTCACATTAATCCCTAAGTATCTAAAGCCTGACGGGCTGAGTTTAAAGGGGATATCAGATTGTTTGAGTTGTAAAGCAGAGGAGTTTATGGGGAAGCATTCACACTTGTGAAGGTTGACCTTATAGCCGGAGAAGGATCCATAATTCTTCAACAGAGATAATATTGGTGCAATGCTGGTTAAAGGGTCAGATACATATAAAAGGAGGTCGTCTGCATAAAGTGACAATTTGAGTTCCACATTGGACCTAGAGACTCTGCGAAATAGAGGAAGAGTTCTTAAAGCAATTGAAAGTGGTTCGACGGATAGAGCGAATAGCAAAGGGGAGAGAGGGCAGCCCTGTCTCGTGCCACGTGATAATGTAAAATAAGTGGAGTAGTTGTCATTGGTGTGAATGCTGGCCTGAGGGGAAGTGTAAATAAGTCTAATCCAAGATATAAACCTGTGTCCAAATCCGAATTTATGAAGTGTTGCAAAAAGATAGTTAAATTCGACACGATCAAACGCTTTTTCAGCATCAATCGCGATAACAACTTCAGGGAGTGGAGAAGAATCTTTAGAGAGAATCACATTAAAAAGTGTACGAACATTATAAAAGAGCTGGCGTCCCTTGATGAAACCATTCTGCTCCTCAGATATGATGCTAGGAAGGATCTTATCAAGACGAATTGCTAGTGCTTTGGCTAAAATTTTGACATCCACATTCAGTAAAGACAAGGGCCTGTAAGAAGTGCGTGATTCAGGGTCCTTGTCCTTCTTCAAAAGGACGGCAATGGACGCCTGCATTAAAGAGGGAGGCAATGAGCCATGATCAAGGGACTCATTGTACATTGAGAGTAGAAGGGGGGCTAATTTGTCTTTGAATTTTTAAACCAGGGGCCTTGTTGCTTTGCATAGCTTCAATGGCGGCAGCAATTTCTTGCAAGCTGAAAGGAGCATCGAGGCCATTAGTCACATCCAAATTAATAGTAGGGACAGTGATATTATCAAGAAAGGAGGTCATTTCTGCTGTGTCAAGTGGAGATTCTGATTCATAGAGAGAGGAGTAGTATGACTTAAAAATTGTGTTGATAGCGATTGGATCGGTGGCAAGTGTGCCAGTAGAATCTCTAATGCTGGGAATCAGTCTCGACGTTGCTTGCCTTTTTAATTGGTGAGCCAATAACCTGCTTGGTTTATCGCCGTGTTCATAATAGTTGGCATGAGCGCGTAATAGGAGCTGTTCAGAATCGGCTGTCGCTATAAGATCGAATTTTGACTGCAAATCAAGCCGTTGTTTCAGTAAATTCGGACTTGGGTTAACTGAGTTTAGTCTGTCTATGTCCTGAATTTTAGATGTGAGCTCCTGTAATTTAGCCCTGCGGATTTTACTGGCGTATGCTGAATAAGAGTCCTCGCAAATATGCTTTGAGTGATTCCCATACTAGCGAAAAACTGGTAGAATCTGTTTTGTTTAATGCAATGCAATCATCTATTGAAGCAGATATAGAAACATTAAATGCATCGTCGGATAAAAGCAATGGATTAAACCTCCAGGGCGAAGAAAAACGGGGGCGCTCAGACCATGTTATATTCAAAGTTAGAGGGGCGTGATCTGAAATAACAATTGGGTGGTATACGACAGAAGTAACTTTGGGGAGAAGAGAGCCATCAACAAAAAAATAGTCAATACGTGAATATGACTGGTGTACTTGTGAAAAAAAAGAGAATTCCTTATCTCCAGGATGTGAGAACCTCCACGGATCAACAAGCCCGTTCTTGACTGTAAAATCGGTAATAGATTTTGACATAGAGGATTGAGTCAAAGTACGAGGATTCAAACGGTCCAAAGAAGGATTAATAACATAATTCAGATCACCGCCCAGTATTTTAATATGCGTATTTAAGAAAGGGAGGTTGCCAAACAGCCTATCCGTAAAATTGGGGTCATCAAAATTAATATTCACCAACAATACAGGGTTACAGTATAGAGTGCCCGCAACAATAAGATATCTACCATTCCTATCGGATATTGTCCTGGAGACGGAGAAATTGACTCTTTTGTTGATCAAAATTGCTACTCCTCTAGACCTAGAATCAAAATTTGAATGAAAAATATCACCCACCCAAGCTCGTTTGAGTCTGAAATGATCTTTATTTCGCAAATGAGTTTCCTGAAGGAAAGCTATGTCAGTGTCCAAGCGTTTCAAATGTGAAAAAATCTTTGATCGCTTAATTGGATTATTCACACCTTTAACATTCCAGCTAGTGAATGTAATGTTTGATCCAGTATCAGGCTTGCGCAGATTATGATCGTTCATATAGGCATTCTTTGAGAGAAAATAAGACAGACTCACCCACCACAAGAGGAGATATAAGAAAAAGAGGTAAAAGGGAAAACCAAAACAAACAAAACTCAGGAGTATATACATACCTACAGAGACAAAAAGCCAACAACCCATAACCCCCGCCCACCCACCCAACGTACATTAGATGATCCCATCCCCAAACGATGGAAACAGCCATGCAGGCTTCAAAGGAAGCCATTCTCGAAAAGAGATGCTTTCGACTATAAAGCTAAATACGAAAACAAAAACAAAATTAGCTCCTGCAGAGTTAAAACCTTAAAAAAAAATTAAAATAAAATATGAGGCATATAAAACCAACAATCTGAGCCATTCTGACGATCGCTGTCTTGTCAGGGTAACAACAAACGATAATTAAATTAAGGAGATCTTTGGCTTGTAGAACAATGATATATACATATATGCACTCGCACACCCACACAGACACGCACACACATGCACACAATTTAAGCAATAGACAGGGATGTGTGCATATTTCTAATCAAGGCATCATACCAGAGAAATGATTAGGCCTTCAATTTTAAACGGTGCTGTTCCCATTGATAGTTAGAAAAAAAATAAAAAATAAAAAATAAAAATTACGACATAAAGTCCCATTTTCTGAATTGACTCACTCACTCACCCAGGGCCAGAGTCCCGCATGGACAGCAAGCTGGATAAATCGTCCAGAAAACTAGCTGGTAGTCACTTTTTTTATTGATGAATGCCAGGGCTTCATCTGGCGACGTGAAGTCCCGTTGCTGGCCGTTATGGGTTACACGCAGCCGGGCGGGGTACAGCAATCCATACCGGACTCCTTCAATCTCCCGCAGCTGACGGCGCACGTCATTAAAGGCAGCGCGCGCACGCGCTGTCTTGGCGGTGTGGTCCGGGAAGACGGAGATGATCATATCCCAGACTTTTATCCGCTGCCGCTCTCTCGCCTTTCTCAGGATGTCAGCGCAGTCGGTGTAATAATGAAGCTTGGCCACAATAGCGCGGGGCCGGTCCCCGGGCTTGGGCTTTGGCATGAGAGTGCGGTGGGCTCTGTCAACCACGGCTCCGCGTCGAGGGAGAAGGCTTCCGCCAAGAGCCTGGAAATACCGGCTGCAGATGAAGAGTCAGGATCCTCCTCCGGGACACCAATAATCCGTATGTTCTGCCGACGAGACCTCGACTCCAAATCCTCGCATCTGTCCTCCAGCCTCACACATTCTTTCGACAAGTGATCAACTTTTTTCTGGAGAGTAACAATGTCGTCTGAGCAGCTTGAGAGAGACTGTTCCATCCCAGCAACCGTGGCCGTGAGACCCGCAACGTCCGCCTTCATGGAGGAAATACTGCCAGAAAGATCCGCTTTAAGGGAAAGCAGCTCGGACTTAATGGACGTTAAATTCTCACTGGGTGCTGCCTGAAGCTCTGTCTTAAATATAGCCGCAACATCATTGCGAAGAGCGGAGAGCAGTTCAGTTTTGAGCCGGCTGAACTCCGCGGCGGGAGCCGGCGTGGCGCAGGTGCTCTCCGGAGGAGGAGAATCACCGCGAGGCGAGGAGACAGCATGAGCAGCAGGCCGCGGGTTAGCTGGAGGGTTATTCCCCGCTTTAATGGACTTTGGAGGCATTTCCGTGGTAAGTAGTCGAAGTAACCGCGTTAAAAATAAGTTGGTTAAAACCAAAGCTGTGGGAGTGATGCAAAAAGTGCCAATAAATGATGAATTAAAATTAACTCTGCAGGAGCTCCGCTAAGCACGTCTCACCCCATGTACAGCTAAGCCGGAAGCCCCGAAATCAATCAATTTAAATGGCTTAGACAATGAGAGAATCGTATCATGTCACAACTTAAAGAAAAGTCTCTTGGTGCCATGGCCGAAACCCAACAGGAAGTCGGCCATTTTGAATGAATCGTGTAATTTTGGCGCAATTTATGCCATTTCTTCGGCCGCTTCTTCACCCGAACCGTAACGTGCACCCAGGTGTGTTATACATCTCTTTACTGCAACGATGCGCATTACTTTTCTCAGTCAAAAGCGTTACCGTGGCGACGATAGACGCCAAAAAGCCCCCCCCCCTTCATCTGATTGGTCCATATTTGATAGTTCCTACTTTCTGCCATAATTTGAATGGTTTGACATAGAGAGTTGTGGGTGGTGTCATCTGCTAAATGTCCAGGCCTGAAGAATCTACATGCAAGTCATACAAGCGCTTCGACTGCAGCCTGAACGTGCACAAGGGTGCGAGGACCCGTTCATCGCTGCTTGCAGCTTTAATTATTATTATTATTATTATTATTATTATACATTATTGTTTCCACCAATTGGGACAGTAAAAGCTGAACCCCAACTCTCAACCAGGACTCCTATAATAATAAATCATACAGGTTCTGGTGGACCATCCCTGACCCCTGACCCCGACCTCTGACCCCACCGCTAGCGGAGGTTGATGTTATTGACTTTAAACTGCATTTGTGAATGTAGCTCTGTATCATTTGGTTTCCACGGTAACCTCTTCTCCTCTGGGTTATATCAGCTATTGACGAATGACAGTTTGTGATTCAGTCTGTGATGCAGTCCCGTCAGGGGGGGGATCACGGGAATCCAGCTCAATTCAATTCAATTTTATTTATATAGCGTCTATTACAACAGAAGTTGTCTCTAGGATCTTTCCAGAGACCCAGAACATAAACCCCCGAGCAATTATTACATAAACAATGGCAGGTAAAAACTCCCCTAGTGGGAGAAAAACCTTAAGCCAAACAGTGAAGGAAGGAAGGGAGGAAAAAGGAACAAGGAAGGAAAAAGAAAAAAGGAAAAAGCTTAGGCCGACGGCCTTGAATGTTTCAATGCCTGCCCGTCAGGCTCGGTAAAGATAGAAACATGCTGATTCCTTCCAACATTCGTTTTATACACGTCGCTTATCTCTCCATCGCTGCTCCTTAAAAACTCCTCGGAAAGTAGTGTTGCACTAAATCATCATTAAATCACCAGCCGGGGTCCCTTTTACTTCCTTTTTTATCTTTCTCCTTCTCGCTCGTATAAAATTTCTTCAGTTCTGCTGTTTGCAAAGACGTAAAAGTCAGAATCTCTGCACTTTCCTGCTTCACTCTTCCCACTTTGTCCCAGATGTTTCTGATCTGAGGATCTAATTAAAAACATCCAGCAGAGCTGAGGTCCTCTGCAGCAGGAGCAGGAACCGAGCCTGTCCAGACTGTTGGTCCCTTCAGATCCTAACGTAGGCCTCCACCCATCCATCCTTCCATCCATCCATCCATGGGAGCGTAGATCGAGTGGTAAATCTAAAGCTTCGCCTTTGGACTCCTTCTTCACCACGAAGGTCCAGTACACCGACGACGCTGCATTGATCCGTCTGTCAATCTCCCGCTCCATCGTTCCCTCACTCGTGAACAAGACCCCGAGATACTTGAACTCCTCCACCTGAGGCAGGACTTCTCCACCCACCCGGAGAAGGCACGCCACCCTTTCCCAGTGGAGAATCATGGCCTCGGATTTGGAGGTGCGGATTCTCATCCCAAACTGCCCCAGAACACGCCTAAGGTCCCGGTCCGATGCAGCCAACAGGACAACATCATCTGCAAAAAGTGGTTCCTAAACCAGATCCCCTCTGGTCCCTGGTAATGAGCCACCTCAGTGACCTCGGCTTGAACATTTAGCCAGCCTCTCAAACCTTTTATTAGACGCGCTTTGTCAAGTTTCCCACAAACTGACCGGGTCAGATGACTTCAGGCTGCAGTTTAGGGATGCCCTGATACCATTTTTTTCACAGTATTTTAATTTGTGTACTCGCCGATACAGAGTACTGATACGATACTTCTACCACAAAAATAACTAGGCTAAAAATGCAATGAAAAATGCAAGGAATTGGAGGACAGGTTTTATTGCAACAGATAAATTCAATAAAAACAAATAAAATTAGTAGAATAACTATTTTAAACCAAACTCAGCTGGCTGGGCTTTCCTCCGCGGTGGCCGCCCGGTGGCGCTGGGAGCGCGCAGCCCCCCTGGCCTCGCGCCGCGCCGACAGCCCGCTGAGTCCCAACACGTGGGTTGTCTCTTGCCGTCGTCTGTCGCTTTTGCAGAACCTGAGCTAATGTTGGCTGTTGTGATCTTGCAGTAGCATTAGCAACTCTGTATACTCAGATTTATGATGCGTCTTGAGATGTTTTATCAAGTTGCTGGTATTAAACGACGTATTCTCCTTTCCTCCTCTTGACACCTTAGCAGCACGTAGCTTGCAGTCTGTCTTGCTTCATGTCGTTGTCCCTTAATATGTCCACACTGCTGACATTCGACTTGCATTAATAGTCGCTATCTTGACTGAAACGGCGCTGCCAGTCTCACTCACTGGTATCACTCTCATCTCATCACCACGCTAAGCTTAGCCGACTAGCGGCTAACCGGAACAGGTGGCTGAGCGGCGGCGCCTCTGCGGCTGCTGCTCAGCCAGGCTGCAGACTCACCCGGGGAGCCACGGGGCGGCTCCACATCTCCCCCTGGAGTCACTAACTAGTAACTACAACAACAATGAAGTGGTATCGGAGAATTTTTGTACAAGTACGAGTATATGAGAGCAGTCTCGGCCCTGATACCGATACTGGTATCGGGGCATCCCTACTCCAGTTACAATCAAAATATTCAATTTTCAAAATCAAAATCAGTCCTTAAGACATCAAAATATGCCGAAATGTTTTGTAACATTAGAAAAAATAAAAGATATTGCTGTAAATCTTTTCACAGTTGAGCGAGGGGCTCTTCTGGCTGAGGCCCCACCCACGCCCAGACCGGCTGCTTCTGCCCGAACCTTTACAGGCGTTAGCTCGGCGAGGGTACCGCCGCTGCTCTGCCGGACCTCTGCTCACTTCAAATGTTTCAGTAACGACAACAGAAACTGGGACAGAAGAGTAAGTTACCGTAAATCAGAATAAGTGGAAAGGAACCCCAGTTAGCGACACAGGTTAACGTGAGTTAAGCCAGGCTAAAGTAGCGAGCTTCTGTTAACAGCTGGGCGTGGCCTCCAGGCTCCGTCATTAAACCTCTGGATGACGTCACTAAGGTTTTGTCCAGTTTCTCTTATACGGTCTATAAGAGTTACAAAAATAAAGTCCCATAGTTTATAAAACAACCAAACCCGTTTCATTTCGTGTCATCTCTGAAACGGAGAAACAAAAATATCTTCACATGTCCAATTAGTTTCCTCATCTATTTAATTTCTGACAACTAAAACCAATAAAGACCCCAAATTATTTACTTTACAACACTCAAAAGCACTTTTTTGTTGTTGTTAACACCTGCTGACGTCATCAGTGGGTGGTGTCTAGAAGAGGTCGGCAACCCAAAATGTTCAAAGAGCCATATTGGACCAAAAACATAAAAAACAAATATGTCTGGAGCCGCAAAAAATGAAAAGTCTTGTATAAGCCTTAGAATGAAGGCAAATGGCGAAAGGAGAAATGTTGAGAAAAAAGTCAAAATGTCGAGAAAAAAGTCAATGTCGAAATTAATTTTGAAGTACAATCTCGAGAAAAAAGTGGAAATTTTGAGAAAAAAGTGGAAATGTCCAGAAAAAAGTTGAAATGTCCAGAAAAAAGTCGAAATGTCAAAATTAATGTTGAAGTACAATCTCGAGAAAAAAGTGGAAATGTTGAAAAAAAGTGGAAATGTCGAGAAAAAAGTGGAAATGTTGAGAAGAAAGTGGAAATGTCGAGTAAAGGAAGAAAAAAGAAAAAAAGGAAAAAAGAAAAAAAAGAAAATAGGGAACCACTAGGGCGGCGCTAAAGAGCCACATGCGGCTCTAGAGCCGCGGGTTGCCGACCCCTGGTCTAGAACCACCGTATTTAATACCATCCCTGGCCACAAGGGGGCGTACACATACCTGAGAGCGCTGTTGGGGTCCAGTTACCCTGAAACACCAGTTCCTCCCACCGGAGCTGCACTTTGACACTTGAGAAACACGCTGCCCCCTGGTGGCCAGGAGGACTCAGAGCATCAACACGATTCAGTAAAACAGTCTAACTGAATTTTGACAGACTCAGGAGTGTGTTTGTTTGTTTCATTATTAATTATGGGATTTTACATGAACCTAAAAACAAAAACACTGATTTAAACTGAAAGATGTGGATCGGGATCATTCGTTGATCATTCTGATCAGTCGGGCTGAAAGATTAAACTCTTTCAAGCTTCCATGTCTCCGTGTTTACAGGCTGGTCAATCAGGGGAATGCTAACACAACGCCACAGAGGAAAGACATCAGCAGTGAAAACTCAGAATTAGGACATTTCAAATGGTTTAGACTTCACTATTTTATCCAAAGAAACCTGCGCTACTGGTCTCGGTTATGATGTTCAATTAAAGATTATGGGTGTAGAATTAAAACAGGAAAAGTGAAGTGTGGATTAAATGTTAGGACCAGTGGCAGTTGGTCAGTAGAGGCCCCCCATCAAATCAAAATAGATGAAAAATAAAAATAAAATACATGCTGTAAGATGCATATAATTATTAAAAAGGTGTTATTTGAGTCTGTGGGTGACTGTCAATAGTAATTAAATATTGTTTAATATTGTTATAATATAATATAATATTGTTTCAATCCATTAATGAGTTTCTTGGAGAAATTAACCTGCCAAAGTTACATCAGGAACAGGTTACGAATTTAGATTCACCACTCTCAATAGGAGAACTCCATGAAGCTCTTCAACATATGCCCAATAATAAAGCTCCGGGCCCAGACGGTTTCCCAGCTGAATTTTATAAGGAATTCTGGAGCATATTAGCACCAACATTTTATAAAATGATTCTAAATATTAGGGAAAATAAAAGCTTACTCTTAAATATGAACTCTGCTAATATTAGTCTTTTATTAAAACCGGATAAAGATCCCTTGCTCCCATCGAGCTACCGCCCAATTTCATTAATAAATGTAGACCTTAAAATAATTAGCAAGGCCCTTACTGAACGTCTGAAAAGAGTCACCCCTTCTATTATACATCCAGATCAAACAGGCTTCATTAAAGGTAGACATTCCTCTACTAATATTCGCAGATTATTAAATATTATAGATTATTCCAGTATCAATAAACAGGAAACTACTATTATATCCTTAGACGCGGAAAAAGCATTCGATAAGGTAAATTGGAAGTTTCTATTGGCAACCTTACATAAATTTGGATTTGGTGAATCTTTCATTGACTGGGTAAAAATATTATACAGCTCTCCCAAGGCACGTGTAAGGACAAATGATCAAATCTCTACAAGTTTTACCTTGCAAAGAGGCACTAGACAGGGTTGCCCTCTATCTCCCTCATTATTTGCAATATTTATCGAACCTTTAGCAGCAGCTATTAGACAAAATCAAAATATTAAAGGTATACAATGCAAAATAGTAGAGCACAAAATAAGTCTTTATGCGGATGACGTACTCCTCTTCCTCCAGAACTCACGATCTTCACTATCACAGACAATCGCACTTATAGAGGGATTTTCATCTCTGTCTGATTATTCTATTAATTGGTCTAAATCCACCGTTTTGTGTGTTAACTGCAATTTTAGGAATATATCCAATACTCAATTACAATCAGGGAACATTAGATATTTAGGCATAAACATCTCCCCTAGGCTGTCAGAGTTAATAAAATTAAATTATGTTCAGCTTTTAAAGAAAATAGAAGATGATCTTGCTAGATGGAGCTCTCTCCCCATTTCACTCATGGGTAGAATAGCCACCATTAAAATGATGGTTTTACCAAAAGTAAATTATTTTTTCTCAATGATACCATGCAAACCCCCTCTTTCCTGGTTTAAATCGCTGGACTCAGGTGTTTCAAAATTTCTGTGGAAAAATAAAACTCCACGCATTAGTTTAAAGACATTGCAGAAATCTAAAGAATATGGAGGTTTAGAGCCACCTAATTTTCAGTATTACTTCCTTGCCAATAAATTACAGTATATTGTAAAATGGTCAAAAGATCATCCTTTAGATAGTCAATGGCTGGACTCAGAGCAAGTGTTTTGCAACGAACTAGAAATCTCAGAGTTACCATTTATTAGTCAAAGTATCAAACGTCATCAATGTTTCAAAAGCATTAATATTAGCACAACTTTATCAGCTTGGTGGGAATTTCTTAAAGTAGCTAAAATTTCACTTTTTCCATGTGACCGTACACCCATATGGAACAACCCAGACATCGTGAAAAATGATAAAAAGATGGTTAACTTCGTTCAATGGAGAGATCAAGGAATACGGTACTTACAGCACGTAATTGTAGGAGGACAGTTTGTACCTTTCAATACACTTATGGTTCAATACGGAGTTAGCAGGAGTACATTTTTAGAGTATCAACAACTCAAGGCCATAATAAATAAAACATACAAAATTAGACAATTAGACTTACAACTTCCCGCTAAGATAATAGATTTATTAAATCTAAGCAATTTAAAGTTGTTATCAAAACTTTACAGGTTAGTGTCTAAACTGGACGAGTCAGTCTCTCTCCCGATCTCCAAGTGGGAGGCGGATCTCTCTCTGAATACCGACCAGCTTTCTTGGTCACAAATATGCTTAAATACGTTTACTATGACTAAAAACCCAAACTTACAACTTATACAGTATAAAGTTCTTCATAGAATACATTATACTGGACAAAGGATGTTCCAGATGGGCTTTGTCACCTCTAATATCTGTTCACAGTGCACAGAGAACACCCCAGATAATTATATGCATGCTTTATGGTTCTGTACACCGGTACAGAGGTTCTGGAAGGAGATTTGTGAGGATTTATCCACATGGATCAACTACAGAATCCCAGTGTGCCCCACGGTATGTATATTAGGTCACCTGGGAGACACTCAAATAGATCCTAATTGGACACACCGGGTTCTCACTGCCTTATGTATCGCAAAGAAAACCATTCTAGTAAATTGGAAACAAAAATCCAGTTTATGTATCAACCATTTTAGGAACCTTTTATCAGATCATATTAGTAGTGAGATAATGTCTGCCTCCACTGAACAACACTCGGCTGAATTGCACTCTCTGTGGTCCCCGATTATTGGCCTCGTTACCTAGTGGGGGCGGGGGGGGGGGTGATCTCGTAGCCCTTGGGGTTGGGGGTCGGCTTGGGGGGTCTGGGGCGCGGGCCTCTGGTGGCCCCTGGGGGGCGGTGGGTGGGGCCGCGGGGTCCTGTCCCTGGCCGGTGGGGGCCTTGGGGGCCTGTGGGGGGGGTACCTCATGGCGGTGGGGGGGTGGCTGGGGAGGGCTCGGGCGGGGGGCGGTGGCTTGGGCGTCTCCGGGCCTCCTGGGGGGGGCTGGGCCGTGGACGTGGGGGTCCCACCCGGAGGGCCCGGTCCTGCCTGGGTGGGGGGTGGCTGTCTGCGCTGGGGGGGCATTGCTGCCTTGGTCCTCCGTCGCTGGGCGGGGGCCAAGTGCCCCTGCGGATGTGGGGACTCCGTGACCCTTGGGGTGTCCGCCGGGGTGGCCTCGGGGGGGGGGGTGGGGCCGGGTCCGGAGATCGGGCCTCCCCTGACTGGGGGGTGCACGGGCGGGCGCGGCGGCGGGGGTGGCGCCATTCCCAGGTATCTATGTCTTATGTTGTCAGTATGAATGAGAGGATGTTGGACCGTTTCCCCCTCCGTCTGGGGGCTCCGGCGGCTCCGGGGGCGCCCGTGGAGGTACGGTGGGGCCCTTGCCCGGCTCGGGGGGCCGGCCCCCGTCTACTGGATGGCCGGTGGGGGGACGCGGGTGTCTTATCGGGGCCGGCTTTGCTGGTCCTGCCTCCTGGCTTCGGCCTCCGCTCCCCCTCTTGCCCCCCATACACGATTCATACGTACATAGGCGAAAGGCGGGGGGTCCGGGTCGTGGGGGGCACTGTCCCGCGTGGCCCGGCACTCCCCGCCTCACGGTTTTAACAGCAAACTAGACACTGCACATTCAACACTTTATAAATACACTTGACAAGGACACGTAGTTCGGGAGGGGGGGGGGGGTCGGTGTCAATCGATACTTGGCCCTCCCTCCTCCCTGTTTTTATGGCATTAATCACATGCACTCAACACAAGGGGCGGGAGGGGGTCCCACATCACCCGCGTTCCCTCACCGGCCTGGGCCTCGGACGGGTGGGTCGGGTTACCCGGGCCTGGCGGGGCCCGCCGTGCAGCCTGGGGTGCCTTCTGGCGGTGCTGGACCCCCCCGGGGAGGGGGAAACGGTGCGTGATTGTGTGTCTGTGTCGGTGAGAATGCGGTATGGAAGGGTCCTGCCATGGAGGATTTGAGCCTCCATTGGCAGGACATCAAAAACTTAATAATTTATCAATATTATATTATACAAAGATGGTTATTATTATTATTATTATTATTATTAGTATTATTATTATTATGTATAGTATATTATATTATTATTAGTATAGGTATCGGATAGGTGAATGGATGAATGAATGGGATGCCTGGGTCTGGGGCCCTCCGTTGTCGGGCCTGCGCGGGTGTCGCCTTGTTGGGGGGTTCCCTCTCTCCGGGCCCGTCTCCGGTCCCCCCCGCTGCCTCTACGGCGGGGCGCCCCTCTGGTCTTGGAGGGCCACTTTCGTGGGGGACGGGTGCGCCTGCCCGCGTCGGCGGCCGGGGCGGCTCTGTCTCTCCGGGCGGGCTGGCCCCCTGCCGGGTGGGGGTCGTTGGCCTGAAGGGTGAGGGCCTCCTGGCCGCGTGTCCGGCCCGGACCGGGTGGCCGGGGATTGCCTGGGTCGCGGTCCGCCGCCGCGGGATCCCTGGCTGCTTCTTTCCGCGCCGTGGGGGCCCCGCCCGCGGGCCCCCTCGGCCGCCGCCGGGTGGGGGGGGGGGGCTCGCAGGCGGTGGGTTGCCTCCCTCCTACTTCTCCCCTCTGTGGGGTTGCCGGTGGCCTGGGTTCCGGGCTCTTCCTTGTCGGCCTCTGGTCTCGCGGGTGGCGGGGTCGCTCCCCCCCTCCCCCACTATAGATACACTTCAGGTGGAGCTTTGTTTGGTTTATTACACACACACACACACACACACACACACACACACACACACACACACACACATAGTCATTTAGTCACATGCGCACACACACACACACACACACACACACACACACACACACACACACACACACACACACACACACACACACACACACACACACACACACACACACACACACACACACGCATGATCATATACATACACACACACACACATAGACATACACACTGGCTTGTTCACCTGCATGCTGGCTCTCTAGTTTTTGGGTTTAGGTAGCGGTAGCGATAGCTTAGCTCAGACTGCGATCAGATCCCAAGATTTAGGTCGATTGCTGTTCGTGTTTTGGATGGCTCCGTGCCGGTTTCGTGCTTTGTTTGTGGTTTTTTGTTGCAGATTTCCAGTGCTTGACGTGTGTCTCCGTGTGTTCCTGCTTCCTGGATTGGCAGTGGATGTCGTCACCCCCCCCCCCCCCACCCCCCCCAAAAAAAAAAAAAAAACACTGGGTTTGTATGTGTATATTTATGTATGTGTACGCATATGTGTGCGTATATATATGTATATATTACATATAGTAATAATGCACATATATACACTTTTGGTTTCTACCGTCATGGTATCAATCAATAATATGTGTGCAGACAAGGTATAAAAAAAAAAAAAAAAAAAAAATATTGTTTAAATATTTATTTGGTTCCAAAATGTTTTCTATTTTATTTACTTCCGGAAGTAAGGGACGCCGGTCAAACAGAATCCAGTATAAACTCTCCAACATTTGATAAACGTGACCTGAGGATCTCTTAATTGGTTTGAATTAGATTAGTAGAAGAAACTCAGTTATCAGCAACGAATCAGCGATCAGCATCGTGACTCGTATGTTGGTTTAATTTAATCTGATTGGACAATTCATTCCCCGTCTTTTTTAGAAAATCAAACTGAACAACATTTAAATAGGTTAAATAACACTTGCTTTTGAAATATTTGTTGATCAAATATCTGAAAGGAATGTTACCTTTTCAAATAATAATATAAATTCCAGACAGAACAATGGAAATGTTAATGTTTTTCTGTGTGTGTAAAAAAATGTGTAAAAATAAACTGAACCCAAACCAGGAAGAAAAAAACAATACAAAATAACTGGACTTGTTGAAATGTTAAACCTCGACTTTATGTTCAGTTTTCTTTTTCCACTGCAGCAGAACTGAACTGCTTCACTAAAACTCAGGACCAATAAGCCATTGTTGTTGGATGGTTACATTTTTCAAAATTAAAAATGTGACTTCTGTGTACCGCAAATTAGCCTAAGGCTAACTCTGGTGCAATGCATCAAATGTTTACATTTATGTTTTTAATTGCACATGGTCCCTCTCAAATAAAATTTAAAGGGGACCTATTATGAAAAACAGGTTTTTTCTTACTTTAACATATATAAAGTGGTCTCCCCTCAGCCTGCCAACTCAGAGAAGGAGGAAAGCAACTAAATTCTGCAGTGTCTGTACAGCCGCCCGGATGATCCATCCACTCTGATGTGGATCTACGAGCCAATAAGATTCTGCTCCTGTCGTGACGTCACGACGGGAGAGATTTACATCGGTTGGCCTCCGATGCGTGAAATCACGCCCACAACTAACTCTGCCGGCCGGAGTTCCACCATGTTTTCATAGCGTTGTATCGCGTCATTCAGGCAGCCAATCAGCACATAGCCTCATTATCATAGCCCCGCCCACTCAGAATCCCACATAGATAATGAGGTTAGAGAATGGGAATATAAAGACATGGATCAGAGGCTGAATTTCTAATTTATTTAGCAAAAACAATCAAAAGCTAGTTTTTAAGACATTCAAGGCCTGGTCAAAATAGGTATTAGTTGCCATATTAGGTCCCCTTTAAGTACGTAAGTAAGTAAGTTACACCCCCATGTATGCCAAGGTCAAAAGAAAACGCAGGATCAGAAACCTGAAGGTTGTCGCCTGTGGAGGGAAGAAGTTTCTCTGAAAGTAAAGCACCGACACCTGAAGCAAGAACACGGGGCTCTGCTGTGTTGACCAACGTCTGCTTTAATGGGACCGAGTTTGAGAACATCCGACAGATTCGTTACCTTCCAACCTTTGACTGCATGATTATTGCCCTTCGTTGTGTTAATCAATATAAAACCGTCGTACAACAACACGTCTGTTCTCCTGAGCCGGTGGTCCCTAAAGGTTCTCCGTCCGTGGAGCGATGCCGCCTCCGGCCACACGGGGGCAGCGCTGGATCTGCTGAACTTCTGGTGAAAACGTCACCCCCTCGTGGTCGGAGGTGGTACTGCTGCACGGCGTGGCTTTAATGCCCCTCTGTAAGGCAAATCTTTCACTGAGAATCACCGAAAAAACTCCCTTTAAGACTCTACAATCACAGGAAAGTATGTACAGATCTCGGTTACCGAGGTCCATTTTTACATCACAGGTAAAAGAGCAGAAAGAATTTGTCCCAGAAGGAAGAGCGGCGACGCTGCGATGCGTCGGGGGCGGTCCGGGGGCGGGGCTTCCCACGAGGAAACAGCGGGGGGCGGGGCTTCCCATGAGGAAACAGTGGGGGGCGGGGCTTCCCACAACAGATGTTTCCAGCGGCGCTCAATCCTCCGACCCGGCGAGCCGAGCTGAAGCTGTCGGAGAGAGGCGGGGTCTTGTGCAAACTGCGAGCTCCCCGCGGTTCCACGCCCACTAATATGGCACTTGAACGTTTTTTTTTTGTTTTTTGAATAAATCTGTATTCTTGCAAAGAGATTTACACTGTACAGTTACTTAAAAAGAGATTTACGCGGCTCCCGCAGGTCGAACCCTCGCCGCTCGACCGCCTTCCGCACAAAGATAACCGATAAAATCTGGGCTGGTTCTCGGACTCCGGACAAACATGACAACGCAACACCGAAAACTCCACATTGATGTCAACAAACGGAGCTTTAGAAAAAGAAAAGGTCCAAGTTTCCCTTAGAGAGGACGTCCGGCGGACGTCGTCGTCCACTCGCTCCCCGGTTCAAGTTCATCCTCAAGTCTGACGAAGCTGCTGAGGAGATAAGACACTGGTAAGGTCCGATCTCCCATGATGCTCTAGTGCTGGTGGCCCACGGACAGCACCAGCGGGATGAGGCAGCCCAGCACCAGCGCCCCCACCTCCACCTTGCTCAGTCCTTTGGCCCCGGGGCCCCCGTTGGCCCCGGGGGGGGCGTGGCTGTGGCCGCCGCCCACCTCGGGCAGGACGTGGACGGTGGCGACGTACAGGAAGGTGCCGGCGGAGAAGAGCATGGCCACGCCGGTGGCGTTGATGTCGGACAGAGCCTCCTTACTGCTCTGAGGAGGGAAGAGAGAGGAGAGACTCAGACAACATGCAGGGAGCAGTGCTAAACAAGCTGCTGGATAATAATCATTAAAAAAAATTAAATAAAAAAGTAAAAAATACAAGTAAAAAATAAATACATTTTAAAAAAAGAAGCTGCTGGATAATAATCATTAAAAGAAATTAAATAAAAAAGTAAAAAATAAACAAAAAAAAAGAAGTTGCTGGATATAAATATAAATAACAATAATAATAATAATAATAATAATAATAATAACAACAAAATAAAGTAAAAAATAAAAATAATTTTAAAAATAATTAAAAAAAAAAAATTACCAAAAAGTAAAAAATAAAAAAGTAAAAAGAAAAAATAATAATAAAAAAAGAGAAGCTGCTGGATAATAATAATTTAAACAAAAAATAAAGAATTAATTATCAAAAAGTAAAAAATAAAAATAAAGTAAAAAAAAAAAGAAGCTGCTGGATAATAATAATTTAAACAAAAATTAAAAAATTAAAAATAAATTATCAAAAAGTAAAAAATAAAAAAGTAAAAAATAAATGAATTTAAAAAAAAGAGAAGCTGCTGGATAATAATAACTTAAACAAAAATTAAAAAATTAAAAATAAATTATCAAAAAGTAAAAAATAAAAATTAAAAAGTAAAAAATAAATGAATTTAAAAAAAGAGAAGCTGCTGGATAATAATAATTTAAACAAAAAATAAAAAAAATTATCAAAAAGTAAAAAATAAAAAAGTTAAAAAAATAACAAATTTAAGAAGCTGCTGGATAAAAATAATAATAATAATAATAATAATAATAATAATAATAATATCAAAATAAAAAGTTAAAAAAATAATACAATAAAAAAAAACACATTTAAAAAAAAAAAAGATGCTGAACTAAAACTACACCAAACATTTGTTTGTATTTATGTGCAGAATGAACTGTAATAAATCAAACCAGAACCACATTTGTGTCAGTAGCTAAACGCTGGTTCCTCCCAAACATGGAAACAGTTACCTGGCTGAGGCCCAGGAAGGTGAGCATGGCCAGGACCGGCGCCGCCAGGGCGAAGACCAGCAGGTGTTTCCGGATGCGGTTCCTCTCCAGGCCGGCGTGCATCAGGAAGGACACGAGGCCGAAGGCTGCCGGGGCCTAAAGACCAGGAGCAGCAGCCGTTAAACACGTACAGTAACTACTGATCAGGTTCAGACTGGTGGGGAAGGGACCGGATTTAAGTAAGTAACGTTTTTCTTCATAGTTTGACCGGGGGTGCGACTTATACTCTGGAGCGACTTAGGTGTGAAATTATTAACACATTATTACTGGTTTATCTTTTCACATGTTATTTTCACACTAAACTGCAACTGACGATCAGTCTGACATAAGTGACGTAGAAGAGGAAGCTGCATCTTCCACCTCCGGAGTTAGTGGAGTTGTTTAAAAGTGACACCCAGGATGAAGATTTCATTAGATTTGAGTTGTTTGGAGAGACACGGCTGGTTTTGTAAATTTCTTAGCATGTTATTTATGCTATAGTTATCTGAATAACTGTTGTTGCCTCTATTCTAGTTTTATTTTAAATTGCCTTTCAAGATGACATGTCTGTGCTTGGTGTTAGATTTTATCAAATAAATTTCACCCAAAAATGCGACTTATTTTTCCTACTTTATTATGCATTTTATGACTTGGAAACTTATAGTCCGGAAAATATGCTACATGTTATATTATGCATGTTTCCGGTACACACACACACGTGTATATGCACATGCATTTGTATTCTATTTTCTTTTTTCCTTTTCATATAATTCTAATTATTGCAATTCTATTTCATCTTTTTATCTTAGAGAGAAAGCTGCATATTGTGGTGGCAGCAAACAAAAACACCATGAAGCCTCTTCTCTCCTGTTACCTTGTGCAGCATGATGGCGACGAAGACGATGAGCTGGACGCTGGTCTGAGAGGTGGAAGCAGCAGCTCCCAGCGCCACGCCGTCAGCTGGTGACCAGGATAAAACCAGGTGATTCACATGCAATAACCAAACAACAACATCTATACCCTCTCTGCAGTACTCGAGTTGTAAAAAAAACAAATCAGGGGGGATGGTGGATTTTATCATATGGGGACAGATAATTTGTGCTGATTACAAATAGTAGAATATATTACAAATAATAGCAGTGACCAAAACACCTGCAGAAATACTGCAGGAATGACATAGCAGCAGTTAAATGCAGCCTTCTGTAAGCTTTAAATATCCACTGGGCTTACATCAAATACATCAAAACACAACAATAAAAAACACTTTTCTGAACTTATCAATATCACTCTGTCCTTCACAGGATAAGTAACATGGATCACTGCAAAAACTCAAAATCTTAACAAGAATGTTTGCCTTATTTCTAGTTAAAATGTCTCATTTTAGTAAAAAAAATCTCATTACATTTAAAACAAGACTCATCACTGGAAAAAACAACAATTTTCCCCTGTTTCAAGTAGATTTTCACTTGAAATAAGTAGGAAAATCTGCTAGTGGAACAAGATTTTTTTGCTTGTAATGAGAAGATAAATCTTGTCCCACTGGCAGATTTTCCTACTTATTTCAAGTGAAAATTTACTTGAAACAGGTGAAAATTGTCAAATAAGTTATTTTTCTGGTGTTATTTTTCTGGTGATGACTCTAAATGTTGAAATAGCAATAAAACCACATTAATTGATGAAATGACATAAGGGATGGAAAGGAGGGATGACAGTTTTACAGGGGGGATGATTTGGACCGTTTTTATTTAAGGGGGGATGCCACCCCCCTCAACTCGAGTACTGCCTCTCTGAAACACACCAGACTCACCGGCGGCGTGAACCACCAGGCCCAGGGTGGTGGTGATCTTTGAGGAGGCCACTCTGGCCGACTCTGGATCTGAAACAGGTGACAAACAGGTTCTGGGATGAGCCAGGTGATCCTGGAAACCCACCCCAACAATTCCCAACAGAGCCCCAAAAACAGCCCAAAAAGTCATCAGAAGATCAAAAGTCTGGGAATACTTTACTTCTAAATACTATACTAATACTAAATTTTGTCCCAAACGCCGTACCACCGCCGTAGATGTTGGAGCATCTAAAGGAGTCCCCCCTCGTCTCTCATGGACGAGACAACAATAATTGTAAAAACAAATGTCACATGATCAAATTATTGTTTGCGTCAGCTCCTACATTTGATGTTTTCTGGTCATAACTCCGTTTACCGGCATAAAAACATGTTGTTTTTTTGTTTTCTTTTTTAAATCTGTGAACAGAAGCTAAAGTGCCACCGAAAAATTATTCTTACCGAAAACTTTTAGTTTATTTGAAGTTCCATCCCCTATACAAAGGTTCCTATGTTTCCTTTACGTGGTTGGACTTTTCTTTATGTAATAAAAATGTGTAATTTAGAGTGAAACAGTGCTGTTTTATCCAAATATGTTATTTTTAACACATTTGGATTTTATAAATTCCAACTGCTAAGTGTTCTTTAGTAATTTTGTACAGGAGAGAGTTTTGTTGGACTGTTAGAGTAAACAGGCCTTTTTATTTGGTATAATTTTATTCTTTATTTTAATTTTGCTGTGTTCATTAAACTATATTGTTTTGGATTTTAATATTTATTTGATACATTAGGGTTTTTATTAATCGAACAACAGAAAAATAATCGTTAGAATAATCCTCCAATTACTCATTCGCTTAGCCGACTAATCAATAAAATAATTGCCAGATTAATAGTTTACACCCCCCTCTCTTAGTTCTTGCTGCGGACCTTCGGTGTTGTGGACGTGGGACGAGCCGATCTGGTCCACCAGCAGCATGAAGACGAAGCCCAGGACCAGGGAGACGCCGATGCAGGCGTGGAGCTGCTCGTGGCCGTGTTCGTGGTTGGTGGTGCCGACCGCCGCATCTGCTTCCTTCGCCTGAGAGGCCTCGACTGCCCCCACCTGGGCATGCTGGTGTTGGTGCGCACCTGGGAAACAGGGATTATTACATTACATTTACAATTAAGGCCCTGACACACCAAGCCGAAAATCTGCAAGCAGCGATGAACGAGCCCTCGCACGTGCAATTTTCACCAATAAAAGGTCAAGGACTCAAAACTGAGTCCGATGACAACACCCGTAACTATTTATATCAAACCATTCAAAAGTTATGGCAGAAAATAGGAACTATCAAATATGGACCAATCAGATGAAGGGGGGGCACGCTTTTTGGCGTCTATCGTCGCCACGGTAACGCTTTTAACTGAGAAAAGTAATGCGCATCGGCGCAGGATGGAGACGCACATTTTGATGAATAACACCTGGGTGCACGTTATGGTTCGGGCGAAGAAGCGGCAAAATTACACGATTATTTCAAAATGGACGACTTCCTGTTTGGTTTCGGCCATGGCGCCAAGAGACTTTTCTTTAAGTTGCGACATGATACAGGTGTGTAGCGATTTTCATGCATGTACGTCAAACCGTATTGTGGGGCTTGAGGCACAAAGTTTTCTAGGGGGCGCTGTTGAGCCATTAGGCCACGCCCATTAATGCAAATCATTAAATGTCACATTTTTTA
Organism: Cololabis saira; assembly: GCF_033807715.1. Classification (NCBI taxonomy): domain Eukaryota; kingdom Metazoa; phylum Chordata; class Actinopteri; order Beloniformes; family Belonidae; genus Cololabis; species Cololabis saira. Next base: position 35,451,047 of record NC_084602.1, read on the forward strand.
CCAGGCCTGACTTGCGTGCAAAATTTGGTGACTTTTGGGGCACGTTTAGAGGGGAAAAAAGGCCCTCACTTCGTTGGAAGAAAAACGAGAAAAACAACGAGAACAATTCCTACAGATACAATAGGCCCTAATTATTCTGCTTCTTCCTTTCTGAAACTGCTGCAGAGGATTATGGGACGCCGCGATGCAGATTTCCTACAAGGTACAAGTGCGTTCTGGAGATGGAGAGGACTACCGGTACTCTGGACTGGTTTCTGTCAGCATCCGTCTGCGGACTGCCGTTGTCACGGCAACCGCCTGCCAGTCAAAACCAACCTGAGTCCCATCAGAATAAATAGGGTCGTTTTCACACCGAACCAGCTCCAGTCATCGTTCTGTTGGATGCAGCTTCAACCATGACACTAAACTCTCTATATAATCATCTATAAACTCTTCATCTTGTTAAAATTTGAAAGAAATTAGTACCTTAAGTATTTTCATACTTTTATTTCAGGAACCTATTTTCAACAGCAATATTTATTTCTAATAATGTACAGAGCTTTGGGTCATTAAAGTGCCACTGATATTGTTAAAATTAAAATGATAAAGACAAAAATTCATAAACGCGTGAATGTTGTAAATGAATTGCGGAGATTAATGACTGGATGCGCCACAGCTTTCTCCAGTTAAACAAAAATAAAACTGAGGTAATTGTCTTTGGAGCCAAAGAGAAACGACTACAGGTCACCACAGAGCTTCAATCTAGACACCTAAAAACCACCAACCAGGCCAGAAATCTGGGTGTAGAGATGGAAAAACAGCAATAACAAAGTCAGCCTACTACCACCTTAAGAATATATCAAGGATAAAAGATCTGATATCTCAGCAGGACCTGGAGACCAGCATCCATCTTTAGTAGCTTCATTATTGTAACAGCATATTTACAGTCCACCTTAAAAGTCAGTTAGACCAGTGTTTCCCAACCCTGGTCCTCGGGTCACACTTTCCTGCATGTTTTAGATGTTTCTCTGCTTCAGCACACCCTGTTACAAGTAGCTGCGTCATCAACAGAGATGTACCGACCTTGATGACAAGTTAATGAGGACCATTTATTAGAATCAGGTGTGTCGACGCAGGGAAACATCTAAAACATGCAGGACCGTGTGGCCCGAGGACCAGGGATGGGAAACAGCGAGTTAGACAACTGCAGCTCATTCAGGACTCTGCTGCTCCGGTCCCCACTAATAGCGCTTTTCCACAAGTACCTACTCAACTCAACTCAACCCCGTTTTGCGCTTCTCCACTAGGGGTCGAGGCGGGTGGAGATAGGGCTGGGTGATATGGACCAAAAGTCATATCTCTATATTTTCTAGCTGAATGGCGATACTTGATATATATCGATATTTTTTCTGTGCCATAATTGGGGTTTCCCCCAAAGAATTATAGCATAGCATCTCTGTTAGCATCTCTGTTAGCTTCATTTTTTTCTGAGGCAAACCCTTAAAAAAACAGTCAGTTTTAATACAAAGCCTCGTGCCAAATGTCACACAGGTTCATTTTATTAACAGAGGTCTGCACAATATCAAAATGTATAAAACAAATGAAATAAAAATAAACTGCCTGCATATATAGAATAAAAATGCTTCTTGAATAAAATAAAACAAATATCCCTTTCCTGCATAACAATTAAATTAAAATACACTGTGCAATTAATACAATGTAGACAGTAACAGGCAGACTTTTCCACTGAAGTTGACAGTTGTGCAAATAACAAAACATTTGTGCAAATCTCAAATAAAACATTCAAGTCAATTTGTCACAAAATAAGCTATATCAAAATCATTAAAAAAAAAAGCTATATCGATATAAACGATATTGTCTTGTACCATATCACGTTTGAAAATATATCGATATATATTCAAATCTCGATATATCGCCCAGCCCTAGGTGGAGGCGTGCCGAGTAGATACTTTTCTGTTTCTATTCTGCCGAGGTTCCAAGCGGCTGAGTCGGGCTGTTTCTGACATCATCACAGTACAGGCCACCGATTGGTCGGGGGGTTGGAGTCAGACGTCTGAGTCAGGAGGCGGAAATCAGCAAAAGAGCGACTCGCAGCTTCTTCATTTTATTCGACAGGCAATGGCAGCACAAAAAGTCTGTTTGGTGCTCCAACTCTGAGGTGCAGATGTTCATAAACCTGGTGCTGAGGAGAGAATTAAAAAGGGATCTAGAGGGAGATAAGGAACGACCAGATCTACCAGGAGCTCTGTCACTTCATAGCTGCTCGCGGCTCGGGCTGACTTTAAGCAGCTCCGAGACAATTTTTTTTTTTAAAAAGCGTTGCCGCTTGAAGCTTCTTTCACTCTCACTGTAAATTTTAGGTGTCTAGATTGAACCAGACATGGAGAGGCTGCGTTCAGTTTCTATCAAACTCCCAGAATGCCTCAGATCAGCTGAAACACTCAATGTATTTAAGTCGACCGTGGTGTTGAACTGAGCTTTAGAAATAAACCTGTCTTGCCTAAAGAAAGAATTTAAAATCCAGTTTTTCAGCTTGTCAAAGTCAAATGCAAGGATCAAATACCAATAGAAGAGAAACAAAGAACAGTAAATGCAAAGCCTGGTTTACAAAAAAGGCACACTGGTAATATTTTGTTGTACAGTTTAAACACGTTTATGTAATTTATTTACAACATTCATTTCTGTTAATTTTTCTCAAAGATCTTGTACCGATGATGATGCCGTTTCAAGTCCTTTTCAGTTCATTCTGTTGATTCTCTGTGAGGTTTAGACTCTGTAACGGCCTCAGCGTGACTGACCCGTCACCCACCACTCTGGAACTCTGACCTTTTTCTGCTGCTCCAGAGTCCAACATTTACGCTCACTACAAAACTAACTAACCCCCCCCCATTTTTAACGATTTACACTCACTTCTGTGTGGCTTTCTTAAGTCAACATAGCCGTTTGGTCCAAATCCATTGAGATAAACTTCAATACAATTCAATAAAATGGCGGCCGGCCAACACAGACAGTCACATTGCTAGTATTGTAATAATTAAATTGTGCTCCTACCTTCGAGAACTTCCTCGTACAGAGCGTGGACGCCCTCGGGGATGATGACGGCGAGGGCCGTCCCGCAGAGCAGCCCGGCTCCCAGCACCGTGATCAGCTTCAGCTTCTCCTGCAGAGCAAATACAACACTGGTTAGAGGACGAATCAGCAGAGCATAAAGGCTGTTGTAGTTCCAGCATCAGCAGAGGATGGAGCTGAACCTGCTCAAGACTTCAGGAAAAACCCACCGCCACTCCCCCCCAACAGTAGGCCTGGGGATCGATTCAAATGTCAAGAATCAATTCGATTCCGATTCTAAAGATTCAGAATCGATTATCAAGATTTGATTCGATTCCGATATTGATTTGGGTTAGTGTTAATAAAACTGTTTTTTCAGCTGTTGCATGAATTATATGACTGTAGTTCTGCAACATATTAATACTAGTACTATATTGAGATTCAACAGCAAGTATTGGCAGCCAACCCTGGTCCTCAAGGCCCACTGTCCTGCATGTTTTAGATGTTTCCCTGCTTCAGCACACCGTGATATAAGTAGCTGCGTCAGCAACAGAACTGTGCAGAACTCGATGACAAGCTAATTAGGACCATTAATTAGAATCAGGTGTGATGATGAAGGGAAACATATAAAACATGTGGGACAGTGTTGCCCTGAGGACCAGGGTTGGGAAACACTGTATTATACTCTATTCTCTTCTTATATTCTACTTTACTCTATTTTATTCTACTCCATTCTCCTTCTATTCTATTCTCCTCCTTCTATTCTCTTCTTCTCCTTCTCTTCTCTTCTTCTCCTTCTATTCTCTTCTTCTCCTTCTATTCTCTTCTTCTCCTTCTCTTCTCTTCTTCTCCTTCTATTCTCTTCTTCTCCTTCTCTTCTCTTCTTCTCCTTCTATTCTCTTCTTCTCCTTCTATTCTCTTCTTCTCCTTCTCTTCTCTTCTTCTCCTTCTATTCTCTTCTTCTCCTTCTCTTCTCTTCTTCTCCTTCTATTCTCTTCTTCTCCTTCTATTCTATTCTCTTCTCTTCTCCTCTTCTCCTCCTATTCTATTCTATTCTCCTCCTTCTATTCTATTCTCTTCTTTTATTCTCTTCTTCTCCTTCTATTCTATTCTTTTCTCTTCTTCTCCTCCTATTCTATTCTATTCTCCTCCTTCTATTCTATTCTCTTCTTTTATTCTCTTCTTCTCCTTCTATTCTATTCTCTTCTTTTATTCTCTTCTTCTCCTTCTATTCTATTCTTTTCTCTTCTTCTCCTTCTATTCTCTTCTATTCTATTCTCCTCCTTCTATTCTATTCTCCTCCTTCTCCTTCTATTCTATTCTCTTCTATTCTATTATTCTCCTTCTATTCTCTTCTTCTCCTTCTATTCTATTCTCTTCTCCTTCTATTCTATTCTCTTCTCTTCTTCTTCTATTCTATTCTTCTCCTTCTCTTCTCTTCTATTCTCTTCTCCTTCTATTCCATTCTCTTCTTCTCCTTCTCTTCTATTCTCTTCTCCTTCTATTCTATTCTATTCTCTTCTTCTCCTTCTATTCTCTTCTCCTTCTATTCTATTCTCTTCTATTCTATTCTCTTCTTCTCCTTCTATTCTCTTCTTCTCCTTCTATTCTCTTCTTCTCCTTCTATTCTCTTCTTCTCCTTCTATTCTATTCTCTTCTTCTCCTTCTATTCTATTCTCTTCTTCTCCTTCTATTCTATTCTCTTCTTCTCCTATTCTATTCTCTTCTCTTCTCCTTCTATTCTATTCTCTTCTTCTCCTATTCTATTCTCTTGTCTTCTCCTTCTATTCTATTCTCTTCTTCTCCTATTCTATTCTCTTCTCTTCTCCTTCTATTCTATTATCTTCTCTTCTTCTCCTTCTATTCTATTCTCTTCTATTCTTCTCCTATTCTCTTCTTCTCCTTCTATTCTATTCTCCTTCTATTCTATTCTCTTCTTCTCCTTCTATTCCATTCTCTTCTTCTCCTTCTACTCTACTCTCTTCTTCTTTTGATTGATTGATTGAAGAATTTATTAGAAGAATTGCATAGGATCAGGTACAGTTTCATGACAGTACAGATTCGCTGATACAAAGTCAACTAAAAGGAATTATTCCAAGAAAGCATTACACTTGTTTACATTGGAGACCTTTTTTAACTCGTATAAAATACAGGTAAGAAGCAGTACTTTGTAGGGAAGATTGTAAAAAAAAAAGAAAAGGGGGGAATTTAGTGTTATTTTGCACCGAGAGAGACTAAAAAGGTGATGAGACAAATAGAATAAGCTAGGTAATACAACACAAAAACAAAAACAAGAAGCAATAATCAGAGGGAACAGCGGGATGTGCAGTAGAGGCTTTGATTATTCCCAGTTACGAGTAGCAGCCTCCTGTAGGTGGCTTTTTAGGGCAGACTTGAAGGAGATTAGGGATTTGCTCTCTTTTATGGCTGTCGGTAAGGAATTCCACATGTTGGTAGTATAGGATAGCATCTATTCTACTCTCTTCTTCTATTCTATCCTCTATTATTGTATTCCAGCCCCCAAGAGGATGCTGGTAGTTGTAGTTCCAGCATCCGCAGAACATAAAGGTAGTTGTAGTTCAGAAGATAAAGGTTGTTTTATCCCCGCAGATGTCTGTTTACTCCAGATTCGGACTCACCTCGGAGAAGTTGACACATATATTCTATTTAACTCTCTTCTGTCATCAGTCCCAGCAGATGTGTGTTTATTCCAGAACCAGAACTCACCTCGGAGAAGTTGACGGCCAGCGGGATCGTCCCCGCCACGTAGCAGCCGACCAGCATGGCCAGAGAGAGCAGGCTGATGGAGCTGAAGTCCTCCATGATCGAGCCAGAACCAGAACCAGAACCGCTCAGGTTTAACCAGAACCCTCACCGGTCCGAGCTAAGCTAACTAGCCGCTGCTCTGCCACGCGGCTCCGCGCATCAACAGATAAACCACGACCCGATCCCACCCGCTTTCATTGCAAACATCTAATAAAGCGCCTTTTTTAAAGAAAAATAACATTCAAATGTCACGAAAACGCCGTAATTCCTCGACGTGTCGGAAACTGGAGCAGCTCTTGTTTGGAGCGACTACTTCCGGGTCAGAGGTCACGCCGGCGCTGCCACGTATGTTTGTTTTGGTTTTTTCCTTTTTTTCTGTCATTACAGTATTGTATTAGGGAACGTTTAAATCCTTCATATCTTTTATTTAACGTATGTTTTTTTTGTTTAAAATAAATAAATAAATAAATAAATAAAATTAAATTAAAAAAAAGTTGTTTTTTTCCCTTTTTTCTGTCTTTACAGGGAAAGTCATATCTCCTAGTGGACGGATGATATATGTTTGTTTTGTTAAAAAAAAAATAATAAAAAAAAAAAAGGAAAAAAAATACATTTTTTTGCTTAAAAAAATAAACGAATAAAAAAAAGTTTGCTTTGTTTTTCCTTTTTTTCTGTCATTAACTTTACAGTATTTTATTTATGTAGTATATATTATGTGTTGAGAGGGATAGTTATAATTATATAATATATGTCATATATTTATTATGTATGTAGCATATATATATTTATAGGGATATTTATGTAGTTTAAATAGTGTATAATTTATATATTTGTATTTTCTATATGTTGATATAATATTAATGTAATATTTATATTTTCTATATACTTATATGGATAATTATGTAATACTATATGTATATGGATATTGTGTAGATATAATAATAGCAATAATGTAAATTCATAGAGTTATAAAAGATTGTTTTTTTTCACGAGCTCTGTTGTAATGTGAAGACAGTTATATTTGGTGTTTTTGCTGAAGACAAGAATTTGGACTTTGTCCTTAATAATTTGGTGTTATTGGGAAAGTTCTTTATTCACAAATGTCGATTTTTTAAGACCAAACCGTGTTTGACCCATAGGAGAAATGAGCTAAAGCTCTTGAGTAAGTCCTTGAGTCTTGTTAAAGAAAAGAAAGCTCTTAAACTATTTTCTTTACTTGAAAGATATGATTTAATATGAGATGGCCCTTGTGAATTATTTTTTATTATTATTTACTTGTTTTTTTTTATTTTATGTTGTACAATAAGTAGATTCTCAGTGTATATTTTGTAATACTGATGTTGCTCAACCCAAGGCAAAAGTTTGTAATTCTGATATGACTTTTATGTGCCTTGTGTTTGTATCTATGTTTCAATTAAAAAAAAGCTCTGTTGTAATGTAATCCTCTGTATAGCCAAATTCTCTATTCATAAAAATAGATATTTAAAGTCATCCCCAAATTTTTTATTTTTTTTAAATGACTTTGGATTATATTTAAAATCTTTAAAACTAATAACTGAAACAAAAGCACAAAAAATGTATGAAGTGTTAAGACATTTTCCCACTGATTTAGAAGACTGATATCATTACTTAACCCTTGTATGATGGACCTTGTTGTATTATTTTACTTAAATGTCATGTATTTACCGTAATTTAATTATTATTGTTTGTACCTTATTTTCATATTATATTACTGTATAATTGTCATGGGACCTTCAATCTCTACACACCTTATTCTCATGTTTACATACAGACAGTGTCCAATCTACTGCTCCCTTTATCAACCTCGTTTCGTTTACAATTTGTATTTGTATGGATTGTATATTTGCCATGTTTGTTTTATAATGAACCTTTGACACAAATAAAAGAATTGGAAAAAAAAAAGGTTTTTTTTTTCCTTTTTTTCTGTCATTAACTTTACAGTATTTTATTAGGGAACGTTTAAATCCTTCATATCTGCTAGTGGACGGATTTATTTAACGTATGTGTGTTTTGTTTAAAATAAATAGATAAATAAATAAAATTAAATTAAAAAAAAAGTTTTTTTTTTGGTTTTGTTTTTTTCCCTTTTTTCTGTCTTTACCTTATTTTATTAGGGAAAGTTTAACTCCTCCATATCTCCTACTGGACGGATTTATTTAACACACAATATGCAGTAAATGCTCATCGATCAAATAAAAAAAAAAAAAATTAAATCTCAAGGCAGTTCCAAAATAAAATTCCAACTAATCTGAAATAATTAATTAAATAATAACTGCTTAGCAAAGAAAACTAACAGGCTGCACCAAGACTTTTTTTTGATACAACCTATGCAGTAAATGCTCATCGATCCAAACTAGAACTATATTGATGAAGACAAAGCTACCAAAATAAAACAAAAAAAACCTAAATTAATAAATACGGAAATGTATGTTAAAATATAGAAACTGAAAAAATATTTACTTTCCTATTCATTTTATTTACGCACAACCCCTAAATAAAAAACATGTCTCTTTTTACCTGTGTAAAAATTTTCAACTTTACAGGAGAAACTAACACATTTACCACCTGGTTCAAAATAACGTTTTTGGTCTCAATCGTTTGATTTCACGTCATTGACGACTGAGGGGGCTGGATGTTTTTGCATCCTTTACAAAGTATTACATTTATTTATAATGCCACAAATTTCCTGTAGATCTGAGGTCTGCTCAAACTGTCAGGTCCTTTAAATCAGGGCTAAAAACATGTTTACTGAAGCGTACTCTTCAATTAAATACTTACCTGCTGTACTCTACTCCCCTTACTTTTTAACAACTTACGCTTTTTATTATTTTACCTCTTCTCCTATCATTTCATTTGTTAGTTACTGTTTAATTGTGTCTTGCTGCTTTTAATATTGATGTAAAGCACTTTGAATTACCTTGTTATATTGTGCTATACAAATAAACTTTCCTTACCTTGCCTTGATTGACAGTCGGCTCAGCCAATGGCTGGCCGTTATCACTTCCTCTTCCGTAATCGTCATGCTACCTCGCTTAGCAATGTAACTAGCTGTTTGTATTAACTTCTCTGCTGCAAGAAGAGTTTATTTCACACAAAAGATTTCATTTTTAAGAACTACGTAGTCTCTTTTTTTTTCTTTTTTTAAAAAAAGCATGTTTATTAGTTCACACGTCAGAACAGTGCCTCCACAAAACACCAGGAAATCAAAGCAGAATGTGTCCGTTGATTCAGAGAAAAAGTTGTGTGTGAAAATGCAATGACATCGACAAACTGAGGAAGAACACAACCCATGCAGCATGGTTGCACAAACCCTTTCTGTTCACAGTTAAGATCTTCTTGTACAAACACACAGAAGGCAGCAGCTCCTCGCTGATGGACATGGAGGGATGTTTGGGCACGTTTACAGTCTGCTGGACAAGAGAACTCTAGCTGGAGCTTTAGCCGGCGAAGCCAAAGCTCAAAGTCATTCATGGAGTGAGTGATTTTGTCTCTACTTGACCAATCCGATCTTCTTGGCTTCTGTTTCATATATCAACAGCCTCCACATTTTTACGATGAAGACTTCTGCCTCTTCATCAAGGACCTAGGACCAAACAGACGGGTGGTTAAACTCGGGACTGACGGGAGTAGCTGATCACCGATTAGTGAAGTCGCTGGTTTAACCGGCATAAATAAAGAGATCATGAACAGCTGGCTTTTATTTTCAAATTAGATCAAAAATGAACCATGTGTATAATGGAGGATTTTTTGTGCCAAAATTAAATAAATAAATACATCATTAATTAATTAAAATGGGAATGAAATATATCATTAATTAATTAAATGTGTCATTAATTAATTAAAATTAGAATGGAATATGTCATTAATTAATTAAAATACAATTCATTTTAAGTAAAAATATATATTTATTATTTCAGCATTTAATTAATTAATTACTGACACATTTAATTAATGATTTCGTGTTGCGTGTGAATCATGAAATGTAAAACTGCATTTAATTAATTAATGACACATTTAATTAATGATTTTGTGTTGCTGAATCATGAAATGTAAAACAGTCAGTTTCACATTGTCGGACGTCCTTGGAACTTTGAGACATTTTGTAGACATGGTGCTGAATGTTTATTTAAAATAATTACTGTATTTTCCCGACTATATGTCGCGTTTTTTTTTTTTTCATAGTTTGGCCGGGGGTGCGACTTACACTCTGTCAAGACTTATATGTGAAATTATTAACAAATTATTACCGGTTTATCATTTCACATGTTATTTTCACACTAAACTGCAACTGAGGATGAGTCTGACGTAAGCGACGCAGAAGAGGAAGCTGCATCTTCCACCTCCGGAGTTTAAAAGTGACACCAAGGATGAAGATTTCATTGGATTTTAGTTATTTGGAGAGACACGGATGGTTTGGTAAACTTCTTAGCATGTTATTTATACTATAGTTATCTGAATAACTCTTAATATGTTATGTTAACACACCAGGCACGTTCTCAGTTGTGTTCTCAGTTGTAACGTAAGCAAACCGTACAATTAACCAGCCTGTTGTTGCCTCTATTCTAGCTTTATTTTAAATTGCCTTTCAAGATGACATGTCTGTTCTTGGTGTTGGATTTTATTAAATAAATTTCCCCCAAAAATGCGACTTATACTCCAGTGCGACTTATACATGTTTTTTCCTTCTTTATTAAGCATGTTATGGCTGGTGAGACTTATAGTCTGGAAAATACTGTAAATAAATAAGTGTAATTCTGCAGGAGGGCTTATATAGAGGATTGTAAACTGGATGATGATGGTGCTATTGTTTGTTTTGTTTATGGTTGTATGAATAAATGAAAAATTTAATGACAAAAGGTGCAATGACTTTTACTCGTGCATAACTCAGACCAATCAAAGCAGCGTATTTCAACTTACCATTGCGACGTCGTCTAGAATGCCCTGAGGGGTGCTGTGTGCCATTACCTGGAGTCAGAAAGGAGGAGCAATAAACACCACAAATATAAATAAATCCAACCTATATCCAGAGGGTTTCAAGACGACAGTCAGGTCATAAAAGGCCTTTTTTTCCAGAGGATTGTGTAAATAAATACCGACCTTAGAACAGACAAAGTCAACCAGCGTGGGTTCCTCCTCCCCGATGTATTCAATAATCTTCTTATTGATCCATGGCCTGATGCGCCGATCCATCAGAATCTAGACGAGGTCAAATCAGAATATTTAGTACTAGTGCCCGATCACGGCATTTTCAAAACATCGGTATCGGCCAAAAAAGTATCGGGACATACCTAGTTATTAATGTTTTTAATATATATTAAATCGTTTATATATCGTTGCATTTAGCGTCACTTCCGTCAAACTAACATGGTTTACATGTTTGAATTGTGAAATGTTCTATCTGTTCATGTTCATTAAGCTGCTGCTATTCATTCATCCATTCAGAATGTTGCACTAAGGTTAAGCCAAAAAGTATTTTAATTTTCTTGTGTTTGAGTTTGACTGGATGTCATTCAACTACCTCTTTTGAAGTTAAATGTATTTATTTTTGTTATTGCATTATTCTGCACTTTTTGTTTTAGTTTACAATTTCATGTTTTTACATTTTGTGGCACCAGAGCTGATAAGTTTTGTTGAAATAAATGTCCATGTTGTTTCCAATGGACAATAAAAGAAACTTGGGATGATTCAGTTTTAGTCCTCTTTTCTTTTTTTTCTTAATTCATTGCCAAAATGTATCTAATCGGGAAAAATCGGAAATGTATTGGGAGCCAAAAAAAGTGATCGGAAAAAAAAAAAATCGGGATCGGTAGATACTCAAACTCAAGTGATTGGAATCGGGAGCTAAAAAATCCTGATCGGAACCCTATTTAGTACCTTAGCTGTCAGCCATCAGAAACCTAACGACTGTAATATTGGTATATATTAGTGTGTGTAGCCATTAAAACACATGAAATCCAGAGTTGTGGTACCGAGTCCACCATGGCCCAGTCCAGGGGGTAGGAGAAGAGCTCCGGCCGGCCCGTGGGGATCTTCTCGATCAGGCTCTTTATGTGCTTGCGCTTCTCCTCCGAGTTGATGCTGCCTTTGGCGGCGGAGATGTCGGCCCCGTCGAGCCCCAGGCTCTTGTCGTCGTCGCCGTAGTCCAGCGGCACCAGCTTCCGTTTACGCGGCTGCTCGTCGGCCTCGTCGTCGTCAAACTTGTTGAAAACGCTGTCCACGGCGGCGAGCTTCTTCCGCTTCCCGGCGCTGAGCTGACTGGGACTGTTGGTGGCGCCTGCGGGAGAAACACATCTGCGGTGACCAAGAGAAGCAGCTACAAGGCGTCTACAGGTCTGGCCAGGTTACATTTAAGACTTTGTAAAACCATTTTCAAACAAAAAGACCAAAAAGGCACTTTGAACCCAATGTCCTCAAAGAAACTGGAATTCTCCAGCCATTTGTTACTAAATTTACATTTTTCCCATATTTGCTTTGCCGGGTCTCGACTACGCCGACCAAGAAATCCAGTGCTGAGGTCAAGGTTGCCAGATCTGACAGGTACCAGCCCAAACGCGACGTAAAACCCGCCAAAATAATGAAAATCCAGCCCGAATCAGACATTCTCTATGTTAAAACCCTAAATTATTAAATGCGGAATAAATTTCAAGTCATAACCAAATGAAGCCAAAAAAAGTTCAGGCTCCAAACAAAGACTACAATTAAATTGAGCAGATTAAAGCAAATAAAATATCAGTAAGTTTATTGTGTAAGTTTCTACTTTTCTCTGCCATAATGGAAACCTTTTTGTTAATAATTTCTCCTAAATATTTTGTAAAAACCAAGTAAAGCAGCCCAGATTTTATCAACCCGCAAAGTCTGTTATTTTGAAACCTGCTCAACTAAGTCGAGGTTGCCAAATCTGTCAGGTTCCAGCCCAAACGTCATGTAAAAACCACCGAAATAATGAAAAACAATCCGAAATTATACATTCACTATGTTAAAACCGTAAATTATTAAATGCATAATACATTTCAAGCTTCACAACACCACTAAATATCCCCAAAAGGTTCAGGCTCCAAACAAAGATAACAATTAAATTAAGAAGATTAAAGCAAATAAAATATCAGTGAGTTTATTGTGTAAGTTTCTACTTTTCTCTGCCATAATGGAAACTTTTTTGTTTATAATTTCTCCTAAATATTTTGTAAAAACCAAGAAAAGCAGCCCAAATTTTATCAATCCGCCCAATTGGGCTGAAACCCACTCAACCTGGCAACCCTGACTGAGGCGTCTAACAACTGGTAAAGAGGTTTATTTCTCCTCAAAACTATTTAATAAAACTTTTCCTTTTCAAAGTGTAAGAAAACTTTTTAATGATGACTGGATAAATTCCCTCTAAAATTAAGATTAAAAAATTAAGACCCTTGGATTGAGATTTAAGACAAATTAAGACATTTAAAGGCCTTATTTCAGGAAAATGGGATTTAAGACCTTTTAATGCTCTTTAAGCCTTTTAAAGGCCTTATAAGACTTTTTAAGGCTTTTTAAGACCTTTTAAGGCTTTTTAAGACTTTTTAAGACTTTTTTAGACTTTTTAAGGCCTTTTAAGACTTGTTAAGGCTTTTTAAGACTTGTTAAGGCTTTTTTAAGGCTGTTTAAGGCCTTTTAAGACTTGTTAAGGCTTTTTAATACCTTTTAAGGCTTTTTAAGGCTGTTTAAGGCCTTTTAAGACTTTTTAAGGCTTTTTAAGGCTTTTTTAGACTTTTTAAGGCCTTTTAAGACTTGTTAAGACTTGTTAAGGCCTTTTAAGACTTTTTTAAGACTTTTTAAGGCTTTTTAAGGCTGTTTAAGGCCTTTTAAGACTTTTTAAGGCTTTTTAAGACTTGTTAAGGCTTTTTAAGGACCCGCGGCCACCCTGGCTAACGGAGGAGGACCCCCATCCCCCACCCCGCTCACCTAGCTTGAGGCTGAGGCCGATCTTGGGCCGGTGCTCCTCCAGCGGCGCCAGGTCAGGAGTGTTTTCCCCGGGAATGATGATGCCGCAGGGCGAGTCGTTGCCGGGCGTGTTGGGCGTGGCGTTGCCGCTGGCCGAGGACACCGAGGGGGCCGTGGTGATCGGTCGCATGACGGGTTTGGGCTGCGGCTTGACCTCCGGCAGGTCCTCGTGGTCGTGGTAGTCGTCGTCCTCGCCCTCCTCCACGTCGTCGTCCGAGTGCTGCGGGGGGACGGGCGGCGCCGGCTCGATCGGCCTCTCGGAGCCCCTCTTCTCTCGTTCCCGGTCCCGTTCCCGCTCGCGCTCACGCTCCCGGTCCCGTTCCCGCTCGCGCTCCCGTTCACGCTCTCGTTCGCGCTCCCGGTCCCGCTCTCTTTCCCGTTCCCGGTCCCGGTCTCGGTCTCGCTCCCGATCTCGCTCCCGGTCTCGATCCCGATCCCTGTGAGCTTTTTCCTGGCTGGCGGTCTCCTCTGAATCCAGCTTCAGGGGGGGCTGCCGCTTACGCTCCGCCTCCTCCTCCATCTACACAAATAAGCAAAAACAAACAAAAAACATCATGAAAGAGATATGAGGACCCCTCTGCTTAAAATAAACCAGAACCCGGGTTTTAAAACAGATAAGCGCATCCAACCGGTACCGCAGTACGGTTAAGACTGAATTATGGTTCTGCGTTAAATCAACACAGAGCCTACTCCGTAGGGTACGCGGCTACGCGGGAGTCTCTCCGTAGCCTACGCCGTCACTGACGTTACCTCCCAAAAAATGTAACTACACGTCGCGGCGACGCAGACCCGACGCAGACCGAGAGGGCTGTGATTGGTTTTCCTGGTAGCAACGCATTTCCGGTTCCGGTTCGTGAAGCAGTGGTGAACTTTCAGCGCTCTTTTCTTCGTGTGTGTGTGTGTGAACACCAACTTCAATTTTTATACAGAAAATAATGACAGTTCATCGGAAACAAATGATATATGACAATATATTCAAGAGAAATATGTAATATGTTGTAATAATTGCTCGGGGGTCATGTTCTGGATCTCTGGAAAGCGCCTAGAGACAACTACTGTTGTAATAGACGCTATATAAATAAAATTCAATTGTAAAAGCATGTTATTTTGCCTAATTCAAATCATCATCTTGAAGTAACTTCTAATATCATAACTTCTCTTCCGCTGCCTGTTATCTTCTGTTATCTTTTCTTTTCTTTTCTGTTATCTCTTCTCTTATTTTCTTCTCTTTTCTTTCTTACCGCTATTTTAATTTTTATTCTTCGTAACGGGTTGGCTTTGGGCTGGGAAGTTAAAGGTGACCTATTATGGAATCTAATACCTATTTTAAACAGGCCTTGAATGTCTTAAAAACAAGCTTTTGATTGTTTTTGCTAAATAAATTAGAAATTCCTCCTCTAAACCATGTCTTTATCATCACAGTCTCTAACCTCATTATCTATGCAGGATTCTGAGTGGGCGGGGCTATGATAATGAGGCTCTGTGCTGATTTGCCGCCTGAATGACGCGATACACCGCTACGAAAAAATGGCGGAAGCTCCGGCCGGCGGAGTTACCGTGTCATAACTGCATGCAATACGAGCGAGCGTCAGCGACAAAATCAATTCCATCCATTCATGTGCTTTATTTTCTATTGGACTGTCCTAACCGGCCGCAGCGACGCGGCGCACCGTTTTGAGCTGAACATTTGTCGGACGCCCTGCTTCTATTTTCTTCCTGCTGCTCGCGTTGAAAGCCGGTTGAAAGCGCTGTAGGAAACGGTCACGGATGAGGAACGGCTGATCCAGTTAGTTGAAATGAGAAGTTATCTCTATGATTCCTCCTCATTTCACCACAAAAACCTCAATAAAGTGGCAGCTGCTGGAGGGAGATGGACAGAGAGCGTCTCGTAGATCCACGTCACACTGGACGGCTCATCCGGGCGGCTGTACAGACACTGCAGAATTTGGTTGCTTTCCTCCTTCTCTGAGTTGCTGAGGGGAGACCACTTTATACAGGTAAAAGCCAGTAAATTAGAATATTTTGAAAAACTTGATTTATTTCAGTAATTGCAGTCAAAAGGTGTAACTTGTACATTATATGTATTCATTGCACACAGACTGATGCATTCAAATGTTTATTTCATTTAATTGTGATGATTTGAAGCGGCAACAAATGAAAATCCAAAATTCCGTGTGTCACAAAATTAGAATATTACTTAAGGCAAATACAAAAAAGGGATTTTTAGAAATGTTGGCCAACTGAAAAGTATGAAAATGAAAAATATGAGCATGTACAATACTCAATAGTTGGTTGGAGCTCCTTTTGCCTCAATTACTGCATTAATGCGGCGTGGCATGGAGTCGATGAGTTTCTGGCACTGCTCAGGTGTTATGAGCGCCCAGGTTGCTCTGATAGTGGCCTTCAACTCTTCTGCGTTTTTGGGTCTGGCATTCTGCATCTTCCTTTTCACAATACCCCACAGATCTTCTATGGGGCTAAGGTCAGGGGAGTTGGCTGGCCAATTTAGAACAGAAATACCATTGTCCGTAAACCAGGCACGGGTAGATTTTGCACTGTGTGCAGGCGCCAAGTCCTGTTGGAACTTGAAATCTCCATCTCCATAGAGCAGGTCAGCAGCAGGAAGCATGAAGTGCTCTAAAACTTGCTGGTAGACTGCTGCGTTGACCCTGGATCTCAGGAAACAGAGTGGACCGACACCAGCAGATGACATGGCACCCCAAACCATCACTGATGGTGGAAACTTTACACTAGACTTCAGGCAACGTGGATCCTGTGCCTCTCCTGTCCTCCTCCAGACTCTGGGACCTCCATTTCCAAAGGAAATGCAAAATTTGCTTTCGTCAGAAAACATGACTTTGGACCACTCAGCAGCAGTCCAGCTCTTTTTTTCCTTAGCCCAGGTGAGATGCTTTTCGCGCTGTTTCTTGGTCAACAGTGGCTTGACACGAGGTATGCGGCAGTTGAAACCCATGTCTTTCAAGCGTCTCTTGGTGGTGGATCTTGAAGCACTGACTCCAGCAGCTGTCCACTCCTTGTGAATCTCCCCCACATTTTTGAACGGGGTTTTTTTCACAATCTTGACCAGGGCGCGGTGATCCCTATCACTTGTACACTTTTTCTTACCACAGATTTTCCTTCCCTTTGCCTCTCCATTAATGTGTTTGGACACAGGGCTCTGAGAACAGCCAGCCTCTTCAGCAATAACCTTTTGTGTCTTGCCCTCCTAGTGCAATGTGTCGATGGTCGCCTTTTGGACAGCTGTCAAATCTGAAGTCTTCCCCATGTTTGTGAAGGCTTCAGAACTGGACTGAGAGACCATTTAAAGCCCTTTGCAGGTGTTTTGAGTTAATCAGCTGATTAGTTTGTGGCACCAGGTGTCTTCAAAATGTAACCCTTACACAATATTCTAATTTTGTGACACACAGAATTTTGGATTTTCATTTGTTGCCACTTCAAATCATCACAATTAAATGAAATAAACATTTGAATGCATCAGTCTGTGTGCAATGAATACATATAATGTACAAGTTACACCTTTTGACTGCAATTACTGAAATAAATCAAGTTTTTCAAAATATTCTAATTTACTGGCTTTTACCTGTATATGTTAAAGCAAGAAAAAACCTGTTTTTCATAATAGGTCCCCTTTAAAGGAGCATGAGGCAAGAATAAGAAATGAGACTCATTAGCGCCACAACGGCCATCGGGGTTACTGCAGCCAACAGTGAAGCCGGCACGGGAGAACGGGCATGCAGCGTCATTTGACGTCACATCCGCAGGACAGCGCGGGAAATTCGGGCCCGGAATTGCAGCACATTTTGCAGCACACAACCTGTTCAAGGCAACGGAGAGATACACTAGAGGACTCATTCTTTTTGGTTTGACTTTTCATCTGACATTATTACTAAAAAACTTAAAACGTATACGCATTTTTTTTTCATAAATCCTGCCTCATGCTCCTTTAAATTCAGCATTTGCTTTAAAGATCTAGCGTTGTGAATGGGTATAACGTCTAGACCCCGAATGGAAGACAACGCCCATTTTTTCAGTCTTATTTCAATGCAAGAAACACCGTCTTATATTCGGGCCAATACGGTAGTTAGGCTTGGTTTTGTTCTGTTTATTTCATGTATTTGGCACAGCCATTTGATTTTCTCTCGTTCCTGAGAAGCAAACTGCAGATTCTGCTGCAGTTTGGCTCTCAGCTCTCAGCTCTCAGCCGTCGACCCCCCCGGGTGTCTCCGGCACCGTGACCTCGGACTCACCCTCTGCAGCTCGGCGTCGGGGTCGGGGTGGCCCTCGGCCAGCAGTCTCTGTCTGATCTCCTCCAGCTCCTCCTTCTCCCTCTTCCTGTCCCGCTCGTCCAGCTCGATCTCCTTCTCGCGGTCGCGGAGCCGCTTCTGAAAGGCGCTGCCCCTGAGGACGAGGAGAGGAGGGCTGAGTAGCGACTAAAGAACAGAGCACCAGTCTGAATGAGCGGCTGGGAGGACGGGGAGAAAACGAGGCATCAAATCACCTGTAGTATTTGGGGTCGTCTCTGTCGTCGTCGTAGTCCTCCAGGAACTCTTTCAGCCGCTTGGCTTCTTTCATCTGGAGAAGACAAACAACGAGTCGGTTATCTGAGCCGGAACCGGAGGGTTTCTTTAGGTAAGGCAAGTTTATTCAACACAAGGTAATTCAAAGTAGGGCTGGGGATCAATTCAAATGTCAAGATTCGATTCGATTCCGATTCTTAAGATTCAGAATCGATTATCAAGATTTGATTTGATCCGATTGATTTGGGTTAGTGTTATTGAAACTGTTTTTTGAGCTGTTGCATGAGTTATATGACTGTATTTATGCATACATATTAATACTAGTATTATATTGAGATTCAACAGCAAGTATTGGCAGCTAATGATGCTGTAAGGACCAATCAGCTACCAGAATGCTGATAGAACTGCTTTCAGAAACATCATGTGGGGCAGAATTACCAAACAGATCCAGGGAGGAAACAGAGACGGATTAAATCGGTTTTATTTTTTTCCCAAATTCCGTTAAATTTTTTTCCATTTTCATAATATTTTGGTTTTTAATTTTTGGGAATTTGGTTTTTAATATTTATGCAAATGTAACCCCAAGACAGTATATAAAGTAATGAAATATAGACAATTTATGCAATTATAACTGAAAAATGCCTTTACCTTTAAACAGATTTAAAGGCAAAAACATGACAAGTTATTGTCATTCCTTTTTTGGGCATAAACAAAAAAATACCAAAAGTTGTAATGTAATGATGAAAAATTAAAAAAAAAAAAAAAAAAAAAATCGATCTACGAATCTATTTTTAGGAATTAATATGAGAATCGATTTAGAATCAGAAAATCGATTTTTTTCAACACAGGCCTAATTCAAAGTTCTTTACATCAACATTAAAAGCGGCGAGACACAATTAAACAGTAAATAACAAATACAATGAAATAAAATTATAAGAAAAGAGGTAAAATAATAAAAAGCACAAGTTGTTAATAAGTAAGGGCAGTAGAGTACAGCAGGTAAGTGTTTAATTTAATTTACCATCTCACGCCTCCGCTCCTCCTCCCTCTCGTTTTCTTTATTGTAGTCGCGGGTTTTCTTCCTCTCTCTGATCTCCCAGTTTTTCAGGCGCTATTAGAAAAAGATGCATAAATAAATAAATAAATGAGAGTGAATATTGAATTAAATGTGAATTATAAAAAGATTAAGTGCATACTTCTTGGTAAGCGGCCTCCTTGTCTCTCAGCCTCCGCTCCAGTCTCCGTCGCTCGTACACGTCTTCCTCGTCCTCATCGCGGTCTCGTTTTTTATCATCTCGAGTCCTTTCCCTGAGAAACACAGTTACAGAACAATCTCACGCCTGAGGTTGAAATCAGGAGACGGCAAGAAGGTGCTGACTGATTACCGTATTTTCACGACCATTCGGCGCACCGTGTGAAAAGGCGCACCCTCAGTTTTGTGTGTCATTTTTGGATTTTAAACACACATACGGCGCACCGACCCAAAAGTCGCCGTCTACAGACACGGAGCTGCACACACGCGCACCGCAAAACACACACACGCGCTGCAGAACACACACACAAGAGTGCTTATTTAAAAATAGAGAGGAGCAAAACTTAGTTTGATATTTTATTTCACTTTTCACATCAATCAAACCCTTCAAAAGGTTCATCTTCTGTTTCCGCATTAAAGAATAAAAAAAAACCACCGGGTCGCTGCACATAAACCTGTCTCAGCCACCAGCCCTTTTCATTTCACTCTGGCTGGAAAAGTCTGTTTAGGCAACGCTTTTCTTTTAAAAATCACCATAGCCGGCAGTTTCTGTTCATCAGCGTGGCAGGCAAGCACAAGAGTAAATAAACTTTTCATACCCCGTTGTGCTGCTGATCCCGACCGCGGTGGTCCCGCGTCCAACCCCCCCCCCGCCCCCGCGCTGGTCCCATTAACTCCACCGTGTGATTCACCTAACGTGAGCGGCACCTGTCCATGTTCGTGATGTGTCGGCTGCAGAATGAGCGGAAGCTCTCCATCTTTTCCTTATAATCCGCCGGGCGCTGCTGCTGTGCTGGCACTGTTTCATGAAGCGAAAGCACCAAGACGGACCTCCATGAAAATGTTAAATTTTCATTTCTTCCGCCTGTGCTTCACACGCCCCCTTCTCCCTTTACCGTTCTCATGGGGGCCGCCCACCTTACATTACCGTAATACAGGTAATAGATACGGCGCACCGTTTCATTGGGCGCGCGGCACATTTAAAAAAAAAAAAAATTTTATGTGACTTTATAGATACTTCGTTGTTGAGATATAAAGTCATGGATGGCAGAGCAATTTCTACAGCTCAACCAGGACAAAACAGATGTTTTAATTCTTGGTCCTGAAGCCAAGAGAGAGAGAAACATTTACTAAAACTACAAGATTTTAAACCATCACATTGTGTAAAGAACCTGGGTGTTATTTTTGACTCTGAGCTGAATTTCATGCCTCATATCAAAAACACAACAAAAATAGGTTGAGGGGGGGGGGGGGGTTATTAAGTCGTTTTCTTTTATGTAAAGCGCTTTGCGCTGCATTTTTTTAGGGCTCAACAAATAAAGTTTGATTTGATTTGTTTACCAGGATACACGTAGTTGCAGGTATTTACTCAAACGCGAGGATCTACGTGAATTTTTGAACTTGAAAAGGTTCTTGAGACCTAAAAGTGCTTTTTACAGCACTGAGACCACCTCAGTTCAAAAACCACGATACTACTCAAGCTTGGATCAAATTATCTTTTACACAACAAAGTCTGTGAAACTTTGATTCTATTTTTGAAAATGTAAAAAGGGCCATTCCACTGCTTTTTGTTTGTTTTGGGTAGTTAGCCGACCTTAGCGTGGGGCGATGCAAACGTGATGGTTTTACAAATTTAAAAAACGGTTAATAGAGTTTTAAACATCTTGTGGTTTTTTACTGGAACCTGGTCGGAGATGACGGAGCAATCAGAAAAGCAGGGACTTAAGAGATTAATCACATTTCAACAGGCAGTTCTTTAAGTTGAAAAGGCAACTAAAAGGTTCCCACAACTGGGAACTTAATGAGGAACATCAGCACGTTTGAAGATCTTTCCTTAAAAGGTGCCTCTAATTAGAAAAACCTCCCAGAAATCACAAAACCTTTCTACGCTTCCAGGAAGTGGTTTTTCAGGCGACTCAATGATCCACTTTATCCCTGGAAGTGTCCTGGAAACGTTTACACTTACACTCAGCTTATTTTTTACTGTATTTTATTTTATTTTTTTCATACTACTTTTGGTTTGAAACATTGGGAGATACTCTTGTTTTTTAAGTTATATAGATGGTATTGTTATTAGTTTGTCAACTTTGCGCAGGCACCTCAGGACTTTGCGGTTGTGAGAGCTTCTCGCAGGTTGTAAACAGAGCAGATTTTTTTTTTTCATTAAAACTTTTCTCAGAATTCAGAGATAATTATCTCTTTAATTCAGAAAAACAGAGCAGATTTTTTTTAAATTAAAATTCTTCTCGGAATTATGAGATAATTAACTCGTTAATTCAGAAAAACAGAGCAGATTTTTATTAAAATTTTTCTCGGAATTCTGAAATAATTATCTCGTTATTTCAGAAAAACAGAGCAGATTTTTATTAACATTTTTCTCGGAATTCTGACATAATTAACTCGTTAATTCAGAAAAACAGAGCAGATATTTTTTTTTTTTATTAAAATGTTTCTCAGAATTCTGAGATAATTATCTCGTTAATTCAGAAAAACAGAGCAGATTTTTTTTTCTCAAGTGAATGCAATATGCTTCCGTAGGTTTGCTTTGGGCTGGGGAGTTAAGTTCAGCATTCGCTTTAAAGATATCTGGCGCCATCTAGCGTTGTGAATGGGTCTAATGTCTAGACGACGCCCACTTTTTCAGTCTTATTTCAATGCACTTATATTCTATGTCTTATATTCGGGCCAATACTAGTTCCACCTTAAGTGAGTGGGACGGCTCTGTTCCAGCCACTGACCTGGACCTGCTGCGAGCTTCGCTGGTGTCCAGACTCCTCTCCCGCTCTTTCGTCCTCTCCCTCTCTCTCTCCCTCTCCCTCTCCTTTGTCCTCTCTCGTTCCCGCTCCCGCTCTCGTTCCCGGTCGCGGTCCCTCTCCCGCTCCTTGTCCCGCTCCCTCTCCCGCTCCTTCTCCTTCTCGCGGTCGCGGCGCTCCCTCTCGCGCTCGCGCTCCTTGTCGCGCTCCCGCCGCTCCCTCTCCAGCTCCAGACGCTCCTTCTCCTTCTTCCCTTTCTCCTCCTCCAGTTTCTGCAGGAGCCCAACAGGAGAAAACGGGGCCGCCGTCACCACGGGGCACAACTTCACCGGACAAGACATCCGTCTTAAGAAATACATGAATATGAGCAGTACATGTCCACATGATAAATGAGAAAAAGCATTGAGATTCCCCGTCCTGGACAAGTCCACATACTACCATGACTTAGAGAGGATGGCTGCTCCAAGTCAGGGAGTCTTCCTGGCTCTGTGGTCCTGCAGGGGGGAGCGATCCGCTGCTAGAGCAGGTTTGAAGTATAATACCACTCAGTTCAGGCCACATTCATAGCAGACAGTAACACACAGTTCATTCTTAGAAAACTCCTACAGAACTAAGGTCACATGAGGAGCTGTAGCAGGAATGGAAGTTAAAAACAACAAGAAAAAACAACCAGAATATACTTTAGATTGTTTACATTCTCTCTTTTTTTAAGCCCCAGACTCGTAACGGGGAGGGGGGTTTGACCTCTGCTCTCACGGTGGATCCTCTGATGTAATAAGAGATAATTCTGATAAAAACTCAGCTGTGGGCTAAACGAGTATTGGTTGCAGATTAGCGATGGATTCGATCTGATAAAAGTGAGGCTGCAGGTTAAAAACGCTTGATATTTAACATCCCACGATCCCTCTGGTGTCCAGCTATGGAATCATTTTGCCCTGATTTTGATTGATTGTAGTGCATTTTAATCAATGGAAACTGTATTTACAGATCTATTGTTTCTATTATCAGAACATCAGACTGGATTTAGTTTTCTAGGTTTTTGAACATTGATGTGGCGGTGTTTCTTTTTTTTTAATGAAAATTCCATCAACAATTACAGTGTCAGGTTTTACAAACTTCACAAAGCAATTATTCTTATATCAATGTCCTTATTGTCCAGTGGTGATGGTGGTGTCCTCCTGCTGTGCTCTATAATCTGTCCATTTTTCCTGAAATTGTGTCTTGTAATCGTAGTTTATACGTCATTTTTTCCATTACAGATATTTCTTCTCAGCCACGGCCCCGCGGTCGCTGGTTCTGCTTTATACCATAACCTCGTTATTGCTTTTTTACTTGCCGATAGCAGAACTTTAACAAGATATTCATCCTCTTTCTGTATCATGGCGGGGAGTTTCCACTTCCTAAACCGTTGGAGTCACTTATGGCGCTTTTGCATTAGTATCAGTTTAGCTCGGTTCTACCCGTTTTGCGCTTTCGCACTAGGGCTGAGACGAGTAGAGCCGCTCCAAGCCGGTACCTTTTTCTGTAACCATTTCAGTGAGGTTCTGAAAGCGGTCTGAGCAGGGACTATTTCTGACGTCACCACCTCCTCGCCACCGATTGGTCGGGGGGCGGGGACGTCACCACCCTCCGCGCCTCTGATTGGTCGGGGGGCGGGGCCGGCAGACGTTTGAATCAGGAAGCGGGAGTCAGCCGATCCATGGAGTCAGCGCGAGGGGACTCGCGGCTCGCGGCGATTTTATTATAAAGCGCAAAACGTCTGTTTGGTGATCCAACTCTGAGGTGCAGATGTTCATAAACCTGGTGGCTGTCGAGAAAAAATTTAAAAAGCGATGTAGACGGGCTGTTTTACTCTCAGCCGCTCCCGGCTCCAGCTGATTTCTCATCAGCGCCACATAAACAAAGCGGTTGCGCAATCGAGTACGTCACAGCAGCTTCACCCAAACCTGCCCGCTTCTCCCCTGGCAGTGCGAAAACACATGTGTGGAACCGTGTAAAGCCGCGCCGCGCCGTGCCGGGCTGAGCCGATACTAGTGGAAAAGTGCCATTATAAATCACCGATCCTGCGGTTACTGCTGGTCGTCCTTCACGTGGATTAGGTGAGAGACGCGAGTACTGACGTGAAACCCGTCTAATTTTTATGTTCTTCATCCCAAATTAAACTAATTATCGGTTTTATTCACCCTCTGATTATGAGTCTGACGTAAGCGACGTAGAAGAGGAAGCTGCATCTTCCACCTCCGGAGTTAGAGTTGTTTTTAAATTGCCTTTCAAGATGACATGTCTGTTCATGTGTGTGCTGGATTTTGTAAAATAAATTTCCCCCAAAAATGCCTTATACTTATAATCCAGTGCAACTTATATATGTTTTTTCCTTCTTTATTTTGCATTTTATGGCTGGTGCTAGGGCTGGGCAATATATTGAGATTTTAATATATATCGATATATTTTCAAACGCGATATGGTACAAGACAATATCGTTTATATCGATACCTTTTTTTTTTATGATTTTGATATAGCTTATTTTGTGACAAATTGACTTGAATGTTTTATTTGAGATTTGCACAAATGTTTTGGTATTTGCACAACTGTCAACCTCAGTGGAAAAGTCTGCCTGTTACTGTCTACATTGTATTAATTGCACAGTGTATTTTAATTTAATTGTTATGCAGGAAAGGGATATTTGTTTTATTTTATTGAAGAAGCATTTTTATTCTATATATGCAAGCAGTTTATTTTTATTTTATTTGTTTTATACATTTTGATATTGTGCAGACCTCTGTTAATAAAGATACCTGTGTGACATTTGGCACGAGGCTTTGTATTAAAACTGACTGTTTTTTTAAGGGTTTTCCTCAGAAAAAAATGAAGCTAACAGAGATGCTAACAGAGATGCTAGCAGAGATGCTAACAGAGATGCTAACAGAGATGCTATGCTATAATGCTTTGGGGGAAACCCCAATTATGTCACAGAAAAAAATATCGATATATATGGAGTATCGCCATTTAGCTAGAAAATATCGAGATATGACTTTTGGTCCATATCGCCCAGCCCTAGGATGAACTATTGATGTTAAATACGAGTGACTTTGCAGAGTAGACCTTTTAGGAGAAGCACGTCTCTTGAGGACGACCTGGAATCAGCGATACTTACAGCCGCTACCAGTTTAATAGGAACCAGCAACGTCTCTTAACGTCGTAAACGTGGCGGCGACTCGCGCCGACCGACTTACAGGTTTCAGCTCCTACAGGCTACGAGTGGAAGAGCAGGTCAAGACCCAGAACAGTAGAGCAAACATCCCAACAGAACCTGCGGAGCCGTTCGTCCTCGTGAGGCCGACGGCTTTCAGTTCAGGGCTGAAACAACGACACACACATTTCTGCCACAAGTAGAGTAATGAAGCAGTCTTACCTGCGAGTGTCTTCTCTGCGGCGTCTCCAACCCAGGCAACAAAACTGTCGGCCCCCACACTTCAAACAGACCAACAGCTGACTTGTTTTTGTTGTAAATATTGTATCGTAGTGCAAATCAGTTTAGAGGATTTAAAAGGACATAAATGTGCTGGACTGTTGGAAATGTGGGCCGACAGCTAATGAGAAACAAAAAGTCAGAGAGGATGGAAAAAGGTGTGGTCTACCTGGTCTACGCCATGCGATTAAACTTTCCTCTTTATTTATTCATTTATTTTTCTTTTAAAACTTACCTCTTGCATTCAGATTCTTTTCTGAGTATTTTGACAAAAGTTGACATTTCAAACTAAAAAAAACAACCAACTTCTGATATCTTTTAACTGACGTGTCATCAAAAAATTGAGGTTCTAAGTTACTTTATTTATCTAATTTAATTTTTTTCCCACACGGTTTCAGTAAGCCCCGCCCCCTCGAACACTGACGAACCAATGGCTGCCGAGTATCAGTTCCACAGGGACCAGAACTCGGACATCTGCAGCTTCAGCTCCACCGAAAAACTCTGGGACATCCTGAACTTTCATCGGCTTTATAGAGTTTATTATTTAAAAGATTTTAAAAGCACATGTCAAGGGTATTTGTGAAGAAGCAGAACATGGGTTTGGATATTCTCCGGTTGCTTCAGGCCTCGTTCGTTGGTGGAAATTAAGTATGCACCAATCAAATGTGAGAAATATATTCTAAACCAGACTAAGCTGTTACTACGGGAGAGTATTAGGGCCAGGCAGGAGAAAAATACAATTTTAGAGGGGGAAGATTTTTTTTTTCCATTATGCATTTCGGGAAAAAAGTCGAAATGTCGAGAAAAAAGTAGAAATAGAGATTAATGTTGAAGTACAATTTAGAAAAAAAGTCGAAATGTCGAGAAAAAAGTTGAAATGTTGAGAAAAAAGTCAAAATGTCGAGAAAAAAGTCAAAATGTCGAGAAAAAAGTTGAAATCTCGATAAAAAAGTCGAAATGTTGACATCAATGTTGAAGTACAATTTCGAGAAAAAAGTCGAAATGCGTCTCCATAGTCGAAAAAAGTCGAAATGTCGAGAAAAAAGTCAAAATGTCGAGAAAAAAGTCAAAATGTCGAGAAAAAAGTTGAAATCTCGATAAAAAAGTCGAAATGTTGACATCAATGTTGAAGTACAATTTCGAGAAAAAAGTCGAAATGCGTCTCCATAGTCGAAAAAAGTCGAAATGTCGAGAAAAAAGTCAAAATGTCGAGAAAAAAGTCAAAATGTCGAGAAAAAAGTCAAAATGTCGAAAAAAAAAGTCGAAATGTCGAGAAAAAAGTCAAAATGTCGAGAAAAAAGTCAAAATGTCGAGAAAAAAGTCAAAATGTCGAGAAAAAAGTCAAAATGTCGAGAAAAAAGTCAAAATGTCGAGAAAAAAGTCAAAATGTCGACATTAATGTGGAAGTACAATTTCGAGAAAAAAGTCGAAATGTCGAGAAAAAAGTCAAAATTTCGTGAATAAAGTTGAAATGTTGAGAAAAAAGGCTAAATTTCGTGAATAAAGTTGAAATGTTGAGAAAAAAGGCAAAATTTCGACTTTATTCATGAAATGTACTTTTTTCTCGAAATTTACTTCAACATTAATCTCGACATTTCAACTTTTTTCTCGGCATTTCAACTTTTTTCTCGACGTGCAATCTTCCCCTCTAAAATATTTTTTCTCCTGCCTGGCCCTAATACTCTTCCATACGTTACACCGAACAGGAGCAGCAGCAGGAAGTCTGACCGCAATATCCTGACACATTGGAGGTTGGGTTTTACATGGAAATCAGATTTCTTGGTATCTAAATTCTGTTTCGAGCTTGTTATTTTTTATTTCCTAACGACGCCACGTTGACATATTTTGTGAATTGGTTGTTAATAAAGTGAAGATGGGGTGATGGAGTGATTAGAGTACAGGAGAGGAAGGAGAAAGGTTTTAACAGGAGGGAAGAGGAGAAGCCGTGACTGACCTGGCATGTCTTCAGACCGCAGAGTGCTGTGGACGGGCGCTCCCTGCTTTAGCAAGGCGACTGGCTGCAGGTGAAACTCCTGCAGTGGTTATTCTCAGTCTCAATGGTGAACAGGTGAGGACCTGCAGAGGTTCGCTGAGCTGCCCGGCTTCTCTCAAACACCAGCCGGCTTTTCCTACGGTGCAAAACTCGCCCACGGTGCTCCGTTTCCCAACAATTCACCCCCAGAAACGTTCGGTTCTGCCGAACCGGCAGCCGGCTGCCCCTCTGCAGACCCTCCAGGAGGGAGCGCCCAACATAAGTAAAGAGGAAATGAAAGATCTTACCTACATCCTATTCCTCGCAACTTTTTCCAAAGCTGAGATTCTGAGATTCATCTTGCTCTAGTCACCAAATGAATTCTACCATATTGGTGGGGTTTAATCAATAGATTAGCTTGGTTGGGAACTGAACATCGAGTCCATGCACGCTCTGTGATCAATTTAGCTTATTGCAGAGTTAAAACCTTTCGTCTCAAATCAGCATTAGCAACAGTGATAAATCTGGGCAGGTACAATTAAAAGGAATCTCTGTTCTGCTGCTGCAGTGTTTTAATGCAAACTACAGAATATCAAATCAATGACTGAATATTGCTCATCTACTGAATGTCTCTGATTACTCTACATACGGAGTTACAACCCAGATACTACAGTCGACAGTAAATTAGCTGAAGATCCACTGGCTGTGGGTGGATTTCTGCTTCAAAAATCTAAAATACGGAGTAGAAACAGCAGATTGACGTGTTACCTTGTGCGTGTCCCTGAATTTACTGATCTCTCTGGATATCAGGTCTCGCTTGTCATCTTCCATCTCCATGGCATTGATATCCTCCTTA
The DNA here is from genome assembly GCF_033807715.1 of Cololabis saira. Classification (NCBI taxonomy): domain Eukaryota; kingdom Metazoa; phylum Chordata; class Actinopteri; order Beloniformes; family Belonidae; genus Cololabis; species Cololabis saira. Next base: position 35,479,696 of record NC_084602.1, read on the forward strand.
CGCAAATTAGAGAAAGAAAGACAGAAAAAGAAAACACTAAACATTCATGAGCTACAACAATGGCCACGGTTACAGGATGTCTTTTAATTCGGAATTAATTATTCCGAATTCAATAATTCCGAATTAAACCATTTTCCTTCGAGTTTACATGGAAATACTAATTCCAAATTGAGGTTTACATGGAAAACACGTTTGATGGTCTTTCTCCAATTCCTCTTAAGGTCTGGGGGTTGGGAAGGTTCTGATTGGATAGGGGGGCGGACCGGAAGTTAAACTACCGGAAGAAAAACTAACTTAGCCACTAGTGATGCACCGATTGTTCGGTAACCGAAATTGTTCGGCCGAAAATGGCAAAAAAACACTTTCGGTGTTCGGTGGAATAAGTGTGTTCAATAAATATTTTCTACCTTGTAATTTTGTAAAGATTTTTTTCTTTGAAAAGCATGCCTAAATCAAATGTATTTGATTTACGCAATGGTGAAAAAATTGGCAAAATAAATGAAAAAGTGCTGAAGAACCATGTTGGGTATTGTTCTGTATTCGGCCAAGTGTGTATTATTATTTTCGGTTTCAGTCACAAATTTTCATTTCGGTGCATCACTATTAGCCGCTACAACTTTGAAAAGCTCACAATGTTTATGTTTCCTGGCACCTGTTCTTTTAATTATTTCCAGGTCCTCCAAGCTATTTATTAAATAAATGGTCTCTGCTCTTGACCACCGTTTACTGTGTGCTGCCATCTTGAAACTTTGTTTGGAAAACAAGCCCAGCGCAGAATATAAGCGTCATGGAGACAGACGGGCGAGGGAACGAGCAGAAAGAAAGACCAGAATTAATTTAAAGAGGAATGAGTGGATACATGATCGTGGAATTATTCTATTCGGATTTAAAATTGGAATAAACCAGCCCCTTACTTTGGAATTAAGTTTAATTCAGAATGGTCATTTTCATTTGGAATTAGGTGTTTACATGGTAATTTTTACTCATTTTAAAATCGGATTTAATTTTAATTCTGAATTAAAGAGGAATTAAGTTTCCCATGTAAATGCACTCAATCAAGCAGATTTAACGACGTAAAGAAGGAAATGTTTGTTTTTTCTTCTGCGTGGTGGACGATTACCTCCTCCTTCTTCTCTTTGCGTTTCTTGTTGCGCGGCTGACTGTCAGGGTCCTGCGACGGCGCGTTGAGCTCGCTAGCGTACTCTCGGATCAGGACGTCGATCGCACCCTTGGCCACCTGGTCCCGACGCAGGGTGTCCTCGTCCAGAACCTCCTCCTCGTCTTCATCTTTAGACCCGTCAGTGGTTTCCTTTGTGTCAAAGTCAGAAAGATGTGAGAAGAACTGGTTTTCTATATTGTTGATACTGATATATTAATTTATAAAAGGGTATATTTATATCAGTGTATATAGGTGTGAGGATGTGTTATTATAGATATTCATATAACATTTGTGTGTGTGTGTGTGTGTGTGTATATATATAATTTTTTTTTTTTTTTTTAACCACGGTCTGTGTGAATACTCAATTCTGATTGGCTGGCAGGTTTAGGTTAAAAGTGATAATCTACACCTAGAAAACAAGTTTGGTCAAATTGCCTGATAACTTTAATATCATTGCGCTGGATCAACTGCCAGGTGGTAACCACGGCAACGGAGATTCAGAGAAGAAGAGCCGGCTACCACAGGACGGCGACATGAGTAATTTTGTAATTTCTTTTAATTTATTTGGTGAATTTAACAATTTCGATGACTGGGATGTAGAAGAGGAGAAAAGAAAATAGCCGAGCGGAGCTGAGTGGACTAGAATATATCCCGTTGCTAAGGAAACTGAGTTATGGCTTGTTAAAAAACTTTGTAACTTACCAGGTTACAACGGCTGCAGACAAGAGATTAAATAGTTGCTCAGCTGTGGCTTGTTATAAAACTAACGATTTCAACTGGAAACACATTAAAGCATGAATAACTGATTTAATATTTATGTTTGTTGGTAAGTGACCGTGGTATAAAGGGGATAATGCCCTTCGAGGTGAACATTAACATAAATATATGGACTTCGCGGAGGCGAAGCGTTGGACGGTTCACGCCCCCGCGTCGTCCATTATCACTCACATATGTGTCTGTGTAATGTACGCGTAATGTTGTATGTTTGAAAAACATTTTAAAACGACAATAAACATATTGTGGGAAAAAAAAGAAAGATGTAAGAGTCTTAGTCTGTTTTTCACAAGCGTACCCCGTTGGAGCTCCTCTTCTTGGCCTTCCACTCGTCCAGCTGGGCCTTGGTCTTGGCGTCCACTTTCACCAGCAGCTTCTTGTCCCCGAGCAGCAGCTCATGCAGCAGTCGCAGGGCCCGCAGGGTGGACTCGGGTTCCTTGTACTCACAGAACCCAAACGCTGCAAAGACGAGAGGAGACGAGAGAGAAACTGACTTCCTTTGCTGTTCACTTCATGGAAACGCTCATCAACTTCGACCAAACTGCATCAAACCAAAGTAAACCAAAATAAAACAAATTATTTGGAAATCTCATCAACTGTTATTCGCTTTGGAAATATATAAAACCATCTCAAATGTTGAAATTGAGACATTTTCAGTGTTCACGTTATGGAAACGCTCAATAACTTGCATCAAACCAAAGTGAAATCAAGAAAAGAGAAAAAGTGCATCTATTAAAAAAGGTCTAATCTTATTCACTAGGAATATGCATTGTAAAAAAAAGAGGAAGAAGATGAAATAAAAATAAACCACACAAGGCTTATAGAAGCCTGATTCTGAGAAAGTTGGGACTCCGTAAACTGGAAATAAAACAAATAATTTGCAAAATCTCCTGAAAATATAGAAAACATCTCAAATGTTGAAAGTGAGACATTTTCGGTGTTCACCTTATGGAAACGCTCATCAACTTACACCAAACACCATCAAACCAAAGTGAAATCAAGAAAAGAGAAAAAGTGTATCTATTAAAAAAGGTCTAATTTTATTCACTAGGAATCGGCATGTTAAAAAAAAGGAAAGAATAAAAATAAACCATGCAAGGTTCATAGAAGTCCGATTCTGAGAATGTTGGGACTCCGTAAACTGGAAATAAAACAAATTATTTGCAAAATCTCATCATTTGTTATGTTGTTCGCTATGAAAATATAGAAAACATCTCAAATGTTAAAAGTGAGACATTTTACATTTTACCACTTGAAAAATATTAGCTCATTCTAAATTTGGTGGCAGCAACATGTTTCAAGTCGTTGGGACATGAGCAGGTCCGGACCTGCAACCCTCACGGCGCTGAAGTCTTCAGCTACATTTTAGTCTCCCAGCTTTTCTCTGAATTTGAGACTTTTGTTTCTCCTCTTCAAAAACAGTCAAATTAACACTAAGAATATGAGTTTATTTCAACAAAAAAGATGAAATTAAAGCAACCAAACGCAGGTTAAAGGAGATGCTCGTACCTTGAAGCTTCCCAGAGGCGCCTTGGACTCTCTTCCAGCTGAGAACAATACCACATTTCTGTAACGACCAGAGACAGTGACATAAAAACCACATCATTTACTTGCTTGTTCTTGATACATTTGTACCTGGAGAGTTGTTACCATCCATAGACATATATACGTAAACGCCCCATCAAGGGCTGAGCCGTACGTCAACGTCGCCGCCATATTGGATGTGGCAACACTGCGCTGTAAACTAATACAAGTAAATGGACTTGTTTTCATAAAGCACCTTTCTACAAAGAAATGTATGTTTTACGTCTCATTTATTCATTCACACACGCAATAATATACTTGGGAAACAGTTGGGCACCAAATATAATAGTCTTGTTTTAAGTGTAATGAGATTTTTTTGACTAAAGATGAAACATTTTAACTAGAAATAGACAAATATTCTTGTTAAGAGTTTGAGCTTTTGCAGTGTGGTGATGTTTCTGTGGCATAATGTGACGTTCTGAAGCCTAAATGTCCGTTTCTCTCCGTTTACAAGCAAACGTGAAGACGGAGTTTTTGCAAATCTCCACTTTGGCCGGAGTTTTCAGAAATGATGGTTTTTGGTGACTTTGAGCTTCGTTTTCGTGTAAACGAACGGCCAAAACGCATGAAAACACCACAATTTTTGCTACGTGTAAACGGGGCCTTAATGAAAACAACCCAATGTTTATGTTTTTGTTCGTTTTTCTGTTTGCAAGATAAAGAAAAAAAAAAAGAAAAATGGATCGCAGTAGAGATATAATGTTGGTAAGCTTATGTTATGCTGCTGTAATGCTCGTGTGATTCCGAATAATAATTAAAAAAAAAATAAAAAAATACCAAAGTCCATCGATATGTGGAGCAGCATTCCCAGAATGCAACAAATGGTCATCAGCGATTTGCTCACCGCTAGAAGCTGCCGGACCAACATGTCCGACGCCTTTTCAGAGATGTTCCCCACGAACACGGTGGTGGTGGGGCCCCCGCTGTCGTCGTCCTTGACCCTGAGGCCCCCGGGCTCCTTCTTCAACAGCATGGGCTTCTGCACTACGGAGACGGAGGTCGGGACCAGGACCTGCAACGTCAGCGCAACCGTCAGGGATTCAGTCGCTACCGCTCAGTTCAATTGTTATGATCTATGATTATGATATGGTGTCACGTAGAGGAGCTGATACGGAAGCGTATTGCATTCACTTGAGAAAAAAGAAAATCTGCTCTGTTTTTCTGAATTAACCAGATAATCATCATCTTATATGCTTGAAGCATGCCGTACTTGTTCAACTGATCCTGGAGAAAAGTTGCAATTTCCAGCAGATCAGAATGGGCTTTCAGTCTGAACAACCGCAAAGTCCTGAGGTGCCTGCGCAAAGTCGACGAACTAATAACAATACCATCTATATAACTTAAAGACAAGAGTATCTCCCAATGTTTCAAACCAAAAGCAAAATAAAACTGGATTAAACTGGAAACTGGACATGTTTGCTTCCATGAAATCCAGCTCTCAAGTGAATGACAGCTTTGTGTAAGTTGTGAGGTATCTCGTTAATTCAGAAAAACAGAGCAGAATAATTTTTATCATTAAAACTTTTCTCAGAATTCTGAGATAATTATCTCGTTAATTCAGAAAAACAGCAGATTTTTTTTTCATTAAAACTTTTCTCGAAATTCTGAGATAATTATCTTGTTAATTCAGAAAAACAGCTGATTTTTTTTTCATTAAAACTTTTCTCGAAATTCTGAGATAATTATCTCGTTAATTCAGAAAAACAGCAGATTTTTTTTTCATTAAAACTTTTCTCGAAATTCTGAGATAATTAACTCGTTAATTCAGAAAAACAGAGCAGAATTATTTTTTTCATTAAAACTTTTCTCAGAATTCTGAAATAATTAACTCATTAATTCAGAAAAACAGAGCAGATTTTTCTTTGCATTAAAACTTTTCTCAGAATTCTGAAATAATTAACTCATTAATTCTGAAAAACAGAGCAGATTTTTCTCAAGTGAATGCAATACGCTTCCGTAAGCTGATGGTTCAGTTTTCATGCAGTCCAAACTCCCGTTTCACACTCACTGTGGGAGCAGGAGACACTACGCCCATATGGACCGGGATCATGGGAGTACCTGAAAACAGCAGGGAAAAACACGCCTTTAATCACCAATAATCATGAACAGTTGCCACAACAAATTCCATGCAGCTTCAGAAAAGGATGAAACGTCTGGCAGTAAAGCTGAGGACACTTTTTCCCAGGCCTGGACGATAAACCGAAGATTTACTGTTACGTCATTCACTGCGATGACCGACGTCAGTTTTCCCATGTCGGTAACTTCGGTATTTTGATTACCGTATTTTCTGGACTATAGAGGGAATGCGCATGACGTCACAGTTGCGACTTCACAGCGGATTTCGCCCACTGAGTGGCAGAAAGACTGAGTGTCAGCGTAAACTTTCAGTTTGAGCAACTGGAAAACATCTAAAATGGGAAAGAGCTGTTGTGCGATCGACTGTAGTTATCGTTTTACAGACTGCCAAAAAATAAGCTTAAGAGAGACAAATGGATCACTGCAATTCTCAGAAACAACTGGATTCCAGACACCGAAACGTGGATTTGCGGTTCCCATTTTGTATCAGGTAATGTTGGATTTTTGGGTAGCTAACGTTAAACTGTCAAATCATAAAGTTCGGTGTCCTCATCACTTTAATTTCTACAACAAATCCTGCCTTGAAGTCGGACCAAGCGTCAAGACTTTTGTAAGCCTTCAAGCTTTGCTTCGTATACCGTATTTTCGCGACCATAAGGCGCACATTTTTTTTTTTTTTTTTTTTTTAAATGTCCCGGGCGCCTTTTGAAACGGTGCGCCGTGTCTATTACCTGAATTACGGTAATGTAAGGCCGGCCACCATGAGAACTGTAAAAAGAGAAGGGGGCGGGTGAAGCCCCCGTGAGCTGCGACGTGAATGAGACTCCACTGAGCTGTTTAATGCGAAACAGATTATGAAAACTTTTAAGGATTTGCTTGATGTGTAAAGTGAAATAAAATACAATCAAACTAAGTTTTGCTCCGCTCTATTTAAATAAGCACACTTGTGTGTGTGTGTGTTCTGCAGCACGCGTGTGTTTTGCATGTCGGAACCGAGGAAGCACCTGCCGTGGGTTTGCGGGTCCGATCGCCGCATCCCCGCTGCAGATCCGGCTGAAATGCCGGTGCCCTTCCCCCGGGAACCCCTTCTACCAGTCCATGTGGGCTGCTCCGGTCCCGGTCGGTCGGAACCGGTCACTTTCCCCGGTTAAAGCCGCGGTGATGGGCGCTGCTGCAGCCCGACTTCCTGGTTCCCAAAGCGGTCCGATCGACCTGGTTCCCGGCCGCTTTGGGAGCAGAGATTTCTGGGGTCTGTCTCAGGTCAGATCAGCTTCACCCTCCGAAATTTGCAGCCAAATCTGTCGGTTACAAACCCGGTACCGGGTCCCGACATGCGCGGGTGTGTTCGCGGCGCGACACACACTTACTGGTTTATGTGGCGCTGGCCTGGCGCAGCTGATGGACAGAAACTGTATGGTGATTTTTAAAAGAAAAACTTTGCATAAGACGTTTCCAGCCGGAGTCATTATAAGGGTGAATGAAAAGGGGTGGCTGGATGAAAGGATGATGATCAAGAAGCTGAGAGAGGTCTGGAAATTCGGACTGGCGCAGCTGAATTAACGGAGCTCCTGTCGCATACAACCCGGTACCGGCTCCCCTGTGAGCGGGTCCAGCGCGGCGGTCCCGGGACGCGGGACCCGGGACCGCCGCAGGACCAGCGCGGGGGGGCGGACCGGGACCCGGGACCCGGGACCCGGTCCAGCGCGGGGGAGCAGACGGGGAGCGGACCCGGTCCAGCGCGAGGGAGCAGACGGGGAGCGGACCCGGTCCAGCGCGAGGGAGCAGACGGGGAGCGGACCCGGTCCAGCGCGGGGGAGCAGACGGGGAGCGGGCCCGGTCCAGCGCGAGGGAGCAGACGGGGAGCGGACCCGGTCCAGCGCGGGGGAGCAGACGGGGAGCGGGCCCGGTCCAGCGCGGGGGAGCAGACGGGGAGCGGGCCCGGTCCAGCGCGAGGGAGCAGACGGGGAGCGGGACCCGGGACCGCCGCGGTCGGGATTTTTAAAAGAAAAGCGTTCCCTAAAGAGACTTTTCCAGCCAGAGTGAAATGAAAAGGGCTGGATGGATGAGGAGATGATCAGTGGCTGAGACAGGTTTATGTGCAGCAACCCGGTGTTTTTTTAAATTCTTTAATGCAGAAACAGAATATGAACCTTTGAAGGGTTTGATTGATGTGAAAAGTGAAATAAAATATCAAACTAAGTTTTGCTTCCGCTGTATTTATAGCGCGTGGGTGTTCTGCAGCGCGCGTGTGTGCAGCTCCGTCTCCGTAGACGGCGCCTTTTGGGTCGGTGCGCCGTATGTATGTTTTAAAACCAAAAATGACACACAAAACTGAGGGTGCGCCTTTCCACACAGTGCGCCATATGGTCGCGAAAATACGGTATTTCCCCGATTGATTAAGCATCGGGTCCATGTCAGTGATGCTGATATACGGTGTAATCTGATTACTATAATGGTAAATAATGTAATTTCAATCTTTAATATTTCAAATTCATGTTTCATCTCCAAATTAAGTCCAATTAAATCAGTAACATTTACTATTCACTCCTTTTCTGAGGTGGAGGGGGGTGTTGGAGCTGGTTATTCTGCTAGAGACTTTGGGACTAGTTAGTAGTCGTGTCAATCCTTAAAAGCACTGGAGTCAATCCTCCAATAGTGTAGAAATAGCGGTAGTGCAGTCACCACACATATCTGATCTCAGCTGATGGATGGAAACATTTATAGTGAGTTCAACATCATCATCCACTTCTCTGTGTTATTGAGCTGCAGTTGAATACAAGCTCATATCCGGCACTTTAAAACCTCATATTGTACATTTCTGTTTATACATTTTATCTTATTCTTATTTTATCTCTATAAATTTGTTTGTTTTTATATTTTTATTGTATTGCACCAATCACCACAACAAATTCCTTGTGTGTGTTAAGAAACTTGGCAATAAACCCCCTTTCTGATTCTGATTCTGATATGGAAACTAGCTGAACCAGGATGATGGAATACAATCACGCAGGATCAGGACATTACTAGGTTTGTTTCTGATCTCAGTCTTGAGCTAAACTAGTCTTGGTCTTGATACTCTCTGGTCCTGGTAGTGTCTTGGTCTCGGTTTAGGAGGTCTGGAATACAAGTCTACAGTCAGCCACGGAGGGAATGAAAATAAATTGGTCTTTCTCTAAAAATGGATGTTAACTTTTTGCAACCGTAAATTCAAACTCGTCACATTATCAAGTGCATGATCAGATCAGCAGAACCAGTAAAAGACTAGAGCTGGGGATCGATTCAAATGTTAAGAATGGATTTGATTCTGATTCTTAAGATTCAGAATCAATTATCAAGATTTGATTAGTCCCGATTCCGATATTGATTTGGGTTAGTGTTATTAAAACAGTTTTTTGAGTTGTTGCTAGCTATATAATACTAGCTAATACTAGTATTATATTGAGATTCAACAGCAAGTATTGCAGCTAATGATGCTGTAAGGACCAATCACCTCCCAGAATGCTGATAGAACTGCTTTCAGAAACATCGTGGGGCAGAATTACCAAACAGATGCAGGGCAACAAATAGAGACGGATGAAATCAGTTTTATTTTTTCCCACATTCCAGTTTTATTTTTTCCATTTTCGGTCTATTTCGGTTTTTAATTTTTGAGAATTTGGTTTTTTAGCATTTTATGCAAATGTAACCCCAAGAAAGTATATAAAGCAAAGAAATATAGATAATTTATGCAATTATAACTGAAAACTGTAATGTTTTCATACCTTTAAACATATTTAAAGGCAAAAACATGGCACCAGTTATTCTCGTGTCCAACCAAAAAAAAACAAAAAAATACCAAAAGTTGTAATGATGAAAAAAAAATTATCGATCTTTAGACATACGAATCAATTTTTAGGAATTAATATGAGAATCGGAAAATCAATTTTTTCAACACAGGCCTATAAAAGCCCACATCAGAAACCGGTTCTGGTCGTGATAGGAGGGGGGCCCTTGCAGGTCCACTGTGTGCGTCATGTGTGCAAACATCAGTCCGGGGGTTTACCTGGCGGGACAGGCGGGGCGAAGCCTCCGAACTGTGGGGGGGGTATCCTGGGGGGCAGCTGGGGGAGGCCCATCTGAGGCCGGTTCATGGGAGGGGGGTACGACATCCTGGAGGAAACCTGCAACAAAACCACCAACAAGCCTCGTTACCAGACGTGTCCAGTCTCCCGTTTTTCACCCCTCTTTCCCGCCGACCTCCCGTATTAGTATTTTCCTGTAAATTTCCCCTTTTATAATAATAATAATTTTTAAACTGCATTCCCGTGCCTCTCCTAACTGAATTGTCACTAGCCTCGCGAGAACTGCCCCCTGCTGTATCCTGGGTGCCAGTTCTCGCGAGGTTCGTGGCAACAACAGGAACAAACTCGGAACAACAAATCAGAGAGATGGATGTAACGAGAGAGAGAAGACATTTCTGCTGAAAAAGAGAAGACTGTGTAAATATCTGTAAAAATGGGATAGAAAATGTACTTTTCTAAAGAGGAGGTACAGAAACATGTGTCTGTGTCAGGCAGCGAATGCCAGAGAGCCACATGAGTGAAAATGACAAATTAAAAGAAATTGTAAACGTTTCACCTGAAGGCGATCAATGCGTTTATAAACTGAAAATATTTCAAATAAATAAGTGTGCTTTAATTCACTTTTGTGTTTTCATTCAGGAATTACAAACACAGGAATGTCCACAGAATTTCAGTGTCAACAAAGGTAGAACTATCAGACTCTGAGCACATAATTGTAGTTTGTAAGTGGTTGACAGGTAGTTATTTTAGATTTCTTGTAAATCTGTAAATCTGATTTCTCGTAAATCTGTCTTAAAATGTAAGATACTGGATCTTTTTTTAAACATTAGTAGTGAGAGGTTTTTTTTATGACCATCATGTTGACTTTATGTACTTTTATTCTAGGAGTTTTTTTATCGGTATTGTCTTGTTTTTAATCGCATTTCTACTTTTATTGTAGTGTTTTATTCGTGTTATTATTGTTAATGTTGTTTTATTTTTTTTGTGAAGCACCTCGTGACATTTCGTTATCTATGAAAGGTGCTATATAAATAAACTTTACTTACATTCTTACTTACCTCGGTTGGGCTGGTGGGAAAGCAGCGGAAAATGTCCTTTATTTTTAAATCCAAAACTTGACAGGCATGATATAAACTGAAAATATTTAAAATAAATAAGTGTGCTTTAATTCCCCTTTTGTGTTTTCATTTATTATAGGAATTACACACATAGGAATGTGGTCTTGGTCTTGATTCTCTCTGGTCTTGGTCTTGACCTGGTATTGATACTCTCTGATAGTGTTGTCCCGATTGATCGGGCCTGTTCACGGCATTTTCAAAGCATCGGTATCGGCCATAAAAGTATCGTGACATACCTAGTTATTAATGTTTTTAATATATATTAAATTGTTTTATATATCGTTGAATTTAACTTCACTTCCGGCTGGCGTCACTTCCGGCAAGTAAGCGAAACTAACATGGTTTACATGTTTGAATTGTGAAATTTTATATCTGTTCATGTTGCATTAAGCTGCTGATATTCATTTCATGCCATTCAGAATGTTGCACTAAGGTTAAGCCAAAAAGTATTTTAATTTTCTTGTGTTTGTGAGTTTGACTGGATGTCATTCAACTACCTCTTTTGAAGTTACATTTATTTATTTTTGTTATTGCACTATTCTGCACTTTTTGTTTTAGTTTACAATTTCATGTTTTTACATTTTGTGGCACCAGAGCTGATAAGCTTTGTTTAAATAAATGTCCATGTTGTTCTCCATTGGACAATAAAAGAAACTTGGGATGATTTAGTTTTAGCCCTCTTTTTTTCTTTTTAATTAATTGCCAAAATGTATTTGATTGGGAAAAAGTATCAGAAATGTATCGGGAGCCAAAAAAAAGTGATCGGATCGGGAAAAATCGGGATCGGCAGATACTCAAACTCAAGTGATCGGGAGCTAAAAAATCCTGATCGGGACAACCCTAGCCTTGGTACTGTCTGGTCTTGTTAGTGTCCTGGTTCTGGTCTTGGTCTAAGTCTGTCCTGAGGGGTATTCCAGGAAGCAGGTTCAACAAATTCAGAGTTTAAACCTGAACTCCGAATTGACTTAACCTGAGAAAGGAAAGTCTGAGTTTTCGGTTCCAGAACAGCTGATATGAGTTAGTCCAATCAACTCTGAGTTTGTTAAGCTCGAGCTAAAAAGCCATCATTAGCAGAGCCCTGATACAAGGATTCACCATGGCAACCGGCGACAACAAAAGAGCGACATACTTTTTCTTTTTTTCTTTTTAAACTTAATTTAACATTTCAATTTACAAAATCCCTTTGAGGAAACATTAGTTTGCATCTAATGAAGATCCACATACTTCACGCCATGTCCTTTTTCACCCGAATGGAATTAGAGATTTTAATGCGTGCATGTTTATGTAGCTTTGACACGCGTCCCTTGAAATACGGAATTGTTCCGTAATTGGGAATTAAAAGTTGCGTTACGTATTGCAGTGTTTCCCAACCCTGGTCCTCGAGGCCCACTGTCCTGCATGTTTTAGATCTTTCCCTGTCAATGTGTAAGTTTGAATGCAGTATTCATTTAACATTTAAGCACACTGTCTTATAATATTACAGATGAAAACGGAATGGTATTGAATGAAATTTTATTGCCATTTAGATCAGGGGCAACCGCACACCTCGGCTTCAGGGGAAAATGTAAATGTGTTTTTTATTTATTTTATACATTTATGGAATTACTCTGTGTCTATTTGTATTGATTGATTCTATTACTTAATACATATAAAATAACTACAAATGCATATCAGAACAACATGACGGATTTCACTAGGTATTATCTTTCTATAAGTTGGTAACAGGTAGATGTTTTAGATTTCTCTTAAATCTGTATTAATGTAAGATACTGGATCAGGGTTGCCACCTTTCAGAAATAGAAATAATGGATGCCCTGATGCCCTGATTTCAGCAGCGCAGGCGCCAAAAAAAAGGGACATCCCCAAAACTTCTAAACTGCATAGAAATGTATTTATTTTATATGAAAAAATAAAATGCTTTGATTTCAAGTCTAAAGTGCTTTAATTGCATTGAACTTGCATGACTGTACAGACAGCCAACCATACTAGCAACTGGAATAGCCTCCTATGCTATGCATGTCCACATCAGCCCAGATGTAGAATAGTTACAGATGAAGGTCGGAAAATTAGAATATGGTGTAAAAGTTAATTTATTTCAATAATTCAACTAGAATATGGTGTAAAAGTTAACTTATTTCAATAACTCAACTTAAAAGGCAAAACTAATACATTACATAGTCTCATTACATGCAAAGCAAGATATTTTAAACCTTTATTTGTTATCATTTTGATGATTGAATTGTTTATTGATTACATAAAATATTCAAATTTTTTGAGATTTTTTTTTTTGGGGGGGGGGTTTCATAAACTGTGAGTCATAATCATCAACATAATAACAAATAATGGCTTGAAATATCTCACTTTGCATGTAGTGGGAAATAATATATTTGTTTCACCTTTAGTTGAATTTACTAAGAATGAAGTTTTGCAATATATTCAAATGTTCCGACCTTCATCTGTATATTATGACATCAATAAATAAGAGCATAATATATGCCCGTATTGGTTCAATACGGAACGCAACTTTCAATTCCCAATTACGTAAAGATTCCGTATTTTAAGGGACAGTAACTGGACTGTAATTCCGGCTGGTGGAAGATTTCCCTCATTTTTTAAACCCTAAACTTGACAGGAATCCTCATTCCTGCGCATTCAGGAGCGGCTCACCTCGCTAACTGCAACTGCTCTAGCATTTACAACACCATTGTTGGTCTAAGGCCGGTGGGAGTTAGTTTGCAGCAGCTGGAACCTTTGATAACATGTTATAACATTTGATCTGAGAGTAAACTCGGAGACGCAGCCTGGCGTTAGCGGCCTGGCTAATGGAGGACGGTTCACTCACCTGCAGCCTCGTCTCACAAACACACCCGGGCACGAAACTCACGACGATTTATCCTCCTCAAATCCCATCAAAGATAGGAGCATATATGTATGTGTGTTTATAGGGGAAAACGGAGTTATATTGAACGCCGGCGTGAGACTCAGATGACCGATGCTGGAAACGGCTATTCTTCCCGAAAGGAATCATGGGAAATCTCTCCCTCGCGCCCTGAGTTCAGACTTTTTTTTTTAAATACTTTTTTTTATATAGTTTATAATATAAACTATAAAAACGTGTATATAATAATAATATAAAAATAAAATATATTTAAAAAATATATAATACAAGAGGCGGATGGTCAGTAGAGGGCGCTAGGGAGCCGCCGCCATTAAATCAAGAGAAGAAGAATAAAATAAAATAAAATATTATTTAATTATTAAAAGGAGGCGTTATTTCAGTCTATGGGTGACTGTCAATAGTAATTAAATGTTGTTTAAAATATTTATTTGGTTTCAAAATGTTTTTTATTGTTTCGTTCTCACTTTATTTTCTTATTTAAGTTTACAGTCATTGCACTACTACTACTTTTATGTCACTATATTAGTATCTTTTTATTTTTATTTATTTACTATTTTTTTAATGTTATTGTTATTTGTTTTATTTTTTGTTTATTTTTATTTATTTTTTGCTATTCCCAAAGGAAACTTAATGATGATAACCATGGGGAGAGGGAGAAAAAAAAGAAAAAGGTATGTTCATCTGTTTTGCTCTGTATTGTGGAAACAATCTGCCAATAAAAACAAATAGTAAAAAAAAAATGTTTTTTATTTTATTTTATTTACTTCCGGAAGTACTTAAACTCTCCAACATGTGATAAGCACGTGACCTGAGGATCTCTTTTAATAAGAATCAGAATCAGCTTTATTGGCCAAGTTTGAGCATGCCTGACAAGGGATTTGAAATAATAAATAAACAAATGTGGCACTTATTAAGATATATAAAAAAAAGTGAAAGGTGCAGCAGTATGAGGTAGACATAGTAATGACAGCTCTTAATAACACACACACACACACACATATATATATATATATATATATATATATATATATATATATATATATATATATATATATATATATAGATATAGATATAGATATATATAGATATATATGTATAGACCTTGAAGTCTGCACAAATAAAGATGATGATGATGATGATGATGATGATGATGATGATGATGATGATATACAATTTTTAAAAAGGTTATTGGAAGGTGCATTGCTACAGCATATGATTGTGTTATAATTACTGTTATTATTATTATTATTATTGTTATTATTGCACAGTGGTTGATTAATCTGAGACTCTATGAGTGATGAGAGTTCATCAGAGCAACAGCTTGGGAGAAGAAACTGTCTCTGAGTCTGCAGGTTTTGGCGTACAGAGCTCTGTAGCGCCGTCCAAGGGGGAGGATTGAGGATTTAATTGATTTGAATTAGATTCGTAAAGGGATGCAGTCATGTGCTCTGAAATCTAGAAAAAAAAACTGTTTTTTTTTCTTGGTCTTGGTCTTGATACTCTCTGGTCTTGGTAGTGTCTTGGTCTGTTTTCTTATTTTGTTTTTACATAGCGTTTTACATTTGTGCACTTTTATGGAGCTGCTGCTTAATCTCATTATATTATTATAATGACAATAAAGGCTTTCTATTCTATTCTATTCTATTCTATTCTATTGATACTCTCTGGTCTTGTTAGTGTGTTGGCCTTGAGGTTCAGCGTAGAACTTGGGGTGGGTTAAAAACACACATTTTTAACCCTATTTTTAACCCAAAATTTGGGTTAAAAAAAAAAAAAACACATCAGTAGAAGAGAGAAAAAAAATACAGTACTATTTCAAAGAAAATATAAAGAAAGGATGGGATTCCATAACTACCCAAGGCTTACATTTGCTTTAATTTATATAATATTATATAATATATGCTTTATTTCGAAAGTGACACCTCTTACTTGTTCACCTTTTCCTGTTTATGTCTGTGCATTATGAGTAGCTCCACGAGCACTTTTTTTTTAATTTTAATTTTTTTATTACTTTGTTTGACAATAACAATGAAAAACTCAGATGTTAACATAAGTACAACAGATTGAGAGAACAATCACACCTATTAAATTGAGATTGCATGAAGGGAAAGGAAGAAAATAAATAAATTAATATAAAAAAAAGAAAGAAAGAAAGAAAGAAAGAAAGAAAGAAAGAAAGAAAGAAAGAAAGAAAGAAAGAAAGAAAGAAAGAAAGAAAGAAAGAAAGAAAGAAAGAAAGAAAGAAAGAAAGAAAGAAAGAAAGAAAGAAAGAAAGAAAGAAAGAAAGAAAGAAAGAAAGAAAGAAGGAAAGAAAGAAAGAAGGAAAGAAAGAAAGAAAGAGGAAAAATAAATAAACGAATGAATGAAAAATGAGTACTTAAATCATAAATAAGGCAGGAAAATCCTATTGACAAGTACAAGGGGTTCAGGATAAATTGATAGTTGTAATCAGAGTATACAATTCGACTGCTCCTGTAATGTGTTCCACTGTAGGAGTGCGGTTGATGTAGGCAGAGAAACGACGGAGATTAATTCCTCTTTGGAGAGCACTCCATTTAATTAAATTAACACAGTGAATAATCAAAAACCACCAAAAAACAAACTCTTGCGCAGGTAAAGACGTGAACACCTCCGAGGTGTGTCTCTACTCTTAAAGTAGCACGTATAATTAAAGGGAAGAATATCCCTTGTAAAAGGAACAACAAGGCATTGTAACATGGGCGAGGTCGCCGTGAATTATAACTCTGAGAATTAACAATTGTCCTGTGTGTGTATATCCACCACACCACCACAATTAACGTAGTAAATGGTTTAAAAGAAAAAAAATGGTTTAAAAGATGACAAAACCTGTTTATGTTAGATTAATTCACTTTTTTTATATTAATATTAAGTTAGTACTCCATTCTTATATGTTGAGAAAGGTAAATGTAGCTGTATCTATTCTAGTCTTCTATTCTCAGACGCTCAGTGACGTCACATGCCGTGATTTGATTTGATTTTTGATTTTCATTTTGTACTTGTAAAAGACAACAATTAAAGAGAAGATAAGAAAACAAAACTAAGCAAACAAAAAACAACAAAACAAAGAATTTCATACTTTAACACTTAACATCTTAATTACATGTGCAAAAAGTAGTAGGAAGAAGTGTAAACTTATTTAATCCTACCGTCATTCACTAATCATTTATTAACACGTATTTATAATAACTAACTATACTATACTTATACTCACACACTGTACTCACACACTTACATACAAACACATAGTTGAGTATTTCTATATATTTGTACACACATGCCGATATAAATATACTTATTTACATTATACTATCTCTATATTAACTCCATCTGCTTTATATCGATATACAGGACTGTCTCAGAAAATTAGAATATTGTGATAAAGTCCTTTATTTTCTGTAATGCAAAAATGTCATACATTCTGGATTCATTACAAATCAACAGAAATATTGCAAGCCTTTTATTATTTTAATATTGCTGATCATGGTTTACAGCTTAAGAAAACTCAAATATCCTATCTCAAAAAATGTGAATATTCTGGGAATCTTAATCTTAAACTGTAAGCCATAATCAGCTATATTAAAATAATAAAAGGCTTGCAATATTTCAGTTCATTTGTAATGAATCCAGAATGTATGACATTTTTGTTTTTTTTTAATTGCATTACAGGAAATAAAGAACTTTATCACAATACTCTTTTCTGAGACAGTAGAAAATTTGCATATACATATATATATATATATATATATATATATATATATATATATATATATATATATATATATATATATATATATATATATATACACACATGCATACATACACATATAATTAGCTGCCCATTTCTGAACATAAGCTACCCGTTCACCCAATAGTAATTATATCAGGCCCCTAAAAGCTGCTAAACCCCTTCCTCTTTGTACCTTGTGAAAATCATGTTTTTATATTTGTTACTGGTTAATGTTCGGACATGGTTTTAATTCTGAATCCAAATGAACAAGCAGATGTTTTCTCTAAATAAACTTTGCAGATAAACAATCGGAGGTTTTTGCTTATGTAATATCCAGTCCTTTCCTGCAGTAGTCAGATGTAGAGGCCTCCTGTGGCCACTAGGGGGCGCCAAGCTACAAATTAAGCCTCGATATGTAGTATTCAGGAGGAATAACGATTAACTTTCTTCACCTGTTAATAAACACATTTAAATACTTTACTCCAATACACTAATTTATACCACAAATGTGCACTGCCTGCGTGGGAATTCAAAATGGTTTTCTTGGATATTTGTGTGTTTATAGTCTGAATTGAATTTGTCTCTTTCCCCAAATATGCAAGTTTATAAAGGTGCAATTTATGAATTTTTTTCCCACAAATTTACAACTTCATAATTCCACAAATATCATGCAAGTTAGCAAATTTATAATCGAATGTTGCATTTATTTAAAAAAAAAAGAGGTTTGGCTTGCAAATTAGCAATTTTCTGTTGCAAGTTAGAAAGTGAATCAAGTTTGCAAGTTCATAAAATCAAAAATTCTGTATATTGTATTCATTTTTTACGTTACTTTACTCCCTCTTCCTGCATCACATTTTTTTTATTTCCTTTTGTATCTTGCCTTATTCGTTCAACATTAAATTCATCTGGTTTTATGTCATGCAAAGTCTTCCTCTTCTTCATTTTGCTGGATAAAGTTCATTTTAAATATAGGTTTCATCTTGTTTAACTTTACTAGACAAATTAACCGGTCACTGGACATTGTTTATTGATATTTTGAATTGTGAAACTATTTATATTCACCTTAAAATAAGATAAACTCAATCTCGTTTTTGTTTTTTTTAATCACCTAGAGGTGACTCTTCTTTTCTTTTTTTCTTAGGCTCACATATCATACATTTTGCTGGATAAAGTTCATTTTAAATATAGGTTTCATCTCGTTTAACTATACTAGACAAAGAAACCAGTCGCTGGAGATTGTTTATTGACACTTTGAATTCATAATTCATTCACAAAGGTAAATGTAGCTGTATCTAATCTAGTCTTCTATTCTCAGATACTTAGTGACGTGCATGCTTTAAACATTAAATTGTTCTGGTTTTCTGTCATGCAAAGTCTTCTTCTTCTTCTTGATTTTGCTGGATAAAGTTCATTTTAAATATAGCTTTCATCTCGTTTAACTATACTAGACAAAGAAACCAGTCGCTGCTGGAGAGTGTTTATCTCCTCCAAGCAGCTAAATATAGCGGGGCCAAAATGTATGATATGTGAGTCTAAGAAAAAAAGAAAAAAGGTGTCACCTCTAGGTGATTAAAAAAAAACAAAAACGAGATTGAGTTTATCTTATTTTAAGGTGAATACATGGGTGCAGATCCCGGGGGGGACGGGGGGGACATGTCCCCCCAATTTCTGAAAAACATCAATTGCCCCCCCCCCCAATAAAAATACCCTAAATTATTCAAAATTGAGCAAATGTATTTTCAGACTTAAAGGTTGAATATGTAGAATATTTATTAAAAATATATTTCTAAAAAAATAATACATCCACGGTGCGTTTTGAGGTGTACAGAATGAAAGCAATGGGTCCTTTTTTTTTTTTTAGAACTGTTTACCACCATAACTGTGTTAAAACATGATAAGTTAGTTTAAACAACTTGTTTAGGGCTCCATATTTCATCCATATATCAATTGATCGTGCATAAAGTAGTCCCATAGGATAAAAGGAAGATGGTGAGAAGAATTTGAGATGAGTAGACACTACATAAAAACCCTTAAAATTATGAGTTAAGTAAGCAGTGACACACACTGTTGGCTGTTTAGGACAAATAAACAAGAACGGTAGGCACAATAAATGATTCCCTGTGCAGTATTTTTTGGCGAGCCTTTACCAATTTATGGCATGGTATGAGTTGCATATTGGCATAAAATTAAAAATTAAAATCACGTTGGTGTCCCCCCCAATCCTGACATCGGATCTGCACCCCTGGGTGAATATAAATAGTTTCACAATTCAAAAGGGTCAATAACAACCGGTGCAACTGGACTCCGGTGATGTAATGGAATGTAAACATGTAAACGATACACGCGTGTTTTCCTGTCGCTATATGTTTCAGACTCAGAAACAGGTCATTGAGCACCGGCAGTACTCGAGTTGAAATAAAAACGGTCAAAAATCACCCCCCCCTGTAAAACTGCCATCCCCCCTTTCCATCGCTTTTGTCATTTTATCAATGAATGTGGTTTTACTGCTATTTCAACATTTAGAGTCATCACCAGAAAAATAACACCAGAAAAATAACTTATTTGACAATTTTCACCTGTTTCAAGTCAATTTTCACTTGAAATAAATAGAAAAATCTGCCAGTGGAACAAGATTTATCTTCTCATTACAAGCAAAAAATTCTTGTTCCACTGGCAGATTTTTCTACTTATTTCAAGTGAAAATCTACTTGAAACAGGTTAAAATTGTTGTTTTTTCCAGTGATGAGTCTTGTTTTAAGTGTAATGAGATTTCTTTACTAAAATGAGACATTTTAACTAGAAATAAGACAAATATTCTTGTTAAGATTTTGAGTTTTTGCAGTGATCCATGTTACTTATCCTGTGAAGGACAGAGTCATATGGATAAGTTCAGAAAAGTGTTTTTTATTGTTGTGTTTTGATGTATTTGATGTAAGCCCAGTGGATATTTAAAGCTTACAGAAGGCTGCATTTAACTGCTGCTATGTCATTCCTGCAGTATTTCTGCAGGTGTTTTGGTCACTGCTATCATTTGTTATATATTATATTATTTGTAATCAGCACAAATGATCTGTCCCCATATGATAAAATCCACCACCCCCCTGATTTATTTTTACAACTTGAGTACTGAGCAACGTTGATGAAAACATGTCAGTCATTTATAAACACTGTAGAAAACAAATCAGCCCTGGAAATTTCCACTCAGATCACACGCCGGTAACAATACACGGACAGTGCATTTAAAAAAATAAAAGAAAGGAAAGAGAAGTCCGTGCCTACGTCAGAGGCGCCAGACCACGCCCACTAACGCCAGCCCGGCCCTGATTGGTCAGCTCGAAGGTGTGTCATCCCCCGTGACGTCACACACCGCATTATATAAAACAGGATGTAGGAGCCGGCAACTCTGGATTAGATGATCTAAGTTTAACAGCGCTTGAAACTTATCATTGTTGGGGTTTTTGTGAGTAAATTAGAAGAATATCAATTTCTCTACTCTTTTTTTGAAGATTTTATATATTTAAAGCAGATTTTGGCTAAAAACCCGCCCCTCCGCTGACGCGCACAGACATCATCAGTTCATCGCTGCTTCATTCATCCTCCGACCTCTGCAGATCTTGAAACCATGGCTTTGAGGGGACCGTTTTCTCGTCTTCTCAGGGCCCAGCTGGGCCACACGGGCCAGCAGAGCCGAGCCCAGTCCGTGGCGGTGCTGGGGGCCCCGTTTTCCCGAGGACAGGTACCAAATCTCCGAGACACGTGTCCTGTTGAACCATCTCCACGTTTTATTATCATCATGATCATTATTATTATTATTGTTTTATTATTATTGATATTTTTGTTATTATTATTATTATTAATAATAATTATTATTATTATTATGTTGTCTTTGTTAGAAACGCGCCGGCGTGGAGCACGGACCCAGAGTCATCAGAGATGCGGGGCTGATCGAGCGCTTATCCAGCCTGGGTAGGTGAAGGACGGGGATTGGGGGGGGGGGGGGGGTATTATGGGGTGTTATGTAACAGGATGAGCTTAAAACTTCCAAACACAGCTGGTTACATCCCCGGAAGACAGTTTAAATCCACGCATCTCGCGTGTCTAGTCATGCCGTGTTCCATTTGTCCTCGGAAGTCGGAATTTTCAACTGGAACGCCCCTCGAAGTGGGATTTCCTACTGGGAAAGTGGGAGAAGGGGGGTATTATGGGGTGTTATGTAAGGGGATGAGCTTAAAATTTCCAAACACAGCTGGTTACATCACCGGAAGACAGTTTAAATCCACGCATCTCGCGTGTCTAGTCAGATGGGGCGCTGACGCACAAGCGCCCGGGGACGTGGCTGAAGCCTGATTTATGGTCCCGCGTTACACCGACGTAGACCCTACGCCGATGGGGTACGCGGCGACGCGCAACGTACGGCGTAAGTCCTGCGTCGATTTAACGCGGAACCATAAATCAGGCTTGAGTCCCTCTCATCATGTAATCAGTGGACGCTGTCCTGGTTTTAGCAGAGCGGGGTTGCCAGGTCCGGGGGGGAGTAAGCCAGCAGTCCGAGCCCCCTTCTGGGTGAAAACCTCGTGGCTCCGGCCGATCAGACAAAGACCTGAGTCATCCGTGGAGAATCACACGAGGGAAATGAGTCAGGACCCGGGTGGAAACAACAGAAATACCACTCCTTTGGTTTGTCAGTTACTCATGAGCAGATAATCACAATCAGAAATAAGTTTAATGCCAAGTTTGTTAACACACACAATGAATTTGTTGTGGTGATTGGTGCAATACAAAGAGCAAATATATAATGACAAGAGAAAGTGTACAACATGAGGTTTGATCTGGTTTTCTGTCATGTAAAGTCTTCTTCTTCTTCTTCTTGATTTTCGTTTAACTATACTAGACAAAGAAACCAGTCGCTGCTGGAGATTGTTTATCTCCTCCAACCAGTACAAAGAGCAAATTTATAATGACAAGAGAAAATGTACAACATGAGAGAAAATGTACAACATGAGATTTTAAAGTGCCAGTGTCGTGCCAAAAAGTGATTTCCTGCCAGAATCTCATTTCTGTCCTGAAAATGGGTATTTTTACCTGCCAAAAATTGATTGAAGGCCAAATACAATTAATGAAAGGTTGTTTCTACCTAAATATGATTTGATCTCATTCTTGAGCTTCATAATACAAACACTAGAGCTCACAGGATTGCTTTTAACTCTTTTAAAGGACCATTACAAATCAAAATAGGCATTTTCACCTGCCAAAAATTGATTGAAGGCCAAATACAGTTAATGAAAAGTTGTTTCTGCCTAAATATGACTTGATCTCATTCTTGAGCTTCATAATCTGAAAATCTGACTTTTTAGCGCTATCGCTCAACGGGCTGCTGAAATCAGATTCTGGCAGACAATCACTTTTTGGCACGACACCGGATATGAGTCCATCCAAAGTTGACCAAGGATGTGCGTTAATGTAACGCAGTTATAGTACGCATCAAAAGACGTAACACAACCAAAAAAATATCCTTCCCTTGTTTGTTTTTTTATTTCACTTTCAGGTGAATGAAATGTGGTATAGAATACAACACCAAAAATAAACTGTCTTTCTTGCAAAAATATAATTCTTTGATTATTTGAATTTGTAACCAGTAACGAGGTGGAAGATATCAAAGTAACGAAGTAAAAGTATATTTTTTAACTTTCAAATGTAGTGAAGTAAAAGTAAAAGTCCTGATAAAAAAAAAAATGCAAGTAAAGTACAAATCCTCAAAAAGACTACTAGTGTAATGAAGTACATCTACTTTGTTACTATACACCTCTGCTCATGAGGCAGCCAGGGCATTTACCTTAAACGCAGCGTTGTTATGACAAAAAAGCGCCGGTGCACAAAGGGCCACCTCCAAGTTTTTTAGGGGCCCATGTCAGATTTTATTTGGGGTTTTCTGTTTTGCAAAACTTCAGTACGTTGAGGGATTTTTAAAGTCTGAATATTATACATACACAGAATAGAATAGAATACTTTATTGTCACTATACGTGGGTACAGTGGGATTAAAAGCAGCATCACCTTTACAGTGCAAACAGTGTCGAATCAATATACTGTAGTGAATGTTACGGACATAATTCACCTTGGTTATTAAGTGTGGTTCTACACACCGTTCATTATTAAATGCAGCATGTTGTCCTTCATGCAATGCCAAATTAATATGTTGCATGTAATTTACTGTCCGTAGTTATTTCATGCAACTATGACTGTTCAGGGATCGTGGTCCCTTTAAATGTGATGATGACGTGGAGTATGGGAAACTGTCTCCTCGATTTTCTGCAATTCCCACAACACAATATATACAAGAAATATAAAATGCATCACTTTGCCACACTTTAAGAAAAAAAAAACAGAAAACCTTTGCAGTATTTATCTCAGTGGATCAGCCTGTAGCCTTTGTGATGCCCTCTGAAGCCTAGTTTATGCTGCATTTTCATTAATTCGTGCCTGTTTGTGCATGTTGTTTCCGTCTCATACGTGCGTGGGTTGTGTATGTTATGAGAACAGACCACTGAATGAAAGTCTGCATATAAACGGACAGTTTTATGTTCTATTTATCACAGTTTTAGTCTCGTTGGGTGAACTACTTCCTCTCTTGTTTTTAAAGAAACAAAACCACATTGGGTTTCACTCGCTGCTCTGGTTTCACAAAGTGGAAACTAGCAGTGGGGGCATGCTGCCCTAAAAACTGCTCCAGCCAATCACTGGCGAGGGGGGGGTCGTCCATGCTCGTTCACACACAGTTGAGGTCACGGTGGGTCGTGTTTACTTGAAAAACCCCTGCAGGGTGGGGGGAGGGGGTCGAAGTGTTTGTGTTTTGTTGATATTTAGTTGCAAATAACATATGCAATAGCGTCCTGAAATTACTTACCCTACCTTTAAAGTAGAAGGCATGAAACATAAAAGTGAAGCTTGATGTAACTTTCAGGTGAGGTGATGTGAAATTAGTTATTTCCGTGTGTTAATGATAATAGTAATTGATAAATGAACCTTAATAAATACTGCATACTGACGCACTGCACGACTTACGCAACGGTCGGTGTATTAAAGACGCAAAACTTATCTCAACTTCTCACCCTGGACGATGCACCGTTGCCCTCAGAGCAATAAAAACAAGTTTTTATCCTGCCGCTGCAACAAAACTTAATCTACTATTAACTGATACGAAAGATTGGGTGCTATTTTTCATTATTTATTGGTTTTAATCAATCATTTGTTTTATTTTATGCGGCGTGTAAATGTTTTATATACCATAGGCAAGGGAAGTTTATTTGTATAGCACAATTCAACATAAGGTAAATCAAAGTTCTTTACATCAACATTAAAAGCGGCAAGACACAATTAAACAGTAGATAACAAATAAAATGATAAGAAAAGAGGTCAAATGATAAAAAGCACAAGTTGTTAAGAAGTAAGGGCAGTAGATCCAGCAGGTACATCTCATTCTTACAATGGCAAGAATTACATTTCTATACGGTCAAAACGTACAAAGACCGGGTCAAATACAGTATTATAAAAGTAATCTGTAACAATTTGTACGGTGAATTAAACCAATTTGACAATTCTATGCCACAATGCCTGTTTCCAGGTCTTATTTCACACAACTGACGAGAATTATGTTTCTATGCGGTCAAAATGTACAAAGACCGGGTCAAATACAGTATTACAAAACAAAAGCAATCTGTAAACTATAGTATTTATCTATTTATTGTTTAGCACCGACTGATGGCACTTTTAGTTTCGTTGTTATATAACAGTGACAATACAGATCTAATCTTGCTCTAATGTGGCAGTATCGGCTGCTTTTTAATTACTTTAATTACTAGAAACTTCTTTGTCGTCTCACGCTCTAAAAAATGCCTGAATATTATTTGAAAAGCAGAGATTTACGTCTCGTCTGAGGCTATGATTACGATCGGCAGGGCTACACGTACAGTACATTAACACTCACTGCTAAACATATTGTGCAGGTATTTTCAGTACGTACATAACGCCCAAAAAATGTGTGTAACGTGTTCCTGCACGCTGCGATCACACTGCCAACCTGGCAACCCGGCTGCAGGGGTGGAGGAGCCCTGGCATGAACCTGAAAGATGAAGCCTGGGCTGAAAAGAATCCCCTCTTTTCATTTTAACGATCCTGGCAGCGAAGCGGCCTCGTAATGAAAGAGGGGAAGAAACGAGCGGCGGTGAGCGGTGATATGAGGACAGACCGGTGCTGGAAACGTCAGCCCAGACTGCTTACAGTACTGGAGAGAGACTATAAATATGGGAGAAACATAACTTCTTCTTCGTGTTTAGCTGTAAACATTAGGTGGAGGAAGGGTCTCAAACGGTCGGGTCATGTACGAGTCAGCAGCTGTCATGCAACCGAGTCACCGCGTTACATAACAGCAGAGACTGTATTAGAACAACAGGACAAACCCTCCGTGATGTCACTGGAGAGATTTCTGAAGCCTCCCTTTCCGCATACTTGCAGCACAGGGCCGGGAACTGGTATTACATAACGCTGATTCTTACCAAATCTGCGGGCGAACAGTGGCAACAGGAACCCGGCGAGATAAAACACACTTTTGTCAACGATAAATGGCTTTTTC
This sequence comes from Cololabis saira, assembly GCF_033807715.1. Lineage (NCBI taxonomy): Eukaryota > Metazoa > Chordata > Actinopteri > Beloniformes > Belonidae > Cololabis > Cololabis saira. The sequence continues at coordinate 35,505,743 of NC_084602.1, forward strand.
TGTAGGAAGGAGCATTTTATCTTTACCTTAAGCTTCATTGAGTGCGTTTACATGGGAAGTTTAATTCCTCTTTAATTCAGAATTAAAATTAAATCCGATTTAAAATGAGTAAAAATTACCATGTAAACACCTAATTCTGAATGAAAATGGCCATTCTGAATTAAACTTAATTCCGAAGTAAGTGGCTGGTTTATTCCGATTTAAAATCCGAATAGAATAATTCAGCGATCATGCACTGCAAAACCCCAAAATCTTAAGAATATTTGTCTTATTTCTAGTTAAAATGTCTCATTTTTAGTCAAAAAAATCATAACACTTAAAACAAGACTCATCACTGGAAAAAACAACAATTTTCACCTGTTTCAAGTAGATTTTCACTTGAAATAAGTAGAAAAATCTGCCAGTGGAACAAGATTTTTTTGCTTGTAATGAGAAGATAAATCTTGTCCCACTGGCAGATTTTTCTACTTATTTCAAATGAGAATTTACTTGAAACAGGTGAAAATTGTCAAATAACAAATAACATTTTCTGGTAATGACTCGTTTTAAGTGTAATGAGATTTTTTGACTAAAAATGAGACATTTTAACTAGAAATAAGACAAATATTCCTGGTAAGATTTTGAGTTTTTGCAGTGTGTATCCACTCATTCTGCTTTAAATTAATTCCGGTCTTTCTTTCTGCTCGTTCCCTCGCCCGTCTGTCTCCATGACGCTTATATTCCGCGCTGGGCTGGTTTTCCAAACAAAGTTTCAAGATGGCAGCACGCAGTAAACGCTGGTCAAGAGCAGAGACCATTTATTTAATAAATAGCTTGGAGGACCTGGAAATAATTAAAAGAACAGATGGCACCCCTCTAAAACCGCTGACTGAACAGAGGAATGAAGGCGGGAGGGAAGAAGAAGCTTTTGTTCTGTATCTCTGTGGTATTTTAACCAAAACATTAGGAAACTGTCAACCTTTCACAAATAGTCACAGCCAAGAGAGACTAATTAGGGATCTGCTGCAGCTGTGTGAATATATATTATATTTATATATACAAAACAAAAACATCCCCATTTTATTGCTTATATTTTGTCAAGTTATTAAAGTGGAACGATATGAATGAGCTATTTCAATGTAAAAACAAGATCAAGGTCAAGAGTCTTGTCCTTAGTCCAACGTTACAACAACAAAGGTTTTTATTGGAGCAATATATCTTTATTATTCTGTGGAATAGGTGTAACTTATCCTCCTGTATGAGATAAAAGTTCTACAAATCAGGACTGAATGAGACAAACAAAACAATAAAAACCTTCAGATAAGAAATGAAGTTAGAAAACAATGTTTTGTTGTTGGTGAATGTTACGTAAAAAGAAAAAGAGTTAACAGTTTTAATTATCACCATTGAGTTTTCTTTTTTGGCTCATTTCTGACACGATGACAGTTTTAATTAATATCACCAGCTTAACAAAAACATTTTATTTACAGTACAGACCAAAAGTTTGGACACACTTCCCCATTTGTTAGAATGAGAAGGTGTCCAAACTTTTAGTCTGTACTGTAAATTAATCAAGTAACAAGTTAAGCAAACGCAACAGGAATCTCCAAACCATAATACTTTTGTGTTTTTATCTTTACTTTCTTGCTAAAAGTTCTCACGTGAAAGGGGTTGGGTATCCCCCCCACTCACAGCCATTTCCCCCGGTATAAAGTGTACCGGGCCAATCAGATATTTAAAGGGACCCTTTTCTTCCATGTTTTCTGATTTTTGTACAATGTTGAAATTTTATTTCGAACATGAAACAGTAGTGAATACAAAAGAAAACAATAATAATCCATAATAAATAAATGTCAATAAGAAAACACAACAAAAATATAAATAAAAACATGCATCCACCATAATTAACATACGGTACTCGAAAAGGAGTAGGAAGAAGTAAAAACTTATTAAATCATATCCCCTATACTATATTTCATTGCGATCAAAATTGATTTAATTTCTATACAAAAAACAAAAAAATCAATAATAATACATCCTCACACCTATATACACGGATATAAATATACCCATTTATAAATTAATATATCAGTATCAACAATATACAAAAGAAAAGAAAACAAACAATTATAAATAAAATACTCCATTATTTGTTATGCAGAATATTTTCATTGTAGTTTGATTTTGCTGAATCTTGAAGTTTAATGTTTCCTTAAATCATACCCTCCCTCTCTTTCATAAAACAGTTTCTGTAAGTGATTTGGTAATAAATTGTTCCTGGCTTTGTATAGAAATTGTGCTGTTTGGAATTCTACCATATCATAACGTTTTGTTATTTTAGATTTTACAAATAATAGATTGGTGTGTTCAAGATAACCGGCCTTGTGAATTATTCTGATGGATTCTTTTTCTGTATGAATATTCTCCCTGTTAGCGTTGGTCTCTGCAGGTCTGTCAAAGTTAAGCTCGTTTAAAGTTACATTAGCTGCAGAAATACTCCAGTCAGAGGGACCAAACATTACAATAAGATGCTGAAAAAGATCTTTAAGTGCATAAATGGTCAGGGATCCTCCTGGCGGTGACCTGGCGTTACCTCGGCGGCGACGGAAGACGATACGGCCAAACACCTGAAACTAAACACTAACCGAGCCATTGATTCTCGTAATCTTCTGTCAGAGAGCCGCTATCGGTTTCCTCAAACGGTTTCAATAAAAGAATAAATAAGCAGCCTAATAAAATAATAATCCGTGGGCTTTTATGGCAGATATCAGCGTGTTTACGTGTATAAATACCTGGGACACATAATCACTGATGACATGACAGATGATGAAGATATGAGTAGACAGCGTTGTATTTTATATATGCAGGCTAATTTGTTGACCAGAAGATTTTCCTGGTGTTCAGAGAGGGTGAAAGTGGGTCTTTTTAGGGCTTACTGTCCCTTTTTATACTGAACCCTTATGGATTAAAGTTAAGAAGGCCAGCATCCATAAATTACAGGTTACGTACAACAATTGTCTGCGTATTTTGCTTGGGAAACCAAGATGGTCTAGTACAGGGATCGGCAACCCGCGGCTCTAGAGCCGCATGCGGCTCTTTAGCGCTGCACTGGTGGCTCCTGGAGCTTTTTCAAAAATGTTTGACCTTTTTTTCTTCTTTTTTTTTTCCTTTCTTTTTTTCTTCCTTTTTTCTTTCCTTTTTATCGCGCCATTTCGACTTTTTTCTCGACATTGACTTTTTTCTCGAGATTGTACTTCAACATTAACCTCGACATTTTGACTTTTTTCTCGAAATTTCAACTTTTTTCTCGACATTTCGACTTTTTTCTCGAAGTGCATAATGAAAAAAAAAATGTCCCCCCAGTTATAACTAATATAGATACATGCAGCATGTGCTGACTTCATTCTAAGGCTTATACAAGACTTTTCATTTTTTGCGGCTCCAGACATATTAGTTTTTTGTGTTTTTGGTCCAATATGGCTCTTTCAACATTTTGGGTTGCCGACCCCTGGTCTAGTGCAAGTGAACTCTTTTGTTATAACTTTTCATGCTCTTTTGAGGCGATTGATGTTCAAATTCATATGTCGACTTAATAGCTCTTGTAATGCCATTATTATGAAGTTAACCAACCCAGTCCTCAGTGCTGTAAGATACCAGTCTGCTCTGTGGAAACACTGGTATGACTGTCTTTTTTAAATATTGTTGTACCGTATGTTTGTTTGTCTTTTTTAATGGACCTGAGTCTGAATAAAAAGATTGATTGATAGATCGATATAACCAGTACTGGAGTTGAGGGGGGATGAGGGGAGATGGCATCCCCCCCTGAAATAAAAATGGTCCAAATCATCCCCCCTGTAAAACTTTCCATCCCTTATGTCATTTCATCAATGAATGTGGTTTTACTGCTATTTCTATTATCATCAGAAAAATAACACCAGAAAAATAACTTATTTGACAATTTTCACCTGTTTTAAGTACATTTTCACTTGAAATAAGTAGAAAAATCTGCCAGTGGAACAAGATTTATCTTCTTATTACAAGCAAAAAAATCTTGTTCCACTGGCAGATTTTTCTACTTATTTTACCGTAAGTGAAAATTTACTTGAAACAGGTGAAAATTGTCAAATAACAAATAACATTTTCTGGCAATGAGTCTTGTTTTAAGTGTAATGAGATTTCTTTACTAAAATGAGACATTTTAACTAGAAATAAGACAAATATTCTTGTTAAGATTTTGAGTTTTTGCAGTGATCCATTTTACTTATCCTGTGAAGGACAGAGTCATATTGATAAGTTCAGAAAACTGTTTTTTATTGCTGTTTTGATGTATTTGATGTAAGCCCAGTGGATATTTAAAGCTTACAGAAGGCTGCATTTAACTGCTGCTATGTCATTCCTGCAGTATTTCTGCAGGTGTTTTGGTCACTGCTATTATTTGTAATATATTATATTATTTGTAATCAGCACAAATTATCTGTCCCCATATGATAAAATCCACCATCCCCCCTGATTTTATTTAATTTTTTACAACTCGAGTACTGGATATAAGGGCTGTAAACTTGGCTCAGAGTGAGGTGAACCTGCAGCTGAATCGTCCCGCTAAAGGCTAAAGGTAACGGGCCGTCCTGAGGTCGGTGCGGTAACCGCCACGGCCGGCGGGGTTCACGTTTCCAGGGGGAGGAACTCCACGTGGAGAACCGCCCCCCTGGATGGAGGATGGAGGGTTTGAGTAACGTTCCTGGGCCTTGTGTCAGCTCTGCAGCCACGTGGCTGAGGCTGAAACCTGAGCAGGTCCGGGCCGGGAACAAGTGGAAACTGCTCCGTCACTAATGTTCCACTGGAACTTAACCGGGTCTTAACCCTGACCGACCACCAAGGTCACACCAGTCCATGACTGCGTTTACATGCAGTCAACAACCCCCTTTTCTAACCGGAATAGTAGCAATAACCCGGTTTTGCATGGGCATGTAAACGCCAATAACCCCTTTCAATAACCGGAATTTGCTCATATTCAGGTTTTTAAAAAACTCGAATATGACCCCTGGGTTACTCCTTTTAAAACTCGAATGTTTGGTCATGTAAACGACTAGCGGGATATTACAGATAAGAAGAGTATTAGGGCCAAAAATTATATTTTAGAGGAGGAAGATTTTTTTTTCATTATGCACTTTGAGAAAAAAGTTGAAATGTTGAGAAAAAAGTCGAAATGTTGAGAATAATGTTTAAATACAATTTCAAGAATAAAGTTGAAATTTTGTGAATAAAGTTAAAATTTCACCTTTTTTCTCAACATTTCAACTTTATTCACGAAATTTTGACTTTTTTCTCAAGATTTCGACTTTTTTCTCGAAATTGTATTTCAACATTAATCGCAGCATTTCGACTTTTTTCTCGACATTTCAACTTTTTTCTCAACATTTCAACATTAATCTCGACATTCCGACTTTTTTCTCAACATTTCAACTTTTTTCTCGGAGTGCATAATAAGGTGAAATTTTTAGAATAAAGTCAACCTTTTGAGACTATAACAAACGCATGTGACTGTCTTTACAAAATGCCTCGTAGGCCTATAGATGAACTGGTGAAACTGTTTCTCGAAATTGTATTTCAACATTAATCTCGACATTTAAACTTTTTTCTCGACATTTCGACTTTTTTCTCGAAGTGAACAATAAAAAAAATCTTCCCCTCTCTTCATATTTTTTCTCCTGCCTGGCCCTAATACTCTCCCGTAGATTACACCGTATATCAGCATCACTGAAATGGACCTGATGCTTAATCAATCACAACGATATGCAAATATTATTCATATATTTATTCAAACAAGGCCGTTATAAACACAAAACTGTAATTAAATACAGACACATGCAGATGCACCAAAACATTAAATCAGATGCAAAATACAAATAGTTTACAAAACTGTATATTAACCAGAGGAAGAACTGCTGATCACCAGATTCTGTCACTTTGGTGCAACGGACTCTCAGTTATCAGAATCCGAGACCTGGAGAGACCGAGACAAGACCACATCTATATGTTACCTCTAGCTCAGATTATGGAACATCATAACATTTCCTACCATACTTATGCCGATGACACACAGCTCTATATTTCAGTGTCACCACATGACTATAGTCCCCTACTCTCGTTGAGTCTGTATTCATCAATTATTGACTCAGACCTGAACTTTTTTTCTTTTTTTTGTCTTTATTTCGGTCAATTATACAAGTTATTTTACAAAACAAAATGGAAAAAGTAAAATAAACATTGCTTTCGCCGCAAAGGTGTAGGCTGAAGCCGCAGTTTATACCCTTTTCTCTTGTGATCAGCTTAAATCAGAAACATTAGCATTAATCCGTGGAAACAAACAATGCATAAAGAAGACAAAAAATAAACAAGACAAAATATTAAAATTGACGTTTCACATTCTACAATGTTTTTGATAATATACTTTATAGTTATAATGTTTTTGATAATATACTTTATAGTTATAGTGTTTTATATTTATTTACAATATTTTCTTTAAACATTTTCTTAAACTTGTAGATGGAATTGCACATTTTTAGGTCGTTGTCACAACTATTCCATATTTCTCTTACCTTAATTGATGTCCATCTTTTTTTAATATTAGTTCTTACTGTCGTCATCTCAAACATGAGTTTCCCCCTCAGGTCATAGCGGGTTTCTTTTATTTGGAACAAATCCTGAATGCAGTTTGGAAGCAGTTTTTGCTGGGCTTTAAAGGCAAATAAAACCGTTTTCTGCTCTACTATATCATGGAATTTTAGAGTATTATATTTAATAAAGAGATTATTTGTTGGTTCATAATAGTCAGATCTACAGCCATCTAAAGTTTATCACTAAATCTGCCTATTACCACCTAAAAAAACATTACTAGAATTGTAATTCATGCATTCATTTTCAGTAGGTTGGATTGTTGCAAAGGCATCTTTACAGGCCTGAACCCAGACCGGTCTGGAGACCTACAAGTCTGGTATCCGTGAACCCGATCGTTGGTTCTGAGTGTCTCTCTCTCTCCGTTTCCCCTCAGACTACTCGGTCCACGACTTCGGTGACCTGAGCTTCAGCCACCTGGAGCAGGACGAGCCGTACATGGACGTGAAGTTCCCCCGCTCCGTGGGCGGGGCCAACCAGCTACTGTCGGGGGCCGTGAGCCGAGCCGTGGGGGCCGGACACACCCTGGTCATGCTGGGGGGAGACCACAGGTCAATATCTATTCTTTAAATGATTTTATACCTTGGTGTGATGAAGCCTTCCTTCAAATTAATGTTTCTAAAACAAAACAGGTTTGCATTGATTTTTAGAGTGCGTTTACATGGGAAGTTGAATTCCTCTTTAATTCAGAATTAAAATTAAATCCGATTTAAAATGAGTAAAAATGACCATGTAAACACCTAATTTCGAATGAAAATGGCCATTCTGAATTAGACTTAATTCCGAAGTAAGTGGTTTTATTCCGATTTTAAATCTGAATAGAATAATTCCACGATCATGTTTACACTCATTCCTCTTTAAATTAATTCTGGTCTTTCTTTCTGCTCGTTCCCTCGCCCGTCTGTCTCCATGCCGCTTATATTCCGCGCTGGGCTTGTTTTCCAAACAAAGTTTCAAGATGGCAGCACGCAGTAAACGGTGGTCAAGAGCAGAGGCCATTTATTTAATAAATAGAAATAATTAAAAGAAAAGGTGGTAGGAAAGATCAAAATTTTGAACTTTTCAAAGTCTAGCGGCTACACTCCAAAAACTCAAAATCTTACCAGGAATATTTGTCTTATTTCTAGTTAAAATGTCTCATTTTTAGTAAAAAAAAAATCTCATTACACTTAAAACAAGAGTCATTACCAGAAAAATAACTTATTTGACAATTTTCACCTGTTTCAAGTAGATTTTCAAAAGAATTTTTTTTTTTCCAGTGATGAGTCTTGTTTTAAGTGTAATGAGATTTTTTTTTACTAAAAATGAGACATTTTAACTAGAAATAAGACAAATATTCTTGTTGAGATTTTGCAGTGTACAAATCCAAAAAGGATGCTAATAATGTGGTCCTCCATGTTGTTGCTAATGGAGAAGTTTGTTTTCTTCCAGTAGACGTAAATACGTAAAGACGTCCGCCCCCCCTATCCAATCAGAACCTTCCCAACCCAGACCTTAAGCGGAATAGGATAAAGCCGATCAAACTTGTTTTCCATGTAAACCTCAATTCGGAATTTGTATTTCCATGTAAACTTGAAAGAAAATGGTTTAATTCTGAATGATTTAATTTGGAATAATTAATTCCGAATTAAAAAACATCATGTAACCGTGGCCATTGTAGTGTTCTTCACAACACAGTGGGGCTATTTTTACTGGATAATATGCATTTCTGATTAATTAAAAACTACATGAAATAGGTTGTACATTCCTCTTTCATATTTACATTATTGGTAACCGTTTTATAAAAGCAATACATCACTTCAGGGCCGTGATATACGCTCATTATATCACTCCGCGTTAATGTCTGAACGTGGCTGTATGATGAATGTGTGCTGAATGATTATATCTGTTGCAAACCTAATCGTCCTTCAAGGGACAAATGAATAAAGTGAATTGAAGTATCTGGGATCAGGGCGGGTGTACGAGCTGCTGGCTGGTTGTTTCTAAAGTTCCTCCTCTTCCACAGCCTGGCCGTGGGCTCCGTGAGCGGCCACGCCCGCCAGTGTCCAGACCTGGGGCTGATCTGGGTGGACGCCCACGCAGACATCAACACGCCCATGACGTCGCCGTCGGGGAACCTGCACGGCCAGCCGGTGGCCTTCATGCTCAAGGAGCTGCAGGACAAGGTGAGAATCACGCCTCATGAGTCACCGCCGTCGCTCGAGTTACTGTAAACCGTTATCTCACTCCCTGAAATGACAGAGCATTCTGTCTGATGTGAAGGAAAAAACCCAAATGCCACAGTATTAGGCCTGTGTTGAAAAAAAGTTTCCAATTCTAAATCGATTTTTTTTTTCATCATTACATTACAACTTTTGCTATTTTTTTGTTTATGCCCAAAAAAGGAATGTTTTGTTGGACACAAGAATAACTTGTGTCATGTTTTTGCCGTTAAATATGTTTAAAAGGTATGAAAACATTACAGTTTTCAGTTATAATCGCATAAATTGTCTATATTTCATTGCTTTATATACTGTCTTGGGGTTATATTTGCGTTTTTCTCATTTTTCTTCCGACGAAATGAGGGCCTTTTTGCCCCCCTAAACGTGCCCCAAAAGTCACCAAATTTTGCACCAAGCCAGGCCTGGAGAAAAATTTGATATTTAACGGTTTGCATTAATGGGCGTGGCCTAATGGCTCAACAGCGCCCCCTAGAAAACTTTGTGCCTCAAGCCCCACAATACGGTTTGACGTACATGCACGAAAATCGCTACACACCTGTATCATGTCACAACTTAAAGGAGCTTGAGGCCGGATTGAGGCAGAATTTATGAAAAAAATTTGTATACGTTTTAAGTTTTCTAGTAATAATGTCAGATGAAGCGTTCCAAACCCAAAAGAATGATTCCTCTACCGTATCTCTCCTTTGCCTTGAACAGGCTGTGTGCTGCAAAATGTGCTGCAATTTGGTCCCGAATTTCCCGCACTGGGCTGCGGATGTGACGTCACATGACGCTGCATGTGCGTTCTCCCCGTTCTCCCGTGCCGGCTTCGCTGTTGGCTGCAGTACCCCCGACGGCCGTCGTGGTGAAGGGTGGCGTTAGAGAGTCTCATTTTTTAAAAGGAGCCTCAAGCTCCTTTTAAAGAAAAGTCTCTTGGCGCCATGGCCGAAACCGAACAGGAAGTCGGCCATTTTTAATTAATCGTGTAATTTTAGCGCAATTTATGCCATTTTCACATGTCGTACTTTAACGAACTCCTCCTAGCAGGATCGGCCGTTCGACATAAAACTCGCTCAGGAGACACAAAAGACGTTAACGATGAGTTTAAACTTCAACGTTAAACAGGAAGTGATACTAGTAGCTGATTGGTCGATATTTGATAGATCCTACTTTCTGCCATAACTTTTGAATGGTTTGACATAAAAAGTCATGGGTGGTGTCATCGGAATTCGTTTTGAGTCCTTGAACTTATTTGGTGAAAATTGCACGTGCGAGGACCCGTTCATCGCTGCTTGCAGCTTTAATTATTATTGTTGTTTTTAGCGTCATATTCACGTGTTTATCTGTGCTCCCCCTCAGATGCCAGGCATCCCCGGGTTCCAGTGGGTGAAGCCGTTCCTCTCCTCCAGAGATCTGGTCTACATCGGCCTGCGGGACGTGGATCCCGGCGAGTAGTAAGTTCCACGGCTCGACTCGTCCGTTTGTTTGAGCGTGTCTGAGGTGTGGACCCGTGAAACGTAACCCTGTATGTTCCCCTGCAGTCACCTCCTGAAGGACCTGGGTATCCAGTACTTCACCATGAGAGACATCGACCGGCTGGGCATCCAGAGGGTCATGGAGGTCACGCTGGACCACCTGCTGGCCAGGTACGAACAACACTCCTACTTTGAAGGTTATCCAGCAGTGTCTGGAGCTGCCATTCACCCTGTCATGGCACTCGTGGGTGAATCAATAGGCAATGCAAGTTTATTTGTATAGAACGGGGATCGGCAACCTGCGGCTCTTTAGCGCCGCCCTAGTGGCTCCTGGGGCTTTTTCAAAAATGTTTTACCTTTTTTTTTCTTCTTTTTTTTTCATTTTTTCTCTTAATTTTAACCCTTTTCTCGACATTTCGACTTTTTTTTTTTAGATTGTACTTCAACATTAATCTCGCCATTTCGACTTTGTTCTCAAAATTTTGACTTTTTTCTCGACATTTCGACTTTTTTCACGAAATTTTGACTTTTTTCTCTGCATTTCGACTTTTTTCACGAAATTTTGACTTTTCTCAACATTTCGACCTTTTTCTCAAGATTGTACTTCAACATTAATCTTGACATTTCGACATTTTTCTCTAAATTTGGACTTTTTTCCCGACATTTCGACCTTTTTCTCAAGATTGTACTTCAACATTAATCTTGACATTTCGACATTTTTCTCTAAATTTGGACTTTTTTCCCGACATTTCGACCTTTTTCTCGAAGTGCAGAATGAAAAAAAAATCTTCCCCCAGTTATAACTAATATAGATACATGCAGCATGTGTTGCCTTCATTCTAAGGCTTACATGAGACTTTTCATTTTTTTGCGGCTCGAGACATATTTGTTTCTTCTTTTACATGATGTTCTCTTTCAACATTTTGGGTTGCCGACCCCTGGTATAGAACAATTCAACACAAGGTAATTCAAAGTGCTTTACATCAACATTAAAAGCGGCAAGACACAATTAAACAGTAAATAACAAATACAAATTAAATAAAATGATAAGAAAAGAGGTAAAATAATAAAAAGCACAAGTTGTTAAAAAGTAAAGGCAGTAGAGTACAGCAGGTACATCTCATTCTTACAATGTCAAGAATTACGTTTCTATACGGTCAAAACGTACAAAGACCGGGTCAAATACAGTATTACAAAAGTAATCTGTGCCGATTTGTGCGGTGAATCAAACCAATAAACAATATTTCCCTCAGGAGTCGCAGCAATATAATATAATGTGTGTCTGTGTGTGTATATATATATTATATATATATATATATATATATACACACACACACACACACACACACACACACATACATACACATACATACATATGTATGTGTAAATAAATATAAATAATATAACTGAATGGATCAGTGATACGTTTGATTGACATGGCATTTATTCCCCACGTAGAAACTATACAGTTTGACTCTGAATAAGATGTCTAGCATGACCACTGTGGAGTTTTGGAGGTTGTTTTTTTGGTTTTTGTATTATTTCCTGTTTTGAGGGTTTGTTGTCACGTTTCTTTTTTACCTGGTCCTGCAGGAAACAGCGAGCGATCCACTTGAGCTTTGACATCGACGCCTTCGACCCGTCTCTGGCTCCGGCCACGGGAACCCCGGTGAACGGAGGGTTGACCTACAGGGAGGGAATCTACATCACAGAGGAGATCCACAACACAGGTACCACCAGCTTAAAGTCTGTTACGGTTTATCCAGAAAATCTGTAGCTCCCGGCTGCGTGGGTTCAATCGAGGACACGAGCAGCGGCGAGTTCAGGCAGAACCAGCAGCATGATCAGCAGGTTTCTGTCTCCTCTGGGCTCCAGCGAGAACCAGCCTAATTACAGATCTGCTACAGATCTGTCAAATTACAGTTTACAGTTTTATCTGTACCGAAGTCAGACTTTTTCTAGCCTCTAGACTTCTTACTTCCTTTACTCTCTCATGAGTCTGGCCCCTCTGGGTTCGAGGGGGCGGTACCAGTGAAATGAGGGGAAACTGTCTCTCTGCGCCAGTAGATGGGAAGTCGGATAAATTTAGCATATGATGTAGGCACAGAACCAAAATCTTTTTGGGTAGCTAACGTTAAACAGTCAAATCATAAAGTTCAGTGTCCTCATCACTTTTATCTCTACAACAAATCCTGCCTTGAAGTCGGACCAAGCGTCAAGACTTTTGTATGCCTTCAAGCTTTGCTTCGTGTATTTCCCAGGCATAGAAATGAAGTACCGTTTTTTTCTGGATTTTCTGGACTATAAGCCGCACCTGCATACAAGCCGCATCCACTCTATTTAAAAAAAAAAAAAAGATATGCAAGCAGCAGATATTTATGTTGTTAGATTAGATATTTACTACATGTACAGAAGGATTTTGAACTGTAAATGATGTACATGTTTGTACCTAAATAGATCATTTCCTAAGTGTCTTTTAACACGGCAGCAACTTTGCTGATTAAAACGGGACAGAACCAAGAGAAAATAACCGCTATTTATTTATCTATTTATCTGTTTGAAATCTGCTTCTACGTACTTCTATCTGCTAAAGAAGAAGTAGAGTATTCTTTTTTTTTTTTTTTTTAAATATTTTTATCCCGGTTTTTTCCCATTTTTACCACCCTGTGCTCCTACCTACTGACAGTCCTGGGCATTGCTCCCTCTACCAACCCCGGGAGGGCCCTGCACTGAGCTCAGGTCTCCTCCTTAACCTGAGGAGTGAGCAGGCCGCATCTTTTCACCAGACAGGGTGGGGTTTCTCCGGCCGAACGTAGCGCGTGGAAGGATCACGTTATTCCGGCCGGATCCTCCCCACCCCATCTGGCGCCCCGGTTGGCCAGAGGGGGCATGTATAGCCCAGGACTGTGTGCATGTTTTTGTGAGGGTAGCTCACACTAGCTACCCAAGGGAACACGGGGAGAACATGCAAACTCCACACAGAAAGATCCTTTCGCCAACCCCACCCATGGTGTGGGCACTGAAGTCATGGGGGAACTAACACGCACTTCAGCGCCCACAGCGTCGGTGGGCGCTGAAGTAGAGTATTCTTCTTTGCATTTATTTTGTCTTAGTTTTGATTCTAATTCCGGTTAGCACTCCCCCTGAGCGGTGGAAGAAAAATCCACAGAATAGCTGCACCTTTGTATAAGCTGCATGGTTGAAAACCTATGAAAAAAGTAGCGGCTTATAGTCCAAAAAATATGGTACATATAAATATCAGGAAACTGGATTCGTGGCCAAATATTAATGTCCATGGACCACTGGTTCTTGGTAACTGTACCAAATATTAATGTCCATGGACCACTGGTTCTTGGTAACTGTACCAAATATTAATGTCCATGTACCACTGGTTCTTGGTAACTGTACCAAATATTAATGTCCATGGACCACTGGTTCTTGGTAACTGTACGGGTCACTGTCAAGTCCAACTGACGCTAATTTAAGCTGATAATCGGCTGTTATTCCGTCTTCTCCACTAGTTGCAGCTGTTTTTGCCACTCAGTGCGAGTTAGGGGGCTGGTCCAGTGGGGAAGTGACGTCAATGCATACCCTCTATATGAGAATTTTAGAATCGGAAAATCGACGTTTTTCAACACAGGCCTCCGTCTAACCTTTCCCCCTTCCTCAGGTCTGCTGTCGGCCATGGACCTGGTGGAGGTGAACCCGGTTTTGGGCGCCAGCCGCGAAGCCGTGGAGGCCACGGCGTCCCTGGCGGTGGACGTGATCGCGTCGTCGCTGGGCCAGACGCGGGAAGGCGCCCACGCCTCGGCCGACGGCATCCCGGCCCAGAAGAAGGACACGGAGCAGCTCTGCCTCTGAGAGCGCCGGCCCGCCGACGGCCCGACCATTCCACCGCTTCACCCCTCCCCGTTAGCCTCGGCCGCGGACGCCACGGAGAGACACCTAGGCGGAGGTTTCCCGGCGGCGCGCCGAGGCGTGGAACTAGAAGCACTTATAGATGGTATTAATCACTGATGTGTGTGTCGCTACCAGAACACGACCCGTCCTGCTGCTGCACGCGTCTCGTGAGTTCGGCCTCAGAGGCGTGAAAAGGTTTGACGTCTTGCCGTTTTTTCCCCCCCCGCCGGCGGTCCGGTCCAGTGCCGACCGGACCAGACCGGTTGGAACCGGTTGGGGGCGGAGCCAGTTAGATGAAGACTAGAAAAAAACGTCACCTTTCATCCTCGGACCAGTTGTGGTTACTGTAATTTTTGTTTTAGAGTTTACTTTTGTATTTTTACTTTGGATTGACCAGGACATGCACGAGAATACACGTGCATGAATGTTTTAATGCATCATTAAATAAAATGTAAAAGAAAAAAAAAAACCTTAAAAAAAAGAAGGGAAAAATCCAGTTTGCGCTGAAATAATGACGATAAAAAAAGAAAACTTGAGCTGGTTGTTGTTCTTTATCTGACGACATTAAAGAGATTTTATGTAGCTTCTTTGTTCCTCTGTGTCCTGTTTTCATTTAAGCTCAGCAGGATAAAACCTGTCAGCGATACGTTCATATGGGCGTAAATAGCAACACTAACACGAAAAACACTTTATTTCATGTGACTTCAAGTATTACACTGCAAAAACTCAAAATCTTAACAAGAACATTTGTCTTATTTCTAGTTAAAATGTCTAATTTCTAGTCAAAAAAAATCTCATTACCCTTAAAACAAGACTCATCACTGGAAAAACAACAATTTTCACCCGTTTCAAGTAAATTTTCACTTAAAATAAGTAGAAAAATCTGCCAGTGGAACAACATTTTTTTGCTTGTAATGAGAAGATAAATCTTGTTCCACTGGCAGATTTTTCTACTTATTTCAAGTGAAAATTTACTTGAAACAGGTGATAATTGTCAAATAACAAGTGATTTATATGGTGATGACTCTTGTTTTAAGTGTAATGAGATATTTTAACTAGAAATAAGACCAATATTCCTGGTAAGATTTTGAGTTTTTGCAGTGTAAGACGTTTCGGTAAAAAGTTTGCACGTAGGAACCGGTCCAGCGCCGACCGGACCAGACCGGTTGGAACCGGTTGGGGGGGGAGCCAGTTAGCTGAAGACTAGAAAAAAACATCACCTTTCATCCTCAGACCAGTTGTGGTTACTGTAATTTTCGTTTTTAGAGTTTACTTTTGTATTTTTACTTTGGATTGACCAGGACAAATGCACAAAAATACACGTGCATTAATGTTTTAATGCATCATTAAATAAAATGTAAAAAAAAAAAGAAAGGGGAAAAATGCAGTTTGCGCTGAAATAATGACTATAAAAAAGAAAACTTGAGCTGGTTGTTCTTTATCTGACGACATTAAAGAGATTTTATGTAGCTTCTTTTTTCCTCCGTGTCCTGTTTTCATTTAAACTCAGCAGGAAAAAACGTGTTTGCGCTGCGTTCATGTGGGCGTAAATAGCAACACTTTAACAGGAAAACACATTTTATTTCATGTGACTTCAAGTTTTAAGACGTTTCGGTATAAACGAGAGCTTTACTGGAAAACTTTAAAGTTATGAACGAGGGAACATGCATTTCTGTGTAATTACAGAGGAGAAATGTCATCAAGCAGTTGAACGACTGCTGGAAAGAAAGAGAGACGTGGCTGAATTATATTCAGCCACGACGAAAAGTGAACCAATCAGAGATGAGAAAGTACTACAGATACTAAAAAAGCTGTTACAAGGAGGTGGTTAAAACCTGAATCCCCCACTATAGATGAATGGATAGGAATAATATATGAAAAATATGTAATGGAAAAGTTGTCATTCTCTCTTAAAATGGAGAAGGAGAAATTTTACCAGATGTGACCAGATCAGTCTAAGGCCCAATCCCAATACACCCCCTACTTTTCTTCACTAGCCCTACTTTCTTTGGCCCCGTCCCAATTCTCCCCCTCGCCCTCGTTTTCTTCACTACCGCAAAATTTTGCGCGTTCCCGTGAGGGTAGTGGTGTCCCAATTCCTCTTTTCACCTAGGGGGAGTGGGCATAACGAGGGCTAGGGGCTGAGAATAGCCCCTTCACATCGAGGGATTTCACATGCTGACTTCGCGAGCGAGGGGGTATAAAAATTTCCCAGAATGCTTTTCGTCGTCATTTGCGGACTGAATCCAAAAAAAAAACATGGCGGAGATTTCTTAGTGAATAAATCAATATTTTGAGTTAGTTTCTGCATAAAAATGCATTTTGATTACATTTCTAGCGACAAATATATATTTTACTTTCATAATATTCACTCAGTGAATGTACATAATCCCTTTTTTGTCCGTTGTTCGCGAAGAATCGCGCCGGAGTAAAGGCTGTTAGGTTACGCCGTAGGCTACGTAACGTAACCTACGCCGTAGGCTACGTAACCTACGCCGTAGGCTACGTAAGCTACGCCGTAGGCTACGTAAGCTACGCTGTAGGCTCTGCGTCGATTTGACTCGACTTGCATCTGTGAAATCAAGGCCAAATCCATCTAAGGATTGTTAGATGTTGTAAATGTTCCCGCAGCTCTGGTCTTCCAGTCCTTCCTGACATCCTGACATCATCTACTGAGCCGCTGGAAAAAAAAAAAAAAAAAAAACCCATTGTCTTTTATAATTTAAGTTCATTTTGTCCATGGCTTTACATTTTAACTTATTATTTTCGTTGGACAAGAATATTTAGGTTTTTTAAATACCTGCCATGTTTCGGCGATTCCTGTCGCCTTCATCCTGACTGAGAGCCCCACCTGTTCAGGTTGGATGGATGGATGGATGGATGGATGGATGGATGGATGGATGGATGGATACATGGATACATGGATGAATGATGGGGGATGGATGGATGGATGAATAAATGGATAGATGAATGGGTGGGTGGATGGATGAATAAATGGATGGATGGACGGACGGACCCTGGTGTCTCCGTCCCTGCAGACTTCAGCCGGACCTCGTTCTCTGATAAACTCTCTCTGGTTTTGTCCTCGTCCCTCGGAGCCTCATCCGGTCTTTGGGAAAAGCTTGGTCGGCCGCTGTGAACGCTCCCGGCGTCATGGTAACCCGGGACCGAGGACAAGAAGGTGCCAGACTTGGCAGGAACCCTTTCAGCAGCACAGCATCCATCCGGGGGGTGGGGGTGGGGGGGTGACGCGTTAACTGCTGCTCTTTGAGATGCAGGAGCTGAATAAAATCCCTCCTGTGGGAGGAACTAACGTCTTTTAAACATTTCCCTCAGTTCCAACGGCAGAATAGACTTTCAGTCTGAACTTTGTGGCACGGCTGTAAAAAAAACTATGGAGGTAGATTTGTTTCTTAATTATTCAATCAAAAAAATACCGAAGAGTATTAGGGCCAGGCAGGGGAAAAATAAAAATAATATTTTAGAGGAAGATTTTTTTTTCATTATGCAAATGTCGAGATTAACGTTGAAGTACAATTTCGAGAAAAAAGTCGAAATGTTGAGAAAAAAGGCGAAATTTCAACTTTATTCTTGAAATTGTATTTCAACATTAATCTTGACATTTCGACTTTTTTCTCGACATTTTGACTTGTGCACAATACAAAAAAATCTTCCCCTCTCAAATGTTTTTTCTCCTGCATGGCCCTAATACTCTTCCGTAAAAAAAAGATTCCTTCAATCAGAAAACATTTTCAATAAAAAATAAATTTCACTTCAATGAAAAAAATTGTTTCAATCAAAGAAAAATTGTCTTTGAATGCAAAAAAATATTTGAGACTCAAAAAAATGCATTTGAACACTGTTTTTCTTTGATTGAAGTGAAGTTTTTGTAAAAAAAACGCCACAAGTGGCTGCAATCATAGACCAGAAACATGAAACAAAGTTCGTATGAACGTCTTCATGTCACTGAGGCCACGTTTACACAAAGGTATTTACAAAAACGGATATATCCCCCACTCTACGTTTTGAAAAATACCATCATTTCCACGAACCCGCATAAATAGCTGTTAAGGTGCTATGAGCAGCCAAACCTACAGGGGGCAGTGTAACGAGAAGATAAAGTCATGCTAGCCAATCAGAATCCTGGAAAAAAACATCAACAAATGACACGAGTAACTTCCAGTTACTTCCAAGATGAACGAGAGTCTTTGGTTTGGAGTGACAGAGAAGTGGAGTTACTTTTAAGTGTGACGTTAGAATATAAAACAGGTAAAATACAAGAAAATATTGACGGTGGCCAAACAAATTGTAAACACAGGTGGCACACATGACGCTGGTGACGTTTCTGTCGCATAATGTGGCGTTCTGAAGCCTAAATGTCAGTTTTCCTCCGTTTACAAGCAAACGTGAAGACGGAGTTTTTGCAAATCTCCACTTTGGCCGGAGTTTTCAGAACTGATGGTTTTTGGTGACTTTGAGCTTCGTTTTCGTGTAAACGAACGGCCAAAACGCATGAAAACACCACCGTTTTTGCTACGTGTAAACGGGGCCTGAGATACTCAGAGGATAAAATCTTTACACACACAGTTGCAACAGGAGGGTAGAAATCAAGAAAAACAAACTAATTAAATAGTTTTTGCCTGAAAACATCACAAACACAAACCGGGTCACGGATGAGGTTTAATGATGAGTTAAGACTTTCGTTAGTTCTGGATCAAACTGTTAATTGTTAACTGATTAATTCTGTCCATTGATTTATCTGGTGGCTTCGAGTCTTCGGAACATCGTTATCTGACGTTAGGACCCGTCAGAACCGCTGCGGCTAACATTTCAACTAGCACGTCTTTTTAATCGCAGCGGTTTAAAAGTCCTCCAGGCGTCGGGGGGGCAGGACCCCCCCCCCCATGTCCAGACCTCCCCGTGTCCAGACGGGGGACGGATAAAACAAAAGTCACTTCAAAGACTCTCCGGGGGTTCGGTTCACATCTTCGTCCCGTAGGCTCCTCCCACCTTTGGGGGCGGGGCCAGGGGCAGGGGGCGGGGCTCGCAGTAACAGGAAAACAGTATTATTGCTTCAGAAGGGTGGGAGGAGCCAGTCAGACGGTCTGGACCCCCCCCCCGGAGGCCCGGCGACCCGACCCGCTCATCGTCTGAAGAACTTCAGGTAAACTACAGCTCCCAGAATGCCGAGCTCCATCAGGATGATGACGCCCAGGAGCAGCTTGTTGGTCATCAGCCTGCGAGACAGAAGCGCAGGAAACTCAGTGAGTGCGTTTACATGGGAAGTTTAATTCCTCTCTAATTCAGAATTAAAATTAAATCCGATTTAAAATGAGTAAAAATCACCATGTAACACCTAATTCCAAATGAAAATGGCCATTCCGAATTGAACTTAATTCCGAAGTAAGTGGCTGGTTTATTCCGATTTTAAATCCGAATAAAATAATTCCGGATCATGTATAAAATGACTGCGTTTCCATGCATCAATAACCCTTTTAAAACCCGAATATTGGCAATAATCCGAATTTGCATGGCCATGTAAACACCAATAACCCCTTTGAATAACCCGAATTTGCTCATATTCCGGTTTTTAAAAACCTGAATATGAGCCCTGGGTTACTCCTTTTAAAACCCGAATATTGGGTCATGTAAACGCCAAACGGAATATCCCCATCAAACGGAACAGGAATCTGTTTTCTGCGCATGCTCTGTTCACAAGGAATCCTGGTCTTTTGAGTCCAGGAAGTTCTTATAAACACGGAGAAACACAAGACCAGGAGGAGACTAATCACTTCATAAATGTAATGAAGGATATGAACATTTCTGCATTTGTAGATGGTAGAAAGTACCGGGATAGAGAGATTTACAAGAAGGTGAGCGAAAAGTTGCGCGAAGCAGCATTTGTTTTGAATTTGGATACAGGAAGAAGAAGCGGAAATTACGGGAATTGCGTCATCACGTTCTCCGTGCGTCGCTGGTTTGATCCAGATATCCCAAATGATTAATTACCATGTGTACAGGGATAACCCTGTTTGCTCACGCATGTTAACGGAATATTACAAATGTTTCAGTAACCATAATTCGTTCAGTAATTAGCAATAACCAGAATTTTGACTGAATGTAAACGTAGTTATCATTTCTCTTTAAATTAATCCCGGTCTTTCTTTCTGCTCGTTCCCTCGCCCGTCTGTCTCCATGACACTTATATTCTGCCCTGGGCTGGTTTTCCAAACAAAGTTTCAAGATGCACCACGCAGTAAACACTGGTCAAGAGCAGAGACCATTTATTTAATAAATAGAAATAATTAAAAGAACAGATGGCAGGAAACAGAAAAATTGTGAGCTTTTCAAAGTTGTAGCGGTTTGTTTTTCTTCCGGTAGACGTAACTTCCGGTAGTTTAACTTCCGGTCCGCCCCCTTGTCCAATCAGAACCTTCCCAACCCCCAGACCTTAAGAGGAATTGGATAAAGCCGATCAAACGTGTTTTTAATGTAAACCTTAATTCGGAATTACTATTTCCATGTAGTCTCGAAGGAAAATAGTTTCATTCGGAAGTATTCAATTCGGAATAATTCATTCTGAATTAAAAAACATCATGTAACCGTGGCCAGTGACAAAACTAGCAGCTCAACACCCCCCACCCCCCAACCCTCAACCCGGTAGTTCTTGTGATGGGGATTTGAACCCGTGTGACCCCCAGGTGTTGGTTACTAACAGCTGGAGACGGCTGGGGGACGACTCCAAGGACCACTTTCAGGACCATCACCAATACAAAGGAAAACGCCCCGTTGCCCTTTGTACCTCCTGACGATCTTTAACTCCAGGTTTGAGAGATCCCCTGCTGTTCCCTGGGCCCCCCCACTCGTCTCCCACCTGTCCCTCCCCACATTCCTCACACCGTCCCACTGGCACTTTTCCACCAGCACCTACTCGACTCATCTCAACTCGGCCTGGTTTCTTTTCCACTACAATCCAGCACCTGGAGGTGCAGATGTTCATAAACCTGGTGCTGAGGAGAGAATTAAAAAGGGATCTAGACGGAAATAAGGAACGACCAGATCTACCAGGAACTCTGTCTCTTCATAGCTGCTGGCGGCTCCAACAGACTTTTCAGCAGCAGAGACAAACTAACAACATTAAAGGGGACCTATTATGAAAAACAGGTTTTTTCTTGCTTTAACATATATAAAGTAGGCCTGTGTTGAAAAAAATTGATTTTCCGATTCTAAATCGATTCTCATATTAATTCCTAAAAAATCGATTCTTATGTCTAAAGATCGATTTTTTTAAATTTCTTCCATCATTTTCACCAGGTGAACTTTAATCCCAGTAGTCGGACACACAGTTTGTCATGACACTTCTGAAAAATGCCAGGTGCTTCATGGCAATATGTGTGCGTGGTGACAGAATAAATCAGACAAGCTAAAATGATTTGTTTACTGCATGAACTGTTGCAATTTCTTTCTGTTTTGCACTTTAAATGGATATTGAATGGCCTGTTTGAGTTATTTATTTCTTAGTTATTTCACAATAATTATTGTGAAATTATTATTTCACTAGTTATTTTACAGTCATATAATTCAGGCAACAGCTCAAAAAACATTTTACATAACACTAAGCCAAATCAATATCGAATCGGATCGAATCGAATCATGATAATCGATTCTGAATCTTAAGAATCGGAATCGAATCGATTCTTGACATTTGAATCGATACCCAGCCCTAATATAAAGTGGTCTCCCCTCAGCCTGCCAACTCAGAGAAGGAGGAAAGCAACCAGATTCTGCAGTGTCTGTACAGCCGCCCGGATGATCCATCCAGTCTGATGTGGATCTACGAGACAATAAGATTTTGCTCCCGTCGTTACGTAACGACGGAGCGATGTGTGAAACCACGCCCACAACTAACTCCGCCGGCCGGAGCTTCCGCCATTTTTTCGTAGCGGTGTATCGCGTCATTCAGGCAGCCAATCAGCACAGAGCCTCATTATCATAGCCCCGCCCACTCAGAATCCCTCATAGATAATGAGGTTAGAGAATGGGAAGATAAAGACATGGCCCAGAGGCTGAATTTATAATTTATTTAGCAAAAACAATCAAAAGCTTGTTTTTAAGACATTCAAGGCCTGTTTAAAATAGGTATTAGATGCCATAACAGGTCCCCTTTAAAAAAAAAAAAAAAGTTTCTCTCACTCTCATTTTTTAACTTGATATCTAACACAGGTCACAGACCCAGCAGCACATCTATCATCTCCTCCATGTTCTACATCTTTAGTGTTGTTGTTTTCTCCGTTTAGATACACAATCAAATATGTCACTCCAACCTCCTACTTCTGCTCCAGGTGCTGAATTGTTATGGAAAAGAAACCAGGCCGAGTTGAGATGAGTAGAGCCGAGAAAGTGCTAGTGGAAAAGTGCCAAACCTGTTCCCATCTCTTCCCTCAGGTCGGAGGTTCAGGTCCATCAAGACCAAAACCACAAATAAACCCTCTCAGCTAATGTTTCCATTTTAATTCAACATATTAAATCACTCACCGTCGTGACATGGACCGAAGGATCTTTCTGCTCCGAGTGAGGTTCTCTCCCGTGTTCACCATCTGAAACAACGACAGCAGGAGTTACATCCTGGTCTGATCCTCATGTTTACGTCATTCTGACCCTCTCAGGGCCTCACCCGGTCCCTGGTCCGGTCCAGCTGCTCCCTCTGCTCGCCCAGCTCCTCGATGATGTCGGTGCCGATGTGCTCCGTCTCGACGGCCAGCCGCTGGCTGCGCTCGATGCTCTGGCTGGCGTTGCTCAGGCTGTCGGTCCCCTGCAGCAGCAGCGCTCTCTGGGACTGCAGGTGAGTCTGCACGGGAGGGAACGACAGCTAGAACCAAACCCATCTCTCACATCAGTAAGACCCGTTTAGCAGGGTTTCCCCCCAGCAGAGCAGGTAGAAGTCACTTATACCAGAGAGACTGGCCACGGTAACATGATGTTTTTTAATTCGGAATGAATTATTCCGAATTAAATAATTCCGAATTAAACTATTTTTCTTCGAGTTTACATGGAAATAGTCATTCTGAATTGATGTTTATATGGAAAACACGTTTGATCGGCTTTATCCAATCCCTCTGAAGGTCTGGGGTTTGGGAAGGTTCTGATTGGATAGGGGGGCGGACCGGAAGTTAAACTACTGGAAGAAAAACAAACTTAGCCGCTACAACTTTGAAAAGCTCACAATTTTTCTGTTTCCTGCCATCTGTTCTTTTAATTATTTCCAGGTCCTCCAAGCTATTTATTAAATAAATGGTCTCTGCTCTTGTCCAGCGTTTACTGCGTGGTGCATCTTGAAACTTTGTTTGGAAAACCAGCCCAGCGCGGAATATAAGCGTCATGGAGACAGACGGACGAGGGAACGAGCAGAAAGAAAGACCGGAATTAATTTAAAGAGGAATGAGTGTATACATGATCGCGGAATTGTTCT
The DNA here is from genome assembly GCF_033807715.1 of Cololabis saira. NCBI lineage: Eukaryota > Metazoa > Chordata > Actinopteri > Beloniformes > Belonidae > Cololabis > Cololabis saira. The sequence goes on from NC_084602.1 coordinate 35,529,442, forward strand.
ATTCTGATTTAAAATCAGAATAAACCAGCCACTTACCGTATTTTCTGGACTATAAGCTGCTACTTTTTTCATAGGTTTTGAACCGTGCAGCTTATACTGTGGATTTTTCTTCCACCACTCGGGGCGCTCTAACCGGAATTAGAATCAAAACTAAGACAAAATTAATGCAAAGAAGAATACGCTACTTCTTCTTTAGCAGATAGAAGTAGCTAGAAGCAAAGTTGCAAAGTTGCTGCCGTGCTAAAAGACACTGTTAGGAAAGGATCTATTTAGGTACAAACATGTAAATCATTTACAGTTCAAAATCCTTCTGTACATGTAGTAAATATCTAATCTAACAACATAAATATCTGCTGCTTGCATATCTTTTTTTTTTTTTTAAATAGAGTGGATGTGGCTTGTATGCAGGTGCGGCTTAGACTACGTTCACACTGCAGGCCTTAATGCTCAATTCCGATTTTTTCCCATATCCGATTTTTTTGTGTGGCTGTTCACATTATCTTTTAAAATGTGTCCTATATCCGACTCGAGTGTGAACGCATCGCGGCCCTGAACTGACCCGCATGCGCAGAGGCGTGTGATGATGACAATGATGGGTTTGCATCCAACAGGTGCCTGAACTGCCAAGTATCCATCAAGCTCCACAATTATCATGTTAACATTAAATCAGATAGATTTGTCAAGGACGTTTCTCTTGCATCTTTATCATTGTGCGGGCATGAATTCTCAGAGTTTTGCGGGAGCGGATGTAAACACTGCGGGCGCAGGCGGGACTGGAACACACACGTTGCGGGTGCGGGCGGTAATGGTCAGAAATGCAGCGGGAGCGGGATGAAGAAAACAGTCCCGCTATAGCAGGGCTCTAGCTCCGCTCCCCGGAGTGTCAGCTCTGCTCTCCGGCGTTCAGCTGGGTTTATCACCTAACACACGGCCCAGCTCGCTGTAAAACGGGCAGGTTATGCGACCACGACCGCTTTGCTGATTTGAATCCTTAGCTTCTTTATTTAGTAATGCTTAAATTCAGCGGGTTGTCTCGTCTGATCTGAGGTCGTATAAAGAGGTGAGCGCGGGGGAGGGGAGGAGGAGAGGCGGGGGCGGAGGCGGCCCGGAGGGACCCCCGCCTCTCCCGTGTCTCCCCCGCGGCTCGGGGCTCTGCGTGTGACGTCAAAGTCGCATTAATTCCGACCTGCCTGTTCACACTGAGGTCGCATTGCAAAACATCAGACCTGTATCCGATTTAGAACCACATATGGAAGACCTGAATCTGATTTGAAAAGATCAGATTCCATGTGACTTGTGCTGTTCACACTGTCATAAACAAATCAGATCTGAGTCACATATGAGCAAAGAATCGGATTTGGGTCACTTGGGAACTGCAGTGTGAACGTAGTCTTATAGTCCAGAAAATACGGAACTTCCAAATTAAGTTTAATTCGGAATGGCCGTTTTCATTTGGAATTAGGTGTTTACATGTTAATTTTTACTCATTTTAAATCAGATTTAATTTTAATTCTGAATTAAACTTCCCATGTAAATGCACTCAATGACTTCTACATGCTCTGCAGGTGGTGGAACCAGCGTGTTGGACTAGCTAGGCTGTAGCTCTTAATGCCCGAGACTCACGCTGTGCTGGTTCTGTGAGGAGTAGATGCCGTGGTTTCCCCCCAGCGAGGACGAGCCCAGGTCCGAGCTCTTCATGTCCCTCTGCAGTTTGCCCAGATCGCGGCGGTAGATGCGCAGCTTGGTGTTCATGACGTTCCTGAAGGACGAGGGAGCAGTGCGGAGCTCCTCCTCCATCCCTCGCAGCTGCAGACACATGAGGAGAGAGAAGAGGTTGGATCTGGCTCTGGATCAGCGGGAACTAAAACTATCTCCATATTCCATAACAGTCTTCTTTTTTCAATTTCTTTTGATTTATTGTTAACATTTTAGTAATATAGCAAACAACTACGGAAGAGTATTAGGGCCAGGCAGGAGAAAAATAAAAATAATATTTTAGAGGAGGAAGATTCTTTTTTATTATGCACTTCGAGAAAAAAGTCGAAACGTCGAGATTAATGTTGAAGTACAATTTCGAGGAAAAAGTCTAAATGTATTTCAACTTTATTCACGAAATTTCGACTTTATTCACAATATTTTTGACTTTACTCTTGAAATTGTATTTCAACATTAATCCGGACATTTCAACGTTTTCTCAAAATTGTATTTCAACATTAATCTCGACATTTCGACTTTTTTCCCCGACATTTCGACTTTATTCTTGAAATTTTGACTTTACTCTTGAAATTGTATTTCAACATTAATCTCGACATTTCGACTTTATTCATGAAATTTCTACTTTATTCACGAAATTTCGACTTTTTTCTCGACATTTCAACTTTTTTCTCGAAATTGTATTTCAACATTAATCTCCACATTTCGACTTTTTTTTCTCGAAGTGCACAATAAAAAAACCCCTTCCCCTCTAAAATATTTGACAGTTTATAGGTTTTTTTTTTTTATAAGTGCATGTAGTTCGGCGGTGACAAAGGAGCTTGTGTGTACCAATAAATACCCCTTTTTTGAGCATCACAAAAGGATGTTTATGGACATTCATTCAAACAACTGACGCATCATCTGTTTAAGGTCAATCAGCGCCTCAGTGACTTGTAGGTTTTGTTTGGGTCGAATCAATTCAAGTCACAGCAGTATTCCTCTTCCTGCATTGGGTGTGCAGCACCAAAAAGGTAGAGTGTCGGAGTGACGTCCAGTTAGAACATGTACCGCCTTCCAGAAATGTTTTAATTTCCCAGAAAACATGCATTATTGACCTTTTCTATATCTTACATTGATGACATCTGGGAGATGAATTAGGAAACATTTTGCTTAAGCGGAGCGGAGTAAGGTACGTCCTGTGCATGAATTTATGATTGTGTGCGATTATATTATCACAGGACGGTGAGGAGAAAACATTCTGACATATATCATCCCACTGACTCATCAAAAGCACATCCCACAACTTTCTGCCATGTTTTCCTAAGCTGGTTCAGGGAGGAATGGCCCAACTAGGCCTGTGTTGAAAAGAATCTATTTTCCGATTCTAATTCGATTCTCATATTAATTCCTAAAAATCGATTCATATGTCTAAAGATCGATTTTTTTTCATCATTACAACTTTTCGTATTTTTTTGTTTATGCCCAAAAAAGGAATGTTTTGTTTGACACGAGAATAACTGGTGCCATGTTTTTGCCTTTAAACATGTTTAAAGGTATGAAGTTTTCAGTTATAATTGCAAAATTGTCTATATTTCATTATTTTATATACTGTCTTGGGGTTACATTTGCATAAAATGCTAAAAAAAAAAAACAATTTTCATTTCATACGTCTCTGTTTCCTGCCCTGGATCTGTTTCTGCCACATGATGTTTCTGTTTCAGTTCTATCAGCATTCTGGGAGCTGATTGGTCCTTACAGCATCATTAGCTGCCAATACTTGCTGTTTAATCTCAATATAATACTAGTATTAATATATTGCATAACTACAGTCATATAATTCATGCAACAGCTGAAAAAACTGTTTTAATAACACTAACCCAAATCAATGTTGGATCGGATCAAATCCTGATAATCGATTCTGAATCTTAAGAATCAGAATCAAATCGAATCTTGACATTTGAATTGATCCCCAGCTCTGGGTCCAACGGAGAACTTTAAAAGAGATTATCCATTTTAATGACTCGGGTTTCACCAAAATCTCCTCAAGGTTTTTCAGCGGTTTTTCCCTTTTAATGGTGTTTATTAAATGTCCAATCCGTAAGTATTTAGAAAAGTCCTGTTTAGGGATTTCATATTCCAGCATCAGCTCCGCGAAGGATTTGAATGTAACGGCAAACGAATGTTGGAACTGATTCATACCATTTTAATTATTCCCCTTTCCAAAGTAACCTGAGGCGTCTCTGATGGACAGTCCACTCTCTCTCCAGGACACCGAACTGAAACATTGTTCAGTCTTCCGGTCAAACTCAGACGGTTCAGGAGCAGCGCAGGCTGAAACTGTTGCTAAAAGGGTTGAAGGCCGAGAACAGTATTCTCGTCTTGACCTTTGACCTCTAGGGGATTTTAACGAGGCTGCAACTGTTGGAGGGTCAGGTGGACATTACAAAAGGACAAATAAAACTATCAAAATCCAATAAACAAAGTCCTTCCAACTCCTGGATTATGTTTGAAAACAGTTTCAGGTGTCATGCTGCCACCTTGTGGAATAACAGGATCATTACATCCAATATAAAATCCTCTTTTTGTGATCAGCTGTAGAAGATGAACTGTATGATTTACAACCTTTACAGAAACTTGTTTAGGTTTGATCCAACTTTTCTTCATTATCACACCTTATTTGCACCTGCCTGTTTATATATTTAACCCTTGTGCTGTCTTTGGGTCAAAATGACCCAATTCTTCTATCCTTCTTTCCTCCTGCTCTCTCCTTTCCTTCTCCCTTCCTCTTTTCCTCCTTTTTTACCCTCTTTTACTCCTTTTTCTTCCTACCTCCCTTTCGTCATTCGTTCCTTTATTACCTTCTTTGCTTTTCCTTCCTTCTTTCATCCTTTCCTTCTTTCTTCCCTCCCTTCTTTCTTTCCTTTTCTCCCTTCCTTCCTCCCTCCCTTCTTTCCTTTTCTCCCTTCCTTCCTCCCTCCCTTCTTTCCTTTTCTCCCTTCCTTCCATCTTTTCCCCCTTCTTTCCTTCCTTTCCTCCTTCCTTTCCATCTTTTCCCCCTTCTTTCCTTCCTTTCCTCCTTTCTTTCCATCTTTTCTCCCTTCTTTCCTTCCTTTCCTCCTTTCTTTCCATCTTTTCTCCCTTCTTTCCTTCCTTTCCCCCTTCCTTCCATCTTTTCTCCCTTCTTTCCTTCCTTTCCCCCTTCCTTCCATCTTTTCTCCCTTCCTTACTCCCTTCCTTACTCCCTTTCCTCCTTTCTTTCCATCTTTTCTCCCTTCTTTCCTTCCTTTCTCCCTTCCTTCCATCTTTTCTCCCTTCCTTACTCCCTTTCTTCTTTCCTCCTTTCTTTCCATCTTTCCTCCCTTCCTTACTCCCTTTCCTACTTCCTTCCTTCTTTTCTCCTTTCTTCCTTACTTCCATCTTTTCTCTCTTCCTTCATTCCTTCTTTTCTCCCTTCACCCTCCCTTGACCCAAAGACAGCCCAAGGGTCAAAATCTACTTATGTCCTATTTTATTCCATCACGTAAATACTCCTGTAAATATTCAAGTTTAGTTTATGTAATTTTACATTTTGGACTGTTTATTTTTATGTTTCTCTTTTATTATTTGTATTTTGCACCACGGCCAGAAAAGACTGTAGTTTCATTTGTGCTGTACGTCGAACATATCTGATAATAACACAGACGGAAAGCAGCAGAAGCCTTAGTTATTGACCCTGAAAGTGACGTAGCTGCTCTGCTTCTCCAACGAGACGTAGAGATCACACTGAAGCTCCTGAGACGTGAAACTAATCTGATATTACTGAGAGTTTACGGGAGAGATCCTGAACCGGGCTGAAACTGGCCCAGAAGGGGCGGGACCCCCGCAGAAACCGCTTTATCCTGATTGGATAATAACCAGAGGTGGGTAGTAACGAGTTACATTTACTCCATTGCATTTACTTGAGTAAGTTTTGGGAAATGTTGTACTTTTAGGAGTAGTTTTGAATCACTACTTTTTACTTTTACTTGAGTAGATTTGTGAAGAAGAAACTGTTCCTCTTACTCCGCTACATTAGGCTACGTTGAGCTGTTACTTTTCTTTTATCCCTTTTATCCACGTACGCGTCAATCTCATGACATCACTGGGTGATTCTTTGGGAAAAATCTTTGTTTTTGCATCTTTTGTCACATTTACACAGACTCAAACACAGTTCTGCCTGCGGAGCCTGGTTAAAATAGAAAAGTACAAAGGCTTGAAATTTTGTGCTACTTGTGCTTAATTTATTTTTTTATTCTGTTATTTTATTATTTATTAAAGTACTTGAATTTACTTTAAGATTATTTTAATTTAAGCATTTTTTTTTATTTTTTATTAATTTGAATTTATTTTATTGGTTTAATTTGCCTGAAGATGATTATTTTGTACTTTTGTCTGTTTGAATGGTTGTGTTAAAAAAATAAATCAGACGTTACTCAACAGTTACTCAGTAATTGAGTAGTTTTTTCACCAAGTACTTTTTTACTTTTACTCAAGTAATTATTTGGATGACTACTTTTTACTTCTACTTGAGTCATATTATTCTGAAGTAACAGTACTTTTACTTGAGTAAGATTTTTGGATACTCTACCAGCTCTGATAATAACCCACAGAACTCAAACTGTCAAACTGGTCAACAACGCTGAAAGAGAGCGTTAAATGCTTTTCTTCCTAGTGGTGTGTCTCATGTTACTATATTCACACCATCCTCCAGATTTGGATCTTGTCGTCTCTCAGGTGTGATAAACCTTTTAGGAACATTATTTTTAAGCAGCACAAAAGATTTTCCTCTTGTTCTGACATTGATACCCTCATATATGAAGCTGGGAATTAATGCTCAGTAAGAATAGAATAGAATAGAATAGAATAAGCTTTATTGGCCAAGTTTGAACATGCCAGGCAGGGAATTTATTTTCATTTTTTTTTTCGCTCACTGAACCCAGATTTAAATAGTTACAAACTGTAATAGACAAATGGCTCTTATTAACATATATATAATTTAAAAAGGTGCAGCAGTATGATGTAGACATGGTTATTGAAAGGTACATTTTTACAGCATATGATAGTGGTTATTATTAAAAATACAGATGCGAATAAACATGTAGATATGAACATTTATTAATATATGTAGATATATGGATGTATATTATAGATATGTTATATGTAGGTATGGATATGGATATATTATTGAGTTGTATTATACGTACAGTATTTATATATAGCTATATCTCTATTAATATATATTGATTTATAGTTATATGTAGATATGTCGACATATAGATTTATAGTCATTTTTATGTATATAATTGGAGGTAAATATATGAACCAGTATATATATCATATCTACTCTTATATAGTTAATCAAGTATATTGTTATACCATTGCTGTCTATTGTTCTCTATTATATTGTAGTATTATAGTAAAGTAATGATAATGATATATACTATGCATTATAATTACTTATATTATTACATACATAGAAGCACAACTTAATGCTGGGCTTTTGTTTTGTTTTCTTTTGCTTGCTTTGATTTGTTTGATTTTGACTATATTTATACATATAATTGAGTATTATATCACTGTATTAAACAGTTATCGAAACTCATCTTGTTATATGTAAGAATGTATGTAAGATTCAGGTGTAGACTCGATAAGTGGTTACTTCAATCCTACTCCATTATTATTATATGAAGTGCTGTACATATATATGAATGAATGAATGAATGAATGGTTTATTTCAGACAGAATACATTGAGACATTTACATGTTCATTTCACAAATAAAATAAAAGGTAAATAGAAATGTCCGAAAAAGGAGTAGACTGAAGCCGAGGGCTTATTATAGCCTATCCTGTGCAGTGTGTATCATTCACACAATATGGCATCGGTGGATGATAATACACAAATAAGAAAATAAATATTTAAAAGAAAACAAAGAGAAACTGTCATTGCATTATATTATATAAAAATAGTAATACCAATAATGCAAAAAGCTATTTTCATGTTAATCTATAATAGGCTATACCAAAATAATTAACAGAATTCTTTATAACTGTTTATCTTTTTATATTTAAAATTTTTTTGAAAACATAAATTGAGGTACACATTCTTAAATCCTTATCACAGCAATTCCACAATTTGACACATTTCACGGAAACACAGTTTTCTTTACTTTTGGTTCTTCCCCATGCCTTCTTAAACATACCTGTGTGCCTTAGTTCATATTTACTCTTGTGGATTTGGAACAGCCTCTGAGAACATCTTGGGAGGAGATTATGATGTGCTTTATATACTGTATAATCAATAAGGTTTGAAGGTTAACTAGATCCCAGAATTTTAATGTATTTAAATTAATAAATAAAGCATTGGTTGGCGCCAGGTACTCTGCTCCCATAATTATACATACTATTCTTTTTTGTAGTAAAAATATGGGCATGAGATTGATTTTATAGGTGTTTTCCCACACAATATGTCATGTATGGGACTATATAATATATATTTGTATTCTGTATTTTTACTTTTTTGTACTCTTTTTTTATCATGCATGTTCGAAATAAAATATTTAAATCAAATCAAATTATTATTACTATTATTACTATTATCATTATTATTAGTATTATTATTATTGCACAGTGATTGATTACTCTGAGACTCTATGAATGTCGATGTAGAAAGAGAATGAGTCTGTTTGTAAATCTCTCTGTGCTACATTCAGCTGCCTGACATTAATTATACAAATAAAACAGGTTTTTTGACTGATTTAATTAATCAGTCAAAAAAACTGTTTTAGTTGAAAGGAACCAGCAGATAAACCAGGTTCACTCACCACCTCGTCCGCCTCCCCCTGCCTCTCATCAAAGCTCCTCACCAGCTTCTTCCGATCTTCTGCAGGTGAAACAGTAACAAGTTAAAACGTTTTCAGCTGATTTTTGTGTTTGTTGTGAGTTTTGTGCGGATCACGTGACTGAGCTTTTACCTCCTCGACTCTTCAGGACTCTGTCCGGGATCAGCTTCAGCTCCTCGTACAGAGATCTGTAGATCTCCTGCAGCCGCTCGAACTCCTCCGAAGACATCCTTCCTCTCAATCCCTCTCCGGGAAGATAAATTAATGAAAACTGGACTGATCTAATCCAGGAGTTTTGGTCTGATCTTAATCACATCCCCGGGAATCTTCCGCATGATGGTCCTCGTGATCCGAGGGGCCGAAACGCCGGAACAAAAACCTAAACTCACGTTCATCAGTAGCAAAATCAGTGTATCCAAACGATTTAATTCATCCAGCACAGATAACAGTCATAAAAATGGCACAAAAACTATTTGAAGACGGCATATAAAACACATTTATGGGCATTTTACTCAGGCACTATGATGGGCAGGTTAATTTACCCGCAATGCCCCCTGGGAAATGTAGTGTTTAAACTAAAGTATTTTTGTTTCCTTGTCGCTCCTTCTTTTTTCTTTTTTTTAAAGGAAAGATAAATTGTTTCGATTCCATTCGTTTATATTCTATTATTATGTCTATATCTATTTACTTACATAAACGAAATCGGTCATATATATGTGTTTGTGCGTGTGTATAAACCTAAAGTAATATTAATAATAATAATAATAATAATAATAATAATAATAATAATAATAATAATACATTTTATTTATAATGCACTTTATGTTTGTAACAATTCTCCAAGTGCTACAATAAAAACAAGTTAAAAAAAAACAGCAAAAATAAGATGGACTAAAAATAAGATGGAAAAAGAATTAAAATTAAAACATTAAACATTAAACATAACATTAAAATGGGAAGTTATCCGTTTTAACTTTTAGGTTAAACTAACCTATGATACTAACTTAGGTTATTAAAGTCAAAACGCGATAAATTTTGAATGAGTCTGATCACATAAAAAGTGAATTACAAGATTAACTAAAAAATTTATACATTTATTTTTAACTTCTGTATTCGACTTATTTAACCTAAAATCGACACTTTTAGCCATTTTTAATAAATAAATTTTACTTTGGGGATAAATAAAAAGTTATTTCTGAATTGACTGCACATTTTACCTTTTTTTAAATTTTTATTAAGATAAAGCAAACCCCTCAACAACAGTGTGTTTATTTTGCGTACATGACTGAGTGTGTTTGACTAAATAACATGCATGAAAATGATGTAGTCTCCTATTTTCTATAATAAAATTTAAAAAAACTCAATGTTTCTGCAGCTGGAGGAGAAGGGGACTCGACAATAAAATCAAATTGAAATATTAAAAAGGTACATAACCTGTATCAGTCAAAAACAACAACAAACAAACTCACAGCAATAACTCTGGAGAGACTGAAAGACACCGTGAATGATTTGATGTTCAAGAAACTGCATCATCTGCTCTTGATGCCAAGTTAAAATGGGAAGTCTGTTTTAACTTGAAACTGGTCACAGCAGTCTCTGAGGTAACAGCACAACAAGCCGTTTATCCTTAAAATAAGATGCTCTGTTGGTTCTTTTTTTCTAAGCAGCTTTAAAGACAACACGATTCGGTTTGCAACCAAGCAGCATCATGTTGTCTTTATTTGCTTTGAAGCCAACAAGGAAACAAGACAACTGCAGTTCCTCAGATGACCACTAGGTGGTTCTTCCAAAAGCGAGTCAGTCTCCATAAACTTGCTTGTTAAAATTAACGTTCAGTTTTTCATGAATCTTGGGAAATGTTCTGGTCCAGGACAATAAAAACAAACAATGCCATTGAATCATTTTGTATTATTGTAGTTATTTCTTTGTGTTGGAGGAGCTGCGGCGTTGCCGGGGCGCGATCATCCTGCTTCAAATGTTAATCCTGTTTAAAATTAATGAACATGAATTAATCAACAATAATCCTGTTTCATTCATCCTGGCATCAGTTCATGCCATAAATCACTTGGTCACTTCACCTCCATTCTCACCAATATATTAACACATTTATGTATGTATATTAATATATGAATGTAAGTAAATGTGTGTGTATATGTCCTTTTTATAGTCATATATTATTTATTTACATACCTCCACAACCCTCCATCCATAATTCATACTATGTACGCTTGTAAATATACAGGACTGTCTCAGAAAATTAGAATATTGTGATAAAGTCCTTTATTTTCTGTAATGCAAAAATGTCATACATTCTGGATTCATTACAAATCAACTGAAATATTGCAAGCCTTTTATTATTTTAATATTGCTGATCATGGCTTACAGCTTAAGAAAACTCAAATATCCTATCTCAAAAAATTTGAATATTCTGGGAATCTTAATCTTAAACTGTAAGCCATAATCAGCAATATTAAAATAATAAAAGGCTTGCAATATTTCAGTTGATTTGTAATGAATCAAGAATGTATGACATTTTTGTTTTTTTAATTGCATTACAGAAAATAAAGAACTTTATCACAATATTCTAATTTTCTGAGACAGTCCTGTACAGCTAACGTTGTGTATAGTATTATGTTTTATCTTATATTACTATCTTTCTTTTGGCTTATTCTTCTGTTTTTTGTTTTTGAGCCTTGGTAACGCACAAACTTCCCCTTGTGGGATCAATAAAGTCTTATTTTGGTGGTGAAATCACAAATGATCACTGTGTTTAGCAGAAATTAGTTCGTTCAAGCTGCCGACTGCTCAGCTAAGCTTTGTAAGTGATGACTGTCCGCTGGCTAAGCCTGCTGCCAATCAAAAGTCCAAGTCCGCGGCCAATCAAAGGTCCGACACAAATCAAAAGTCTAAGCCCCAAATTCTAACCGTATTGCTCCACATAAAATGTATCTGATGGGGTATTTTAAAAAAAGAAATAAAAACAAACACCTCCGTACAGTTGTCATGGATATGAAAGCCTGGGAGACCAAAATAATGTTTCAGATCCAGGCGGCAAATATGTTTATTTCTGCTGTAATGTTGGATTTATTTGTTTTCACTTGGTCAGTGAAGATTGACTCACCTTTGGAGCAGCCCCTAGTGGCCTGTTGAGGAACTGTAATTTTCTTCGTCCTGACTTTAATCCGGAAGATGAAATTTGGTTCTTTTGTGAAAACGTTCCCAAAAGAATGCTGGGAAAAATCTTGTTTCGGTTTAATAAATATTGGTGTTGTTAACATTTGTGTTGATGCTAACAACGCCGGGTGTTCTTTGTTACAACTACAATCCCATGATCCTGGTAAAACTACAATCCCATGATCCTGGTAAAACTACAATCCCATGATCCCGGTAAAACTACAATCCCATGATCCCGTTAAAACTACAATCCCATGATCCCGGTAAAACTACAATCCCATGATCCCGGTAAAACTACAATCCCATGATCCCGTTAAAACTACAATTCCATGATCCTGGTAAAACTACAATCCCATGATCCCGTTAAAACTACAATCCCATGATCCCGGTAAAACTACAATCCCATGGTCCTGGTAAAACTACAATTCCATGATCCTGGTAAAACTACAATCCCATGATCCTGGTAAAACTACAATTCCATGATCCTGGTAAAACTACAATTCCATGATCCTGGTAGAACTACAATTCCATGATCCTGGTAAAACTACAATTCCATGATCCTGGTAAAACTACAATTCCATGATCCTGGTAAAACTACAATCCTATGATCCTGGTAAAACTACAATTCCATGATCCTGGTAAAACTACAATCCTATGATCCTGGTAAAACTACAATTCCATGATCCTGGTAAAACTACAATTCCATGATCCTGGTAAAACTACAATCCCATGATCCTGGTAAAACCAGTACTGGAGTTGAGGGGGGATGAGGCAACACGATGAGGGGGATGGCATCCCCCCTGAAATAAAAACGGTCCAAATCATCCCCCCTGTAAAACTGCCATCCCCCCTTTCCATCCCTTATGTCATTTCATCAATGAATGTGGTTTTACTGCTATTTCAACATTTAGAGTCATCACCAGAAAAATAACACCAGAAAAATAACTTATTTGACAATTTTCACCTGTTTCAAGTACATTTTCACTTGAAATAAGTAGGAAAATCTGCCAGTGGGACAAGATTTATCTTCTCATTACAAGCAAAAAAATGTTGTTCCACTGGCAGATTTTTCTACTTATTTTAAGTGAAAATCTACTTTAAACAGGTGAAAATTGTTGTTTTTTCCAGTGATGAGTCTTGTTTTAAGTGTAATGGGATTTTTTTTACTAAAATGAGACATTTTAACTAGAAATAAGACAAATATTCTTGTTAAGATTTTGAGTTTTTGCAGTGATCCATTTTACTTATCCTGTGAAGGACAGAGTCATATTGATAAGTTCAGAAAACTGTTTTTTATTGTTGTGTTTTGATGTATTTGATGTAAGCCCAGTGGATATTTAAAGCTTACAGAAGGCTGCATTTAACTGCTGCTATGTCATTCCTGCATTATTTCTGCAGGTGTTTTGGTCACTGCTATTATTTGTAATATATTATATTATTTGTAATCAGCACAAATTATCTGTCCCCATATGATAAAATCCACCATCCCCCCTGATGTTTTTGTACAACTCGAGTACTGGGTAAAACTACAATCCCATGATCCTGGTAAAACTACAATCCCATGATGCCGTGCGCGCCCCCGGCCCCGCCCCCGCAGCTCCAGCTCCGGCATCAGCTGTTCATCTGTTTCTCCTCCACATCCATCTCCTCCTGCAGCTGCAGAGACGCCGCTCCGTCACGATGCTGCTGCCGCTGCTGCCGCTGCTGCTGATGCTCGCGGCCGCGGGCGCGTTCACGCTGCTGGTGGTTTTATTCGCCCCGCAGATACGGTGAGTGGCGACAATCAATCAATCAGGGCCCATATTTCATTCTGACCGGGTTCTGATCAGTTCTCTCCTCTGATCACGTGATCGATCGTTTTATGTCTCTTTTATTTCGGTGCGTTATCAATAAACTGTGCCGTCACCGGTCCCGGTGACGGCACAGTTTATTGATAACGCACCGAAATATGGATTTTTTCTGAGCTTGAAAATCAATGAAAGTGAAGGAGTGGGAGGAGTTATGTGTTCCGACCAGAGCCATTGGCTGCGGGGCGGGGCCCGCGCGGTGGCGCGGCTCATGCGGGGTGAATGATCAACCTGCTCGGACCATGTGCTCGGTGTCGGGGGGGCGTTCACACTACCCGACCCACCGATCGGGTCGGGTCGGACAGTGGCGGAGCTGGACTTTTAACCTTGGGGGGGCCAGCAGTGGCGTCAATTCAGTCAAAGCTAAGGAATGGCAAGGTTACGAGTCACAGAACTTAAACTAGAGTATCAATCAACACGTCCAGCAAATAGTCATCACAGAAGTCTGCTATGTAGCTGATCTGTGTGGTCAAGAAAATTGGAACTTTTTCCAATGCAGTCTCGCTCACTGCAAAAACTCAAAATTTTACCAGGAATATTTGTCTTATTTTGTAGTTAAAATGTCTATTTTTTAGTCATTTTTAGTCTCATTACACTTAAAACAAGAGTCATTGCCTGAAAAATAACTTATTTGACCATTTTCACCTGTTTCAAGTAAATGTTCAATTGAAATAAGTAGAAAAATCTGCCAGTGGGACAAGATTTATCTTCTTATTACAAGCAAAAAAATCTTGTTCCACTGGCAGATTTTTCTACTTATTACAAGCAAAAAAAATGTTCTACTTATTTTAAGTGAAAATCTACTTGAAACAGGTGAAAATTGTTGTTTTTTGAGTTTTTGAGTCTTGTCTTAAATGTAATGAGATTTTTTTGACTAAAAATTTGACATTTTAACTAGAAATAAGACAAATATTCTTGTTAAGATTTTGAGTTTTTGCAGTGTATAATAACTAGTGAAATCGATCATGTTGTTCTGATTTGCATTTGTAGTTATTCTATATGTATTAAGTAATAGAATAATCAATACAAATAGACAGAGTAATTCCATAAATGTATTTAAAAAACAAACATTTACATTTTCCCTTGAAGCCATACCCAATTGACGCCCCTGGGGGCCAGAGGGCCAGGGCTGTTTCAGGGGGTCCACAGACTATAGGGTTGCCACCTTTCAGAAATAGAAATAAGGGACGCCCCGATTTCAGCAGCACAGGAGCCAAAAAAAAGCCCCAAAACTTCTAATCTGCATAAAAATGTGTTTATTTTATATGAAAAAACAAAATGCTTTGATTTAAAGTTTAAAGTGCTTTAATAGCATTGAACTTGAATGTAGTGGGAAATAATATATTTGTTTCACCTTTAGTTAAAGGAGCATGAGGCAGGATTTATAAAAAAAATTCGTATACGTTTTAAGTTTTCTAGTAATAATGTCAGATGACGCGTTCCAAACCAAAAAGAATGAATCCTCTAGTGCCGTGATTCCCAACCCCCGGTCCCCGGACCGGTACCGGTCCGTAGAGCCGTTACTACCGGGCCGTGGAATGGCTTGTGTTCCGATCATAATTAGGGCTGCGACGACGTTGTCGACAAAAAGCGATAATCAAAATTGTCGGCAATTGTCACCAGACGGTTTTTTCCCAATGGAGTGAGGCATCTCACTTCACTTCACCTCATACAATCTCTGCCCAGAGCCGCGTGTCAGCGCAGCTTTTTTTTTTTTTTTTTTCTTTTTTGCGTCTCCCCGCACCAGACGACTGCGCTCACTGATCAATACTGCAGATGCTGATCAATGATGAGCAGGGGTCCGTTTCACAAAGCAGGTTTAGTGAAAACTCTGAGTCTGTTAACCCTGAAATGAGGGAAACTGAGTTTTCCGTTTCACAAAGGGAGGTAACTCAAACCAGAGAAAGAGAGGTAACTCTCTAGCCTGTTTCACAAAGAGAGGTAACTTAAGCTCTCGGTCAGTTACCGTAATAACAGACGCTCCGAACCTAACCTGGACCAGGTTTATCTCAATGAACCTGGAGTTTCTCTGCGTCTCCGTCTCTTTCAGAGCCGCACGCACATTTGATTTCCTCATTCATTCAGTCAGTAGGCGAGTTTTGGCGAAGTTCTGCCATCTGTCATTAAAAACAGAGTCAGTATTTTAGAAGTCCATTGTCACGAACATGGCATGTCCTTGATGAAGACACAATTGATGAAGGTGCAGAATTAATGCGCAGAGAATTAAATATTCGTTGGGAGATGGTTATCAGACCACGTAATACATGTACATTACAGAACATAGTCTCATTACAGGCAAAGCAATATGTGTTAATCCTTTATTTGTTATAATTTTGATGATTGAATTGTTTAATGATTTCATAATATATTCAAATTTTTTGAGATTTTTTATTTGGGGTTTCATGAACTGTGAGCCATAATCATCAAAATTATAACAAAGGCTTGAAATATCTCACTTTGCATGTAGTGGGAAATAATATTTGTTTCACCTTAAGTTGAATTTACTACGAATGAAGTTTTGCAATATATTCAAATGTTCCGACCTCCACCTGTATATTATTACATGAATAAATAAGAGCATAATACAGGGGTCTCCAACTCCGGTCCTGGAAAGACCTATCCAGCATGTTTTAGGTGTCTCCCCGCATGAATGACAGCAGCAAAGTTGAATAAAATATCTATTTTTCATTGAAGTACCCATCTTTCTCGTGTTTATTATCATTTGCCACATAATTAAAGCAACCTCATACTAAATTTAAGAAAACAATTTTTGCATTTTTTTGTCATATAATTTCATCCAAAACTTGTCGAAATGTGTTTCTTTGAGTGGCAGCCCTGTCATGGCTTGGCGGACAATAAGTTCTGGTACCTGACCGGACTGAACAGCGCCATGCACAGGTGCTGTATGCAGGTTAGGTACAGTCAGCTGCAGAGATGAGCGGACCTCAGCAAACCTCCATGAGCCGTTTCTTTACTAGTTGTTTGAGTAAAAGAAATAGTGATGAACAAGTGGAAAATCCTACCAAAAAGAAAAGCAAAAGCTTTAATCGCAAGTACGACATTATGTATATAAAATACGGATTTGTTGCAACGGGCGATTTGGAGGCGCCAAACACACTTTGTATTTTATGTGGAGAAACGCTCGGCAACGAAGCAAAAGAAGCCATCCAAGCTTCAAAGACACTTAAATACAAAACATCCTTCTCTCAAAGACAAACCAGTGGAAGGAAAAAACGTGACTTAGATTTGCAGAAGCAAGTTTTAAAGGCCACAACATCAGCTAACGTCGCTGATGATAGCCTGCATTTTAAAATGCATTGTTTTTTTCTAAAATGTTTATTAAAATTGACATAAATTGTCAACCGGTCCCTGAGCTTTTTGTTTATACTTCTGCTGGTCCTTGGCACAAAAAAGGTTGGGAACCCCTGCTCTAGTGTATCTCTCTGTTGCCTTGAACAGGCTGTGTGCTGCAAAATGTGCTGCAATTCCGAACCAGAGTTTCCCGCGCTGGGCTGCGGATGTGACTTCAAATGACGCTGCATGTGCGTTCTCCCCGTTCTCCCGTGCCGGCTTCACTGTTGGCTGCAGTACCCCCGACGGCCGTCGTGGTGAAGGGTGGCGCTAGAGAGTATCATTTCTTAAAAGAAGCCTCAAGCTCCTTTAAATTTACTACGAATGACGTTTTGAAATATATATACATTTTCCGACCTTCACCTGTATATTATGACATCAATAAATAAGAGCATAATATATGTCCGTATTGGTTCAATACGGAACGCAACTTTTAATCCCCAATTCCTAAGCCTTACCTGGAGGTTAAGCCGGAGTCCTCCCCGCTGTCTGGTACACACATATATAATAATAATAATAATAATAATAATAATAATAATAATAATAATAATAATAATATAGAAAGATCTGGGCACAGACGCAGCAGGTCCTGTTGCCACAAAGATTTTGCTGGCCGTAATGTTTCCTGTGTTTTATTTTGTTCATTATTGATAAATTTAGTGTTGATGTGTGTGTGTGACAGACGTGTGTATGGGGGGTTAATGAAAATACAGGACAAATCGCGCCCCATATTAGTTCAATACAGGACGCAACATTTTTTTCTCAAATAAAGGACAATTCCGTTATTAGTTTCTCCAACAATCGATTGTAAAACGATAACTCCAATTTCTTGCTAAATCTGAGTACAGTCAATCGCACAACAGCTCTTTCCCATTTTAGATGTTTTCCAGCTGCTCAAACTGAAAGTTTACGCTGACACTCAGTCTTTCTGCCAGTCAGTCTTTCTGCCAGTCAGTCTTTCTGCCAGTCAGTCTTTCTGCCACTCAGTCTTTCTGACACTCAGTCTTTCTGACACTCAGTCTTTCTGACACTCAGTCTTTCTGACACTCAGTCTTTCTGACACTCAGTCTTTCTGACACTCAGTCTTTCTGACACTCAGTCTTTCTGACACTCAGTCTTTCTGCCAGTCAGTCTTTCTGCCACTCAGTCTTTCTGACACTCAGTCTTTCTGACACTCAGTTTTTCTGACACTCAGTGGGCGAAACCCGCCGTGAAGTCGCATCTAGAATAGAATAGAATAGTAGACTTTATTAATCTCCCAGAGGAGAAAATTCAGACAATCTGTGACGTCATGCACTTTCCCTCTATACGTACATTTAGATTCTTATTCCAAGCCAGTTCTACAAGTCCAGACTTTTGAGATGTGGCGGCATCCAGATAGTCAAACAAAGGGTCCCAAATCCGGTAGAATGAAAAGAGTTTGTCCCTTCAAACGGGATGACGTTTGTCACATTTAGCAGCCATTGAGATAAAGTGGGAGCTTTATCAGAGATCTACATAACCAGAATGCATTTTCGAGCACAGTGCAACAGAATATGTAGAACATCTTTTTTTACTGAATTCAGCTGGAAGCTCATCCTCTAATCCCAACAGGCAAGTTCTTGCACCAACGTGTAAAGGGCGCTTAAAAAGTTTATGAAACTGTGAAATAATTGTAGACCAGAATTGCTCCATAGGGTGCGTGTTGTTTTGAACCCGGTTTGAATGTGTCCCAGTAGGAGGTATGCAGCAGGAGGGACGTGCAGGTCCACGGCTCGGCTGGACGGGAAGACGGTGCTCATCACCGGCGCCAACACGGGGATTGGGAGGGAGACAGCGCTGGACCTGGCAACGCGAGGTGACGCACCTGCACGCACCCGGCTGGCAGCAGAGGAACAAACATATCATTTTTCACTGATTTGGAGAGTAAACACAGAATCTACACCTCTGGGTTAATGTGTGTATGTATTTGTGTGTATTTACACATTTCTGGGTGGATGTGGTGCAGCAGGTGGAGGGTCCAGATCGGTCCGGGCAGGACCAGGAACCATTTGATTTGATTAGATTTTTTTTGTACATGTAAAAGACAACAATTAAAAGAGAAGATAAGAAAACAAAACAAAAAAAACAAAACAAGGAATTTCATCCTTTAACACTTAGGGCCAAATCCACAAAAGGATTGCGCAGCTTTTGCGGCCGCTAAACCTGTGCAAATGAGACAAAAAGAGAGCGTCTAATTCACAAAGCACCCGCAAAGGGGGAATTGCACCACAAACTGCGCTGCCAAGCAAATAGTGTCATGGTGCGCCTGTGCCATTTGCATGCATGTAAATTAGGTAATATTCATACATTCGGCGCAAAATTACCCCCTTTCTATGCAAATAAGCCTCATTGCAAAAAACGTCTAATTCACAAAGGCCAGCGCTATTTGCCACACGCAAAAATAGTGGAGCAAATACCGTCTTTTCGAAGCTTGTATTAACTGCGCGCAAACTCACTCCTCACTCCCCATCTGTCTCTGTTTCTCTCTCTCTTCAATATCATTCAAGCCTGTGTGATACTGAATGATATTAAGGGTGAAATCTACAGTCAGACATGACTGTACACAGTCAGATCAAGTGGGGTTGTGGACTTATTTTGGATTTAAAAATAAAAATAACAGGACGGAGCTCAGGATTCATCCATACATAAGGGGCTGCTTTATTACAAACAATTCCACCATATAAACATATAAATCTAGAATGTGTGTGTTTAACAGCTGACCTGTAGGTGTGTGTAGCAAAACACATAACATGAATTACCATTAGATCCTGATCTGATCCCGATTCGGTGTTAATGAAGTTACCGGTGCTGTGCCTTGTCCGTAAATGCGCACAGCCTCTTAACATTTGACATTTCATTAGCTTATGTCATACATGCGAAATACTAGAGAAGTACAAATACGTGAAAGTTGAGGCTGTTGTGCTCTCTGCAGTTTTCATTATGGACCAATGTGTGTGCTGAAATATGGAGAACACTGGAAACAGCTCCGCTCACTTACTCAGACAAGTGCAAATTGCACTCAGCTCCAAAACTTTATGGGCGTGTTTGCCCCGAGATATCATTAGAGCAAAATCTTTTGTGAATAGGACCTTAAAGCAGGGCAAATTGCGGGCACAAATGCGGCGCAATTCACAGCGCTATTTGTGGGCGCAATCTATTCTTTGTGGATTTGGCCCTTAATATCTTAATTTAAATGTGCAAAAGGAATAGGAAGAAGTGTAAACTTATTTAATCCTAGCCCCATTCACTAATCAGTTATTATTTATAATAACCAACTATACTATAATAATACTCACACACTTACCTATTGGTACATACATACACATAGTTGAATATTTCTATATATTTGTACACACATGCCCATATACATATTTATATAAATATACTTTATAATAATAATTGACAATTAACAATTGTATATATGTTAACAAGAGCTGTCATTTGTCTATTTACTGGACAGTGAGAGAAAATAACCGAGTCAAATTCCCTGTCTTGTTTGACCTGACTTGGCCAAATAAACACGATTCTGATAATAATAATAATAATAATAATTAAAGCTGCAAGCAGCGATGAACGGGCCCTCGCACTCACGGCCACCGCCCCCCCCATAAGCATATCAGAAACGACACCACCCACGACTTCCTATGTCAAACCATTCAAAAGATATAGCAGAAAAAGGGACAACCAATCAGAAGAAGGGGCGGGGCTAATTCAGGCCAATGAAGGCCAAGGACTCCATACAGAATCTGATGACACCACCCATGACTCTCTATGTCAAACCATTCAAAAGTTACAGCAGAAAATCGGGACAACCAATCAGAAGAAGGGGCGGGGTTAATTTTCACCAATTATGGTAAAGGACTCAATACCGAGTCCCATGACACCACCTACGACTCTCTATGTCAAAACATTCAAATGTTATAGCAGGAAATAGGGACAACCAATCGGAAGAAGGGGCGGGGTTAATTTTCACCAATTATGGTAAAGGACTCAATACCGAGTCCCATGACACCACCCACGACTCTTTATGTCAAACCATTCAAAAGTTATGGCAGATAAAAGTGTTCTAGGGGGCGCTGTTGAGCCGTTAGGCCACGCCCATTAATGCAAACCATGAAATATCAAATTTATCGCCAAGTCTGTCTTGCATGCCAAATTTGGTGAATTTTGGAGAACTATCAAATATGGACCAATCAGATTTCAAAATGGCTGACTTCCTGTTCGGTTTTGGCCATGGCTCCAAGAGACTTTTCTTTAAGTTGTGCCATGATACAGGTGTGTAGCGATTTTCGTGCATGTACGTCAAACCGTATTGTAGGGCTTGAGGCACAAAGTTTTCCGGGGGGCGCTGTTGAGCCGTTAGGCCACGCCCATTAATGCAAACCATGAAATATCAAATTTATCGCCAGGCCTGGCTTGCATGCAAAATTTGGTGCCTTTTGGGGAACTATCAAATATGGACCAATCAGATGAAGGGGGGGCACGCTTTTTGGCGTCTAGCGTCGCCACGGTAACACTTTTGAAAGAGAAAAGTAATGCGTGTAGTCGCAGGATGGAGACGCACATTTGTACGTATAACACATCTGGGTTCACGATACGGTTCGGGCCGTATTAATTCTCGAAGGAATGGCATATATTGCTCCAAAATTACGTGATTAATTCAGAATGTTCAAAATGGCCGACTTCCTGTTCGGTTTCGGCCATGGCGCCAAGAGACTTTTCTTTAAGTTGCGACATGATACAGGTGTGTACCGATTTTCGTTCATGTACGTCACACCGTATTCTGGGGCTTGAGGCGCAAAGTTTTTTCGGTCTGAACCAACCAGATGAAGGGTGGGCGCGCTTTTTGGCGTCTAGTGTCGCCACGGTAACGCTTTTGAAAGAGAAAAGTAATGCGTGTTGTCGCAGGATGAAGACGCACATTTTGATGTATAACACACTTGGGGGCACGTTATGGTTCGGGCCGTATTAACTGCCGAAGGAATGGCATAAATTGCGCCAAAGTGACACGATTAATTCGAAATGGCCGACTTCCTGTTCGGTTTCTCGACATGACGCCCAGAGACTTTTCTTTAAGTTGCCCCATGATACAGGTGTGTACCGATTTTCGTGCATGTACGACAAACCGCATTGTGGGGCTTGAGGCACAAAGTTTTCAAGGGGGCGCTGTTGAGCCATTTTACCACGCCCATTAATGCAAACCCTTAAATATAAAATTTTTCGCCAGGCCTGACTTGCATGCAAAATTTGGTGACTTTTTGGGCACGTTTAGGGGGGCAAAAAGGCCTTCCTTTTGTCAGAACAATAAGAAGAAGAAGAAGAAGAATAATTCCTGCAATTACAATAGGGCCTTCGCACTGCAAGTGCTCGGGCCCTAATAATAATAATAATAATAATAATAATAATAATCTCAATCATATGATGTAACAATGCACCTTTCAATATCCATGTCTACCTCATACTGCTGCACCTTTCACTTTAAAAAAAAATTGTATACTAATAAAAGCTACATTTGTCTATTTACCGTACAGTGAGCGAAAACAACCGGAGTCAAATTCCCTGTCTGGCATGTTCAGACTTGGCCAATAAAGCTGATTCTGACTAATCGGATTATGAATCTCATAATTAGGGCCCGAGCACTGTCAGTGCGAAGGCCCTAATGTATCTGTAGGAATTCTCGTTGTTTTTATCGTTTTTATTTTTCAGACAAAATTAGGGCCTTTTTTCCCCTAAACGTGCCCCAAAAGTCACCAAATTTTGCATGCAAGCCAGGCCTGGTGAAAAATGTGATATTTAATGTTTTGCATTAATGGGCGTGGCCTAATGGCTCAACAGCGCCCCCTAGAAAACTTTGCGCCTCAAGCCCCATAATACGGTTTGACGTACATGCACGAAAATCGCTACACACCTGTATCATGTCGCAACTTAAAGAAAAGTCTCTTGGCGCCATGGCCGAAACCCAACAGGAAGTCGGCTATTTTGAATTAATCGTGTAATTTTGGCGCAATTTATGCCACTTTTTCGGCAATTAATACGGCCCGAACCGTAACGTGCACCCAGGTGTGTTATACATCAAAATATGCTTCTTCATCCTGCGACGATGGGCATTACTTTTCTCAGTCAACAGCGTTTCCGTGGCGACGATAGACGCCAAAAAGTGCGCCCCCCCTTCCTCTGATTGGTCCATATTTGATAGTTCCTACTTTCTGCCATATTTTTTGAATGGTTTGACATAAAGACTCGTGGGTGGTGTCATCGGACTTAGTTTTGAGTCCTTGATCTTTATGGGTGAAAATTGCACGCGCAAGGGCCCGTTCATCACTGCTTGCAGCTTTAATTATTAAATGGCTTTTATTTTAAATTTGAAGGAGGTTGTTTAACTGATGTGCTAATTAAAAATTAAACCCAATAAGATGGAGGCCTCATTTAAAAATACATATCTTAGTGAACTTTGCTGCAGGCATATTGTTTACCTGGGGCTGTACTCCACTGGGCATGTGCAGCTCTCAGCAGAGATAGGGATGAGAAAGAGGCCTCACTCTGTTGAAATGTTTTTCAATAATAGTCGATAATTCAATTGGTGGCTATTTTAATTATCGATTTTTGTTGTCAATGTTGACTAATCATTACACCCCGACTATGGAGCCTAAAACCTTTAAAATATATACAAATAAATCAGTTAATTTCTTGGACATGTTGATTTTTGGAGTCAGTCCCTGGTGGTCGGTAGAGGAACTGCAGCTTGTCATACTTCTGGGCTGGTACCGGGCCGGGACCCTGAACCTGAACCCCCCGACCCCGTCACTCAGAGCAGTCCCACGGTGGGGTAAATGGGAGAGTTGTGTCAGGGAGGAAGGGTCATAAATTATGGAATAAAATCTAAAAATAAAAATTGGCAGAACGTGTTTCAGTAATCAGAACCGCTTCAACGCCGCTCAGAAACCCTCAGAATTATTATATTGTTATATTATAGTATGGTGATATCATTTTGTTATATGTTATAATCAGTACTCGAGTTGTAAAAAAAGATCAGGGGGGATGGTGGATTTTATCATATGGGGACAGATAATTTGTGCTGATTACAAATAATATAATATATTACAAATAATAGCAGTGACCAAAACAGCTGCAGAAATACTGCAGGAATGACATAGCAGCAGTTAAATGCAGCCTTCTGTAAGCTTTAAATATCCACTGGGCTTACATCAAATACATCAAAACACAACAATAAAAAACACTTTTCTGAACTTATCAATATGACTCTGTCCTTCACAGGATAAGTAAAATGGATCACTGCAAAAACTCACAATCTTAACAAGAATATTTGTCTTATTTCTAGTTAAAATGTCTCATTTTAGTAAAAAAAATCTCATTACACTTAAAACAAGACTCATCACTGGAGAAAATAACAATTTTCACCTGTTTCAAGTAGATTTTCACTTAAAATAAGTAGAAAATCTGCCAGTGGAACAAGATTTTTTTGCTTGTAATAAGAAGATAAATCTTTTTCCACTGGCAGATTTTTCTACTTATTTCAAGTGAAAATTTACTTGAAACAGGTGAAAATTGTCACATTTTTCTGGTATTATTTTTCTGGTGATGACTCTAAATGTTGAAATAGCAGTAAAACCACATTCATTGATGAAATGACATAAGGGATGGAAAGGGGGGATGGCAGTTTTACAGGGGGGATGATTTGGACCGTTTTTATTTCAGGGGGGATGCCATCCCCCCTCATCCCCCCTCATCTCGAGTACTGGTTATAATACTATAAAAAATATGATGTTATATTAGGATATTACTATATTATTATATGCTATTATAGTATTACATATATTACTTTATATTACCGTATATCGTGCTATATTATCTCACTCTATATGATAATTATTTATTTATTTTTCAAATTAATATTTACTTTCATTATATTATTCACACACACACACACACACACACACACACACACACACACACACACACACACACACACACACACACACACACACACACACACACACACACACACACACACACACACACACACACACACACACACACACTTTGTTTTATTCACGGCGGTTCTGGGCGTTTATGTCTGGGTTTAGGGGCGCGGGTGATCATGGCCTGCAGAGACGTGGTGAAGGGCGAGGAGGCGGCCGACAGCATCCGGGTGGCGATCGCCGGAGCCCAGGTGGAGGTCCGGGAGCTGGACCTGGCAGATACCGGCTCCATCCGGGCCTTCGCACAGACGTTCCTGAGAGGTGAGCGGAGGGACGGTTCCCTGGAGGTTTGGGTCTTCAGTTAACCAGCGTGATTTATGTTTGGTTGTGACGTCTGGTCTCTGCAGAAGTCCACCAGCTGCACGTCCTCATCAGCAACGCCGGCGTGATGATGTGTCCCTACATGAAGACGGTGGACGGCTTTGAGATGCACATCGGGGTCAATCACCTGGGTAGGTGTTGGGTTTAGGTAAACTTATTTACAATAGTTCCAACAGTAGGACTCGTTTAACCTGGTACTGTGTTCGGGTCAAAATGACCTAAATCTCCTGTTCCTTCTTTCCTCCTGCTCTCTCCTTCCTTCTCCTTTCCTCTTTTCTCTCCTCGTACATTCTTTCCTTGTTTTCTTTCTTTCCTCCCTTCCTTCCTCCTTTCCTCCCTTTTTTTCACCCTTCCTCCCTTCTTTCCTCCTTCCCTTCCTTCCTTCTTTCCTCCCTCCTTTCTTTCCTTCCTTCCTTCTTTCCTCCCTCCTTTCTTTCCTTCCTTCCTTCCTTCTTTCCTCCCTCCTTTCTTTCCTCCCTTCCTTCCTCCTTCCTTTCTTTCCTCCCTTCTTTCTTTCCTCCTTTTCTCCCTCCCTTCCTTTCTTCTTTTTCCCTTCCTTCCTTCCTTTCTCCCTTCTTTTCTCCCTTCTTTTCTCCCTTCCTTCTTTTCTCCCTCCCTTCCTTCCTTCTTTTCTCCCTCCCTCCCTCCCTCCCTCCCTCCCAATGGCAAAAGTAGTATTTTTATCCCCAAACTGGCAGAAATCCGAACTTCCAAAACAAAGTCGGCTCGGCAGCAGCTACAACCCATAGCTACAACCGCGGAAGCTTTTTGTTTATTTATCTTAAGCGGAAAACTTTTTGCGCACCGGATTTGCTGAAAGGTGTGTCGGAGGAGGAAACGAGCAGCCAAGCTTAACAAGACAGCTCCCGCAAGGATGAAAACGTCAGTTACGTTGCTGTATTTGTGTGAAAGTTGCAGCAACAACCAGGTATCAGCTCTAACAGGACTTGGTCCACGTAGCTCCTCCGTGGACACATCTCTAAAAGACAGGTTGTCTCCTCCTCCTCCCATGATGCTTTGCTGCATCCAGATTCATTCTTATTTGAAAATGTCTCCGTCTCCCAGTCTTGCTGTTGCCGTTGGTCTTAAAAGGCATGGCGACATGAAAAACACATTTTCTTGATTTTTTTGTGTTTTTTTGGGTGTCTTAACATCAATTACACCCAAAAAACAACGAACTTTTAACATTCAGTGTATTGTGTGCTTTCTGGGATTTTCCGCATAACTATGCAAAAACGGCGCATCTGGTTTGGTGGCGGGTCGTTACGTATAGACCCGCTAAATCACCGCCCCCTCCACCCAGCTCCCTGTCTCCTCTCCTCTCCTCTCCAGCGCACCATAAAGGCTGATTTATGGTTCCGCGTTACACCGAACGCTGAACCCTACGGCGTAGGCTCTGCGTCGATTTAACGCGGAACCATAAATGAGGCTTAACACGGAGCTGTTTAGAGCCTCTTTTGTTCTCATCACCGGAGGAAAACTGCTAAAAAGACCCGCGGCCACTGACTGGACTTAATATAAGGGGACAGTGCTGCTTGCATGCCTTTATTTTTATGATTGTTTGCTGTGGTTCTCCCTGCTCCTTTTCCGTGCATGTTTCGCCTGTCGCTCCCGGCTTAACTCTCCGACGCCGCTGTGAGCGTATGGCTGGAGGAGGAGGAGGTTTGGAGGAGGAGCGGAGCAATGATTGACAGGAAAGGGGGGAAAGGAACCGTTTTTCACGGCGCAAAAAAACACTGTAATAAAAAGCCAGGAAAAGAGTACTAGAGTGAAGTTTTTCTTGTTACACTCTTTTAGACACATTTGAGGGATGTTGGCCAAGACTTTTAATAGTGTTAAAAGCATGTTAAAAATGATGTCACAATACCTTTAATAACTCCGCCCCCTCTGCTGACGTAAGCGGTTCTTTCCTCTAGACCAGTAAAGAGTTGGTGCTACCTTGGAACCGGTTCTTCTGACCTGGAGCCACGTAGATTTATCGTAATTTACCGTTGGTTTTGGGGTGAAATGTATTCTCGTGATTCTCTCTGGGTAGCAGGTGTCACTTTTACAACTGCTTAACCATTATACGATAAATAAACAGCCAAGCTTAACAAGAAAACTATAGCACACCTTCTTCTCACTGTTCACTTATTTATTAGGCCAACGTTTCGGTCATAGACCTTTTTCAAGGCAGTTTTAGAATAGTCTGGCGTTTCATTCGTAATTCTCACCTAAAAATATTGAAATGAACTGAAGTTGAACTAGTTGATGAGAAGTATGAACTTGCAACAACACTGCTGAACACGCCTTTCCTCCCCGCAGGTCACTTCCTGCTGACGTACCTGCTGATCGGGCTCCTGCAGCGCAGCGCCCCGGCCCGGATCGTGGTGGTCTCCTCGCTGGCCCACAACTTCGGCTGGATCCGGTTCCACGACCTGCACAGCCAGGGCAGCTACAACAGCGGGCTGGCGTACTGCCAGAGCAAGCTGGCCAACGTGCTGTTCGCCCGGGAGCTGGCGCAGCGGCTCGCAGGCACGTAGAACCACACTCAGAACCACACAGACCCAGAACCACACAGACCCAGAACCACACAAACTCAGAACCACACAAACTCAGAACCACACAAACTCAGAACCACACAAACTCAGAACCACACAAACTCAGAACCACACAAACCCAGAACCACACAAACCCAGAACCACACAGACCCAGAACCACACTCCCAATTGATACTGTGCAAATATCAATAATGTACATATTGAAAGGGTGTATGAAAATACATTTCTGGGAGTGATACTGGATCACAAAATCTGCTGGAAACCCCATATAAATCATATAAGAACAAAACTGGCAAAGAGTAATAAAAAAATAAAAAGTAGCAATATTGGGGAGAACAAGATACATGCTGGATTATAAATCATTGCACATTCTGTATTCATCACTAGTATTACCATATCTGGATTATTGTGTGGAAGTTTGGGGCAACACATAAATAAGCAATTTACAACCGCTATTCAGACTGCAAAAAAAAGCAATCAGGAAACTTCACAATGTGGGTTATAAGGATCACACTAACGCACTGTTTTTAAAGTCGCATGTGTTGAAATTCTGGGACATTGTCAAACTAAAAACTCTATTCAAAGCGAGAACTGATTCATTTCCAGGCAATTTACAGAAAATGTTTTGTGACAGGGAGGGGGTTATAATTTAAGAGGAAAATTTAACTTCGAAAAACAATGTGTTCATTCTAAAAGGAAAAGCATGTGTATCTCAGTTGTTGGAGTGGATTTATGGAATGGGTTGGGTGATGGTTGAAGCAATGTACAAATATAAATCGGTACAAAAAGGAAATTCTGGGAAGTTATTTGATTGAGGAGTTATGTTAAGGAAAGATTGTGTTTGTTAGCTGGTTAGGTGCAAAGGCACAACCAATGGGAAAATCTGTAGCCTTATAGGCAAACTAGCAGCTATTTATTATTAATATTTTATTTTGTTATAGTTTATTTTATAATAGAGGTAACAAAGGGGCAGGGTTAAATAAGTTTTACTTCTACAGTACCTGCTCCTTTTCGAAATAAACAATTCAATCAATCAATCAACCAACCAACCAATCACACTCAGAACCACACAAACCCAGAACCACACACACGGCTGACGGTTGGCTCCCACAGGCACCGGCGTGACGGTGAACTCGGTCCACCCGGGGACGGTGAACTCGGACCTGACCCGGCACTCCACCCTCATGACGGTCCTGTTCTCGGTCCTGGCCACGTTCCTGAAGACGCCGCGCGAGGGAGCCCAGACCAGCGTGTACTGCGCCGTGGCCGAGGAGCTGCGCTGCATCTCCGGGAAGCACTTCAGGTACCAAGCTGCTCCGGGGAACGTGAACAAGTAAAACCCGTCCGGAGATCTGTTCCCGTTTATCGTTTAAAGGAGACCTATTATGAAAAAAACAGGTTTTTTCTGTCTTTAACATATATAAAGTGGTCGCCCCTCAGCCTGACAACTCAGAGAAGGAGGAAAGCAACCAGATTCTGCAGTGTCTGTACAGCCGCCCGGATGATCCGTCCAGTGTGATGTGGATCTACGAGCCAATAAGATTCTGCTCCCGTCGTTACGTAACCAAAATGCGATTTTTGTTGGTCTCCGTTGCGTGAAATCACGCCCACAACTAACTCTGGCCGGAACAACAACAACAAAAACTCTGCCCACCGGAGCTTCGTGCCATTTTTTCGCAGCGGCGTATCGTGATGGCGTCTGTTCGAGCTAGACATGCAAATTGCTCTGTTGTTGGTTGTAAAAACCAACACAAATGTCTGTATTCTGTCTTTGTGCCCTCCCCTGCTACGCATCATTCAGGCAGCCAATCAGCACAGTTCCTCATTATCATAGCCCCGCCCACTCAGAATCCCTCATAGATAAGGAGGTTAGAGAATGGGAAGATAAAGACATGGATCAGAGGCTGAATTTCTAATTTATTTAGCAAAAAAAATCAAAAGCTTGTTTTTAAGACATTCAAGGCCTGTTTAAAATAGGTATTAGGTGCCATAATAGGTCTTCTTTAAAAACGTAAACTGGCTGCGTCAGCCGTTTATGTCTATGTAGCAGTACCAGGTCCGACACCACGGGGGCTCGCCTGGCCAGCTATCGTAATGATTAGTCCGGTTCCATTTCCCCTCGGGATCCAGGGGCGGTACAAACTAACAGAACCGGCCCAGACGTCACTGGACAGAAATAAAACCAATTAAAGCTGCAAGCAGCGATGAACAGGCCCTCGCGCGTGCAATTTTCACCAATAAAGGTCAAGGACTCAAAACTAAGTCCGATGACACCACCCACTAGTCTTTATGTGAAACTATTCAAAAGTTATGGCAGAAAGTAGGAACTATCAAATATGGACCAACCAGATAAAGGGGGGGCGCGCTTTTTGGCATCTATCGTCGCCACGGTAACACTTTTGACTGAGAAAAGTAATGCCCATCGTCACAGGATGGAGACGCACATTTTGATGTATAACACACCTGGGTGCACGTTACGGTTCGGTACGCATTAACGGCCAAAGTGGCAAAAATTGCGCCAAAATTACCATATTAATTCAAAATGGCCAACTTCCTGTTGGGTTTCGGCCATGGTGCCAAGAGACTATTCTTTAAGTTGCGACATGATACAGGTGTGTACCGATTTTCGTGCATGTACGTCAAACCGTATGGTGGGGCTTGAGGCACAAAGTTTTCTAGGGGGCGCTGTTGAGCCATTAGGCCACGCCCATTAATGCAAACCATGAAATATCAAATTTTTCGCCAGGCCTGGTTTGCATGCAAAATTTGGTGACTTTTTGGGCACGTTTAGGGGGAAAAAAGACCCTCATTTCGTTGGAAGAAAAAAGAGAAAAACAAGAACAATTCCTACAGATACATTAGGGCCTGCGCACCGTCAGTGCTCGGGCCCTAATTAGAGGAAGAAAATGTGACGCGGGCCGAGCGACACCCAGCTAGCATCAACGAGAGACACGTCCAGTGACCTCGGTGGTTTTGATGAGAAATGTCACATGTTGAGTTGCAGAGACGAGCGGCGGTCGAAGGTCGTGAGCTCTTTCGTAACAACCCTCTCCCCCTCTGGTTTCAGTGACTGCAGCCCCGCCTTCGTGGCCCCCCAGGGCCGGAGCCAGGAGACGGCCAGGAGGCTGTGGGACGTCAGCTGTGAGCTGCTGGGCATCGAGTGGGCCTGACTCAGCAGAACCGCCGTCATCCTGCTGAATCATGCTGTTCCTGAGGCCGACGGGCCGGCGGGTCGGAGAGAGGAGGCACCCGGCCGTGGCGGCCATGTTTCGGCCAGAAAGTACGGTGGCCGAGACCCGCCATTGCTGAAAATAAAAGTAACGCTGCAAACAGAAACAAACGCCGCTGCAAATAAAATAAACGCTTAGCAAATAGAATAAACGCTGCAAACGAAAAGAAACGCTGCTGCAAATAAAAGAAATGCTGCAAATATAAAGAAACCCCACTGCAAGTAAAATAAAAAAACGACGCAAATAAAAAAGCCACAACGGAAGTGAATTACCGGGGACTATTTTTGCTGATGCACCGGTGTTGCACATTAAAAATTACACGTAGCGACGTTGAACACTTTTCACTTATTTTCTCGTTCGTTGTTCTTCTTATTCCTCGCTCTTCATATTTCTTCCTTTTCACTTACGTCCTCTTCGTCTTCTTCTTCTCCTCTCACGTAAAAAACACCGGTGCATCAGCAAAAATAGTCCCCGGTAATTCACTTCCGTTGTGGCTTTTTTATTTGCGTGTTTTTTTTTTTTATTCGAAGCGGCGTTTATTTATATTTGCAGCGTTTATTTTATTTGCAAAGCGTTTATTTTATTTGCAGCGGCGTTTCTTTTTATTTGCAGCGTTTCTTTAATTTTCAGCAATGGTGGGTCTTGGCCACCGTACGAAAGCCAAGATCTCAGCTGTATTATTATGTAAACATACTTTTCTCATCCCATCATTTTGTGACATAATGTGAACTCAGAGTAGGCAAAAAAAAAAAAAAGCAACGCTGTGAAGTGACGGGTCGACGCAGGGTACCAGACCAGCATCTCTCTCAGACATCAGTTCCAGTCGAGCATCGCGACTTCAGTGCCAGCCTTTCTAACTTGCCTGCAGGGGTTCTTACACTTTACTAAAGATGTGAAACAATGAGCCGCAGCTACAGCTCCTACTTTATACATGTATTTTGTGATAACGACGGCCGTAAACGCCGCAAGGAGGTTTTTCTATTCAACGTTCAGAGCCGGGAGTCGCCCGAGGTCGCGTTTCCCGCCTCACGTTTTTAAAAGAGTTCACCTTTTCACGTCTTCTCCGCAGCATTCGCATCTGCCGAGTTTACGCCGTATTTTCTACGAGTCAGACTTGCCTTTTACTGCCGCAGCATTCATGTCCAGAGTTGAATGTTTACATCGTTATGTAAATAAACAGAAATATTACGATCAACCTGCTTCTGTGGATCTGTTTACTGGACAGCGTTGAACATCTTCTAGAGCAGAGGTCGGCAACCCGCGGCTCTAGAGCCGCATGTGGCTCTTTAGCGCCGCCCTAGTGGCTCCTGGAGCTTTTTGAAAAATGTTTGACTTTTTTTCCTTTTTTCTTCTTTTTTCTCTTTTTTTCTTCCTTTTTCCTTTCCTTTTTAATCTTAACATTTCGACTTTTTCTCGAAATTTCGACTTTTTTCTCAACATTTCGACTTTTTTCTCAAGATTGTACTTCAACATTAATCTTGACATTTCAACTTTTTTCTCGAAATTTCGACTTTTTTCTCGAAAAATGCATAATGAAAAAAAAAAATCTTCCCCCAGTTCTAACTGATATAGAAACATGCAGCATGTGTTGTCTTCATTCTAAGGCTGATACAAGACTTTTATTTTTTGTGGTTCCAGACATATTTGTTTTTTGTGTTTTTGGTCCAATATGGCTCTTTCAACATTTTGGGTTGCCGACCCCTGCTCTAGTAAGACATTGTAAGGAATCATTTATGAATGTCTTGAATATTTTTTGTGTTTTTTATATACTGGTGCCAAACACAGGAAATTATTTCATTCCTTATTATTATATCATTACTCAACAACATTTAATCTACTCGGACAGGTTGTTAAAGGACAAATGTTAAATGTCGGTCTCATATTAAAAGAGACATTTTTCAGAAATATTTGTATGTCCTTTTATGCTTATTTTATACATTGGTGACATTGGAGAAAAACAAAGTCATATGTATACAGAGTAAACCAAAGAGAAATGTATCAAAAAAACATAATTAATGTTCTTTTTTTCAATTAAAGACTATTTTGGTGCTAGTACGTACGTGTCGGGGGGCCTGGCTGGTCGTAGACACAAGTAAGGGGGGCTCCAAGGAAAAAAAGCTTGCGAACCACTGGTCTAGTAGCCCTTTTCCACCAAACTGGTTCCAGGCCAGAGCTGGTTCTAGTTCACAACTAGTTCAACTTGCGAACCAGCTGAAAACCGGTTTGATTTTTTCATAGCTCGTATGTTTACATGACTGCACATTTTAAAGTTTCTTTCCTTTCTTTCCATTTGCATTCCCCTCCCTCAGCTGAGGCCGTGGTGTTGCATCAGAGAAGTGTAGATGGACAGAAAAACATTACTTTTTTATCTCTAAATGACTTTTTTCTGCACCTTTCAGAGCCAATAAGAAGCAGGGTGCTGTGACATCACAGACCCAGCTCAACGAGCATCCATCCATCCTCTTTGTTCCCACATGACCCGAACGTCACATCCTGGCAGTGAAACTTGTTTATTAAAAGGTGATCTTCAAGTGGTTGCCTGAGAAGCAATATTTCATTTAATTCATAAGACTTAGCGAGAGTGGGAAATCATCCTTAAACATGACAGAACTAATCATGTCTACCGTTGTGCCCAGGAAAGAGAGGGTGCGATCTAATAACTGGAATGAGGTGATGACAGTGATGCATACGCCAGCCTGGTTGCTTCTGGTAATGGAAAAAATAGTTTAAAAAAAATGTCCCATTAGCTTTTTTAAGGAAAAAAAGGGGGTCTCCCGCACACTGTAAGGTCAAGTGCAAAAAACTTTAATAGGGTAAACAAAAAAGCAACGTTTCGGTCCACAGGACCTTTCTCAAGCAGAGATTTTTTAAAAGAAAGAACATTTCAGGTACATATAGATGGGACAGCCAATCACCGGCTGGGTCAGTGGGGGGTCGCAAGAGGACCTGCAGCTGTAGACCACTAGTGGTGATTGTATTGCAGCTCCGCCCAGGGGTTGTACCTGTAAAATTAATCTCACCTCTGTCAAGACAGGAA
The DNA here is from genome assembly GCF_033807715.1 of Cololabis saira. Classification (NCBI taxonomy): domain Eukaryota; kingdom Metazoa; phylum Chordata; class Actinopteri; order Beloniformes; family Belonidae; genus Cololabis; species Cololabis saira. Next base: position 35,563,516 of record NC_084602.1, read on the forward strand.
CACTCACAAGTGTATATTAACACAATAGCGGACAAATAAAGAGTAGAAAAAGTAAAGATACAATGCATGTACTATACCAAGGGAAATAGCCTTGATTATTTTAAAAACTTACAATAACAGTGCATGGAAAGGAGGATCATAGTCATCGTAAGACCATGCCGGTCATAAAGTTACAGTACATATGTTAATACGGTTTTAAACACAAAAAACCTCACTGTGCATGGATGAAAGAAAGTAGTCATAGTAAGTCCATGCCTGGTATCCTAAAAGTCACATAGAGGTCGGGAGGGGGGTGGTCCCGTAGGGTTTCAATACCTGGTGATAGATGCATGTAATGATGAGCAGAATAAATAAGATCTTTGTTGATCATAAAAGTCGTATACTACTAAGTACAAAATTATAGCATCACATTCAATAAAAATTCATCGTTAAGACCTTTAGGGGATAAAGTCTGTAAGGTGAAGATCCAGAATGCTTCACGTCTCTTCAAAAGGAGGTCATGATCACCTCCACGAGGTGGTGATTTAACCAGTTCAATGCCATAGAATCGCAAGGTTGCGATGTCATGCTTGGCCTCGTTGAAGTGTAAGGCCACTGGTGAGTTTCTGTCCTGTCTGCGGATGGCACTCTTGTGTTCACTGATTCTTACTTTTAATTTTCTGATGGTCTTGCCCACATAGCATAAACCACAGGGGCATTTTAACAAGTAAACGACATGAGTAGAGGCACAAGTGATAACACTTTTTATGGGAAAACTTTTTCCTGTGTGAGGGTGGCAAAAAAATGAAGCTTTGGAGGTGTTGTTACATTGTGCACAACTGCCACAGCGATAATTTCCATTAGGGAGGGGACTCAAGAGAGACTGAGTAGGTTGAGGTGAGCTACTCTGTGTGAAGTTGGCATGCACCAGATGATCTCTGAGGTTACGGTCCCGTTTGAACACAAAAAGAGGGGGATCTTTGAAGAGAGGGGCCAGTTCTGGATCAGAATTTATGATGTGCCAATGTTTTTTGAAGGCTGATTTTATCACATGTGAGTTAGGGGAGTACGTAGTGATACAAGTAAAGGAGAAGTTCTTACTCTTCTTTTGTCTGGCGCTAAGGAGTTCCGAGCGAGGTTTGTGAAGTGCTGCATTATATGCCTGCTCCACCCAGGTGATCGGGTAACCCCTTTCCAGAAATCTGCTTTTCATCTCCATAGCTTTTTCTGTAAAGTCTTCGATTGAGTGGCAAATTCTCCTTAATCTGTAGAATTGACTTTTGGGGAGGCCCTTTTTCAGGGGGACAGGGTGTGAACTGTTAGCTATCAGGAGAGTGTTTCTATCTGTATCCTTTCTGTATAGAGTGGTAGACAGCCCGTTCTCCCCTTTAGACACCCACATATCCAGGAAATGCACTCTTTTATCGCTGTACTCCATAGTGAACTTAAGGTTACAATTGAAACTGTTAAGTAATGTGAGGAAATTATTTAGGTCTTCAATCTTGCCCTGATAGATACAAAACACATCATCTATGTAGCGATACCACTTCAATATATTGTTGAAGTGGTGGTTTTCTTCGGGATTTAAGACAACCATTTTTTCAAAAAAGCCCATATACAGATTTGCATAATTGGGGGCACAAATTGTGCCCATACTTGTGCCAGACGTCTGGAGATAAAACACATTGTCAAAAGAGAAGTAGTTGAGTTTCATTACAAAGTTTGCCAGGTCTAAAATTAGGTCATTTGGAGGGTTGTTGATGTCTTCTCGATTTTGTAAAAAGAATTTAAGAGCCTCAAGGCCACCTTCATGTGGTATGTTGGTGTACAAACTTGTTACATCTAGAGTTATCAAGAAGATGTCGTCTGGGAGAGCATGAAGGCTAGAGATCTTATTGATGAAATCAGTGGAATCTTTTATGTAGGACGGCAACGACTGTGCAATGGGTTTAATATGGTAGTCTACATATTCAGATAAAGGAGATAGTAGAGAATTGATTTGGGACACTATAGGTCGTCCTGGAGGACGTTTAAAACCGTATTAACATATGTACTGTAACTTTATGACCGGCATGGTCTTACGATGACTATGATCCTCCTTTCCATGCACTGTTATTGTAAGTTTTTAAAATAATCAAGGCTATTTCCCTTGGTATAGTACATGCATTGTATCTTTACTTTTTCTACTCTTTATTTGTCCGCTATTGTGTTAATATACACTTGTGAGTGTTCCTGTCTTGACAGAGGTGAGATTAATTTTACAGGTACAACCCCTGGGCGGAGCTGCAATACAATCACCACTAGTGGTCTACAGCTGCAGGTCCTCTTGCGACCCCCCACTGACCCAGCCGGTGATTGGCTGTCCCATCTATATGTACCTGAAATGTTCTTTCTTTTAAAAAATCTCTGCTTGAGAAAGGTCCTGTGGACCGAAACGTTGCTTTTTTGTTTACCCTATTAAAGTTTTTTGCACTTGACCTTACAGTGTGCGGGAGACCCCCTTTTTTTCCTTGATTCACTCCTACCTACTCCTACGCACCTGTTTCAGCAAGTCTTTTTTAGGTGTGCATCAGCCTCCAGACCTTTACTGCCATTAGCTTTTTTGAAAATAACTATTAGTTTCTCATCAAGGCACACAAGCAGTGGGGGGTTGCAAATTTTTTTTGTTTACATTTTCTTTTTTTTCCCTTTAACGACACTGGTCCCATTGGGAAGTAAAACTGTACAAACTACAGAAGTAAAAAAAAAACAGACAGCTCAGGATAGTATGGAAGCATATTGCATTCACTTGACAAAAAAAAAATTTGCTCTGTTTTTCTGAATGAATGAGATAATTATCTCAGAATTCTGAGAAAAGTTTTAATGAAAAAAAATAATTCTGCTCTGTTTTTCTGAATTAACCAGATACCTCACAACTTACACAAAGCTGTCATTCACTTGAGAGCTGGATTTCATGGAAGCAAACATGTTCCTGTCCAGTTTAATCCAATTTTATTTTGCTTTTGGTTTGAAACATTGGGAGATACTCTTGTCTTTATGTTATATAGATGGTATTGTTATTAGTTTGTCGACTTTTTTTTTTTCATTAAAACTTTTCTCGGAATTCTGAGATAATCATATTGTTAATTGAGAAAAACAGAGCAGATTGTTTTTTTTTTTAATTAAAATTTTATCTCGTTAATTCAGAAAAACAGCAGATTTTTTTTTTCCTCAAGTGAATGCAATACGCTTCCTTAGGATAGGGCTTTGCAGGGCAACCAAAGGAAAATAATTCAATCAATAATGTACAGGGAAACTGATGATGAAGAGACGGAACAGCGTTACAATTTCCCATTTTTATTTCGACATGGAGGAGAAAACATTCAACATCACGAGTCCCTGCGTCATCGAGCAGTTACGCGATTCACACGTTTCCCCCCAGAGTTTCTGTTTCAGTATAAAGTGCGGCAGTGGCGAGACACGACAGTGGGAGCTGAGGAGGACCGGCCCGGGTCCGGGTCCAGGTCCGGGTCCAGGTCCTCCAGAACTCCACCAACGCTGCGTGATTGTCAGAGAAATCCCTTTAGGTCAGTTATGAACACAAACACGGACGAGGACGTCGTCTCTCAAGGGGGAGACGCAGGATTCAAGCACAATTCAGACCAACAGTTAATCACCGAACGGTTATAAAACAGCTGGAGGGGGTTCGTTGAGGGGGAGGTTCTGGGAGATGCTCTGTAGCACCCTATAATGTAATAAATTCCTATAATGTAATAATTTCCTGAAAATGTAATAACGACTGAAAATGTAATAAAACCCAATAATGTAATAACTTCACCAATAATGTAATAAAATATCCTGACGGATATTGTAATAACATTCTTACCGATAATGTAATACCTTATTACATTATTGGGAATTTATTACATGGTACTCAGAGTCTGCAATTTAACCCAATAGTCATTCTGGTGTTTCAAATCCAGCGTATATAACATTCTTAGATACTTAAAACACTAAATGTAGAACTCTGGACATATATATTACATTATTTGTCAAGTATTACATTATCAGTTTTGGAAGAAAAAAAAAGACCCACCTGAAAATGTAATAAATTCCCAATAATGTAATAAGGTATTACATTATCGGTAAAAGTGTTATTACAATATCAGTCAGGATATTTTATTGTTATTACATTATTGGGTTTTATTACATTTTTGATTGAGTTAAGTGCAAATTTTATTACATTTTCAGGCGTTATTACATTTTCAGGCAATTATTACATTATAGGAATTTATTACATTATAGGTGCTACATGCTCCCTTTCTGCATCCGACCCAAAACGTTAGTAAACATGGTAAATGCCCTGGTTCTTCACATCGTTGATATTAGATCTAACAATAATAAAAAAAAAAGGGGGGGGGGGGGGGGGGGGGGTGTCACATTCTGCCCAGGTGAGACGGGTGAGACAGGTGAGACAGGTGAACGGTGTCTGAGTTTCAGGTCGCCAGACTTCTTCTCAACTTCTTTAGGCAGTTTCTTAGTTTGTAACGTTCGTCCACCGACGGAGACGTCAGTCCAGCTGCTCACTCATTAGCAAACACTTTTTAGTGGAACAATATTAATTATATTAATTATAATATTAATTATCGTATTTCCCGGGTCAGACTTCTCTTGGCAGGTTCTTGTTCTGGTGACCCGTTCTCTTAGAGATCCAGCCCGCTGAGCGGTGTTTCCTTCAACGTCATCAGCTGCTTCACAAAAGTACCTTTGAAATGTGGCATCGATCCCTGAACATCGTCCACAAACATGTTGGAGCTTCAGTCGAACCTGCGCCGGGTCTCAGGAGAACCGGAACAATTCTGGACCCGTCAGGTCCGAATATACGAAAGAGGAACACGGGAAACCCAGAGGAGGTTTCTCTGCACTGGTACCGCTGGTACCGCTGGTACCGCTCTCCGGAGGAGTTTACAGTCTTTACAAGTGCAAGGAGCTAGGGAGCTAACGGCCTAAGGAGCTAGGGAGCTTAGGAGATAAGGAGCTAGGGAGCTAAGGAGCTAGGGAGCTAAGGAACTAAGGAGCTAATGGCCTATGGAGCTAGGGAGCTAAGGAGATAAGGAGCTAGGGAACTAAGGAGCTAGGGAGCTAACGGCCTAAGGAACTAAGGAGCTAGGGAGCTAACGGCCTAAGGAACTAAGGAGCTAGGGAGCTAACGGCCTAAGGAGCTAGGGAGCTAACGACCTAGGGAGCTAGGGAGCTAACGACCTACGGAGCTAGGGAGCTAACGACCTAAGGAGCTAGGGAGCTAACGGCATAAGGAACTAAGGAGCTAGGGAGCTAACGGCCTAAGGAGCTAGGAGGCTAAGGAGCTGAGGAGCTAGGGAACTAAGGAGCTAGGGAGCTAACGGCCTAAGGAGCTAGGGAGCTAACGGCCTAAGGAACTAGGGAGCTAAGGAGCTAGTGAGCTAAGGAGCTAGGGAGCTAACGGCCTAAGGAGCTAGGGAGCTAATGGCCTAAGGAGCTAGGGAGCTAATGGCCTAAGGAGCTAGGGAGCTAATGGCCTAAGGAGCTAGGGAGCTAAGGAGATAAGGAACTAAGGAGCTAGTGAGCTAAGGAGCTAGGGAGCTAATGGCCTAAGGAGCTAGGGAGCTAAGAAGCTAGGGAGCTAACGGCCTAAGGAGATAAGGAGCTAGGCAGCTAAGTAACTAAGGAGCTAAGGGTGCCACCACCAGGAGGAGGTGGCCCCTCAGGACTGTTCCAAAGACCGTCAGCTTCTCCTGGTTCTGTCAGATTCTCCTCTCCTTCATTTCCACCTCGGCTGCAGCTCCTCTGTGCTCCGTCGCCGCCGTAACCGGCCCTCACCGGGCGCTCCGTCGCCGCGGTAACCGGCCCTCACCGGGCGCTCCGTCGCCGCGGTAACCGTCCCTCACCGGGCGCCGGCGCGGCCCTTGCCGTCGTGCTCGGAGAGCCACTGGCCGCAGATGTTCTGCATGACCGAGTCGCCGGCCTGCTCGGCGGCCCGGAGCACGTCCTGCACCAGCGGGCCGGCCCGGCCCGGGTCCAGCTTCACCGCCAGCAGGTACGCCGGCCGCAGCTTCCCGCACGCCAGGTACGCCTTGATCTGTGGAGGAGAGGACGGACCCGGTTACGGTTCTGGTGGGGGGTAAAGTTGCTTTTGTCAATGAAAATTCTGACTACCATATTTCCTGGACTATAAGCCGCATCCGCTCTATTTAAAAAAAAGATATGCAAGCCACAGATATTTATGTTGTTAGATTAGATATTTACTACATGTACAGAAGGATTTTGAACTGTAAATGATGTACATGTTTGTACCTATTATTGTTCTATTATTTTTCTATTGATTGATTTGTTTTGGTGATTGTGTATTGAGGGGGAGGATTTTTTATAAGCCCTTCGGGCTTCTTTTCCTCTCCTGCACAATTTATTTGTCCTTGTATGTTAAAAATTACTGTGTTATCATTGTGCAAATAAATAAATAAATAAAAAATAAAAAAAAAATACCTAAATAGATCCTTTCCTAACAGTGTCTTTTAACACGGCAGCAACTTTGCTGATTAAAACAGGACAGAACCAAGAGAAAATAACCAGTATTTATTTATCTATTTATCTGTTTGAAATCTGCTTCTACCTACTTCTATCTGCTAAAGTTAGAGCGCCCCGACCGGTGGAAGAAAAAGCCACAGAATAGCGGCACCTTTGTATAAGCTGCATGGTTGAAAATCTATGAAAAAAGTAGCGGCTTATAGTCCAGAAAAAAATACGGTAAATATCGTCGTCAACGAACCTTTATCACCTGAGGAAAACGTTGCGTCTCGCAACGAAAACAATGGTCATGTGACGATGACGATAATTAAATATATAATGCGTAGAGGAATAAAAACTCTGTTAAAATGTGTCTCCATTTATAATTTCCATTTTTTAAGTAGGTTTAGTCGCTGCAGCTGAGCCTGATGCCGTTAACGCAGAGCTCTAGGTTCATGTCAATTAAAATCTGCGGGGATCTGCTCTGGGGGGAGAAGAAGAAGAAGAACCATCTTTGGATACACGTGAAAAAGATGTGTCATCGAAAAAGAAAAAGATGGGGAGAAATGCAGAAAAATCATTATGTTGTAAACTCTAATTAGAGTCCTCTGTATCTGGAATGAATATATTCTTGAGTCTATGAGGTAACAACAATATAATAAGACAGGTAGGTGTATGTATATATATACACACACACATATATGTAGGTATGTATGGGTATATGCGTATGTATGGGTATATATATGTGTGTGGTGTGATTATGTGTGTAAGTAGATATATACATGGATATAGAGCAGATACAGTATAGTGTAAATAAGTATATTTATATAAATATTTATATGGGCATGTGTGTACAAATATATAGAAATATTCAACTATGTGTATGCATGTATAAGTATGTGTGTGAGTATAATTACAGTATATCATAATAATAATTACTGTTATTTAGTGTGTGAATATTTATAAATACAGGTTAAATGATCAGTGAATGGGGGTAGGACTAAATAAATTTACACTTTCTCGTACTCCTTTTTTTGGCACATGTAAATCAAGATAGCAAGTTTTAAAGGATGAAATTCTTTGTTTTGTTTTCTTAAACTTCTCATGAAGTGTTATTTTTTTTTTTTACATGTACAAAAATAAAATAAATTAAATCAAATCAACCTTGTTTGAATTGTAAAATGGGTTTGGCTAAATACAATCTTTGACTAAAACTAGACTAAAATGATCCTGGACAATTCTGACTAAAATAAGACTAAAATGACTTTTAGTCGACTGAAACTTGACACAACTAAAAGGAGAATGAACGTGACTAAAACTAATAAAAACAAAAATGATAGCTGGACCCAAAGACTAGACTAAAACAGACTGAAACAGGGTGACAGAAACAACACTAGTGTGAGGGAACTAAAGGGTCACGGCACCTTGTTCTCGGCGCTCCGGATCTCCAGGATCAGCGTCTCCAGCTCCTTCGCCTGAAACAGAAACACGACACCGTTGTTACCCTGGATTCACACTGAAGCGCCACAGGCGTCATAGGCATCCGGTAGCCATTCATTGTCTGTGAAAACGCTGCGAGAGGCGTCGGGAGCGCTGGAGGCATCGGGAGTGTCAATTTGAAGTTGAAAAATCTGAACTTTATGCAAATGAGCAGCGGCGACGCCGAGGCAGCATCCAATCACAGACCGGGATTCCTGAAGCGAGAACCCTCAATGCAGATTGTACTTTCATGTTCTCACAAACGTACACTCATTCACACATGAGCAGAGCTGTGCACTAACAAACTTATTTTATCAGGAATTAATATATTTCATCCAGCAAACTGACATTTTTGTTGATTTGACTGCCGTTTTTACCTGAACTAAATGTTTCTACCTGAACTAAATGTTTCTACCTGAACTAAATGTTTCTACCTGAACTAAATGTTTCTACCTGAACTAAATGTTTCTACCTGAACTGCTCATGTGAAACAGTAACTGATGGTTGAGGAGCTGTATGGTCCCAACGATTTTATTTGCTACATCGATCCAACGCAAAATAATTAAAAACCGTGCTTATTAATCACAAAACAGTTTAAACAATATGACCAAATCCGGTCCGACCCGGTGTGTCAGTGTTCACCGCAGACAGACTGCAGCTTCACCGGGACCAACCTGGTTAAGGAGCATCAAACTCACTCTTATCTAGTGGAAATAACGCTAAAATATAAAGAAGGCTTCCCAAAGTGCGATCCATGGTGAAATAGGAAACTGAAGATTTGCACGCTATACAGGACTGTCTCAGAAAATTTGAATATTGTGATAAAGTTCTTTATTTTCTGTAATGCAATTAAAAAAACAAAAATGTCATATATTCTGGATTCATTACAAATCAACTGAGATATTACAAGCCTTTTATTATTTTAATATTGCTGATTATGTCTTACAGATTAAGATTAAGATTCCCAGAATATTCTAATTTTTTAAGATAGGATATTTTAGTTTTCTTAAGCTGTAAGCCAAGATCAGCAATATTAAAATAATAAAAGGCTTGCAATATTTCAGTTGATTTGTAATGAATCCAGAATGTATGACATTTTTGTTTTTGTAATTGCATTACAGAAAATCAGATTATTCTAATTTTCTGAGACAGTCTTGTATATAGATATGTGTAGGCTACATGAACTTGTTTCCCTCCAGTTCTGCAGCTTGAAAGTTCCGCCCAGTGCAGGCGTCGCCAAGCAGCGATGCAGGCGTCCCGAACCTCCACAGGAGATTTTTGACGCTTTCAGTGTGAATCCACCGTTAGTCCCGGTGGGCCGGACCGTCGGCGGTTCCTCCTGCTGGACACTTACGTCGGCCGGTCCCTTGTCGGCGACGGAGAGCAGGTTGAGCAGGAGGGCGTCACAGTCGCCCCTGGTGGCCGTCCCCGACTCGCCCACGCACTTCAGCAGCTGCCGCACGGCGCCGAACTGCCGCAGGCGGACCAGCCGCTGCCCCGCCCGCACGTACACGGCCTGGGCCTCCAGCTGGAAGTCCTGCAGGAGCCGAGAGGGGGACAGAAGACCCACCGTGAAGACTGAGACCTGGAACACCCCAGACCTGCAGCTCTGGTGCTGAACACGTACCTGGATGACCCGGTAGGCGATGCCGAACCCCTCCTCGATGTTTTTGCCTCCGAGCAACGTCTGCAACGAGACAAACACAATCATGGCGCTGACTAGACCTCATATATCCCTTTTCCAACGAACCGGTTCCAGAGCCAGCTCTGGAACCGGTTTGGTGAAAAAAGGGCCGAATATAAGACGGTGTTTTTTGCATTGAAATAAGACTGAAAAAGTGGGGGTCGTCTTCTATTCGGGGTCTAGACATTAGACCCACACTAGATGGCGCCAGATATCTTTAAAGCAAATGCTGAACTTAACTTCCCAGGCCAAAGAGTACGGAAGAGTATTAGGGCCAGGCAGGAGAAAAATAAAAATAATATTTTAGAGGAAGATTTTTTTTTTTCCATTGTGCACTTCGAGAAAAAAAGTCGAAATGTCGAGAAAAAAGTCGAAATGTCGAGATTAATGTTGAAGTACAATTTCGAGAAAAAAGTCGAAATTTCGTTAATAAAGTTGAAATGTTGAGAAAAAAGGCTAAATTTCAACTTTATTCACGAAATTTTGACTTTATTCTTGAAATTGTATTTCAACATTAATCTCGACATTTCGACTTTTTTCTCGAAGTGCACAATAAAAAAAATCTTCTCTCGAATATGTTGTTTTAATCATTTGTTTCAGATGTACTGTAATTATTTTCTGTATAAAAATGGAATTTGGTGTTCAAAAAGTATTTTTTCAAACTTGAGTCTTGAAAAAGAGGGAGTCGTCTTATAATCAGGGTCGTCTAATATTCGGGCCAATAGGATATCATTCATGCTGAGAGCTTCAGACTGACGGGTAACATTAGCGGGGGGGGTGACTCATTAAATTTGCTCCATGATATGACTCGGATCACTTTCTTACAAAAGAATGTGATCCGAGTCATATCATGGAGCAAATTTAATGCTCCCTCTGATCCTCTTTTTTATGGATATAAGCTTGTTTAACATTTTCCACAATGCCTGTGTAATGTATAATGTAGTGTTTAGACTCAATGATAGACTCTGTCATCTCATCCCCATTTATGCTCCCACTCATGAACACACCACAAGGGGAAAACAACTTTTAAAAGGGAAGAAAAGGAAACTGAAATGTACAAGTTTCAGTGTAACCTGCAAAGGTCCAAAAATTTGGAATGAGATTGATAGTTGCTATAAAAGAGTCTGGATCTCTCTCAATTTTCAAAAAGAGACTAAAACAAAAATTGTTATTAAATTATGTCTCTTTTTATTAAATTATGTTTATGTTCCAATACCTGATGTATTATTTTTTACAAGAATATCTTTGTATCTAGGAAATCTAAGGAGGTCTCAAGGTTTTATTGTGTTTTTTTTTAGGTTATTAAAAGGTATATGTATTATCTGTGTAATTTATAGTTGTTTTGCTGTGTGACTGGGCCCCTATTCATAAGCTACAGTAGCTTCTGGGGAATCCCATCTTACAAACCAATTGATTGATTGTTATCTGTATTTGTGTTTTTTAAATTATTTGTAAACTCTGTGAATCTGTGACTCCACCTTGCAGGCGACTTCCACCTTCATGGGGCTCCCCCCGAACAGCGTGGGCGGGGGTCCGGCCCCGGGGGCCCCAGAGGCCCCGGGGGCCCCAGAGGCCCCGGGGGACCCGGCGTTGGGGGCCGCGGCCGACTCGCAGCGGTGCAGGAACCGGGTCACCTCCAGCTGCAGCTCGATGGTGTTCATGTGCCTGGAAGAGAAGCGCTTTAGAGCCACGGCACCAGAGAAGAAGAAGAAAAGTCCCCGAGACCGAGGAGGAGACGAAGAGCCACCTGGACACGTCGCTGGAGGACATGGTCTTCCTGAAGGAGCTGACCGACGACCTCCTCCTGCCGGCCGCCCGGCCCTGCTGCTCCTGCAGGAACGTCCTCAGGTGCTCCTTGGCCCGGACCAGCCAGCGCTGCGGGGAGACACGTCGTCATGGTGATTATTCAGGGCGGAGACGCGTCGTCATGGTGATTATTCAGGGCGGAGACATGTCGTCATGGTGATTATTCAGGACGGAGACACGTGTCGTCATGGTGATTATTCAGGGCGGAGACACGCGTCGTCATGGTGATTATTCAGGGCGGAGACGCGCGTCGTCATGGTGATTATTCAGGGCAGAGACACGCGTCGTCATGGTGATTATTCAGGACAGAGACGCATCGTCATGGTGATTATTCAGGCTGTCTACAGGTTTTACTGAGGTAAATTTAAGACTTTTTAATACCATTTTCAATCTAAATTTAAGACCCAAAAGACAGCATTGAGGTCCAGGTTGCCAGATCTGACAGGTTCCAGCCCAAACTCGAATAATGAAAAAACAGCTAAAATCCTACATTCTCTATGTTAAAACCGTAAATTATTAAATGTGGAATAAATTTCAAGCTTCACAACACTACTAAATAGCCAAAAAAAGTTCAGGCTCCAAACAAAGACTATAATTAAATCAAGTAGATTAAAGCTAATTTTTCTACTTTTCTCTGCCATAATGGAAACTTTTTTGTGAATAATTTCTCCTAAATATTTAGTAAAAACCAGGAAAAACAGCTCATTTAATACCATTTTAAAACTAAATGTAAGACCAAAAAGACAAGCCACTAAGAAATCAAGCGCTGAGGTCGAGGTTGCCAGATCTGGCTGACAGGTTTATAATGAAAAACCAGCCCAAATAATACGTCCTCTATGTTAAAACCGTAAATTATTAATTGCGTAATACATTTCAAGCTTCACAACACCACTAAAGAGCCCAAAAAAAGTTCAGACTCCAAATAAAGACTACAATTAAATTGAGTAGATTCATGCTAATGAAATAGAAAGTTTATTGTGTATGTTTCTACTTTTCTCTTTTTTTTGTTAATAATTTCTCCTTAATATTTAGTAAAAACCAGGAAAAGCAGCCCAAATTTTATCAACCCGTCCAGTCCTATATTTTTCAGCCTAATTTATTTCTCCTCAAAACGATGAAATAAACTTTTCATTTTCAGTGTAAGAAAACTTTTAACTTTTAATGATGACTGGATACATTCCCTCTAAAATTAAGACCCTTGGATGGAGATTTAAGACAAATTAAATACGGAATTAATTTCAAGTCATAAGCAAAGCAAAAACAAGCCAGAAAAAGTTCAGGCTCCAAACAAAGACTACAATTAAATTGAGTAGATTAAAGCAAATATAACATTGGTGAGTTTATTGTGTAAGTTTCTACTTTTCTCTGCCATAATGAAAACTTTTTTGCTAATAATTTCTCCTAGTTAGTACACTGCAAAAACTCAAAATCCTACCAGGAATATTTGTCTTATTTCTAGTTATAATGTCTCATTTTTAGTCAAAAAATCTCATTACACTTAAAACAAGAGTCATTACCAGAAAAATAAATTGTTATTTGACAATTTTCACCTGTTTCAAGTAAATTTTCACTTGAAATAAATTGAAAAATCTGCCAGTGGGACAAGATTTATCTTTTCATTACAAGCAGAAAAATCTTGTTCCACTGGCAGATTTTTCTACTTATTTTAAGTGAAAATCTACTTGAAACAGGTGAAAATTGTTGTTTTTTCCAGTGATGAGTCTTGTTTTAAGTGTAATGAGATAGTTTTTGACTAAAAATGAGACATTTTAACTAGAAATAAGACAAATATTCTTGTTAAGATTTTGAGTTGGATTGAGATTTTTAGGTTTAAAGGCCTTATTTTAGCAGAAAAGGAACTTTTTAAGGACCCGCCGCCGCCCTGGGTCCTAAAGTTACCTGCTGCTCGCCCAGCTGCAGGTAGGATCCGGCACCGTGGGTGAAGAACCTGATGCAGGTCATGGCGGCGCGAACGTGGTCCTGCACAGGAACACAAACAAAAGTAAGAGCAGGTCATGTACGAGAACATCAGGGCTTCTTCAGAGTCCCGGTTGAGCCGCATTTTGTAATAACGGTGCATTTTGTAATAAACGTCCAAAATGTAATAACATGCTGCATTATGTAATAACAATTCTAAAGCATAGTTTATTTATTTGTTATTGGCCTATATAATTCCAAACTAAAGTTATATTTGGAGTATTATACATAGATTTATTGGGCTACATAGCTCTAAGGGAAATATCATAAAAAACAACAAAAGTCACTCTTGTATAAATTCATTGTTAAAAACAACAATAATAGGTATTATTACATAATGCACCATGTTATTACATTTCCTAGAAAATAAAAAAGTTGCAAGTGCATTTTATAATAATATTCTCAAAATGCAATAATCTATTACATAATGTGGCAAAATGTATTACAAAATGGGGCAGTTAATTACAACATGCAGCTTTATTACAAAATGAAATGACAAAGTTATTACATTTTGGACGTTTATTACAAATTGCACCGTTATTACAAAATGCGGCTTAACAGGCCTGGTGAGGCCCCGTGAAATCTCAAAATCTTAACAAGAATATTTGTCTTATTTCTAGTTAAACTGTCTCATTTTTAGTCAAAAATCTAATTACACTTAAAACAATACTCATCACTGGAAAAAACAACAATTTTCACCTGTTTCAAGTAGATTTTCACTTAAAATAAGTAGAAAAATCTGCCAGTGGAACAAGATTTTTTTTGCTTGTAATGAGAAGATAAATCTTGTCCCACTGGCAGATTTTTCTACTTATTTCAAGTGAAAATTGTCAAATAAGTTATTTTTCTGGTAATGACTCTTGTCAGTGTAATGAGATTTTTGACTAAAAATTAGACATTTTAACTAGAAATAAGACAAATATTCCTGGTAAGATTTTGAGTTTTTGCAGTGAGGCCCCGGTGAGGCCCCGTAAAAACCCGTACCATCATAAACTGCTGCAGCTGGTACAGCGAGTGGAAGTAGCCGCGCCGCTGCAGGAACTGGCAGGAGGCGATGAGGTAGCGGCTGCACGAGTCCAGGCCCGGGTCCAGCTTCTCCAGGACGCCCTGCAGCGCGCCGAGCCGGCCCCGCTCCAGGCTGGGCTGCAGGACCCCCTCCAGGAACACGTCATCGGGGCAGTCCTGGGGCAGAACCGGGGGGAAAACACAACTTCAGACACGGGACGACCTTCTGAAGGTCTGGTGACTAAAAAGACTACAGAAAACTACAAGGGACGAGAAAAGGACCACAAAAGAACTACAAAAGGAAGACAAAGGGACCACAAAAGGACTAAAAAGAACTACAAAGGGACTAAAAAAAGACTACAAAAGGACCATAAAAGAACTAAAAAAGACTACAAAGGGACTACAAAATAACTACAAAAAAACTACGAAGGACTACAAAAAACTACAAAAGAACTACGAAGGACTACAAAAAACTACAAAAGAACTACGAAGGACTACAAAAAACTACAAAAGAACTACGAAGGACTACAAAAAACTACAAAAGAACTACGAAGGACTACAAAAAACTACAAAAGAACTACGAAGGACTACAAAAAACTACAAAAGGACCACAAAAAACTACAAAGGACTAAAAAAAGACTACAAAAGGACCACAAAAGAACTACAAAAAACTACAAGAGGACTAAAAAAAAAAGACTACAAAGGACTACAAAAGAACTACGAAAGACTACAAGAGGACTAAAAAAAAAAGACTACAAAGGACCACAAAAGAACTACAAAAGACTACAAGAGGACTAAAAAAAAAAGACTACAAAGGACTACAAAAGAACTACGAAAGACCACAAAGGTCTGGACCTGGTGAACTAACCCCAACCTCAGTACCTTGTTGAGCAGGAAGGCCACGGCCTCCGCCATGCCGTCGTGGCGCATGTAGAACCCGACCAGCGCCAGGTGGGTTCCGTAGGTGTGCAGGTAGTACAGCACCTCCTGGTGGGGGCCGCCCTGGGGCCCCCCCTGGTGGGGGCCCTCGTGCCGCTCCGCAGGAACCACCTCGGCCAGGGCGTCCTCCAACTCCCGGAGAGACGCTAGGATGTCCTCGCCGTAACTCTGTCGGGAAACAGACACTCCATCAGCTCACGGACCAATCACAGAGAGGGAACCGGACCAATCGCAGAAGAGACACCAGAACTTCTCAGACTCGGCTGATTTAAATTCTCCTGTAAAATCTGGAGCTTTTATAATAACCTTCCTCCATTTTCTTCTGGCCTAAAGGTGTTTAGAAGAAGACTGTTATCCATCCATCCATCCATCCATCCATCCATCAACAATCAATTCATCCATCCATCCATCCATCCATCCATCCACACATCCATCCACACATCCATCCATCCATCCACCAACAATCAATTCATCCATCCATGAAAATCTTCCCTCCAACTTCAAAAACTTCAAAGTGAAGTTCAAATAAACTGATCGGAGGCCGTTCAACCACTTTTCACTAAATCTGGGAGACTTTGAACTCTGAAGACAAAAAACCTGATAAAAGAATTCTGATCAATCAATTATACAGTTACACGCCAATCAAGGTTGTGGGCGTGGCCCAAACATACAGTAGTGTTTTTTTTTTGCTGGAATCTCGATGCAATTATAGAAAGTTA
This sequence comes from Cololabis saira, assembly GCF_033807715.1. Lineage (NCBI taxonomy): Eukaryota > Metazoa > Chordata > Actinopteri > Beloniformes > Belonidae > Cololabis > Cololabis saira. The sequence continues at coordinate 35,579,626 of NC_084602.1, forward strand.
ATGACGATCAGATGGAAATTATTGGCAAACCGACCAAATCTGATCAAATCTGATTAAATGTGATCCTTCGGGAAAACACATCAACTCTCTGGGGCTTAGACTGTCTGATAGGAAGCGTCGGTGAGAGTTTTGCCGGCGGCGGCTCGTACCGGCGAGGGTGCGGGCCGCACCGAGGCCTCCAGGTGCTGGACGATCTCCTGCAGCAGGGGCGGGCCCAGGCTGAGCTGGTTCCGCTCCAGCGGGGCCTTCAGGCAGCGGCTGAACTTCTCCCGGGCCCCCGACAGGTTCCCCGCCTTCAGCGTGGCCAGAGCCCAGGCCTGCCAGACGCCCGTGGGGTCCAGGCCGCTCTTGGTGGACACCTAGGAGAGGGGGGGGGTGTGAGCTAACGACACAGGAAACACCAACCAGGACTGGTAGGGCTGGGCGATTTGGCCTTTTACTAATATCTCAATATTTTTAGGCCATGTCACAATATATGATATATATCTCGATATTTTGCCTTAGCCTTGAATTAACACTTTGATGCTACAATCACACCAGTATGATGATTCTATATGTTACATTAAAACATTCTTGTTCATACTGCATTAATATATGCTCATTTTAAACTTTCATGCAAAAAGGGGGAATAAGTCAAATTTACCAAACCTGTATTTATTAAACAGTTACTAAGCAGTGAGTGGCACAAACAAAAAAAGTGTCATTTCAAAACAGAAAGTGCACGTTGCATCTCTGTTAAGAACTTTATATGAAGACTAATGGCGCTTTTCCACTACTACCTACTCAGCGTTGCTCGGGACGTCTCGTCCCGGCTCCACCCGCTTTGGCCTCGTTTGTTTTTCCACATCCAGGTGAGAAGTGGGCAGGTTGGGGTGAAGCTGCTGTGACGTACTCGATTGCGCAACCGCTTTGTTCGTGTCGACGCTGATCAGAAATCAGCTGGAGCCGCGAGCGGCTGAGAGTAAAACAGCCCGTCTACATCCCTTTTTTAATTCTCTCCTCAGCCACCAGGTTTATGAACATCTGCACCTCAGAGTTGGATCACCAAACAGACGTTTGCGCTGTATAATAAAATCGCCGCAAGTCGCTCTCGCGCTGACTCCCGCTTCCTGATTCAAACGTCTGACGGCCCCGCCCCCCGACCAATCAGTGGCGAGGAGGGTGGTGACGTCAGTTCCAGGGCCGGCTCAGCCCGGTTAGAACCTCGGCAGCCTCATTCCAGAAAAAGTATCTGCTTGGCACGACTCCACCCGCCTCGGCCCGTAGTGGAAAAGCGCAAGACGGGGGCGTGGCGGGTAGAAGCGAGCTGAGGAGGTACTAGTGGAAAAGGGCCATATTGTAGGTGTAGGGACTGCAATGTTTCATCCTCTCCTCCTTTACTTTGCATCACTTTCACTAACTTTTAGAAATATGACGTCATATAGTCTTGTTTGACTTTGTTTCGATGATAGTGATTGATTTCATGTGGCCACATTTAAGCAACACTAGGTGATGTTTCTCAGCTCTGGAAGAGAAAGGCTCAGCGGCGCGTGGACGCGTGTCGCACTGAGCGGATAGTTGGAGCTGCATCAGCGCGTCGTGCGAGGAGAAAACATCCCCTCCCGTCTTTACTAAACCGTCCCAGTTTGCTTTGAAAAGAGTCCGTCGCGCTTGTTTTACGTCTCCGAGGAAAGACGAGACGAGAGAGTGAGAAAAGCCTGTAATTTAATGCCAATTAAAAGCAATGGGTGACAATGTATACTTGAATATTCACGATAAAGTAATTTTGTACATCGCACAGAGTAGAAGCCGAGCTACATCGAGTATACTGGATATATCGCCCAGCCCTAAGGACCGGTCCGAGGTCCGAGGTCCTCACCTCCACGGCCAGCTGGTAGTGCTCCGCCTCCAGCAGACGGTTACGGAGTCGCGTCACCTCCGACGTCTCCACGATGTCGTCCAGGGAGGGAATGTACTTGTAATTGGCCAAAACCAGGATCTTCAGCACGTCTATCTTGCTGATGTAACTGCAGGCAAACAGGAGAAGAGGAATAAGGACATTAAAGATAATCAAGATAGTCACCTCAGATCAATAACAGCACGTCAGTCTTAATCGGAGATTCCAGCATCGTTGTGATTCATTTCTGAGGATTATTTTCTCCTCCTCTTCTTCTTCCAGTTTCTATCCAGTTTCACCCGACTGGACTGGAAGGATCCAGGTCACGTGGCTGTAAAACGAGCCCTAACCATGATCCTTCCATCACCGTGCTTCACTGTTGGTGAAGCGTCTGCCCCTCGCTGCACATCGCAGTTGAAACCAATTTCAGCTTTGTTAACGTCATCTACGTGACTCACCCGGGGGGGCGGAGCCTCGGAGACGCCCCTCCGTCGGTCAACATGCGTTAAGCCATGAGATTACGCAGTGAAACCACAGAGCCTGATTTACTTCTGCATTTCTCCGAAGCCTCTAGTCTACGGAAGAGTATTAGGGCCAGGCAGGAGAAAAATAAAAATAATATTTTAGAGGAGGAAGATTTTTTTTTCATTATGCACTTCGAGAAAAAACTTGAAATGTCGCGAAAAAAGTCTAAATGTCGAGATTAATGTTGAAGTACAATTTCGAGAAAAAAGTTGAAATGTTGAAAAAGTCAAAAATTTGAGAATAAAGTTGAAATGTTAAAAAAAAGTCGAAATGTTGAGAAAAAAGTCGAAATGTCGAGAAAAAAGTCAAAATGTTGAGAAAAAAGTCAAAATGTCGAGATTAATGTTGAAGTACAATTTTGAGAAAAAAGTCGAAATGTTGAAAAAGTCAAAAATTAGTGAATAAAGTTGAAATGTTGAGAAAAAAAGTCGAAATGTTGAGAAAAAAGTCAGAATGTCCAGATTAATGTTGAAGTACAATTTCGAGAAAAAAGTCAAAATGTTGAAAAAAAGTAAAAAATTTGTGAATAAAGTTGAAATGTTGAGAAAAAAGGTGAAATTTCGACATTATTCACGAAATTTCGACTTTATTTTTGAAATTGTATTTCAACATTAATCTCAACATGTCGCCTTTTGTCTCGACATTTCGACTTTTTTCTCGAAGTGCACAATAAAAAAGATCTTCCCCTCTCAAATATTTTTTCTCCTGCATGGCCCTAATCCTCTTCCGTACTCATCACCCAGCTGTTTCCCATCAGGCGTGGGAGCGGAGCGTCGTAGCGTCGTACCTGTCGCACACGGCCAGGTCCTGGTTGCGTCCCACCTTGACGAACATCAGCTTGGCGCTGAACAGCAGCTGCCGCATGATGTCCGTGAGCAGGCAGGCGTCCACCTCGGGGTTGGTCAGCTTCCTGGAGAGGGCGCGGCAGTGCTCGATGAGGCGGCGGCCGCACGCCGCCTGGTCGCTGTGCAGCGCCAGCACGGCCACGCACAGGTAGGCGCTGGGCGCCTGCTCGTAGTAGAACTCGGCCCGCAGCAGCTGGTTCTCCGCCGGGCTGGTGCTGAGCTGGACCTGGTGGTGGACGACCTCCGGCAAGTGCAGCATCCCGTCCAGAGCCTCTGCCGTGGGGACGGGGCTCCCCGCCGCTGTAGACGGATCAGCAGAGCGGGATCAGAACTCAGGGTCCCCAAATAATTTATTACACAAGCAAGTTCACATTCATGACTTAACCCTTGTACTGTCTTTGGGTCAAAATGACCTAATTCTCCTGTTCCTTCTTTCCTCCTGCTCTCTCCTTCCTTCTCCCTTCCTCTTTTCTCCCTTCCTTCCTTCCTTGTTTTTTCCCTTCCTTCCTTCCTCTTTTCTCCCTTCCTTCCTTCTTTCCTCCTGCTCTCTCCTTCCTTCTCCCTTCCTTCCTTCTTTCCTCCTGCTCTCTCCTTCCTTCTCCCTTCCTTCCTTCTTTCCTCCTGCTCTCTCCTTCCTTCTCCCTTCCTTCCTTCTTTCCTCCTGCTCTCTCCTTCCTTCTCCCTTCCTTCCTTCCTCCTGCTCTCTCCTTCCTTCCTTCCTTCCTCCTGCTCTCTCCTTCCTTCTCCCTTCCTTCCTTCCTTCCTCCTGCTCTCTCCTTCCTTCTCCCTTCCTTCCTTCCTTCCTCCTGCTCTCTCCTTCCTTCTCCCTTCCTTCCTTCCTTCCTCCTGCTCTCTCCTTCCTTCTCCCTTCCTTCCTTCCTTCCTCCTGCTCTCTCCTTCCTTCTCCCTTCCTTCCTTCCTTCCTCCTGCTCTCTCCTTCCTTCTCCCTTCCTTCCTTCCTTCCTCCTGCTCTCTCCTTCCTTCTCCCTTCCTTCCTTCCTTCCTCCTGCTCTCTCCTTCCTTCTCCCTTCCTTCCTTCCTTCCTCCTGCTCTCTCCTTCCTTCTCCCTTCCTTCCTTCCTTCCTCCTGCTCTCTCCTTCCTTCTCCCTTCCTTCCTTCCTTCCTCCTGCTCTCTCCTTCCTTCTCCCTTCCTTCCTTCCTTCCTCCTGCTCTCTCCTTCCTTCTCCCTTCCTTCCTTCCTTCCTCCTGCTCTCTCCTTCCTTCTCCCTTCCTTCCTTCCTTCCTCCTGCTCTCTCCTTCCTTCTCCCTTCCTTCCTTCCTTCCTCCTGCTCTCTCCTTCCTTCTCCCTTCCTTCCTCCTGCTCTCTCCTTCCTTCTTCCTTCTCCCCTTCCTTCTTCCTTCTCCCCTTCCTCCCTCCCTCTCCTTCCTTCCTCGTTTTCCCCCTTCCTTCCTTCCTCGTTTTCCCCCTTCCTTCCTTCCTTCCTTCCTCGTTTTCCCCCTTCCTTCCTTCCTCGTTTTCCCCCTTCCTTCCTTCCTCGTTTTCCCCCTTCCTTCCTTCCTCGTTTTCCCCCTTCCTTCCTTCCTCGTTTTCCCCCTTCCTTCCTTCCTCGTTTTCCCCCTTCCTTCCTTCCTCGTTTTCCCCCTTCCTTCCTTCCTCGTTTTCCCCCTTCCTTCCTTCCTTCCTTCCTTCCTTCCTTCCTTCCTTCCTTCCTTCCTTCCTTCCTTCCTTCCTTCCTTCCTTCCTTCCTTCCTTCCTTCCTTCCTTCCTTCCTTCCTTCCTTCCTTCCTTCCTTCCTTCCTTCCTTCCTTCCTTCCTTCCTTCCTTCCTTCCTTCCTTCCTTCCTTCCTTCCTTCCTTCCTTCCTTCCTTCCTTCCTTCCTTCCTTCCTTCCTTCCTTCCTTCCTTCCTTCCTTCCTTCCTTCCTTCCTTCCTTCCTTCCTTCCTTCCTTCCTTCCTTCCTTCCTTCCTTCCTTCCTTCCTTCCTTCCTTCCTTCCTTCCTTCCTTCCTTCCTTCCTTCCTTCCTTCCTTCCTTCCTTCCTTCCTTCCTTCCTTCCTTCCTTCCTTCCTTCCTTCCTTCCTTCCTTCCCCTGAAGACAGCACAAGGGTTAAGAGGAACCACGACCCTGGCGGCTGCAAGACGGTCCCGTATCAACAACCCACCGCTGGGGCGAGACGTTCACACCCTCATATTCAGCAGAAATCCCCATCAAGCAAAACTTATGACAGACGTTATGAGACATTTAGAGCTGGAGAAAATCAGATTCTTACTGAAAAATCAGGAAAAGAAGTTGTATAGAATTTGGCAAACGTTTTTTGAGTATTTTAACCACAACACATACCCTGATGGCCGGTTTTAGAAATGCTCTTAACCCTCAATAGAAGGAAAAAACGTACTTTTATATGATTAGATAGATCGATAGGTCCTTGTTTTTTAAGTTGGGCCCCTTTATCTGTCAATTTTTCATTGTGATATATTTATACAAGTTAATGTAACTTAGATTACTTTTCTATGTAAATGTGTATCATGTACAGTATGTATGACTGTTATGTCTTATGTTCAAAATGAGAAAAATCAATAAAGAGAGAGAGTTGAAAAAGAAATCCCGAAATGTTTCCTAAACTGAAAAATACTTAAGGAGTGAAAATGAAATCAGGTGGTTTTTATTTACCTTCAGCAGGTTCGAGCTCGTTATCAGAACTGAAAACGGGAGACAAAAGGAAATGTTATTTAAAATCACAAACATGACTGATTTTAAACTTTAAACTTCTTTTTTTAATACTGACTTCTTATCTAAATGTCCTTGTTTAACAAAGTTTTAAAACGATTTAAAAGAAATCATTCTGTTCTTCTTGTTTAAGTTGCATTGCTTATGAGACGTGCACGTTGGATGGATGGATGGATGGATGGATGGATGGATGGATGGATGGATGGATGGATGGATGGATGGATGGATGGATGGATGGATGGATGGATGGTTGGATGGATGGATGGATGGATGGATGGATGGATGGATGGATGGATGGATGGATGGATGGATGGATGGATGGATGGATGGTTGGATGGATGGATGGATGGATGGATGGATGGATGGATGGATGGATGGATGGATGGATGGATGGATGGATGGATGGATGGATATCTTATTGAAGGAGTCGGTGCCTCGCCTGCTGTCATTTATCACCATTTTAGTTCAGTTTCTGTAGTTTTAACTCTGATGTTCCGGACAACGGTCCCCGTCCCCCCAACCCTGCGAGACACGGCGGGCTCTTACTCTGGGTTGAAGTAGGCGTAGCACTGGTCGCAGACCCGCACCTCTTCCTCCGGACATCCGTCCACCTGCATCGTCCGCTCCGAGCAGGCCTGGCAGACCAGCCGGCCGCAGCGCCGGCAGTGGTGCCGCCGGTTGAACTGGACCGGGAGGGAGGGAGACGGTTACCACGGAAACCAGAGACCACCTCGTCCCTACGAACCCGAGGAGAGCAAACCTGCTCCCTTTTCTACGAGATTATATCCTTACATCGAGACATGACCCCCCTATTTCTGTCCATCTTCAAAATGAGAGATAGCATTTTTAAATTTACAATAAAACTGTGTTTCTCATCGTTACCATGGTGAACCTCTCGCGCTGGCAGACCATGCACAAGTCCCGGTGGGTGTCGGGGACCCAGTCCTTGCGGGCCGGCGGCTGCTCGGGGGGCTGGAACTTGGCGGACGAGCGGCGTTTTTTCCCCAGAGAACTTCGGTCCTTCTCCTTGTCGCTGCTGCCGGCCGAGGAATTGTGGCTCGGGGTGCTGTCTGAGATGAAACACAGGTGAAAGAATCTTAATCATTTGCTTTGGACATGGTTTTGAGCCGAGGAAGGTACCAGCTAGAGACCTGCTATAGCGGGACTGTTTTCTTCATCCTGGTCCCGCCCGCATCCGTAAAACTTTGAGAATTTATGCCCGCACGGCGCACAATAGTAGAGATGCATTCATTTTGTGTCTTCTCCCATCCCGCAAGAGAAATGTCCAGGACAAATCTATCTGATTTAATGTTAACATGATTATTGTGGAGTTTGATGGATAATTGACAGTTCATAGGTCACCTGACTGAAAGTTAGATGCAAATTCATCATTGTCATCATCGCACATCATCGCGCCTTTCACGCTGCATCAATTATGATTGAGGTTATAGCAACAAGAGTAGGCTGTGAGTGGCTCAAATAACACTCTTAAATAACATAAAATAAACAAAGTTAACAAAGGAAACAAATTAATTTAACAAATGAATCGCTTGGCCACTACATTGCTGTGGAGGAAGAGAATGCTGCTGACAGACTGCTGGTTCCAATCCCCCATCTCTCTTCCAAGATGCTCCACAGACACAAACGCAGTTTCTCCAAATATCTGACTTTCCTTGCTTTGTCTTTGTTTTGTAAAGACCTTGTTTGAGGTTATTTTCCACGTCATTGATTTCTTGTCGCTAGACTACCGATCCTGCTGTATTTTTTTTAGCCGCCTGCAGCAAAGTTCAAACCGCCCGCTCCCGCCAGATCTGCGTTGGGTCCCGCGGGACCAGATCCCAACGCAGCCCTGTACTTTAGAGATTGAACATTTTGCAGTGTGCCTTTGTGTGTGAATGAGAGATAGGTTGTAAGGCTCTCAAGGATTCAAATCTACTATCTCCTCTATTTAGGAGAAACTGTGTCATAAGCATCTGAAAATCTGTGTTATGAAACATCTAAAATGGGAAACAGCTGTTGTGCGATCGACTGTACTCATAGATTTAGCAAGAAATCCGAGTTATCGTTTTACAGACTGCTGAAAAATAAGCTTAAGAGAGACAAATGGATCGTTGCAATTCTCAATAACAACTGGATTCCAGTCACCGAAACATGGATTTGTGGTTCCCATTTTGTATCAGGTAATGTTGGATTTGTGGGTAGCTAACGTTAAACGGTCCAATCTAGTTCGGTGTTTCGTCACTTTAATTTTGCCAACAAATCGCCTACAAACTTTTGTATGCCTTCAAACTTTGCTTCGTGTATTTCCCCGGCGTAGAAATTAAGTACATATAAATATCAGGAAACTGGATTCGTGGCCAAATATTAATGTCCATGGACCACTGGTTCTTGGTAACTGTACCAAATATTAATGTCCATGAACCACTGGTTCTTGGTAACTGTACGGGTCACTGTCAAGTCTCCACTAGTTGCAGCCATTTTTGCTGATGTTTTGCCACTCAGTGCAAGTAAGGGGGCTGGTCCAGTGGGGAAGTGCAGACCCTCTATTGTGGCTTGTAAAAGGAATCCAGGGGTCAATTGGAATTCTATTTGCTTCCAATTGGCCTCATATTCCTCATTACACCAGTTTAGTAAAGGGCATAGCTGTGAGGCCTCACTGATATTCAACTGCACATGGAGGAGTAAAGTATGATGATTGTTCATAACTCACTGGTGGAGGACGCTGGGGACTCGATGCGGCTGGAGGACTGAGAGCTGCTCTCCTGTGCGGGACACTGCGTCAGAACGTCCTGCAGGCTGATCACAGAGGCTGGAAGACAAACACAGATGTTTAAAATCACAACAAGGATCCAGCAGAGCTGAAAGAGTCCTGGTCCTCCAGCAGGAACCCACCGGAGCGGGACCGGGCCCTGGGGGCGCAGGAGAAGTCCAGGGCCTTGCAGGCGTAGTCGTCCAGCAGCTGGTCCACATCCTCGGACCCAAAGCCGGCCTCCCGGCCCACCAGCAGGCTCCGCAGGGTCCGGACCGCCGCCTCGGCCCAGTCCACCTTCAGGTTCATCAGCAGCTGCTCCAGCATCAGCAGCGGCTCAGAGAGGAGGGGGAAGTAATCCTGCCGGGAGGCCGGGGGGAGAGTCAGCAGCACCTGGGGGGAAACGGAGGAGGAGGTGAAGAACTGGAGGAGGTAAAGAGATGGAGGGGGGTCTGAACCTGAATAAAGGACTATCTAATCCAGGGGTCGGCAACCCGCGGCTCTAGAGCCGCATGCAGCTCTTTAGCGCCGCCCTAGTGGCTCCTGGAGCTTTTTCAAAAATATTTGACCTTTTTTTTCCTTTTTTTGCTTCTTTTTTCCTTTCTTGCTTCTTTTTTCCTTTTTTTGTTCTTTTTTTCCTTTGTTTCCTCTTTTTTTCTTTTTTCTTCTTTTTTCCCTTTTTTTCTTCCTTTTCCCGTTCCTTTTTAATCTCGACATTTCAACTTGTTTCTCGAAATTTTGACTTTTTCCTCGACATTTCGACTTTTTTCTCGAAATTTTGACTTTTTTCCTCGACATTCTGACTTTTTTCACGAAATTTTGCCTATTTCCTCGACAGTTCGACTTTTTTCTCAAAGTTTTGACTTTTTTCTCGACATTTTGACTTTTTTCTCAGGATTGCATTTAAACTTTTTTCTCGAAATTTTGACTTTTTCCTCGACATTTCGACTTTTTTCTCAAAATGTTGACTTCTTTCTCGACATTTTGACTTTTTTCCTCGACATTTCAACTTTTTTCACGAAATTTTGCCTATTTCCTCGACAGTTTTACTTTTTTCTCAACATTTCAACTTTTTTCTCCACATTTCGACTTTTTTCCTCGACATTTCGACTTTTATCTCGAAGTGCATAATGAAAAAAAAAAAATTCCCCCGGTTCTAACTAATATAGATACATGCAGCATGTGCTGCCTTCATTCTAAGGCTTATACAAGACTTTTCATTTTTTGCAGCTCCAGACATATTTATTTTTTGTGTTTTTGGTCCAATATGGATGGATGGATGGATGGATGGATGGATGGATGGATGGATGGATGGATGGATGGATGGATGGATGGATGGATGGATGGATGGATGGATGGATGGATGGATGGATGGATCCTAGGAGGTCGACTGTACTGTACATATTTTTCTCATTTCATCAAGATGCACAGTATTGATATGGTGTCAAATATCCTATATATTGTTGATTGCCATACAGAAATAATATGATACTCAATGTAAATGTATAATTGATCATGTTCTACTGTCCCTTACCCCCTAATAAAAATATTAATTAATTAAAAAAAAAAAAAAAAAAAAAAAAAAAAAAAAAATATAGAGGAAATGTCGTCACATCTGAAGACAGAAGTCTTCAGAAACAAAAGTGAAGTCGTGTGGCAACAATAACAACTGCAAACGTGGTAAACACATAAATAAACCCTAATGAAAGGTTCCGGGTGTGTGTCTGGTGTCTGCAGGCTCCTCTACCTTGGAGCCCAGGTGCAGGGCGTGGATGTGCCGGCGTCGTGCCGGAGACACCTGCGTCTGGAAGTGCAGGGTGAGGTAGTCGGACAGGAAGTGGCAGGCGGCCAGGCCGGGCCGGCGGTCCAGAGCTCGCTCACACACCTCCAGGCCCACGGGCCAGGACGACACGGCCTCCAGCAGCTGAGGAGGAGCAGAGCAATCAGTAAATGGGTCAATGACGAATAAGGATTTTCAACAGGTCAATTTTAAAATAATATTTAAAAAAAAAAAGTAATATCTATTGCAGTAGTTCAAACATTAAGAATGTTGTGTACACATAAATTCATATAAATATTTTAAATTGAGTTTTTTGTCAAGATGAATTGGCACTAGCCTTAAAAAAGGTCATGTGGTGCATATTAAAATAAATTAATTTCCTTAACATCTTGACATCTTTTTTTTTTTTACAAGTTTTCAGTATTATACAAAAATGATATTTCATAAAATGGACATCATCAGTCAAACTTGTATATTATGATGGAAATATAAATACAAATGTGTTGCAATCTTACACACAAGACATTTCAGAAATCATGCCAGATAGGGCAGAAGATTGATTTAAATACATTTAGAGTGATTTCAAAAAAAGTTTTCAAAACAAGAGTCATGGTCGGGCGGTAGCACCACATGACATTTTGACGCTTAAAACGACAACCAAATCTCAAATAACTAGTATTTTTTGTAAAATTCAAGTGAGTCCATATGTGGGACAGGTAGGTCATATATCTGGTATTTTTTTTTATCCATTTAAACCTTTCTTGAATTGAAAGAAAATCTGTTTTTCAGAAAATATAGGCGTCACGTCATTGACCCATATACAGTCATTAGTTCAACAGAACTCAGCATCAGGAAACACAGTCAGTAGTTCTCACACATCTACACGAGTGCAACAGGGCGTAGATGAGTCAGGATTCACTAAACAGAGCGTCTACAGGTTAGACCGAGGTAAATTTTAGACTTTAATAGCATTTTCAAACTAAATTTAAGACAAAAAAGACAGTCACTAAGAAATCCAGCGCTGAGGTCGAGGTTGCCAGATCTGGCTGACAGGTTCAAGCCCAAACGCGATGTAAAACCCGCCCAAATCATACATTCTCTATGTTAACACTGTAAATGATTAAATGCGTAATAAATTTCAAGCTTCGCAACACCACAAAAGTTCAGGCTTCAAAAATGGTAGATTTCTTCCCTCCTAAAGGGGAGTTTTTCATGCCACTGTTTGGCTTAAGGTTTTTTTTCCCCACTAGGGGAGTTTTACCTGCCATTGTTTATTTAATAATTGCTCGGGGGTTTATGTTCTGGGTCTCTGGAAAGATCCTTGAGACAACTTCTGTTGTATTAGACGCTATATCAATAACATTGAATTGAAACAAAGATTACAATTAAATTGAGTTGATTAAAACAAATAAAATATCAGTGAGTTTATTGTGTACGTTTCTACTTTTCACTGAAACTAAATATTTAGTTAAAACCGTGAAAAGCTGCCCAAATATATATTTTTCAGCCCAATTGGGCTAAAACTTGCCCAACCTGGCAACACAGGTTTAGAACCGCCGCAGGAGTTTCTCCTCAAAACGATGAAATAAACTTGTTAATGATGACTGGATACATTCCCTCTAAAATTAAGACCCTTGGATTGAGATTAAAGACAAATTAAGACAGCCCAATTGGGCTGAAACCCGCCCAACCTGGCAACCCTGACTTAGGCGTCTAACAACCGGAAAACAGGTTTATTTCTCCTCAAAACGATTAAATAATCTTTGCCTTTTCAGAGTGTAAGGCCGTTTAAATACTTTAAGACTTTTTAAGGACCCGCGGCCGCCCTCCTGCTGAAACTGAGCTTCCTGCAACATGCATGAAGAACAACAACAAGAAGACCTGGAAGGCTTCGTCCGTCTGTCCTGCCTCCAGCAGGTGCAGCAGATGCTCCGTCTGCAGCTGCAGCCTAAGCTGCTCGGAGACGGGGTAGAGCTCGGCCCAGCGTCCACACAGACCAAACTCCTGCAAGACAAAGGACAGAAACTTTACTTTTCCACACTTTAACAGTCGTGGATTCTACATATAACATATAACTATAAATCAATATATATGAATAGAGATATAGATACACAAATACTGTATGTATAATACTGTATAACTCAATATATCTATGTACATACCTACTTATAACATATCTATATCCATAATATAAATCTATATATCTACATATATTAATAAATGTACATATACATGTTTATTCGCATCTGTATTTTGAATAAAATGTTTCTTTGTATCTTTTTTTAAATTGTGATATGTTTTGACTTTGTTTTAGCTCCATGCTCAGGCTGTTCCAGAGAGTGAAGAGTTGCACGAGTTGCACGAGTGTCACCCACTTTGGTCTGCAGGATCATGGAAAACACGGATTCGGGGTTGGTTTGGGACTCTGTTCTCAGCTCCTGCCAGGAGGCCCAGGGCAGAGGAGGACGCAGCGCAGCCATCTGTGAGGAGACGCACAGATTAATGTCAGATACGGACAAAAAAAGAACATTTCGTGATCACAGCGTGATCTTAGGACACGGTTAGTTGTGGGCGTGGTTTGCATTTTGGTTCCGTAACGACGGGAGCAGAATCTGAACGGCTCGTAGATCCACATGACACTGGACGGCTCATCCGGGCGGCTGTACAGACACTGGAGAATTTGGTTGCTTTCCTCCTTCTCTGAGTTGGCAGGCTGAGGGGAGACCACTTTGTACAGATGGTTAAAGTTCCATGCGATGCCACTCACGCATGATTCTCATGAGATCTCATGTGAGAATAACGTGTAGCGACACACCCACCAGGGGCATCTGTGAGCAGGAAGACACCGCTCAGCCCACAGCAGCAGGGAGCCAGAATTATTATTATAATTGCGTGAATCTTGTATCCCGCAAGTGAAACAGCCATGTTAATTTAGCACCATCTGTATATGTTAAAGCAAGAGAAAACCTTTTTCTTAATAGGTCCCCTTTAAGTAAAAAAGTAACTACTGTATTTTCCGGACTATAAGTCGCTCTGGAGTACAAGTCGCACCAGCCATAAAATGTATAATAAAGAAGGAAAAAACATACCATATTTTCCACACTATAAGGCGCACCTAAAAGCCTTACATTTTTTCAAAAGCTGACCATGCGCCTTATAATCCGGTGCGCCTTATATATGAATCAATATTGAGCTGCAACAGGTCTCGCAACCATGGACATATATACGTAGACGCCTCATGACATGCTGGAACGTAATCCAGCGTGGCCGCCATATTGGATGAGTCTCCTCACTCCAGGCAAAATTAACTACACTGGAGTTACAGAGTGCCCGGATCACAATAATCTTCCAATTTAGAAATAAAATATTAAAGAACTAACACAAATAAAATACACTTCAATTAAATACTTAGTTGTCACTCGGAGCCGCAGTATAAGGATGAAAGAGCCGCGGGTTGCCTACCCTTGGTCTAATGGATGCAGAACGTAACTCCAGCCTCTACTGTAGTGCCTTATAATGCGGTGCGCCTTATAGTGCAGAAAATACGGTATATAAGTCGCATTTTGGGGGGGAAATTTATTTGATAAAATCCAACACCAAGAACAGACATGTCATCTTGAAAGGCAATTTAAAATAAAACTAGAATAGAGGCTAGAATAGAGGCACCGCGTCAAACAGGAAGTGATACTAGTAGCTGATTGGTCGATATTTGATAGTTCCTATTTTCTTTTGAACTTTTGAATGGTTTGACATAAAGAGCTGTGGGTGGTGTCATCGGACTCTGTTTTGAGTCCTTGACCATAATTGGTGCAAATTAGCACTGCCCCTTCTTCTGATTGGTCAATATGTGATAGTTCCTATTTTCTGCCATATTTTTTGAATGGTTTGACATAAAGAGTCGTTTTTGAGTCCTTGACCTTTATTGGTGAAAATTTCACGCGCGAGGGCCCGTTCATCGCTGCTTGCAGCTTTAATCATTTTTAATTATCTTATGTTCCTGTTTTGTTTTTGTCTCTTGTACATTCAGTTGGTCTGTAACTTTGTGTTTTGCTGCTGCCGCTGCCTGAAACAGGTCTCTCTTGTAAATTAGAACCTGGTCTCGATGAGATTTTACCTGATTTATAAATAAAAAGGTTAATAAAAACTAAGCCGAGCCGATACTGGTCTGGTTACCCTGTGGTAGATGCTCAGCTCCTGCTGCTTGAGCTCCAGCTCCGTCCTCAGCGAGGCGTCCGTGTCCGGGTCGTTGAGGCAGAACTCCAGCAGCTCCAGGCAGCCGGACAGAGGCCAGCGCTCCAGGGCCTGCAGGGCCACCCGGGCTCGCAGGTCCGGGTCTCGCACCCGGAACAGCTGCCCCATGCCGGCGTCTCCACCTGGATGCAGAACGGGGTTTAGATGGAGAACCACGCCATCACGAGGCCGTGCTGGTAAAGTTGCTGTCGTCAACGAAAATTAGGACTAAATATCGTCATCAATGAACCTTTATCAACTGAGGAAAACGAGACGACGCAACAAACATGCTGGTCATGTGACGATAACGATAATTAAATATATAATGCAATATCGTAGAGGAATAAAAACCAGACTAAAATGTAGATTACAAAATAAAAACTACCACGCGGGGATCTGCTCTGGGGCTGGGAGGAGAAGAAGATCCATCTTTGGATACTTTCCTACATAGACGTGGAAAAGAAAACTCAATGTGTTGTGGAAAAAGAAAAAGACGGGTGGGTAAAATCCCAGATGGACTTATGGCCCAGGACAACTACCTCTATAAAGTGCTCTTGGTTGCGAGCAAGAAGGCCGTTACACGGAAATGGCTGTAGACAAATCTGCCATCAAAGGACGGCTGGAGCACAATAGTTGAGGATATACGTCGCATGGAAAAACTGACCTTCTCCTTAAAAGGAACCCTGGTTATTAAGACTTGTAGGCCCTAATAAGCCACAATTGTTCTCTTATACTAAAATATGTTACACATAAAATGTGTAGCATGTGTTACACATAAAATAATGTAATTGCTTTAAAAATCTACAATGTTTATTACATATTTTGACCTGCGGGAGGCGCCATGTTTTACCTGCGTAATGCATTCTGGGGGCGATGACGTGGTTCGGTTGCTCTGGGAAGATAAGCTAGCGTTTGTTTAACTGCGACAGGTATCTAAAACATCAGTACAATCCCACATTGCTGTGCATTTGGGTGTAATTTTCAGGCGAAAGGCAACAAGGGGAGTGATGTGAGTTTACACACATTTTTGTCCTGATGCATTTGCTCTGCTGACAATTTTCCCTCATAAGGAATCTAAACGGCCTCGGGAAGCGAGTGAAATGCGTGCTAAAAAGCGCCAAAAACAAGAGACGCTGGACGCTCTCCTGTTCAAACAACCCGCTCCCCCCGTCTATATACACACAATCACACACACCTTTATATATATATATATATATATATATATATATATATATATATATATATATATATATATATATATATATATATATATATATATATACACACACATACCGTATTGGCCCGAATATAAGACGGTGTTTTTTGCATTGAAATAAGACTGAAAAAGAGGGGGTCGTCTTACATTCGGGGTCTAGACGTTATACCCATTCACAACACTAGACGCCGGCGCCAGATATCTTTAAAGCGAATGCTGAACTTAACTCCCCAGGCCAAAGCAAACCCCCGTCACGAAGAAGAAAAATTTAAAATAGAGCTAAGAAAGAAAAGAGAAGAAAATAAGAGAAGAGATAACAGAAGATGAAGAAACGAGAAAAGTGGGTGGAAGATCTGCAGGTAAACCGGCAGCTGAGGAGAAGTTATGATGCAAACTTCAAGATGATGATTTGAATGAGGCAAAATAACATGCTTTTTCTCTTGAATATATTGTTATAATCATTTGTTTCAGATGTACTGTCATTATTTTCTGTATGAAAATTGAATTTGATGTTCAAAAAGTCTTTTTTTCAACCTTGTCTGCACACAAAAAAGTATTTTTTCAAACTTGAGTCTTGAAAAAGAGGGGGTCGTCTTATAATCAGGGTCGTCTTATATTCGGGCCGATACGGTACATAAGACTAAAATGCTCAGACTTTTAGTCGAGTGAAACTTGACATGACTAAAAGGAGAATGAACGCGACTAAAACTAATAAAAACTGAAATGATAGCTGGACCCAAAGACATGCTGCCAGAACCAGCACCAGTACGGGGTTTCTGCTCACCCTCCAGGGCGGCGGCGGCCAGCAGCCGGTCCCGCAGCGCCCCCTGCTGGCTGCAGCCCGGCCCGTACAGCTCCAGCAGGCGCAGGGCCCGGCCCAGGTCCCGGGTCGCAAGGGCGTCCCTGAAGGCCTCGGCGGCGGCGGCCTGCGCCGCCTCGTCCTGCGGCCCGGACAGCAGCAGGCCGACCAGAGGTTTCCCAACGACCAGTCCGGCGGGGGTCTCATCCCCGTCCCCCGAGCCGGGACCCGAGCTGGGGCCCAGGACCGGCCCGGCCATGGTGTGCAGGTAGGCCCGTAGGACGGGGAACTCCTTCAGGAGGCCGTCGGCCTCCCGTGAGATCTGCTCGCCGTCCAGCGCCGCGTCTCTGCGGCCGCTGCTGCGGAAGTAGCCGGACCAGCCGGAGGGCGGTGCCCGGGCGGCCTCGCCCCGGCAGGCGCCCAGGCAGGCCAGCCCCGCCAGCAGGGGGGAGCGCGACTTCAGGAAGGACAGGGCCGATGCCGTGAGGAGGAAGGACGAGGAGGAGGAGGAGGAAAGGGAGGAGAGGGAGGAGGAGGAAGGGGGGGAGGTGGAGAGGCTGGTGGGCGTGGTGGAGCGGTCCTCCGTGGAAACCTCTGACTCAGAGCTGCCCTCCGACGGAGGCTCCGCCAGGCCCAGGACCGGCCCGAGGTCCTGGAGGTGCTGCTGGAGCAGCAGGGCCAGGGCGGCCACGCTAAAGGGCCCGCCGGCGTCTCCAGAGTCTCCAGTCTCTCCGGCTTCCCCACTGCCGGCCTCTCCGGCCTCTCCGGCCTCACTGGTCTCTCCGGTCTCCCCCCTGGCGTCTCCAGGGCCGGAGCTCCACACCGGCAGAGCCTCGCAGCAGCGCTGCACGATCACCTGCTGGACGCTCAGCCGCAAACCCTCCTGCTGCAGCAGCGACAAAACTCTGGGAAACACGAGACGAGACACTTTCACACAGAAGTACACTGCAAAAACTCAAAATCTTAACAAGAACATTTGTCTTATTTCTAGTTAAAGGAGCTTGAGGCTGGATTGAGGCAGGATTTATGAAAAAAAATCTGTATACATTTTAAGTTTTCTAGTAATAATGTCAGATGAAGCGTTCCAAACCCAAAAGAATGATTCCTCTAGTGTATCTCTCCTTTGCCTTGAACAGGCTGTTTGCTGCAAAATGTGCTGCAATTCGGTCCCGATTTTCCCGCGCTGGGCTGCGGATGTGACGTCACATGACGCTGCATGTGCGTTCTCCCCGTTCTCCCGTGCCGGCTTCACTGTTGGCTGCAGTACCCCCAACGGCCGTCGTGGTGAAGGGTGGCGCTAGAGAGTCTCATTTCTTTAAAGCGACACTACGTAACTTTTCCACCTTAATATCATATTTCCAGAGTCATTGTGATGGTACATCAACTTCCAACAGGTTTAATGACACCTCTGTCATGATCTGAGGGAGTCTGTATCGCCTTCACTGGCACTATGTAACTTTGAGGAGCATGGTAGGAACCCTGCCCCACTAAAAAACTACAAATTTTACGGCTTTGACTGCTTTACGGCACATACGTCACTTCCCCCTCCTTCCCGATTCGCAGTCGAGACGAAAATGGGCGGGGCTTGGAGCGCAGAGCTCCGCAGAAGCTGGTAACCTGTTGCTGCAGCAGCAGCAGCAGCAGCTCCACATATAACAGACCAGGGAAAAGATCCTAATGGTTTAACTTTTCAACGGTTTCCTGCTCGGAGGCAGAACCACGCAGGCCAAGTATCTGATATAACGGAGTAAAAGAGTGAAAGAGTCGTCGGCTCGCTTTGGATCGCGGCTGTAACGACCAAACACACAGTAAAGCCTGAATTATGGTTCTGCGTTAAATCGACGCACACCTACGGCGTAGGGTACGTGGCGACGCGCAACGTACGGTGCGTGTCGCCGCGTACCCTACGCCGTAGGCTCTGCGTCGATTTAACGCAGAACCATAAACAGCCTTAAACCACAAACACTCACACAGACGGGCGTCGGATCAAAACACGGGTTTTATTCCCCACTTCTCCAGCTAAACGCAGTTGCTGGCCAGCTCTCTGCGGTGCAATTAACCCCAATCTTCAGATAAAACTAGTTTGTTGAGGAAAAAATATTAACTCTTATTTGTAGCTGCAGAGGAAAAAAATAATCTCACGAGGAGCCTCTTCAGCATAATACAGCGGTCAAAAAAAAAAGAAAAGAGAAGTAAGATGGATACAAAACATGTACTGTATGTTGTATTATACAAATTTATTGAAACATATGGCTCTTCAGTAGAGATTTCATATGGATCCAGACCGTTAATAATCATTATTTTCTCCATATACCGCTCCCTGGCTTCCTTGTTTAAGGTATCCCGGTAAATTCCAGTTCCTTTCCAGCAGTTTAACATCTTTTTTTTGCGTTCCGTCTGTTCACTTGGTGAAACAGAAAAGCATCCAGTCTCCTCTCATCAAAACAAATGCAGCGACGGGACAGGAGTTTTCCTGCAGTACGCGCTGGTGCTCATGGGAAACGTAGTGTTCTTTCTGGTAAAACACTACCGCTTTTGTCCAAAAGATGCCGCCAAACTCAGAAAAGCTGAAAGTTACGTTGTGCTGCTTTAAAGGAGCCTCATGCTCCTTTAAAATGTCCCATTTTTAGTCAAAAAAATCTCATTACACTTAAAACAAGACTCATCACTGGAAAAAACAACCATTTTCACAGTTTCAAGTAGATTTTCACCTAAAATAAGTAGAAAAATCTGCATGTGGAACAAGATTTTTTTGCTTATAATGAGAAGATAAATGTTGTCCCACTCGCAGATTTTTCTACTTATTTCAAGTGAAAATTTACTTGAAACAGGTGAAAATTGTCAAATAACTTATTTTTCTGGTACATTTTTCTGGTTTTTCTTGTCACAATGCAGTGCACACACTAGCATAACAACAGGCACCATCTCCATAGCAACGGCGGCCCGAGCCCGGTGCAGTCTTTACATGATCAATGAAGAGAGAGACGTTGCAGTACTTTTTTTACGATGGTACATTTATTATTTAGTGATTATTATTGTACTTTTTTTATGTTATTGATTTATTCTGCAGTTTTTTAAAAATTAATTTCTTTTGTGCTTATCAAATGAAATATCAAATGATCGCTCTCTAACAAAGCCGTCCATGTGCATCTTTTAGTGGAGCTATTTTTGTGTCTTTAATATGCAATCAAACATAAAAGCACATCTTAATTTATAATTTTCTTTGCATGCAAGCTAAAGTTTTTGTCTGAAAGTGTTGACGGCTTAAATCTTAAGGTTTTTTGTAAAAGATGTGAAACATGTCCCGACTGCAACGGCAGCTCAGGAACGACCCGCTTCTGTGGTGCTTTAATCACAGACGGGGGGATAAAAGAAGTCTTCAGATGTTCAAACGCGACGCTCTCGGCAGCAGGAGGACAGGAATGTTGTGAAAAACACACCGTTTACTGGAATAGCTGCTGCTTTTCCAGGATTGATGTCATGCATGTTGATATTCAACTGGTGATAAAAGATTTTTAGTATATTTTAAAGCTCTAATACATGACAGAAATGCTGCAGGCCCTCAACAACCTGTCTTCACTTTAAATTGCAGCTAAATCCCCTTTGTTTCCATCACAGACAGAGATTTGACAGCTGGTGATACGTACCTGTCAGGAGAGACCTGTCTGTCGAACAGCAGGTGTGAAAGCAGCTGAGACGGCGGCTGAAGCAGAACCAGTAGCGGATTCCCCAGCTTCACCTCAGCGCTTTGTTCTGAGACCGACAGGAAGAAAAGCTAATCAGAACCAGGTGAAGAGGAGAGAAGACGGTCCTGCTGGAACCCTGCAAGCTTCAGGGGGAACCGGCTGTAACCCAGATTTACTCTCCGAGGAAAAGAAGTCTGCATTTGCAAGTTATAAACAGTTATAAACAGCACCAATGGGAGTGTGAGGTTCTGAAGGCGAGGTGTTAAACTGCACCGATTTATAAATAAACCCACAACCAGCTCATCGTAGCAGCGACCAAAGCTTTCCTTTCGACCAGAAACCCCTTTTATTTGGTTTCCTCAAAACTTTTAACTTTAACTGTATTTTAAAACGTTATTGTTTAATGGTTCAGGAGGTAAAGATAACGATAATCACTCATCTGATAGCAGCTACATCTGCTACTGGAGCTGGATTTCTGGAAACATGAAGCCATGTGACTATAAACCTGCTGGTGCATCCCCGCAACCCAACCTTTTGGTAATGTTTTTTTGTTTTTAAACATATATATGAGGGGCATCGGATGGGGGGGTTAGGGGTGGCATCCGCTGTTAGTCTGAAATGAGAGAAACACAGGAAAAAACACAACGGGCACACAAGCCTTTGGAATCTGCAAGAGAGAAAACAAACAAACAGAAACAGGAACAAGCAGAGACACAAACAGCAACCAGTCCAGGGGCCTCATGTACTAAGAGTGCGTGGATTTCAACGTGAAACCGTGCGTGGAATTTACACGTACGCAAAAATTCAGATGGAGTGTTGGTATGTACAGAGCAACCTGCGTGGATTTGGGCGTACGCACAGTTTTGTAAATCTGAATTTTTGCGTTCATGTAAATTCCATGCACGGTTTCACGTTGAAATCCACGCACTCTTAGTACATGAGGCCACAGGTCTCTAAAACTGAATCAGGACTAGGCTACTGCGATTATCTGTGGGGTGAACGAGTGAGTGAGCGTTTGGTAATGTTATGTTCCTACTGTACGTGCTCGGTTACACCAAACAAGCTGGATTAAAACAGAACAAATTAAACTAAACAGGATAAATATACTGTATAGTAATACTAATAATAATAATAATACTATTAATAATACTAATAACACATTTAATTTATTTAAGGCGCCTTTCAGGGCATTAAAACATTGATTAAAAGAGCAAAACAAAAGACAAAAAAAGGCAATAAAATCAGAAATAAAATAAAAGGAATCAGCAGTAGCCGGGGTGAGGTGGGTTTTTAAGATGGGATTTGAAAATTGTGAGTGAGTGAGTTACTGTTCCAGATTATTATTATTATTATTAATTACTATTATTATTAAAAGGGGAAATCCAACAACCTGCAGAGTTTTGGTAAACTCCTCTAATCCATTCACGCGGGATCAAAGTTATCTAGGGACCTGATTTCTAATACTTACTGTCTGTCATTTTAATTCAGTGCATTTTTGTGATTTAATGTATAAAAGTAAAAATTCTACTAGCTTCTTTCAGAAAACACAGAGGTCATGACATCATCGTGATCCTCGGTACTTCAGAGACTCGCAGGTGGGAATCTTTCTAATCATATCTCTTTAGTCCCCTTTCCTGCCTCTTTTCCATCATAATTATGACCGCTGCGGTACGTTGTGTGATCTGACATAATGACGTCCGCGTATGGCGTAATGACAAGACAGAAAATACAAAGCAATGATTCAACTTTGAGCTTCACATAGAAAAAAAATATAAAGATATGAGTTCAGATCGGCAGGATGAATGAGGTCCATCCACCAATGAGATGACGACTGCTTGGCATCACAGACAGAGGTGTCAAAAGTATTCACATTCATTACTCAGGTAAAAGTATAGATACTACAGTTTAAAAATACTCCTGTAGAAGTTGAAGTATCATCTCAAGTGTTTTACTCGAGTAAAAGTATAAAAGTACTGGTTTCAAAACTACTTAAAGTATAAAAGTAAAAGTAATGTAAGGGGGAAATTAGCCATTAAGGACAAAAGCCATTGAAAATGAATGTATCTTAGTATAATGCAAATATATTAAAGAACCATATACAGTTTGATCATTTTCAAGATTTTCCTTTATAAATCATTGGTTGTTGGGATCAGCAATTTCAGTTAAATATATCATATGGCAGACAAACAGTGCTATTTGAGAAGTGAAATGAAGTTTATAGGATTTACAGAAAGTGTGCAATAATTATGCCGCGTTCCATTTACCACGGAAATCGGAACTGGGAACTGGGAATGGCAGCCATCTTGGAATGGTAACTCGGGGGTGGTGAAGCTTCTCCCACTTTCCCAGTAGGAAATCCCACTTCGAGGGGCGTTCCAGTTGAAAATTCCGACTGGGAACTGGGAAATTCCGACTTCCGAGGACAAATGGAACGCGGCATTACTTAAACAAAAGTAGGCAGGTGCATACATTTGGGCACCTTTGTTGTTTTATTGATTTGAATACATTTAGCATTAATTATTGGAACACAACAGTTGTTTGTTCAGTTCATCGACCCTTCACCTACATACACAGGTGAGGCCAATCATGACAATCAAGGGTATTTAAGGTGGCCTGTTGTAAGTTGTTCACCTCTTTGCATCTTCTTTGAAGAGTGGCAACATGGGAGCCCCAAAACAACTGTCAAAATACCTGAAAACAAAGATTGTTCAACATCATGGTTTAGGGGAAGGATACAAAAAGCTAGCTCAGAGATTTCAGCTGTCAGTTTCCACTGTAAGGAACATAGTGAGGAAATGGAAGACCAAGGGCACAGTTCTAGTTAAAGCCCGGAGTGGCAGGCCAAGAAAAATCTCAGATAGGCAGAGGCGAAGGATGGTGAGAACAGTCCAAGTCAACCCACAGACCAGCTCCAAAGACATACAACATGATCTTGAAGCAGATGGTGTCACTGTGCATCGTTCAACTATTCAGCGCACTTTGCCGAAGGAGATGCTGAATTGGAGAGTAATGCGGCGGAAGCCTTTTCTGCGCACACGCCACAAACAGAGTCGCTTGAGGTATTATCATTATATTATTATTATTATATGTTACAGCACATCTTGACAAGCCAGCTTCATTTTGGAATAAGGGGCTGTGGACTGATGAAACTAAAATTGAGTAATTTGGACATAACAAGCGGCGGTATGCATGGCGGAAGAAGAACACAGAATTCCAAGACAAACACTTGCTACCCACAGTAGGGGTGTGCAAACAAGGGTACCTCACGATTCGATTCGATTTCGATTATTGGAGCTTCGATTCTTCGATTATAACGATTGTCGATTCGATAATTGGTGATAACACGATTCTTCGATTATTGTGATTTTTAATGCTTTTTTCCATACAAGATTGATTTTGTCTTCATCTGTGACTACATTTGTAAATAAATAGCCAATCAATTAACTCAGTTCCTCTAACAACACTCATTAAGTAAATAACAAGGTTTTTTAAACAAACATGTATTTTTCAAAGACACAAAATAATTTATTTTATGACTATGTAAAGATTTGCTCTTTGACTTACTTAACTTTGACCAGGGAAAGCTGCACTTGCATGAGAGCGCCCTCTATTGGCGGAAAACACTGAAAACGGTCAAGCCCTGGATTTAATGAGTTCATTAATTCAAGTAAACAGGATATATGTACTTCCATCAAATTTATTTAGCGTAAACATACCGTTGCCTTGAACAGGCTGTGTGCTGCAAAATGTGCTGCAATTCGGACTCCGAATTTCCCGCGCTGGGCTGTGGATGTGACGTCACATGACGCTGCATGCACGTTCTCCCCGTTCTCCCGTGCCGGCTTCACTGTTGGCTGCAGTACCCCCGACGGCCGTCGTGGTGAAGGGTGGCGCTAGAGAGTCTCATTTCTTAAAAGGAGCCTCATGCTCCTTTAAATTTTTTTTTTTTTTTAATTAATCGATTCCAAATCGTCACGTGACGCATCGCGATGCATCGACACGTCGATGAATTGCACCCACCTCTAACCCACAGTCAAATTTGGTGGTGGTTCCATCATGCTGTGGGGCTGTGGGGCCGGTGCAGGTACTGGCAATCTCGTTAAAGTTGAAGGTCGCATGGATTCCAGTCAGTATCAGCAGATTCTTGCCAACAATGTTCAAGAATCAGTGACAAAGTTGAAGTTGTGCCGGGGCTGGATACTTCAACAAGACAACGACCCTAAACACTGCTCAAAGTCTACTAAGGCATTCATGCAGAGGAACAGGTACAACGTTCTGGAATGGCCATCTCAGTCCCCAGACCTGAATATTATTGAAAATCTGTTGTGTGATTTAAAGCGGGCTGTCCATGCTCGGAAACCATCAAACCTGACTGAACTGGAGATGTTTTGTAAAGAAGAATGGTCAAAAATACCTTCAACCAGAATCCAGACCCTCATTGGAAGCGTTTAGAGGCTATTATTTCTGCAAAAGGAGGATCTACTAAATATTGATGTAATTTTTCTGTTGGGGTGCCCAAATTTATGCACCTGCCTACTTTTGTTTAAGTAATTATTGCACACTTTCTGTAAATCCTATAAACTTCATTTCACTTCTCAAATAGCACTGTGTTTGTCTGCCATATGATATATTTAACTGAAATTGCTGATCCCAACAACCAATGATTTATAAAGGAAAATCTTGAAAATGATCAGGGGTGCCCAAACTTTTTCATACTGTATGTGTACTATTGAGCAAAAAGTCAAACTTCAGAGGCATGTTATCATTTATCCTAACCTTTATTGGAATGTACATCCAAGTTTAGTTGCAGGAATCTGAGGGAACGGATGTAAGAACAAAACTGGACAAGAACATCTGAAACAACCACAACCAAATTCACTCTATCCGGATGGAGCAATTTAACTAGATAGTTTTTTTTTTAAAGGCCGAAATGAAATAGAGTAACGAGGCTGTTTTTAAAATGTGAGGAGTAAAAAGTACAGATAATTGCGTGAAAATGCAAGGAGTAAAAGTAAAAAGTCATCTGAAAAATAATTACTCCAGTGAAGTATAGATAACCAAAATTTCTACTTAAGTAAGGTAACAAAGTACAAATACTTTGTTACTTGACACCTCTGATCACAGAGCAGGAAACTATTCTGGATCACGCGCAAAAAGCCTTTTTGGCAAAACTTTTAGGCTTCAACGAAAGCTCTGGTTAGAGATTAGCATCGCCATGGCAATTTAAGCACAATGGTGTGGTCTGAAAAACTCATATTCTCAATAAAACTGACTTTTAAAGAGCTTAAACCTCCAGAGGTCTGACAGCAGCAGGTCGGTGTCTCACCGTCTGAGCCGAGGCTCCGCACCAGCACCGACGCCAGCGTGTTGACGTAGTCCAGGAAGCTGCGTACGTAGTCGGGTCTGGCCAGGTCTCCGTCCGGCTCGAAGGGGCAGAGCTGGTCCAGCGAGCGCAGCAGCTGCTTCATGCCGGAGCGGACGGGGTGAGCGTCCAGCTCCGCCTGCTTCAGACCAGCCTGCTCCACCAGCAGCGCCAGCAGGCCGCTACCCACGATGCCCTCTGTCGGAGCAGAAGCAAGAGAACACAACAGTGGGTCGTGATGCGGAAAAACGGTCGGGGTTACAGTTTCTACTACAGATGCACCGATCAGGATTTTGAAGGCTGATCACCGATCTCCAAAATCAGTATCTGCCGAATTATTGTAGTAAGTTATCATGCTCGCTATTAACAGAACGTATGATAACTTGCTTACGCCTGTGGCACACTGATAAGACAATGCTGTGTTAAGTGCCCGCGGCTCTCTTCCTTTTTACTTTTTTAATCTCGACATTTTTCTCGACATTTCGACTTTTTTCTCTACATTTTTACTTTTTTCTTGACATTAACTTTTTTCTCGACATTTTTACTTTTTTCTTGACATTGACTTTTTTCTCGACATTTTTACTTTTTTCTCGACATTTTGACTCAACATTTCGACTTTTTTCTTGAAATTTCGACTTTCTCGAAATTTTGACTTTTTTCTCGACATTTCGACTTTTTTGTCAACATTTCGACTTTTTTGTCAACATTTCGACTTTTTTGTCAACATTTCGACTTTTTTGTCAACATTTCAACTTTTTTCTCTACATTTTTACTTTTTTCTCTACATTTTTACTTTTTTCTTGACGTTGACTTTTTTCTCGACATTTTTACTTTTTTCTTGACATTAACTTTTTTCTCGACATTTTTACTTTTTTCTCGACATTTTGACTCAACATTTCGACTTTTTTCTTGAAATTTCGACTTTCTCGAAATTTTGACTTTTTTCTCGACATTTCGACTTTTTTCTCAACATTTCGACTTTTTGACTTTTTTCTCAACATTTCAACTTTTTTCTCAACATTTCAACTTTTTTCTCAACATTTCAACTTTTTTCTCAACATTTCAACTTTTTTGTCAACATTTCGACTTTTTTGTCAACATGTCGACTTTTTTCTCAACATTTCGACTTTTTGACTTTTTTCTCAACATTTCAACTTTTTTCTCAACATTTCGACTTTTTTCTCAACATTTCGACTTTTTTCTTGACATTTTGACTTTTTTCTTGACATTTCGACTTTTTTCTCAACATTTTTACTTTTTTCTCGACATTTCGTTGATTAAAAAGTGCTGCACAAGAAGTTTCCTGATTATCAGCATAAAGCAGAAATCTGCAGAGAAGAGGAAACTTCTTGTTGCTAAACAAGAACAATCTATACCTGTCCACTGACTGCGACCACTCCCTTTCTCCCTCCCTTTAGGGGTACAGTCAGCTATGTAATCTAGGGTACTCCCAGAGTGAATAAAAGCAAGGAAGCAGAGAGACGAATTTAGAGTAGGTTTGAGATTTTACATGTCTCGACTGCTCTCCTTGCTGCAAGTCATTTAACCGTGCTGTCTCTTTTGTCTCCAGAAAGTTTGATGATACAAATGTTAAGTGCATGAACCTAACAGCCGGTCACAGAGTGAAATCCATAAATTCTTCAATATTGTTGTCTCATGTACAACACTGACATTGTATTATTAGGTAGAAAAATTAGGAGATGAGAAAGTATCATGAATTGTCTGTTTTATTGCAGGCTGAGGCAATATGCAATATTTCACCCTCTAGAGATTCTTAGAGACTACTTAGACTCGGCTCACAAAGAGTAAGTGTAGTTTAGTAGCTTCAGCTTCCTGTGGTAATAAATGTGTACAACATGTGCAGCAACACAGACAACAGCAGACATGTCACTCTCTAAAAGTTGATACAAGTTGTAAACTATAAACCTTATTTTTCCTGTTTAAAGAGGAATTATATCTTAAAATAAAAATTAATTATGAATTATTAAGCTTTGTGAAAGCTTTAGTGATAGCATCTGTCGCGTGTGAGGAAACTATTGAGTGAAGCAAAATTCTTCACACTAGAACTCCAGATGTCACTCATGAAGCGGACTGACATGATTTTTGTCCCGCGTAAGGTTTTGGATGTGATATATAGTTTGGTAAAACTCCGGTGGTCATTTATCAGTGAAATATTTAAGACTTGCAGCGCGTACCGCAGATCCAAGCTGCTGACGACGTGTTTAAACCCGATGTCTTCTACAACAGAAAGCGGCTGATAATCAAGGCATATTAATCCATTACCTTACGGTGTAGTTCTTTATTTTTCTTGCTGTCGTTTATAGGTCTCTGTTACGTTCAGCTGAGTTAGCGGTGTTGCTCCTTTTCTTTCTCTGCCTTAGCGGCAGCCGACTTTAAATACTCAATATACTACTTCGTGTGAGAAACTTTCAAATGTCTTATCAGTTTTGTTGTGTTGAAATTCTTTTATAACATTTCTCCTCTGGGTATTTCCTTTAGACACACCTTGCAAACTGCAAATTGGTTGTCCTATTCGGACATTGTAAAACTCCCATAACAGCGACGCCATTTTCAGTGTTGAAGGTTCTAGAGCAGGGGTGTCAAATGTGCGGCCCGCGAGAAGTTTCCAACGCAAAAAAAACGAAATGTTAATTTACTAAAAAGGAAGGCATAAATAATTGCCATGAATCGCAGCATATCCGATAATACATTTCTTCTACAAATCCATCGTTATTCCACAGAGACAGCAGTTTGACATTTTTTTAGTTTTCTAGAATGCATTTGCCGATTTTATTTCTTTGTAGACGGTCGTTTATTTTTATTAACTGACTACTATTATATATTTTTTCAGGAAAAATATCACTGCTAAAAAAAAATGATAGAAGATATTTATTCGGAGAATTTCAGTTTTGAATACGAGGATAGCGACAAAGTAAAACAGTTAAAAAAGAAGTGCTGACTTTTTCGGCACACTGGCGTAAATATCCGCGCCAATTTTTAAAAATAAATGCACTTAATTGTACTGGAAAAATCTGTAAATCACAAAGAAACACTCTCGGATGTAATAAGAAAGATTTTGCTTTTAATTCAATTTCCTATAAAAAAACACAGTTGTTTCTGTTTATCTTTGTAAAATTATATTAAAAGTATCTTACATAATTTGAAAAAAAATGAGAAATTTCAAGAAAATATCCTGAAGAAATATATTTTACATAATTAGAGTGTAAACAAAGTGCATATTTCCTTTAAAATTAACTAAACTGATATTGGATTAGATAACAATAGTAAAAAAAAAACAATTAGAAAAAAAAATTTTGCACCGTTTTTGTTATTTTGAGCGTGAGGACCGCAAGAAAAAAATTGGTCAAATCCGGCCCGCCAAGCAAAATGAGTTTGACACCCCTGTTCTAGAGACTGCTACTAGATACTTTACTGCTTTGATCTATTATTTCCGATCTCCGATCAAAACCGATAGGGCCATTATTGGCCGATACCAATCGGTGCATCTCTAGTTTCTCCGGCTGCAGACCTGCTCCGCTGGTGGCGGCGCTCAGGCCCAGCACGGTCTCCTCCAGGCGCTGGCTCAGGCCGAGCCGCGAGGCGATGCACTCCTGGCTCAGCGTGGGGTGGCAGCAGAGCAGCACGTCCTGGATGCAGCAGCCGAAGGGGCTGGCGGACGCCGGGTCCTCGCCAGAGCCGGCCTTGGGAGACGGCGAGTGGTTGAGGATCCTGCTGATCCGCTGTAACACCGCGGGGAAGCCGCAGATGCCCTCGGTGTGGGGCACCTTAGGGTCGGCTCGCACTCCTGGGGGCAGAGAGGGACACAGTCAGACCTGAGACCTGGGACCTGGTCCTGAGACCTGAGACCTGAGACCTGAAACCTGGTCCAGAGAGACCTGGTCCAGAGAGACCTGGTCCAGAGAGACCTCAGGAGTCGGGTTTCTGGACCAACTTTCTCACACAATTCATATTAATGGATAAAATGTTGGCCTTTAAGGAAACCTGGAATCCATTTCTCACTCTACTACCGTAGTAAAACAGCCTACGCACATCTCCACAAGCCTATAGTGAACTCTTCTTCTTTATTTCCTCCTATATTTATTTATTATTCAAGTAATTTTTCTTTTTCTAGTATTAGGGCCATGCAAGAAAAAAAATATTTGAGAGGGTGAAGATTTTTTTTTTTTTATTGAAATGTCAAAATTAATGTTGAAATACAATTTCGAGAATAAGGTTGAAATTTCGTGAATAATGTCGAAAATTTTGCCTTTTTTCCCCAACATTTCAACTTTATTCACGAAATTTTGACTTTTTTCTCGACACTTCGACTTTTTTCTCGAAAAAAAAAAAATCTTTGTCCTCTAAAATATCATTTTTATTTTTCTCCTGCCTGGCCCTAATAGTCTTCTGTACTTTATGTATACATGTAAACTTGAATTTTGGTTTTATCTTTGTGTCTGTGAAGAGTCTTTGAGATCTTTTAAAAGCGCTATATAAATAAAAATGGATTATTATTATTATTATTATTATTATAATAAATAAAATGTATTATTATTATTATTATTATAAAATAATACATTTTGTTACTTATTTAATTGATTGATTGCCCCCTTTTACTTTATTTATAAGTTATTAATTAACTAACTATTATTTTATTTATTTACTTTCTTTTTTTGGCTGCTGTCACTCTCCTAAAATAAAATAAAAATAAAAAGCAGTGTGTTTCCGTGCCTCTGGCCTCCAGGCTGCAGCCCAGCCGGCGCTCCGCCGTGTCCAGCAGCTGCCGCGAAGTCTTCCAGAGCTGGCAGTGGCAGCAGGCCAGGTCGAAGGCGGCCATGGCGGCGGGGCTGAGCTGCTCCAGCAGCGCGGCCGGCAGGGCCGGAGCGTTGGGGGGGCGGCGGGCCAGCCAGTAATCCTCCTCCAGCGACGGCAGCGGCTGGGACGCCGTGCTGAGCAGCCGGTCGGCGATGTCCGACACCGAGTAGAAGGCCACGCCTGCAGGGAGTCGAGTCAGGCTCAGCAATCAGCAAAAAAGGCTTGAAAAATACAATAAATGGAATTTGTTGTTATACAAGATTAATATAAATATATAAGTTGAATATTTTTAGCCCAAAAACCCCAACGTGTCCTTGATATCACTTAAATACACACCAGCCGTTACTATGGAAACGTGGTTCATGTGATTAGTGAGTTTAAAATCTATATGGATGGATGTTGGGATGGAGGGATAGAGGGATGGATGGAGGGATGGATGGAGGGATGGATGGATGGATGGATGGATGGATGGATGGATGGATGGATGGATGGATGGATGGATGGATGGATGGATGGATGGATGGATGGATGGATGGATGGATGGATGGATGGATGGATGGATGGATGGATGGATGACAGAAGCCAAAACTGACACCACGGTTGAATAATGATTAATCTGCAGCTCAACTACAATCACAGTCATAAATCGTCATGTGATTTAAGTTAAACAGTTTCAGGTCTGAGAGCAGAAGTTCGGACCTGCAGCCGCGGCGCTGCCAATGGCCTGCAGGGTGGAGCGTCCGCTGCTGCCCAGCCGGGTCCTCCCTGGACCTGGACCTGGACCCGGGGTCCCCCCTGGACCTGCCGGGGCCCCCGGGGCCCCCACCGGGCCCCCCAGGCCCCCCAGGCCCTCCGAGGACGAGGAGGACGACGACATGGACCGGCTCTCCATCTTCTGCTCCACCTGGCCCAGCTCCACCAGGACCTGCTGGTACCGCTCCATGAACACCAGCTCCCCGCAGCAGGACGTTGAGGCCAGGTCCAGGACCACCGACACCTGGGGAGAACCGGGGGGTCAGAAACGAGAGAGAACCGAGAGAACAAGAGAGAACAAGAATATTTGTCTTATTTCTAGTTAAAATGTTTCATTCTTAGTCAAAAAAATCTTAATACACTTAAAAGACTCATCACTGGAAAAAACAACAATTTTCACCTGTTTCAAGTAGATTTTCACTTAAAATAAGAACAATAGGAACAAGATTTTTTGCTTGTAATGAGAAGATAAATCTTGTCCCACTGGCAGATTTTTCTACTTATTTCAAGTGAAAATTTACTTGAAACAGGTGAAAATTGTCAAATAAGTTATTTTTCCAGTAATGTCTCTTGTTTTAAGTGTAATGAGATTTTTTTGACTAAAAATGAGACATTTTAACTAGAAATAAGACAAATATTCCTGGTAAGATTTTGAGTTTTTGCAGTGCAGGACCCTGAGAGAACCGGAGGGTTCAGAAATAGGCCTGTGTTGAAACGCCTGTGGTGTGAAAGTATCAAACAATAAACATGGCGTCGAAGAGTAGCAGCAGCGTTAACAAATCACTGGTTTTTTAAAAGCCAGGGACAATGCTAAAATGATTTGTTTACTGCACGAGCTGTTGCAATTTCTTTCTTTTTTTGCACTTTAAATGGATGTTGAAAGGCCTGAGTTATTTATTTCTTAGTTATTTCACAATAATTATTGTGAAATTATTATTTCACTAGTTATTTTACAATCATATAATTCAGGCAACAGCTCAAAAAACATTTTTAATATCACTAACCCACATCAATATCGGATCGAATGGTGATAATTGATTCTGAATCTTAAGTATCGGAATCGAATCG
Organism: Cololabis saira; assembly: GCF_033807715.1. Taxonomy (NCBI): domain Eukaryota; kingdom Metazoa; phylum Chordata; class Actinopteri; order Beloniformes; family Belonidae; genus Cololabis; species Cololabis saira. The sequence continues at coordinate 35,612,018 of NC_084602.1, forward strand.
ATTCTTGACATTTGAATCGATACCCAGTCCTATTCAGAACCCCCGAGAGAGAACTGGAGGGTTCAGAACCCTGGGAACCGTTTCTGGGGCGGTTCTTAGCCCGGCACAGACCTGATGCGCCTCCATGAAGTTCCCCCGGCGGATGCAGGACACCAGCAGGGACTCTGGAGGAGACAGCATGGCCGGGACCAGCCAGCTGTGTGGACCCCCACACGGGCAGAACTCCAGTTCTGGGGATCCTGCAGCCGGACCAGCGCCACCATCTGACAGGAAAACACAAAACAACCATTAATGAGCTTTAACAAAAGCAAAATCAACCATTAATGTGCTTTAACAAAAGCAAAATGACTCAAGATTCCTTTAAGAAGGCTCAAGCATACAACAAGGGCCGTGGTCACAACTATATATCAATATATTTCAAAAATTTCATATAAACCTTTAGCCCTAGATCAGGGGTCGGCAACCCAAAATGTTGAAAGAGCCATATTGGACCAAAAACACAAAAACAAATGTGTCTGGAGCCGCAAAAAATGAAAGGTCTTGTATCAGCCTGAGAATGAAGGCAGTACATGCTGCATGTATCTATATTAGTTATAACTGGCAAATGTAGCTGCTAATGTCTTTCCACATAACTCTTTTTGTTACGCGAATATATGGAAGAGTATTAGGGCCAGAAATGTTGAGAAAAAAGTCAAAATGTCGAGATAATGTTGAAGTACAATGTCGAGAAAAAAGTTGAAATGTTGAGAAAAAAAAGACGAGGTTTCGACTTTATTCTTGAAATTGTATTTCAACATTAATCTCGACATTTTGACTTTTTTCTTTCGACATTTTGACTTTTTTCTCGAAGTGTATAATGAAAAAAAAAATCTTCCCCTCTCAAATATTTTTTTTCCTGCATGGTCCTGATACTCTTCCGTACAAATCTTCGTTAACAGAAATGTTGAAATGTAATATTTATTCTACACATTTTTACAGCATTGTAAAACATTCAGAATGTTTGTGTCATGTTTGTCCTCCTACAGAAACCACATTAAAACCAAAAATATATTTCCCTCCGCATTGATTTCTATTTTCAAACATTTTTGAAAAAGCTCCAGGAGCCACTAGGGCGGCGCTAAAGAGCCGCATGCGGCTCTGGAACCGCGGGTTGCCGACCCCCGCCTTAGATGCAATATGGAGAAGGTACTGGGACCCAAATTTTAACTGGAATGAAGTATGGACCAATATAATATCTTCCAGAAACCCAGATCATCAGCTTATTCATTTTCAATTTGTACACAGAACTTATTTAACACCTTGCAAGCTTTACCATATGAAGATCCTGGTTAGCTCTTTATGTACATGATGCTCTCAGAATAAACCAGGAACCTTCATGCGTCTGGTCTGGGAATGCCAACCTGTTGCAAATTTCTGGCAACAGGTTGCAACTGCATTATCCTCGATAACAGTACAGAATATTCCAATACACCCTCAAACACTTATTTTAAATAATTTATCAACAATCAATGCTTCACTATGTCAAAAACGAATTTTGCTCTCTGGCCTAACAGCAGCAAAAAAGATAATTGCAGTAAGATGGAAACCTCCACACACACGCTTAACATCTCCCATTGGTATTTTACTTTTCTTGAAATTATCTACCTGGAAATATCTACAGCCCAATCCATAATACAAAACAACAAAATATTTTATTTTGGTATAGGGCAGCAGATAAAATTAAGGCCAAACTTGAAAGATGTATTTAAAATTGATATAGACTATCTTGTTGCAGCTATCCTTGTCCAGTTTTTGATATTACTATGTTTTGCCTTTGTTTTATTTTGTCCTTTGTTCTATTATCTTTGTAGTATCTGTTTTTCTTTATTATCAATTGTTTTCATCGAATGGTTAGGTCCGAGGGGTGGGTTTGGAAGGGGCTGAGAATATGTGTTAATGTTTGTTTAACATCATTGTGGATGCCACCGTTGATAATAAGAAAATCATGAAAAATAAATAAAAACATTTGATCACAAAAAAGAAGGCTCAAGCATAGACATATAAACATAGAGCCAGTTGGCCCGTTGCTAGGATACGTCACAGCGTCCGCCATAGTGGATGTGGCAAATTTTCCAGTAAACTAAAACATTGAAATGGACCGGACTTCATAAAGTGTTTTTCAAAGTGTTTAAAGCTAATGTCCGTCATTGATCCATTCAAACACCAATGACATTTCTATTAATTATTTTGTGAAATATCATCATGGTTTTTGAGAGATTAGGGCGTCACTTCCTGGTCATGTGACTGTACATGAAGGTCAGCTTACCTGACGCGCTGGTGTTGACCTCCCCGTTGTGCTTCTCCGTGGACGTCTGCCTCTCTGCCGCGTGTCTCCCTGGTTTCCTCCTCTTCCTCAGACTGGAGCCCCTGCTGCGTCCCGGAGGAGCAGCGGTGGAGCCCAACCCCGACATCTGGACCGGACCTTCAGAACCTGCAGGAACCAACAGCCAGAGTCTCAGGGGACGGAGGCCTAGTGTTGTTTCTGTCAGCCTGTTTCAGGTCTAGTTTTAGTCTTTGGGTCAAGCTATCATTTGAGTTTTTATTAGTTTTAGTCACGTTCATTCTCATTTTAGTCGTGTCAAGTTTCAGTCGCCTAAAAGTCTGAGCATTTTGTTGAATTGTCCATTTTAGTCTAGTTTTAGTCAAAGATTGTATTTAGTCAAACCCATTTTACAATTCAAACAAGGTTATCTTATTATTATATTATTGTTACCTTATAGACTCAAGAATATATTCATTCCAGATACAGAAGACTCTAATTTGAGTTTACAACATATTTATTTTTCCGCATTTCTCCCCATCTTTTTCTTTTCCACGTCTATGTAGGAAAGTGTATCCAAAGATGGTTCTTCTTCTTCTTCTCCAGCCCCAGAGCAGATCCCCACGTTTCTCTATGTAACTTTGTTTTTTTAATAACGTGAACCTAGAGCTCTGCGTTAACGGCATCAGTCTCTAACTCTGCAGCTGCATCTTCTGGATCTGATTCCCCGCTGCAGCGACTGGAATTGAGGACTAACGTCACCCAGCAGAACTAAACCAGAGAAACTACTGAAAACATGGACATTAAACCAGAGGAAACTACTGAAAACATGGACATTAAACCAGAGAAACTAATGAAAACATGGACATTAAACCAGAGAAACTACTGAAAACATGGACATTAAACCAGAGAAACTACTGAAAACATGGACATTAAACCAGAGAAACTACTGGAAACATGGACATTAAACCAGAGGAAACTACTGAAAACATGGACATTAAACCAGAGAAACTACTGAAAACATGGACATTAAACCAGAGAAACTACTGAAAACATGGACATTAAACCAGAGAAACTACTGGAAACATGGACATTAAACCAGAGGAAACATGGAGATTAAGGATCTTTGGTAGAACATTTCGTCTCATTTTGGTCAACGAAAATGAAGACACATTTTAACAGAGTTTTTATTTTGTAATTTACATTTTAGTCTCGTTTTTACGACGGAGTATTAGAGCCAAACTAAGACAAAAAAAAATTGGAAATAAAAAAAAGTCGTAATATTACGAGAATAAAGTTGTAATATTACGAGAATAAAGTCGTAATATTATGTGAATAAAGTTGTAATATTACAAGAATAAAGTCGTAATTTATGAGAATAAAGTCGTAATATTACGAGAATAAAGTCGTAATTTATGACAATGAAGTCGTAAAATTACGAGAATAAAGTCATAATGTTGCGAGAATAAAGTCGTAATATTACGACTTTATACTCGTAATATTATGAGAATAAAGTTATAATATTATGAGAATAAAGTTGTAATATTACGAGAATAAAGTTGTAATTTATGAGAACTCTAACAGGAAGAGCACATCCGTCTTTTGTGGAAGAGGAGCTGTCTGGTATAGTATAGTATAGTATAGTATAGTATAGTATTGGTGACTGCAAGGCTAGCGGTGGTTACATCTGCTGCCGTTCAAAGAGGTTTTGTTGTTTCTCAGGAAACAATGAGGACGATCATAAAGATTTTCCTCTTCCACAAAAGACGCAATTTCTTCCAAGTCTGTATGGTTCCTTCTTCGAAATAGACGCAGTCGTTTGCACAATCGTTTTAAAGTCCTTATACTGATAATAATTCCATGCTGATGTGCCAAATGATTGTAGTATTTCCTTGTGAAACCGATACCAAAATATAACTTCACAAGACTTTATTCTCGTAATATTACAACTTTACTCTGGTAATATTACGACTTTATTCTCATAAATTACGACTTTATTCTCGTAATATTACGACTTTATTCTCGTAATATTACGACTTTATTCTCGCAGCATGACGACTTTATTCTCGCAGCATTATGACTTTATTCTCGTAATTTTATGACTTTATTTATTCTCGTAATATTATGACTTTATTCTCGTAATTTTATGACTTTATTCTCGTAATATTCCGACTTTATTCTCGTAATATTACGACTTTATTCTCGTAATATTACGACTTTATTCTCGTAATATTACGACTTTATTCTCGCAACATAATGACTTTACTCTCGTAATTTCCAATTTCTTTTTTAGTCTTAGTTTGGCCCTAATACTCCGTCGTACGTTTTTATTCCTCTACGATATTGCATTATATATTTAATTATCGTTATCGTCACATGACCAGCACTTTCGTTGCGTCTCGTTTTCCCTCAGGTGATAAAGGTTAGTTGACGACGATATTTGGTCATAATTTTCTTTGATGAAAGCAACTTCCCGCAGGTGTAGAGATGACTGAGGCTCGTGTTCTCACCGTCTCCGACGCCGTGGTTGCTGGTGACGATCTGCAGCCTCCACTGAGCCTCGGCCGTGCGCTTGGACAGCCGCTGCAGACGGGGGCCGAAGGTGTCGGGTGTCACGGAGCAGCCCAGAGCCTCCTGGGGCGGGAGTGGTCCGTCCCGCTGGCCCACCACGCACATGCCCTCCAGGCTTTCCTTCAGCAGCCGCAGAAACCCCTCCACGGCTGCCACGTCGGCCAGGAAGCCCCGGCAGCCCCGGACCAGGTGGCCCAGGTCCAGGTGGCCGCGGTGGGACGATGCTGCTGAGCCGGACTTCTGTTTCCTCACTGCAAAAACCCAAAATATTAAGAATATTTGTCTTATTTCTAGTTAAAATGTCTCATTTTTAGTGAGAAAATCTCATTACACTTAAAACAAGACTCATCACTGGGAGAAAAAACTATTCCACCAGTATTTTCTCTGTTGTTAGTTGGACTGCCCCTTTAAAATATTATTAATTTGCAGTTCTTTTTGGCTATTTGAGGGAAGGGGAAAAATAAGTGGTGAAGAGGGAGAGAGGAAAAAAAAAAAAAAAAAGCTTTTCCAATTTACCTATAAGTTTTGTAATAATTGTAAGCTGTTAACCTTACTTTTACGCTGCTTAAGTCGGACGTTTTATATTTTATATTTTTGTACAAATATTTCTGGGCTCATATCGGGACTTCCAGGTCAAGATTTGAGAGGGTACTTTCAGTCAGCTCCAATACTTTCAGTCAGCTCCAAACTCGACCAAACGCGGCTCGCGGTCGAGGACCATGGCCAACGTGTTTCGTCCCTTGAACTCGCCACAGAAGACCTCAGCCAGCGAGTTACGGACCTTGAAGGCATCTGCTCGACTCTACGAGAGGATAATGCTCGGCTGAAGGCTAAGGTGGTGGATTTGGAAAGCCGAAGCAGAAGGCAGAACATCCGTATCCTGGGCTTACAGGAGTCGACCGAGAGCGGGTCTCCTGCGGCTTTCTTCTCCAAGCTGCTGTGTGAGGTGTTCGGGAGCGATACGCTGCCGTCACCGCCAGAGATAGACAGAGCGCACCGCTCTCTCCCCGCCAAGCCGGCCCCGGGACAGAGACCGCGCCCGGTCATCCTGCGCCTTCACCGGTACCAGATCAAGGATCTCCTCATCAGGGAAGCGCGCCGGAGAGGAAAGTTGGAATATCGCGGCCACCCCATCCGGGTCCTGGAGGATTACAGCCCCGAAGTTGCCAGCCAACGAGCGGAATACAGCGGAGTCATGTCGGAGCTCTACCAGCTGGGTCTGAGGCCGGCTCTGCTCTTCCCCGCCCGGCTCCGGCTCACGCTGTCCGGGGGAGCCAGGAAGTGGATCGGCTCCGTGGATGAGGCGCGCAAATTCATCACGAGTCGCAGCAAAACTTCAAACCCGCCGTAACGGGACTGTTGGAAGCTTTCACGGCTCCGCCTGCAGCCCGGTGCGGCTCACTGACGCTCACGGACTGACTTTTTTTCTCTCTCTTTTTTTTTACGTGAGTCACATTATTCCTGAGGGGAGGGTGAGTACCCCGCGACAACCAGTATTTTCTCTGTTGTTAGTTGGACTGCCCCTTTAAAATATTATTAATTTGCAGTTCTTTTTGGCTATTTGAGGGAAGGGGAAAAATAAGTGGTGAAGAGGGAGAGAGGGAAAAAAAAAAAAAAAAAAAAAAAGCTTTTCCAATTTACCTATAAGTTTTGTAATAATTGTAAGCTGTTAACCTTACTTTTACGCTGCTTAAGTCGTACGTTTTATATTTTATATTTTTGTACAAATATTTCTGGGCTCATATCGGGACTTCCAGGTCAAGATTTGAGAGGGTATTTCTTTTTTTTATTTATATCTACACGTTTTAAGGTGCTAATATGTATACACCCATGATACGGGAGCAAAAGCTATTAGTGTGTAGGATAGGAAGATGCGTTATTGCACTTTGTTTGTTTTGAAGAGCTTGCTGCTTTTTTTTAATTTTTCTATAGCAGCTGTCTTAGTTGGGGTGGGTGGGTCGGGGGGATATGTCACTGCCAGAAACTTTGCATTAACTCTTTTCAACTCATTACTTAATGTGGGTCACATTCAACCTCCTTTCCGTTCTCTTTTTTTTTGCCTAGGTCATTGTGCACACCTAATTTTTCTTCTTAGATATTATGAGTAGATACTTGAAGTTGGTGAGCTGGAATGTTAAGGGTCTGAATCACCCTGTTAAAAGGAAAAGGATCTTCTCACATCTAAAACACCTTAAAACAGAAATAGCCTTTCTTTTTTTAATTCAAGATCTTTTTATTGGAATTTTCACAAAGTAAAAAAGGTGAAATGCTGCATGTCGATTACAAATATTTTGAGTAGGCATGGGCATGTTAATCATAGCATACACCAGTGTACAAAATATAAAAAACAGTTAAACAGTATGAAAAAATATAAAATAGTAACAAAAACAAACTACAGACCAAACTAATCCCTCCCCTGTCACTGCCAGATTACTAATCACAATATGAGGTCACTCTATCATCAAAAGCCTGCACTAGGAATACAAAAGAAATATGAAGTATAGTTCACGGGGTCTGGAATGCTTCTAGAAAAGGTCCCCACACTTTCTGGAACTTATTTGATTTCTGAAGCGAGTATCTAATTTTCTCCAGTTTTAAGCAGGACATGATGTCTTCCAGCCATTGTGCATGAGTAGGAGGGAAGGGATCCTTCCACCTGAACAGAATTGCCCGACGAGCCAAAAGGGAGGCAAAAGACAAAGTGTGCCCCTGTGCAGTGGTTAACTTCCTTCCTCCCTCCATGACCCCAAACAGGGCAGTCAGTGGGTTTGGTTCTAATCTGATTTTAAGCACCAGAGAGAGAGTATGAAATACTTCCATCCAGTACTTATTTAGACATGGGCAGGACCAGTACATGTGGATGAGAGAGGCTTCTGCTACTTTACATCTTACACAGTATGGACTAATATCTGGGTATATGGAGGATAACTTTCCCAGGTATCCTCTGATAAGGGAAGCCCTAAGTCCTGCTCCCATGCTGCTTTGAGTTTATCTGTAGGGGCACTCTTAAGATCCAGCAACATGCCATAGAAAGACGAAATGAGCCCCTTTTTGAATGGGTCTGTGGCAAGAACTTTGTCAACTGTGGTCAAGCCTATCGATGCACCAGGGCTGGGTGTCTGGGAAAGAACAAAATGTCTAGCCTGAAGATACCTAAAGAAATGTGATTTTGGAAGGCTGAATTTACTACTTAACTGCTCAAAAGATGCCACGGTGCCGTCTATGAACATATCTCTAAAACGAATCATACCCCTCCTGTGCCATTTCTGGAAGGTGGGGTCCTCAAGGGATGGTTTGAAAGAGTGATTCGATGCAATGGGGCTAAGAAGAGAGAAGCTGTGAAAACCAAAAAACTTCCTAAATTGGGCCCAAATTCTAAGAGAATGTTTAACCACTGGGTTTTTGATTGATTTAAGTGAAGGAAGTGGAAGTGAGGAGCCGAGTAGGGCAGGAATTGACAGGTCATCAGTTGGATGCAACTCCATCGCCACCCAATCAGGGCGGTCAGCGCCGTCGCAGTACAAGGACCAGAATGCAAGGCAGCGCAGGTTAGCAGCCCAATAATAATAACGAAAGTTTGGGAGGGCCAGACCACCTGCAGACTTAATTTTTTGAAGGTGAGTTTTGTTCAAACGTGGCCGTTTACCTCGCCATAGGTATGAAGATATAACTGAGTCAAGGGACTGAAAAAAAGAACCAGGAATAAAGAGTGGTAAGGTCTGGAAAAGGTACAAAAATTTAGGTAAAATGGTCATTTTGACTGAATTGATGCGACCCACAAGAGACATTGACAGGGGTGACCATTGTGTAAGGGTTTGTTTGGTCTCATTTAACAATGAGATAAGATTCTCTTGGAGCAGGTCTTTGTGTTTCCTTGTCACAGATATGCCTAAATAGGAGAATTTGTCATTTGCGATTTTAAAGGGAAAATTGGAAAGGTCTAAAGCATGCGATTCGAGATTGGTAGGGAAAAGCTCACTTTTGCTGAGATTCAGTTTATAGCCTGAGAGTTTCCCAAACTGACTGAGAAGTGACAGCGCAGGGGGTAATGAGGCCAGAGGGTGAGAGATGAAAAGCAAGAGGTCATCGGCATAAAGCGAGACCTTATGTTCCCTGCCACCTCTCCAGATACCGGACACATCCTCACAAGATCGGAGCGCTGTGGCAAGCGGTTTGATAGCCATGTCAAAAAGCATGGGACTAAGGGGGCACCCCTGACGGGTTCCACGATGCAGATTAAATGGTTTTGACCGTTGAGAGTTAGTACGAATTGAGGCTGTTGGGTGTAAATAGAGAAGTTTAATCCACAGAGCAAAGTTCGGACCAAAACCAAACCTGTCCAGCACAGCAAAGAGATAATCCCATTGGACGCGATCAAATGCTTTCTCCGCATCCAGAGAGACAACGCATTCAGGGATAGCCTCAGAGGCAGAGTAGATAATATTGAACAGTCGCCTTGTGTTGAAGTAAGACTGCCTACCTTTAATGAAGCCAGTTTGGTCTTCAGATATAATTGTGGGGAGGGCATTCTCCAGCCTATGGGCTAGGACTTTAGCTAGGATTTTAGCATCTGTGTTTAAGAGGGAGATGGGCCTGTAGGAGGCGCATTCAGTAGGATCCTTCCCTTTTTTAGCTATGAGGGTGATGCAGGCCTCCGAAAAAGAAGGAGGGAGGGAACCGTGGCTGAAGGATTCTGAAAGAACTGAAGATAGCAATAGGGAAAGCAAAGTAGAAAATTTCTTTAGAAATTCCGCCGGGAAGCCATCAGGGCCAGGACATTTACCCGACTGCAGTGAAGAAATGGCTCGAGTAATTTCCATCAGGGATATCGGTTCTTCTAATGTCTTCCTTAGATCTGGTGAAAGACTGGGAATACTAAGACTATTTAAAAAGTCCGCAATCTCATCTCGATCAGTCTGAGATTCCGAGGTGTATAGCTGGGTATAAAAGTCCCTGAATGCTTCATTTATGAGTAAGTGGTCTGTAGTTACATGGCCATTTGGTAATCGAATCTTAGAAATATTTTGTTTAGCCTTAGAGCCTTTAAGTTGGTTGGCTAATAATTTGTCAGATTTGTCTCCATAAACATAAAACCTGGTTTTACTTTTCAGAAGTGACTGTTCACGTGGGTGAGTGGTAAGCAGGTCAAATTTAGTTTTAAGTTCTAGCCGCTTTTTGTAAAGATCTGGGGATTTAGTCCGAGAATATTCTTCATCGACCTCTTTAATTTGGCGGGCAAGGTCTGATCGCTCCCTATAAGATTTTTGCCTCACCCTAGCAGGGTAGGATATAATCTGTCCCCGGAGATAAGCCTTGAGGGAATCCCAGACAGTTAGACTAGACATTCCTGGAGTCATATTCGTGGATAGGAAAAAGGCTATTTCCGTTTCCATTGATTTAACAAAATTTGTGTCCGACAGCAGAGTTGAATTGAATCGCCACTGTCTGTCTCTCTGAGGTAGGTCAGGAAGGGACATGGTTAGAACCACAGGAGCGTGGTCGGAAATGACAATGCTCTGATAAGCACAGGAATGAACCAGGGGAATCAGTTGATTATCAATAAAAAAATAATCAATCCTCGAGTATGTGTGGTGCACTTGTGAGAAAAAGGAGTATTCTCTGCAGGGATTAAAGCAAAACAAATATTTTTGACTGAAAAAAAATTTTCACGCCAGTTCATATGCGGTCGCTTCTCAAAGGTTTCAAGTAAAAAGGTTAATGCTGTATTAGCCCTTCTGTTTTCTAATACAGCATTTAAGGTGTAATAAGACTTTTAACCAACACTATTTAAATACTCAAGACCAATAGCATTTTATAGGAGGAAGGTGTTTTTGAGCAGTTTTATTATTGTTAGTTTGCTTTTAATTTATGGTCCACATCAATTGGTCATTAAAGCCTTAGGCCTGTTCTCCTAGATCTGAGTCGACCTGGTAAACTGCACTTCTTCATCCAGTTGACCCAGCTGCTCTGATGTCACTGCACTTGGCAAGGCTTTGGCCAAGGTGATGAAAGCATCCTGGACTGTTTCATGGACAATCAATGATGGTGTTAGTGCAGACAAAGAGATGATTTTATTGTTGAGAGGAAGGTTTTTCTAAATCACATGGCGTCAACACCCCCCGTGGGCCTTCGCAATGCTTTGTTTTAATTAAACAGTGGGATTCCCCTGGTCCGCACCAGTTCTAAGTCAGGTGCTAGGCACCAGCCGAGGTGACAAGGCTCGCCACCCATCCCTTGATATGCGGAAATGTTACGTAATTGTGAATTAAAAGTTGCGTTCCCTATTGAAACAATACGGACATATATTATGCTCTTATTTATTGATGACATAATCTACAGGTGAAGGTCGGAAAAGTTGAATATATCACAAAACTTCATTCGTAGTAAATTCAACTAAAGGTGAAACAAATATCTTATTTCCCACTACATTTAAAGTAAGATACTTCAAGCCTTTATTTGTTATAATTTTGGTGATTATGGCTCAGTTTATGAAAACCCCAAATAAAAATCTCCAAAAAATTGAATATTTTATGAAATCAATAAAGAATTTAACCGTCAAAATTATAACAAATAAAGGTTTAACATGTGTTGCTTTGTATGTATTGAGACTATGTAATATATTAGTTTCACCTTTTAAATTTAAATACATTTACACCATATTCTAATTTTCCGACCTTCACCTGTAGCTATATTCTACATCTGGGCTGATGTGGATTTACAGTAGCATAGGAGCAGAGGCTATGGTTGTCTGTATGTACAGTCATGCAAGTTCAATGCTATTAAAGCACTTTAAACTTTAGATCAAAGCATTTAGTTTTTTCATATAAAATAAATACATTTCTATGCAGTTTAGAAGTTTTGGGGATGTCGCCTGCGCTGCTGAAATCAGGCGTTCCTTATTTCTATTTCTGAAAGGTGGCAGCCCTATGGGGACCCGCCGGGGGCCCGCGTTAACGGGTCCCCGACGGGCGCCGCAGCTGGGGAGATCCGCGAGAAGGGCCCGGCGGCGGCGCGCGTCCAGAGTCGCCGCCGCTGACCGCCGTACCCGATCCCCCCCACCGCCCCGCATGAAAGACCCCCGCCCGACGACGCGCGAACGCCGCCGGACAGAGGCCCCCCCGCGAGGCGGGCCGGGCTGCCGAGCCTCCGGCGGCGGGGAGAGGAGGGCGACGGGGCGACTGCTCCCCCAGCCGCGGCTCGAGCCCAGCCCCGCTTCGCACCCCAGCCCGACCGACCCAGCCCTTAGAGCCAATCCTTATCCCGAAGTTACCGCCTCCTCTGCTATGATTGGCTAATCCAAGGCTCCGGCAGTTTTATTGGTTTACAACAGCGTCAGTTTAATGCCTAACATGATTTCATTGGATAGTCTAAAACTATACCACAACAAAACTCACATGCAAAGTTTTTTTTGGTTTTTTTTTTCCCCTCATTTTCCAATTGACGGAAATCCGTCCAGAGACGGAGAACTTTAATCCCTGTCTCTGTCACATGGATGTAAAGAACGCCACACATCAAAAACACCGTAGTCAGAAAGGAACGCCTGAATAAGACGGGCTGACTTACTTGCTGTGCCGGGGTTGGTAGAGGATCGGTCTAGGACTGGGTCGAGCCAGCAATTAAAATCACCACCAAGTATGAGAGAATATGTATTAAGGTCAGGGAGCAGTGAAAACAGTCGTTCAAAAAAGACTGCATCATCTGAATTAGGGGCATAAACGTTCACAAGTACGACCAATGTATTGAATAATTTCCCAGAAACGATCACGTAGCGACCAAATTAGTCAGAAATCACATTGTGCTGCTCAAATGAAACATCCTGACTGATCAGAACTGAAACTCCTCGGGCCTTAGCTTGAAAGGAGGAGTGAAATCTCTGCCCTGACCACCTCGGGAACAGGCGGCTATTATCAGAACTGCGAATATGAGTTTCTTGTAGAAAGGCTATTTCTGTTTTAAGGTGTTTTAGATGTGAGAAGATCCTCTTCCTTTTAACAGGGTGATTCAGACCCTTAACATTCCAGCTCACCAACTTCAAGTATCTACTCATAATATCTAAGAAGAAAAATTAGGTGTGCACAATGACCTAGGCAAAAAAAAAGAGAACGGAAAGGAGGTTGAATGTGACCCACATTAAGTAATGAGTTGAAAAGAGTTAATGCAAAGTTTCTGGCAGTGACATATCCCCCCGACCCACCCTCCCCAACTAAGACAGCTGCTATAGAAAAATAAAAAAAAAGCAGCAAGCTCTTCAAAACAAACATAGTGCAATAACACATCTTCCTATCCTACACACTAATAGCTTTTGCTCCCGTATCATGGGTGTATACATATTAGCACCTTAAAACGTGTAGATGTAAATAAAAAAAAGGAATACCCTCTCAAATCTTGACCTGGAAGTCCCGATATGAGCCCAGAAATATTTGTACAAAAATATAAAATATAAAACGTCCGACTTAAGCAGCGTAAAAGTAAGGTTAACAGCTTACAATTATTACAAAACTTATAGGTAAATCGGAAAAGCTTTTCTTTTTTTTTTGTTTTTCTTTGGGTTTTTTTTTTCTTTCTCCCTCTCTCCCCCTTCACCACCTAGTTTTCCCCTTCCCTCAAATAACCAAAAAGAACTGCAAATTAATAATATTTGCAAAGGGGCAGTCAAACTAACAGAGAAAATACTGGTTGTCGCGGGGTACTCACCCTCCCCTCAGGAATGCTGCGAGCTCACCCTCCCCTCAGGAATAATGCGAGCTCACCCTCCCCTCAGGAATAATGCGAGCTCACCCTCCCCTCAGGAATAATGTGACTCACGTAAAAAAAAAGAGAGAGAAAAAAAAAAAAAAAAAAAAAAAAGTCAGTCCGTGAGCGTCAGTGAGCCGCACCGGGCTGCAGGCGGAGCCGTGACAGCCTCCAACAGTCCCGTTACGGCGGGTTTGAAGTTTTGCTGCGACTCGTGATGAATTTGCGCGCCTCATCCACGGAGCCGATCCACTTCCTGGCCCCCCCGGACAGCGTGAGCCGGAGCCGGGCGGGGAAGAGCAGAGCCGGCCTCAGACCCAGCTGGTACAGCTCCGACATGACTCTGCTGTATTCCGCTCGTTGGCTGGCAACTTCGGGGCTGTAATCCTCCAGGACCCGGACGGTGTGGCCGCGATATTCCAACTTTCCCCTCCGGCGCGCCTCCCTGATGAGGAGATCTTTCGTCTGGTACCGGTGAAGGCGGAGGATGACCGGGCGCGGTCTCTGTCCCGGGGCCGGCTTGGCGGCGAGGGAGCGGTGCGCTCTGTCTATCTCCGGCGGTGACGGCAGCGTATCATTCCCGAACAACTCACACAGCAGCTTGGAGAAGAAAGCCGCTGGAGACCCGCTCTCGGTCGACTCCGGTAAGCCCAGGATACGGATGTTCTGCCTTCGGCTCCGGCTTTCCAAATCCACCACCTTAGCCTTCAGCCGAGCATTATCATCCCGTAAAGTCGAGCAGATGCCTTCAAGATCCGTAACTCGCTGGCTGAGGTCTTCTGTGGCGAGTTCAAGGGACGAAACACGTTGGCCATGGTCCTCGACCGCGAGCCGCGTTTGGTCGAGTTTGGAGTCGAGCTGACTGAAAGTATTTTTGAACTCGGCGGCCAGGGCAGCACGGTGTTCCTCCAGCAACGTGGTAATGGCCGCCAGGGTTAAGACAGCGCCAGCATCGTCCTTCTTGCCCGACTTGCCGCTCTTCGAAGCCATCTCGGAGGTAAGTGGGCTCGTTCGAGACAAAAAAAAAAGAAAAACAGCAACAGGGAATCCTTTTTAAAGGAAAAAGTTTGAAAGTTTGAGGGCTTGGTGGTTTAAAAAGTTTGGCATTCACGGGAGCACTCACGAAACACGTCTACTCCATCTGCTCACCAACCGGAAGCCCCAGAAATAGCCTTTCTACAAGAAACTCATATTCGCAGTTCTGATAATAGCCGCCTGTTCCCGAGGTGGTCAGGGCAGAGATTTCACTCCTCCTTTCAAGCTAAGGCCAGAGGAGTTTCAGTTCTGATCAGTCAGGATGTTTCATTTGAGCAGCACGATGTGATTTCTGACAAGTTTGGTCGCTACGTGATCGTTTCTGGGAAATTATTCAATACATTGGTCGTACTTGTGAACGTTTATGCCCCTAATTCAGATGATGCAGTCTTTTTTGAACGACTGTTTTCACTGCTCCCTGACCTTAATACATATTCTCTCATACTTGGTGGTGATCTTAATTGCTGGCTCGACCCAGTCCTAGACCGATCCTCTACCAACCCCGGCACAGCAAGTAAGTCAGCCCGTCTTATTCAGGCGTTCCTTTCTGACTACGGTGTTTGTGATGTGTGGCGTTCTTTACATCCATGTGACAGAGAATACTCCTTTTTCTCACAAGTGCACCACACATACTCGAGGATTGATTATTTTTTTATTGATAATCAACTGATTCCCCTGGTTCATTCCTGTGCTTATCAGAGCATTGTCATTTCTGACCACGCTCCTGTGGTCCTAACCATGTCCCTTCCTGACCTACCTCAGAGAGACAGACAGTGGCGATTCAATTCAACTCAACAAATTTTGTTAAATCAATGGAAACGGAAATAGCCTTTTTCCTATCCACGAATATGACTCCAGGAATGTCTAGTCTAACTGTCTGGGATTCCCTCAAGGCTTATCTCCGGGGACAGATTATATCCTACACTGCTAGGGTGAGGCAAAAATCTTATAGGGAGCGATCAGACCTTGCCCACCAAATCAAAGAGGTCGATGAAGAATATTCTCGGACTAAATCCCCAGATCTTTACAAAAAGCGGCTAGAACTTAAAACTAAATTTGACCTGCTTACCACTCACCCAATTGAACAGTCACTTCTGAAAAGTAAAACCAGGTTTTATGTTTATGGAGACAAATCTGACAAATTATTAGCCAACCAACTTAAAGGCTCTAAGGCTAAACAAAATATTTCTAAGATTCGATTACCAAATGGACATGTAACTACAGACCACTTACTCATAAATGAAGCATTCAGGGACTTTTATACCCAGCTATACACCTCGGAATCTCGGACTGATCGAGATGAGATTGCAGACTTTTTAAATAGTCTTAGTATTCCCAGTCTTTCACCAGATCTAAGGAAGACATTAGAAGAACCGATATCCCTGATGGAAATTACTCGAGCCATTTCTTCACTGCAGTCGGGTAAATGTCCTGGCCCTGATGGCTTCCCGGCGGAATTTCTAAAGAAATGTTCTACTCTGCTTTCCCCATTGCTATCTACAGTTCTTTCAGAATCCTTCAGCCACGGTTCCCTCCCTCCTTCTTTTTCGGAGGCCTGCATCACCCTCATAGCTAAAAAAGGGAAGGATCCTACTGAATGCGCCTCCTACAGGTCCATCTCCCTCTTAAACACAGATGCTAAAATCCTAGCTAAAGTCCTAGCCCATAGGCTGGAGAATGCCCTCCCCACAATTATATCTGAAGACCAAACTGGCTTCATTAAAGGTAGGCAGTCTTACTTCAACACAAGGCGACTGTTCAATATTATCTACTCTGCCTCTGAGGCTATCCCTGAATGCGTTGTCTCTCTGGATGCGGAGAAAGCATTTGATCGCGTCCAATGGGATTATCTCTTTGCTGTGCTGGACAGGTTTGGTTTTGGTCCGAACTTTGCTCTGTGGATTAAACTTCTCTATTTACACCCAACAGCCTCAATTCGTACTAACTCTCAACGGTCAAAACCATTTAATCTGCATCGTGCAACCCGTCAGGGGTGCCCCCTTAGTCCCATGCTTTTTGACATGGCTATCGAACCGCTTGCCACAGCGCTCCGATCTTGTGAGGATGTGTCCGGTATCTGGAGAGGTGGCAGGGAACATAAGGTCTCGCTTTATGCCGATGACCTCTTGCTTTTCATCTCTCACCCTCTGGCCTCATTACCCCCTGCGCTGTCACTTCTCAGTCAGTTTGGGAAACTCTCAGGCTATAAACTGAATCTCAGCAAAAGTGAGCTTTTCCCTACCAATCTCGAATCGCATGCTTTAGACCTTTCCAATTTTCCCTTTAAAATCGTAAATGACAAATTCTCCTATTTAGGCATATCTGTGACAAGGAAACACAAAGACCTGCTCCAAGAGAATCTTATCTCATTGTTAAATGAGACCAAACAAACCCTTACACAATGGTCACCCCTGTCAATGTCTCTTGTGGGTCGCATCAATTCAGTTAAAATGACCATTTTACCTAAATTTTTGTACCTTTTCCAGACCTTACCACTCTTTATTCCTGGTTCTTTTTTTCAGTCCCTTGACTCAGTTATATCTTCATACCTATGGCGGGGTAAACGGCCACGTTTGAACAAAACTCACCTTCAAAAAATTAAGTCTGCAGGTGGTCTGGCCCTCCCAAACTTTCGTTATTATTATTGGGCTGCTAACCTGCGCTGCCTTGCATTCTGGTCCTTCTACTGCGACGGCGCTGACCGCCCTGACTGGGTGGCGATGGAGTTACATCCAACTGATGACCTGTCAATTCCTGCCCTACTCGGCTCCTCACTTCCACTTCCTTCACTTAAATCAATCAAAAACCCAGTGGTTAAACATTGTCTTAGAATTTGGGCCCAATTTAGGAAGTTTTTTAGTTTTCACAGTTTCTCTCTTCTTAGCCCCATTGCATCAAATCACTCTTTCAAACCATCCCTTGAGGACCCCACCTTCCAGGAATGGCACAGGAGGGGTATGATTCGTTTTAGAGATATGTTCATAGACGGCACCGTGGCATCTTTTGAGCAGTTAAGTAGTAAATTCAGCCTTCCAAAATCACATTTCTTTAGGTATCTTCAGGCTAGACATTTTGTTCTTTCCCAGACACCCAGCCCTGGTGCATCGATAGGCTTGACCACAGTTGACAAAGTTCTTGCCATAGACCCATTCAAAAAGGGGCTCATTTCGTCTTTCTATGGCATGTTGCTGGATCTTAAGAGTGCCCCTACAGATAAACTCAAAGCAGCATGGGAGCAGGACTTAGGGCTTCCCTTATCAGAGGATACCTGGGAGTCCATACTCAAACTGGTTAATACAACCTCCCTGTGCGCACGTCACTGCTTAATTCAGTTTAAAGTGGTACACAGGGCTCATATTTCCAAAGCAAAGTTATCCTCCATGTACCCAGATATTAGTCCATACTGTGTAAGATGTAAAGTAGCAGAAGCCTCTCTCATCCACATGTACTGGTCCTGCCCATGTCTAAACAAGTACTGGATGGAAGTATTTCATACTCTCTCTCTGGTGCTTAAAATCAGATTAGAACCAAACCCACTGACTGCCCTGTTTGGGGTCATGGAGGGAGGAAGGAAGTTAACCACTGCACAGGGGCACACTTTGTCTTTTGCCTCCCTTTTGGCTCGTCGGGCAATTCTGTTCAGATGGAAGGATCCCTTCCCTCCTACTCGTGCGCAATGGCTGGAAGACATCATGTCCTGCTTAAAACTGGAGAAAATTAGATACTCGCTTCAGCAATCAAATAAGTTCCAGAAAGTGTGGGGACCTTTTCTAGAAGCATTCCAGACCCTGTGAACTATACTTCATATTTCTTCTGTATTCCTAGTGCAGGCTTTTGATGTTAGAGTGACCTCATATTGTGATTAGTAATCTGGCAGTGACAGGGGAGGGATTAGTTTGGTCTGTAGTTTGTTTTTGTTACTATTTTATATTTTTTCATACTGTTTAATTGTTTTTTATATTTTGTACACTGGTGTATGCTATGATTAACATGCCCATGCCTACTCAAAATATTTGTAATTGACATGCAGCATTTCACCTTTTTTACTTTGTGAAAATTTCAATAAAAAGATCTTGAATTAAAAAAAAATGTCTCATTTTTAGTCAAAAAAATCTCATTACACTTAAAACAAGAGTCATTACTGGAAAAATAACTTATTTGACAATTTTCACCTCAAGTAAATTTTCACTTGAAAATAAGTAGAAAAATCTGCCAGTGGGACAAGATTTATCTTCTCATTACAAGCAAAAAAATCTTGTTCCACTGGCAGATTTTTCTACTTATTTTAAGTGAAAATCTACTTGAAACCGGTGAAAATTGTTGTTTTTTCCAGTGATGAGTCTTGTTTTAAGTTTAATGAGATTTTTTTTGCCTAAAAATGAGACATTTTAACTAGAAATAAGAAAAATATTCCTGGTAAGATTTTGAGTTTTTGCAGTGCTCTCAGCCTCGTCCATCCATCCTTTACCTTCCGGTTCCTTCGCCGCCGGCGGGGCGAAGTCTGAGGTGGACAGGAAGAGGAGGGAGAAGATGTTCTCCAGCAGCTCCAGGCGGAGCATCGCCGGCACCGTCTCCAGGTAGAGCTGACACTCCGACAGGTAGTGCTGGAACAGAAACCTGCAACCTGGAAACCAAGGACCGTTAACTCAGGAAACACGTCTACTCATCTAGAATTTTTAATACCGTTTTCAAACAAGACTACGACGACTAAGAAATCCAGCGCTGAGGTCGAGGTTGCCAGATCTGACAGGTTCAAGCTCAAACATGAAGTAAAACCCACCGAAATAATGAAAAACCAGCCCTAATCAAACATTCTCTATGTTAAAACTATAAATTATTAAATGCGTAATACATTTCAAGTCATAAGCAAATAAAGCTTCACAACATTTAGAGGAAAACAGGGTGTCTACAGGTTAGACTGAGGTACATTTAAGACTGTTTAATACCATTTTCAAACCAAATTTAAGACCAAAAAGACAAGTCACTAAGAAATCCAGTGCTGAGGTCGAGGTTGCCAGATCTGTCAGGTTCCAGCCCAAACGCGATGTAAAACCCCCCTAAATATTGAAAAACCACCCCAAATCATATATTATCTATGTTAAAACCGTCAATTATTAAATGTGTAATACATTTCAAGTCATAAGCAAATGAAGCCAAAAAAAGTTCAGCCCCCCAACAAAGATTACAATTAAATTGAGTCAATTAAAGCAAATAAAATATCAGAGGGTTTATTGTGTAAGTTTCTACTTTTCTCTGACATAATGGAAACTTTTTTGTAATTTCTCCTAAATATTTAGTAAAAACCAGGAAAAGCAGCCAAAACTTTATCAACCCGCCTATTCCTATATATTTTAGCCCAATTGGGAGGAAAGCAGCTCAATCTGGCAACACTGACTGAGGAATCTAACAACTGGTAAACAGGTTTATTTCTCCTCAAAACGATTAAATAATCTTTTCCTTTTCAGAGTGTAAGAAAACTTTTTAATGATGGCCGGATAAATACCCTCTAAAATTAAGATTAAAAAATTAAAACTTGAGATTTAAGACTAATTAAGACATTTAAAGGCCTTTTTTTTTTTTGGAAAATTGAATTTAAGACTTTTTAAGTCCTGACGTGTATTCCAACATGTGAGAATTAGGATGCAGGACGGCGTTTGCCTCCGTACCGTCTGAGGACGCCGAGTTGTTCTGGTCCCCTTCTGCAGGCTGCTGCTGCAGGAACTCACACTCGCGGCAGTTGGAGTACTTGTGTGAGTTGACGCAGAGCGCATAAATGGCGTACTTCATGGCACAGAACCCCTGGAACAGAACCACGTTCCTCTGCACGGCCGGGTTCAGGGCAGCAGCTGCATCCGTGTCTCCTGTGAGCAAGAAGAAGAAAACAACTCAGAATCTCCCAGGAAAGCTCAAAATTTCACCTAAACAGGCCTATCCAAATTAAATCAACAATATCTCCACAATTATAAGGACAATATGCACATCTTGGTCTAGATGGATAGCTAAGACCTCACAGCATACATTTCCAGTGTCAGAAAAATTGTGAATGTCCACATGCCTGAGCAAATTGTGATAAACCAAAGAAAAAAAAAAAATATTTTTATTCTCGTCTAATTCATTTTAGTTTGCACAGTGGAAAACACCATGATAGCAATGCATATAATTATAAAGAGACTACTGCCTGGAATCAGCAACTCTTGACCACAAATGTACCAAGTTACATGAGAATAGCTTAAAGCACATAGATTTTATAAAGGTTTTATAAGACTTTCGTAGATAAACTCACAGCATTTCTACCCTTAGAAAAACTCACCTTGGAAAAAATACAATCGTGGCATCTTTTTCAAGAATTTTGGTTCCCATTGTTCTCTGGTTTAGAGAACATCATTGTACGCTGATTGCTGTGTTACTGCTGTCATTTACTTTATGTATCTTATGTATCTGTAGGTATTTGAGTTTTTGAGTCCCCTATTATTATTTACTGATGTTATTTTCCATATTTTTATTCACTTATTTTTTATTTTATTTTTTGTGTATGTTTTTGTGCTTTTTTTTTTTTGGGGGGGGGGGGGGGGGGGGTTGAAAGATGGTGTGGATAGACTGAAAATGACAACGAAACGGTAAGGAAATAAAATATACTGCTTTTGGTGGGAATAGTTTTGTTATTTGCTGACGTAGTGAGCGATGAACAATCTGATGTGCTTGCTGTTTTTTTTCAGATTGGCACAAAGTGGTCGGCTCAGAGAAGATTATGTTCGGTATCATCTGAAAGTGTAGCTTTTTCTAGTTTCATATGATACCCACTACGTTGGGGCGGAGAAAGTTGATCTTTCGTTCTGTTGCGTTTTGTTGCGGGTGTTGCTCCTGTTGGGGGCGCCATCTTTGTTGCATATGTATTTTTAAGTTGTTATAAATCAAATACTTTGTTGGAGTTTTCACATATTGGCTTTACGGCTTCTTGTGTGAGAAACAGTTGAAAGAAAATACTCTGACAGCACTGGAGTAATTTTTTCCACACATGAACTGGTGCAAACAGCTGCTGGAATGGGGGGAACGGTTAAAATCACAAAGTGCTTCATAATAAAACAGGACAAAACATAAAAACTAAGCAAAAGCAAGTTTAAAAGGACGCTTTTTAAAATTTAGGAAGGGGACTCCAGAGGGATATTTAAGTTAATGCAAATATATGAATTGACACAATATAAATAAAACATAGAAATGTGTCAATTATTGCATATATACATAAATTAATGTAAACGTTTAAGGATTTATTTAAGTAGTTTTTTGACCGTGTGGGTCTAAAAAGGAGTTAAACCATTTCCTTTTTGTTGCAAACAGACGCAGGATTGTGTTATTATTTCACGTGAGTGTGAACCTGGTTCTGGTCGGTCCGGCAGCTGCTGTTGTAGCAGGTTTAAAATCCTGCGTTCCTCGAACCGAGGCAGAGGCGTGAGGGAGTGCAGGACGTAGAGCGCCGAGTGGCCGTCCAGGGAGTGCAGCTGCGCCAGCAACGCCTCGGTGGAAATGCCGCTGCAGAGGGAGACAGAGCAGTGACGGTCAGACCAGCCGGACCAGAGTCTGAAGTCTTTTTATTGGATTTTCAGCAACAACATTCAGTATATACACTTTTCTCTATCCAGCTGTAGGTGACAATTACGGTATATCCAAATTAAGGTTACAACCAAATGGGGATCAAACAGAAACAAAACAAAAACAAGTATCTACTCCCACATTAGTACATTAAATATATTAAATCTTAATGGCCTTTGTATCGCTTATGGAAATTCAGATGCATTAGGTTATGCAACAATTGTGGAACAGAGGGTGAGATGAGAGAAATTGTGATATTTTTGTGAATGTACGGACCTTTGTGAAATCTTATAAATAAAAAGAGAATTAAAGACATCATATGTCTAGGAAAATAATCACTGCCCTGGATTTGTGTTTACTGCTTGCAAAAAGAGTCATAGAAGAGTACCAGTAAACCTAAATTAATTAACTGGATTGTTACAATTTCAAAAATAAAGTCGAAATTTCGAGAATAAAGTTGAAATACATTTCGACTTTTTTCTCAAAATTGTATTTCAACATTAATCTCGACATTTCGACTTTTTTCTCGAAGTGCATAATGAAAAAAAAAAAATCTTCCTCCTCTAAAATATTATTTTTATTTTTCTCCTGCCTGGCCCTAATACTCTTCTGTACAAGTGAATGTCTAATGCTGAATGTCAATAAAAATAAATAATAAGAAGAAAATAAATACTGTAAAATTTACTTTCCAAAAATCAATTTTCCATCTCTATTTCCTGTTTGTACTTTAGTCTCCAATCTTTTATCGGCGGTGCTTACGGGTTGTTGTCTTTGCACCATTCCAGTATCCCGAGCTGAGACGACAGCAGATCAGCGAACTCCTGCAGCACCGAGTCTCCGGCTGCAGCCTGGAAGAGTTGAGCAGCAGACGAGGCGTTAAAACGGCGGGTTCCAGAGATCCCAGGGAGTTTTACGTGTGGAGAGTCCTGACCTGCTCCCGGTGGAGGATGCTGAGCAGCATCTGAGCCGAGCTCAGGCTGCGGCACTGCGTCCATCCCAGCAGCAGCAGCAGGCGGCTGAGCGGCTGGAACTCGTGCTGCAGCAGCTCCTTCAGCCGGCCCAACTCCTCCAGCCGGACCAGGTCCAGCGCCGTCACCTGCACAGGTTATCACTGCATCAGTGGATGCTATGGATGGGCGGTATGGACTAAAAAATGTATCACGATAATTTGTGGCATTTATCCCGATAATGATAAAAATGCAGATAAAAAAAAATACCAATTCAACTCCATAACTATAAATATATCACCACATTCAGTCTTTGGAGCCCCCAAAACACTGCTCTAAAAGATACTAAATACTAAACTACACCAATTAAATTGAATTAATAAAAACCAATTAAATGAGTTACACCTGTACTGCAAAACTGGAATGACTCAGATCCGCCATGTTTGTTACACAAACACGTATCAACGGGAATTCTTCCTTCCTTTCTTTCTTTTCTTCCTTTCTTTTCTTCCTTTCCCTTCATGCAATCTCAATTTAATAGGAGTGATTGTTCTCTCAATCTGTTGTACTTATTTTTACCGCGAGATGACAAATTCTTACCGTGGGGAATTTTTTTGACGGTATATCGGGAACGGTAAAATATCGCCCATTCCTAGTGGACTTCAGCACAAACTTAACCTGTCTGTCAAAATCCACCAGGATTCATGAGGAGAATGAGTAGCTTTTACATGGGAAGTTTAATTCCTCTTTAATTCATAATTAAAATAAAATCTGATTTAAAATGATTAAAAATGACCATGTAAACACCTAATTCCAAATGAAAATGGCCATTCCGAATTAAACTTAATTCCAAAGTAAATGACTGGTTTATTCCGATTTTAAATCCGAATAGAATAATTCCACGATCATGTATACACTCATTCCACTTTAAATTAATTCCGGTGTTCTGCCAGTTTCTGCTGCTTTGCCAAAAAATGCTACCTAATGGTTTTCTAACTTTGTAGAGCTACAATTTTACTGTTTTACTCCCTAAACCACTTCCTTTCCCCCCAAGTGGTCCTTGTCTCTTGCCAGGCCGTCATTGTAAATAAGGATGTTATTAATGACTTGCCTGGTTGAATAAAGGCGAATGACTGAATGAATATCAAATAAAGCGATAGAATTGTTTTTTTTTTTTCCTCTTTATCCTATAATGTTCACAAAGTGTAATGCAATTCATGTCATGGGTAGTTGTATTTTGAAGGATCAAATATGCAACATCCCATATTATCAATTTTACATCGTGCAAGAAATGATGGGCGTGGCAATCAAACTTTGAAAATCGACTGTGCGCGTGCGCAGAACCACAAAGTAGCATTTCTCGGCAGGGAGCAAGGATTGGCAGAACACCGGTCTTTCTTTCTGCTCGTTCCCTCGCCCGTCTGTCTCCATGACGCTTATATTCCGCGCTGGGCTGGTTTTCCAAACAAAGTTTCAAGATGGCAGCACGCAGTAAACGCTGGTCAAGAGCAGAGACCATTTATTTAATAAATAGCTTGGAGACCTGGAAATAATTAAAAGAACAGATGGCAGAAAAGATAAAAATTGTGAGCTTTTCAAAGTTGTAGCGGCTAAGTTTGTTTTTCTTCCGGTAGACGTAACTTCCAGTCCGCCCCCTATCCAATCAGAACCTTCCCAACCCCCAGACCTGAAGAGGAATTGGAAAAAGCCGATCAAACGTGTTTTCCATGTAAACCTCAATTCGGAATTACTATTTCCATGTAAACTCGAAGGAAAATAGTTTAATTCTGAATTATTTAATTCGGAATAATTCATTCCGAATTAAAAAACAGCATGTAACCGTGGCCAACGTCCTCGCTCATTAATTCAAATACGGTAACCAGATTAGTCGTATCGCTTCATGGAGACCCGACTCACCAAGACCTGCTCCAGGAAGTGTTTCCCGCTACTAAGGCACTCGAAGAAGATGGACCTCCATGCAGATGGACGGTCTTTGTGGCAACACAGACTGAGAGCAAGTTTCTCCGCTTCAGGAAGGTCCGCTGCAGGAGAGACACCAAAAAGAATAACAAACTATTCAGAAACAAGACTTGCCATTTTACTCTCCAGATTAAAACCCACATAAAAACCCACAGAGCGTAGAAGTGGTTTACTTTATTTTTATGCAATATTTGGGATCAGCCCTCTTCCTCCTCCACCAAGAGACAGGCAGCAGAGCTGATGTTAAGATGTTACTCGGTAGTAAGATGGACAGGTTTAAGACAGGTTTTAGCCCTGAATGCAGGCATTGTGACGTAGAATTGTCAAATTGGTTTGATTCATCGCAAAAATCGGCACAGATTACTTTTGTAATAATTTATTTGACCCGGTCTTTGTACGTTTTGACCGTATAGAAACGTAATTCTTGCCATTTTAAGAATGAGATGTACCTGCTGTACTCTACTGCCCTTACTTTTTAACAACTTGTGCTTTTTATTATTTTACCTCTTTTCTTATCATTTTATTTCAGTTTATTTGTAATTTACTGTTTAATTGTGTCTTGCTGCTTTTAATGTTGATGTAAAGCACTTTTAATTACCTTGTGTTGAATTGTGCTATTCAAATAAACTTGCCTTGCCTAAGAAAGAAAGACATCAGAGGAGCAGCTGGTGCGGTTAAACGGTTCAAAGACGAGGTTGAGAAGGTTTGGACACCCGAAGGAGGTCGGAGGGTGAATACAAAGAAAAATGGGGAAGTGAAAGAGAAGATTTGTAGATGTGGAGACAGAAGACAGGGAACATGGAAACCAACCCTCCCCTGCTGGTATCCCTGCAGAGAAAAAGCTGAAAGGTTTCTTCTGTCCTCACAACAAATAACAAATAAAGTGCCGGAGTGATAAACGGTTAGAGTTTAGCTCCTTTCTGCTGCAGCGGCTTTAGATTGCAGACAACAAGCAGAAGGAGTGCAGTTATGAGACTCGGTTGTCAGCTGATATGGCATCCCGTAAAGAAACCAGCTCTTAGACAAATATAAACTGGAAATTGGCAAACAGGTCTTCAGGAAAGAGAGAGAGAGAAAAGAAATGCAGGAGGAAAGAAAGCAGAATCTAAACCTCTTGCCGGAGCTTTAACACCTCGTTCCGAGGAAAACAGGTTAAAAAGAAGTTAAATTTAATACAATTTTCAAACTAAGAAAATCCAGCGCTGAGGTCGAGATTGCCAGATCTGGCTGACAGGTTTCAGCCCAAATGTAATGTAAAACCCGCCGAAATAATGAAAAACCAGCCTAATCAAATATTCTCTATGTTAAAACTGTCAATTATTAAGTATGTAATACTTTAAGTCATAAGCAAATGAAGCCAAAAAAAGTTCAGGCTCCAAACAAAGACTACAATTAAATTGAGCAGATTAAAGCAAATAAAATATCAGTGAGTTTATTGTCCACATTTCTACTTTTTCTCTGCCATAATGGAAACTTTTTTGTTAATAATTTCTCCTAAATATTAAGTAAAAACCAGTAAAAGCAATGGAAATGTTATCAACCCGCCCAATAGGGCTGAAACCCACTCAACCTGGCAACCCTGACTGAAGTGGCAACAACTGGTAAACAGGTTTATTTCTCCTCAAAACAATTAAATAAACTTTTCCTTTTCAAAGTGTAGGAAAAAAATTCCCTCTAAAATTAAGATAAAAAAATTAAGACCCTAATAATTTCTCCTAAATATTTGGTAAAAACCAGGCAAAGCAGCCCAGATATATATTTTTTAGCCCAATTGGGCTGAAACTTGCCCAACCTGGCAACACAGATTTAGAACCTCTGCAGGAGAATCACCTCAAAACAATTTAAACTTTTTTTTTTTTTTTAATGATGACTGAATACATTCCCTGTAAAATGAAGACCATTGATTGAGATTTAAGACAAATTAAGACATTTAAAGGCCTTATTTTAGCAAAATGGGTTTTAAGACGCTTTAAGGACCCGCGGCCGTTCTGGAAAAAACAATGAAAGGAGGAACCGATGAGGAGGAACTTCTGTCAGGAAGACGTCTAGTCAGCTAAAAAGGGAAATCTGTCACGTTTAATTCCTGCGTCACAAATCGTGCTGAAGTCTAACAGACGTCCGAGGAAGCTCAACGCCGACTTCCTGCCCACAAGTTTAGAAAAAATAATGTATTTATTAAATAATAAGAATCAGTTGACTGGAATCACGTGCAGCTTCCCTCCGAGATTTATTAAAGCACTTTTCATTTAAAACTCAATTAAGTTCATCTCCACGTGTCTCCAGAGCACAACATGGAGTTATTAACGCTGCCACCGCTTCAGTTAAACCGGATCAGAGCATCTGACATGAAATTCAATTATTGACAAATAGTTTAAACAAAAAAAATAAATTAAAAGGTTCAGGACGTCTCTGATGCTCTAAAATGTGGAAAAAAACCAGAAAGAAGCTGAATCAGCACGTGAATTATCCTATGAGTTCATTCCTGCACGTTTGAGTGTGAAGATAACTCATGAATTTGTCCAGAAACGTCACTTTTCAGACATTTCCAGCTTAAACGTCCTTTAGGGGCCAAAACAACGTAAATCAAGGCAGTTTTAAGGGAACAGAATTTCTCGTTATTGATCCAATGCCTTTATGTTTTATTTTTTTTCCAAATTAAATTAAGAGTTATTTTAAGAGTTAGTTTAACCCAAAATAAATTATACCACTGTAATTCAAGAAATTCAAAAGAATTAAACTATTTTGAAATGACTAATTCCATTAAGATCACATAAATGTATTAAATAAAGAACCTGGGAGGAAACTTAACTTGCAAAATAAGGTGTTTGTACTTTGACATTTGGACACGTCAGAGGTCTGAATGTCCATCGTTTAACTGTCTGCGCTTCTTCTAGCTGACAGGAAACGTGTTGGGATGGCTCAGCAGCGTCAGAGACGTGTTTCTGACCCGGGAGACTGAACCACATCTGCTCCAGATGTTCGGTTCCGGAGCCAAAACCAACATTTTTGTCAATGACTGACAGGATCCGGGACCAAGAATCCCGGTTCTGCTATTCCAGATTTGCTGCTGCGATTCCTCCGTCTTTGACGTAATAAAACTGTGTTTTTTCACGTTAGAGGTCCAAAAGTCTGCTTGTTAAATGCTCGATAAGGTTCATTCGTTGCCACTTCTGGACTCTTCAGCCCTTTCATAACTGCCATATCGCCGTTTTCCCCCATAATGCTTGGTAGCAGCTCAATCCAACAACTGCGTTACAACAAAACATAGACGGAAGTGACGTTTGCAGCGACGTAAATGACGTTTGCAGTGACGTAACTGACGTTTCCTAGGGATGGGAATTGATAAGATTTTTTCGATTCCGATTCCATTTTCGATTCTGCTTAACGATTCGATTCTTTATCGATTCTCTTATCGATTCTCATTTGGAAAAAAGCAATTTTAGTATCAACTTTGTTTTATATCTTTGAACAAAAAAATATAAGTGAGGTCTTAAGACACCCCCAGCCTTGGGCTCCTTGATGGTGTGCCAGGGGATCCCCACAAAATGTTGTAATATAAAATATGTATTCAATATAAAATAATAATAATAAAATAAATATTCTTCTGTAGAAATTAACTAAATACAACAAATTATTTTGTGGCAATTACACAAGAATATCCAGTAACATGTTCAACACAACAAACTTAGTCACTGCTGGTAACATCCATCTATTCTGGCCTGATTCTCTTCCCTGCCTTGATGAAAGGAGAAGGTAGCGGTAGAAGCTCTTTAACTTTTCCATAGATGAGCTGATGAACTGCAACTGCCGCTGTCCGACGGAGCGCGCCCGGCACGTCCGCGTGGCCGAGCGTGCAGCTCTTCTAAAGCATGAAGTATGGTTCCGCGTTACACCAACGCAGAGCCTACGCCGTAGGGTACGCGGGGACGCGCGCCATAAATCAGCCTTACCATACGCCGGCTGACTCCGCGCTCCCAGCGCACCAGCCGGCCGAGTCCTAACAGTTTCCCCCCTTTGTTGAAATGTCCACATTGCAAGTATTGTCGGCCTGTTGTCATCCTTTTTTTTTTTAATTCAAGATCTTTTTATTAAAATTTTCACAAAATAAAAAATGTGAAATGCTGCATGTCAATTACAAACATTTTGATTAGGCATGGGCATGTTAATCATAGCATACACCAGTGTACAGAATATAAAAAACAATTAAACAGTATGAAAAAATATAAAATAGTAACAAAAACAAACTACAGACCAAACTAATCCCTCCCCTGTCACTGCCAGATTACTAATCACAATATGAGGTCACTCTAACATCAAAAGCCTGCACTAGGAATACAAAAGAAATATGAAGTATAGTTCACAGGGTCTGGAATGCTTCTAGAAAGGGTCCCCACACTTTCTGGAACTTATTTGATTGCTGAAGCGAGTATCTAATTTTCTCCAGTTTTAAGCAGGACATGATGTCTTCCAGCCATTGTGCACGAGTAGGAGGGAAGGGATCCTTCCACCTGAACAGAATTGCCCGACGAGCCAAAAGGGAGGCAAAAGACAAAGTGTGCCCCTGTGCAGTGGTTAACTTCCTTCCTCCCTCCATGACCCCAAACAGGGCAGTCAGTGGGTTTGGTTCTAATCTGATTTTAAGCACCAGAGAGAGAGTATGAAAGACTTCCATCCAGTACTTGTTTAGACATGGGCAGGACCAGTACATGTGGATGAGAGAGGCTTCTGCTACCTTACATCTTACACAGTATGGACTAATATCTGGGTACATGGAGGATAACTTTGCTTTTGAAATATGAGCCCTGTGTACCACTTTAAACTGAATTAAGCAGTGACGTGCGCACAGGGAGGTTGTATTAACCAGTTTGAGTATGGACTCCCAGGTATCCTCTGATAAGGGAAGCCCTAAGTCCTGCTCCCATGCTGCTTTGAGTTTATCTGTAGGGGCACTCCTAAGATCCAGCAACATGTCATAGAAAGACGAAATGAGCCCCTTTTTGAATGGGTCTGTGGCAAGAACTTTGTCAACTGTGGTCGAGCCTATCGATGCACCAGGGCTGGGTGTCTGGGAAAGAACAAAATGTCTAGCCTGAAGATACCTAAAGAAATGTGATTTTGGAAGGCTGAATTTACTACTTAACTGCTCAAAAGATGCCACGGTGCCGTCTATGAACATATCGCTAAAACGAATCATACCCCTCCTGTGCCATTCCTGGAAGGTGGGGTCCTCAAGGGATGGTTTGAAAGAGTGATTTGATGCAATGGGGCTAAGAAGAGAGAAGCTGTGAAAACCAAAAAACTTCCTAAATTGGGCCCAAATTCTAAGAGAATGTTTAACCACTGGGTTTTTGATTGATTTAAGTGAAGGAAGTGGAAGTGAGGAGCCGAGTAGGGCAGGAATTGACAGGTCATCAGTTGGATGTAACTCCATCGCCACCCAGTCAGGGCGGTCAGCGCCGTCGCAGTAGAAGGACCAGAATGCAAGGCAGCGCAGGTTAGCAGCCCAATAATAATAACGAAAGTTTGGGAGGGCCAGACCACCTGCAGACTTAATTTTTTGAAGGTGAGTTTTGTTCAAACGTGGCCGTTTACCCCGCCATAGGTATGTAGATATAACTGAGTCAAGGGACTGAAAAAAAGAACCAGGAATAAAGAGTGGTAAGGTCTGGAAAAGGTACAAAAATTTAGGTAAAATGGTCATTTTAACTGAATTGATGCGACCCACAAGAGACATTGACAGGGGTGACCATTGTGTAAGGGTTTGTTTGGTCTCATTTAACAATGAGATAAGATTCTCTTGGAGCAGGTCTTTGTGTTTCCTTGTCACAGATATGCCTAAATAGGAGAATTTGTCATTTGCGATTTTAAAGGGAAAATTGGAAAGGTCTAAAGCATGCGATTCGAGATTGGTAGGGAAAAGCTCACTTTTGCTGAGATTCAGTTTATAGCCTGAGAGTTTCCCAAACTGACTGAGAAGTGACAGCGCAGGGGGTAATGAGGCCAGAGGGTGAGAGATGAAAAGCAAGAGGTCATCGGCATAAAGCGAGACCTTATGTTCCCTGCCACCTCTCCAGATACCGGACACATCCTCACAAGATCGGAGCGCTGTGGCAAGCGGTTCGATAGCCATGTCAAAAAGCATGGGACTAAGGGGGCACCCCTGACGGGTTCCACGATGCAGATTAAATGGTTTTGACCGTTGAGAGTTAGTACGAATTGAGGCTGTTGGGTGTAAATAGAGAAGTTTAATCCACAGAGCAAAGTTCGGACCAAAACCAAACCTGTCCAGCACAGCAAAGAGATAATCCCATTGGACGCGATCAAATGCCTTCTCCGCATCCAGAGAGACAACGCATTCAGGGATAGCCTCAGAGGCAGAGTAGATAATATTGAACAGTCGCCTTGTGTTGAAGTAAGACTGCCTACCTTTAATGAAGCCAGTTTGGTCTTCAGATATAATTGTGGGGAGGGCATTCTCCAGCCTATGGGCTAGGACTTTAGCTAGGATTTTAGCATCTGTGTTTAATAGGGAGATGGGCCTGTAGGAGGCGCATTCAGTAGGATCCTTCCCTTTTTTAGCTATGAGGGTGATGCAGGCCTCCGAAAAAGAAGGAGGGAGGGAACCGTGGCTGAAGGATTCTGAAAGGACTGTAGATAGCAGTGGGGAAAGCAGAGTAGAAAATTTCTTTAGAAATTCCGCCGGGAAGCCATCAGGGCCAGGACATTTACCCGACTGCAGTGAAGAAATGGCTCGAGTAATTTCCATCAGGGATATCGGTTCTTCTAATGTCTTCCTTAGATCTGGTGAAAGACCGGGAATACTAAGACTATTTAAAAAGTCCGCAATCTCATCTCGATCAGTCTGAGATTCCGAGGTGTATAGCTGGGTATAAAAGTCCCTGAATGCTTCATTTATGAGTAAGTGGTCTGTAGTTACATGGCCATTTGGTAATCGAATCTTAGAAATATTTTGTTTAGCCTTAGAGCCTTTAAGTTGGTTGGCTAATAATTTGTCAGATTTGTCTCCATAAACATAAAACCTGGTTTTACTTTTCAGAAGTGACTGTTCAATTGGGTGAGTGGTAAGCAGGTCAAATTTAGTTTTAAGTTCTAGCCGCTTTTTGTAAAGATCTGGGGATTTAGTCCGAGAATATTCTTCATCGACCTCTTTGATTTGGCGGGCAAGGTCTGATCGCTCCCTATAAGATTTTTGCCTCACCCTAGCAGTGTAGGATATAATCTGTCCCCGGAGATAAGCCTTGAGGGAGTCCCAGACAGTTAGACTAGACATTCCTGGAGTCATATTCGTGGATAGGAAAAAGGCTATTTCCGTTTCCATAGATTTAACAAAATTTGTGTCCGACAGCAGAGTTGAATTGAATCGCCACTGTCTGTCTCTCTGAGGTAGGTCAGGAAGGGACATGGTTAGAACCACAGGAGCGTGGTCGGAAATGACAATGCTCTGATAAGCACAGGAATGAACCAGGGGAATCAGTTGATTATCAATAAAAAAATAATCAATCCTCGAGTATGTGTGGTGCACTTGTGAGAAAAAGGAGTATTCTCTGTCACATGGATGTAAAGAACGCCACACATCACAAACACCGTAGTCAGAAAGGAACGCCTGAATAAGACGGGCTGACTTACTTGCTATGCCGGGGTTGGTAGAGGATCGGTCTAGGACTGGGTCGAGCCAGCAATTAAAATCACCACCCAGTATGAGAGAATATGTATTAAGGTCAGGGAGCAGTGAAAACAGTCGTTCAAAAAAGACTGCATCATCTGAATTAGGGGCATAAACGTTCACAAGTACGACCAATGTATTGAATAATTTCCCAGAAACGATCACGTAGCGACCAAACTTGTCAGAAATCACATTGTGCTGCTCAAATGAAACATCCTGACTGATCAGAACTGAAACTCCTCGGGCCTTAGCTTGAAAGGAGGAGTGAAATCTCTGCCCTGACCACCTCGGGAACAGGCGGCTATTATCAGAACTGCGAATATGAGTTTCTTGTAGAAAGGCTATTTCTGTTTTAAGGTGTTTTAGATGTGAGAAGATCCTCTTCCTTTTAACAGGGTGATTCAGACCCTTAACATTCCAGCTCACCAACTTCAAGTATCTACTCATAATATCTAAGAAGAAAAATTAGGTGTGCACAATGACCTAGGCAGAAAAAAAGAAAACGGAAAGGAGGTTGAATGTGACCCACATTAAGTAATGAGTTGAAAAGAGTTAATGCAAAGTTTCTGGCAGTGACATATCCCCCCGACCCACCCCCCCCAACTAAGACAGCTGCTATAGAAAAATAAAAAAAAAGCAGCAAGCTCTTTAAAACAAACAAAGTGCAATAACGCATCTTCCAATCCTACACACTAATAGCTTTTGCTCCCGTATCATGGGTGTATACATATTAGCACCTTAAAACGTGTAGATATAAATAAAAAAAAGAAATACCCTCTCAAATCTTGACCTGGAAGTCCCGATATGAGCCCAGAAATATTTGTACAAAAATATAAAATATAAAACGTCCGACTTAAGCAGCGTAAAAGTAAGGTTAACAGCTTACAATTATTACAAAACTTATAGGTAAATCGGAAAAGCTTTTTTTATTTTCTATTTTTATTTATTTATTTTTTTTCTCTCCCTCTTCACCACTTATTTTCCCCCTTCCCTCAAATAGCCAAAAAGAACTGCAAATTAATAATATTTGCAAAAGGGCAGTCAAACTAACAACAGAGAAAATACTGGTTGTCGCGGGGTTACTCACCCTCCCCTCAGGAATAATGTGGCTCACGTAAAAAAAAAAAAAAAAAAAAAAGA
The DNA here is from genome assembly GCF_033807715.1 of Cololabis saira. NCBI lineage: Eukaryota > Metazoa > Chordata > Actinopteri > Beloniformes > Belonidae > Cololabis > Cololabis saira. Next base: position 35,645,994 of record NC_084602.1, read on the forward strand.
GAGAGAAAAAAAAAAAAAGTCAGTCCGTGAGCGTCAGTGAGCCGCACCGGGCTGCAGGCGGAGCCGTGACAGCCTCCAACGGTCCCGTTACGGTGGGTTTGAAGTTTTGCTGCGACTCGTGATGAATTTGCGCGCCTCATCCACGGAGCCGATCCACTTCCTGGCCCCCCCGGACAGCGTGAGCCGGAGCCGGGCGGGGAAGAGCAGAGCCGGCCTCAGACCCAGCTGGTAGAGCTCCGACATGACTCCGCTGTATTCCGCTCGTTGGCTGGCAACTTCGGGGCTGTAATCCTCCACTATCCGGATGGGGTGGCCGCGATATTCCACCTTTCCTCTCCGGCGCGCCTCCCTGATGAGGATATCTTTCGTCTGGTACCGGTGAAGGCGGAGGATGACCGGACGCGGTCTCTGTCCCGGGGCCGGCTTGGCGGCGAGCGAGCGGTGCGCTCTGTCTATCTCTGGCGGTGACGGCAGCGTATCGTTCCCGAACACCTCACACAGCAGCTTGGAGAAGAAAGCCGTTGGAGACCCGCCCTCGGTCGCCTCCGGTAAGCCCAGGATACGGATGTTCTGCCTTCTGCTTCGGCTTTCCAAATCCACCACCTTAGCCTTCAGCCGAGCATTATCATCCCGTAGAGTCGAGCAGATGCCTTCAAGGTCCGTAACTCGCTGGCTGAGGTCTTCTGTGGCGAGTTCAAGGGACGAAACCCGTTGGCCATGGTCCTCGACCGCGAGCCGCGTTTGGTCGAGTTTGGAGTCGAGCTGACTGAAAGTATTTTTGAACTCGGCGGCCAGGGCAGCGCGGTGTTCTTCCAGCAACGTGGTAATGGCCGCCAGGGTTAAGACAGCGCCAGCCTCGTCCTTTTTTCCCGACTTGCCGCTCTTCGAAGCCATCTCGGAGGTAAGTGGGCTCGTTCGAGACAAAAAAAAAGAAAAACAGCAACAGGGAATCCCTTTTAAAGGAAAAAGTTTGAAAGTTTGAGGGCTTGGTGGTTTAAAAAGTTTGGCATTTACGGGAGCACTCACGAAACGCGTCTACTCCATCTGCTCACCAACCGGAAGCCCCGTTGTCATCCTTTTTGGTAAAATTTAACCAAACTTTTCGAACTTTATGCCGCTTTTGTCCCCGTGTTTTCCTGCTGGGCTGAATCTGGAATCCATAAGGGAATTGTTTGCAAAAAAGGCAAACGATTCCAAGGAATTGAAACACTGGGAACCGGTTCTCAACAAGAACTGGTTCTCGATTCCCATCCCTAACGTTTGCATAGAGTAACTGACGTTTGCATAGAGTAACTGACGTTTGCATAGAGTAACTGACGTTTGCATAGAGTAACTGACGTTTGCATAGAGTAACTGACGTTTGCATAGAGTAACTGACGTTTGCATAGAGTAACTGACGTTTGCATAGAGTAACTGACGTTTGAATAGAGTAACTGACGTTTGAATAGAGTAACTGACGTTTGAATAGAGTAACTGACGTTTGAATAGAGTAACTGACGTTTGAATAGAGTAACTGACGTTTGAATAGAGTAACTGACGTTTGAATAGAGTAACTGACGTTTGCATCGAGTAACTGACGTTTGAATAGAGTAACTGACGTTTGCATAGAGTAAATGACGTTTGCATAGAGTAACTGACGTTTGCATAGAGTAACTGACGTTTGCATAGAGTAACTGACGTTTGCATAGAGTAACTGACGTTTGCATAGAGTAAATGACGTTTGCATAGAGTAAATGACGTTTGCATAGAGTAAATGACGTTTGCATAGAGTAACTGACGTTTGCATAGAGTAACTGACGTTTGCATAGAGTAACTGACGTTTGCATAGAATAACTGACATTTGCAAAAAGCTCCTGGTTACTCAGCAAGACGGTCCAGAGCTGCCGACCCGCTGCAGATCACGCAGATCACAGCAGCTGATTGTTTCAGTGTTTATTTCACTCGAGGCACCTTTATCTCTAGAGGTCACGGCTGGTTGAAGATCTTGCTTCCTCTCGCTGGCAAATGTTTTTCATTCCACCTCAGAGATAAACTCCCCCCTCACCACTCGTCATCACCTGGCTGGTTCCTGTACAGGGTGTCTACAGGTTTGACCAGGTTAAATTTAAGACTTTTTAAATACCATTTTCAAACTAAATTTGAGACCAAAAAGTCACACACCGGCGGTGCAAAAGACGCTGCTTTGAGGCTTCTCCACTCTGCATATGAGACCTCACTGTCATCTTTGGGCATCGTAGCGCTCAGCCGCCACGAGAAACTGCCATTTTTGAGTCATTTGTTGCTAAATTTCCATTTACCCATATTTGCTTGCTTTGTCTCGAGACTACGCCGACTAAAAAATCCAGCGCTGAGGTCGAGGTTGCCAGATCTGACAGGTTCCAGCCCAAACGCAATGAAAAACCCACCCAAATCATACATTCTCTATGTTAAAAACCATAAATTATTAAATCCGTAATAAATTTAAAGCTTCACAACACCACTAAATAGCCCAAAAAAAGTTCATGCTCCAAACAAAGACTACAATTAAATTGAGCGGATTAAAGCAAATAAAATATCATTGAGTTTATTGTGTAAGTTTCTACTTTTCTCTGCCGTAATGGAAACTTTTTTGTTAATAATTTATCCTAAATATATAGTAAAAACCAGGAAAAGCAGCCCAGATTTGATCAACCCACCCAATTGGGCTGAAACCTGCTCAACCTGGCAACCCTGACTGAGGCGTCTAACAACCTGTAAACTGGTTTATTTCCCCCCAAAACGATTAAATACATTTTTCCTTTTCAAAGTGTGAGAAAACAAAGTGTGGTGACCGGATAAACTCCCTCTAAAATTAAGATTCAAAAATTAACACCCTTGGATTGACATTTAAGACAAATTAAGACATTTAAAGGCCTTATTTTAGGAAAATTGGATTTAAGACCTTTTAAGAAAAAGAAACGCTCTTCACCTGCCGTACCTTCATGACATCACAGTGACATCCCGTACACATGAACCATTATGCAACATTTTTGGAATGCTATTTTCGTGGATATTAATTGGCACAAGGCGTGGCTTGTTCCTTTCAAATTCTGTTACAAACAAAATCAGAGAACTACATTTAAAAATACTACATAACATATACCCATCTAACACATATATCTCAAAATTCCTTGACATCGATAACAAATGTACCTTCTGCAAAACTGAACCTGAAAGTGTAACTCACTTGTTTTACGGTTGCTCATATAGCAGCACAGTTTGGAAAGAACTTGAGAGCTATATACTATGTAAAACAACACATAAAATCAACATTGAAGGGAAGAGCATTATTACTTATTTTGAATTCAAAGAAAAGAAGTACTATTGTCAATCTTTATATTTTATTAGGAAAATTTCACATCCATAAATGTAAATTCCAAAACTCTGATTGAAGTTGATTATTATCTCAAGTCTCTTAAGTTAATTACAAATAAGAAATGTATATCAATGATGGATGTCCATTCTGAGATTTTCAATCATTAAGCTGTCACAAATATAATTTTCATTTTATGCGAAATATTATAAAGTCTGTCACAGCAAAGTTTTTTTCTTTTATGTATTTTTTTTTTTTTTTTCTAATTTTCTTATTGTTGATGCATGACGGTGCTCTGTGCTGCTGATGTTGCACAGGTTGTGTCTGATTGTTGTACATTGTTTGTATATTGCAAACTTTCAATAAAACAAACAAAAAAAAACATTTTGAAACTTTGAAACAAAGATTTACTGCTAGATTTTAAATATCCAGCCTTAAGTGTGTGGGTTGCTGTTCAGGTGTTTTTAGGAGCTTTGTTAACATCTAATGCGGGGATCGGCAACCCGTGGCTCCAGAGCCGCATGCAGCTCTTTAGCACCGCCCAAGTGGCTCCCTGGAGCTTTTTCCTTTTTTTCTTCTTTTCCTCTTTTTCTCCCTTTTTCCCTTTCCTTTTTAATCTCGACATTTTGACTTTTTTCTTGACATTTCGACTTTTCTCTCGACATTTTGACATTTTTCTCGACACTGACTTTTTTCTCGACATTTCGACTTTTTTCTCAAGATAGTACTTCAACATTAATCTTGACATTTCGACTTTTTTCTCGAAATTTTGACTTTTTCTCGACATTTCGACTTTTTTCTCGACATTTCGACTTTTTTCTCGAAGTGCATAATGAAAAAATCTTCCCCCAGTTCTAACTAATACATGCAGCACGTGTTGCCGTCATTCTAAGGCTTATACGAGACTTTTCATTTTTTGCGGCTCCAGACATATTTGTTTTTTGTGTTTTTGGTCTAATATGGTTTTTCAACATTTTGGGTTGCTGACCCCTGCTCTAATGTATCTAAGGTCTGTGTGTCCTGGTCGGTGCTCCCACCTCGTGTCTCCGGCGAGCTCCTCAGCAGGTGATCCCTCTGCAGCCTCAGCGCCGTGCAGCAGTAGGTGGAGACCAGGACGTGGGACCGGGGCCGGAGCAGACAGCTGAGGACCCGCTCCTCCTTCAGGGGCCCGTCTCTGGACGCCCACAGGGCCTCGCACAGGGCCTCCACCTGGCCGCCGCCGGACCCCCCCGGGACCAGAGCCAGCTCTGCGTACACCTCCTCCACCCACCGCTCCGCCCTCTCCGGGCTCCTCTCCGGTCTCTCCAGCTTCTTCATCAGGTGCTGGATGAACGTGTGCTGCAGGTTATGGCTCTCAGAGCCCGACTGGTCCTACAGGAGCACGGGAAATAAAGATGGAAGAGATTAAATACTTGCAGAAGCTCAAATTAAGTTGTAATAAAAACAATGACTGTGTTTACATGCAGTCAATAACCCTTTTAAAACCGGAATATTAGCAATAACCCGGTTTTGCACGGCAATAACCCCTTTGAATAACCGGAATTTGCTCATATTCCGGTTTTTAAAAACCTGAATATGACCCCTGGGTTCCTCCTTTTCTAAGCCGAATATTTGGTCATGTACAGCCTAACGCAGTGGTTTTCAAACTTTTTCAGTCAAGCCCCCCCTTGGGGAATTGGAAATATTTTCGAGCCCCCCCCCACCTAACACGGTTCCCACCTAGATTGGTAGAATTGTATATAATTGTACAAACATTACTCTACTATTAATAAGACACAAAACCTAACTATAATGTTACATTGTATTGTTAATTGAACATTAACAAAAGTGCTTGTATTGGCAAATGATTCGGTGACACTGAAATAATGAGAATAATAAAATAATAATAATAAAACTTTATTTGTATAGCACTTGTGAATTCATATACCAAACAACAATTATGATACTAACAATAATAACTAGTAATTGAAACAAGGCCTTCTTCCCTGAGTATTCTTTTTTTTTTTAGAACTTATTTTATGAACATATATTAATAGACATGAATTCCTATTTGTACTGCAGGTTGCAAATAATCACATCACTATTCCATTCCTATTCCACACTCTATCAATGACTTGTGTGTGCTTGCTTTCCCTTGCAGATCAATTCATATTCAATGTTCAGCTTTGATCTGTATTTTGTTTTGATGGCAGCACAGCAGAAAAGCCTCTCTCACACAGGTAGGATGTTGCAAAAGGCAGCAGTTTGCCCACAGCTCTCTGACCAATGAGAGGGGACTCCTTCTCCACTCCAATCCCAAACCCAGCCATGGTCTTGGAAGTGAACTGCAGCCTCATTGTTGGCTCTGAAGTCATTTCAATGTACTGTTCCTCTTCTGCAGTGCTGAACGTGGCAGGTGGAGTTGCAACAAACGGATCTCTAATCCAGTCGTATTCGGCACTGCCATCCAGAGCCCTGCGCGGGACTGTTTTCTTCATCCCCCTCCCGCTGAATTTCTGACCATTACCGCCCACACATGTGTGTTACACGGCTGGCATGACCGCAGTCCCGCCCGCACCCACAAAACTCAGAGTTCATGCCCGCACAATAATAGAGATGCAATCATTTAGTGTCTTCTCCCGTCCCGCAAGAGAAATGTCCAGACAAATCTATCTGATTTAATGTTAACATGATCATTGTGGAGCTTGATGGATGATTGACAGTTCATAGGTCACCTGACTGAAAGTTAGATGCAAATCCATCATTGTCATCATCGCACGCTTTTTCGCCTTTCGCGCAGCATCAATTATGTGATTGAGGTTATAGCAACGAGGCTGTGAGTGGCTCAAGTAACACTAATGGCCCTTTTCCACTAGTACCACCTCAGCTCGGTTCTACCCGCCACGGCCCCGTGTTGCGCTTTTCCACTACGGGCCGAGGCGGGTGGAGCCGTGCCAAGCAGATACTTTTTCTGTAACCATTCTGCAGAGGTTCTAACCTGGCTGAGCCGGCACTATATCTGCCGTCATCACCCTCCGCGCCACTGATTGGTCGGGGGGTCAGACGTTTGAATCAGGAAGCGGGAGTCAGCGCGAGAGCGACTCGTGGCGATTTTATTATAAAGCGCAAACGTCTGTTTGGTGGTCCAACTCTGAGGTGCAGATGTTCATAAACCTGGTGGCTGAGGAGAGAATTAAAAAAGGGGATGTAGACGGGCTGTTTTACCCACAGCCGCTCGCGGCTCCAGCTGATTTTCTCATCAGCGCGACACGAACAAAGGGGTTGCGCAATAGAGTACGAAGCGTGACGAGCCGAGTCGGGCTGAGTAAGTACTAGTGGAAAAGCGCCATAACTGGCCTTACGGGATATTACGGAAGAGTATTAGGGCCAAAAATAATATTTTAGAAGATTTTTTTTTCATTATGCAAGTCGAAATGTTGAGAAAAGAGTCGAAATATCCAGATTAATGTTGAAGTACAATTTCGAGAAAAAAGTTGAAATGTTGAGAAAACAGGCAAAATTTCGACTTTATTCACAAAATTTCGACTTTATTCTCGAAATTGTATTTCAACATTATTTTCGACATTTCAACTTTTTTCTCCAAGTGCACAATAAAAAAAAAAATCTTCCCATCTCAAATATTTTTTCTCATGCATGGCCCCAATACTCTTAGCACTACATAGTAGTACACAAAAATAACAAAATAAAAAAAACAAGGACTTCCAGGAATTTAGGCCACGTTTACACATGCGTATTTACAAAAACTGATATTTCCCCCTCTACTTTTTGAAAAATACCATCATTTACATGAACCCACATAAATATGCTGTTAAGGTGCTATGAGCATCCAAACCTGCAGGGGGCAGTGTAACGAGAAGATAAAGTCATGCTAGCCAATCAGAATCCTGGAAAAAACATCAACAAATGACACGAGTAACTTCCAGTTACTTCCAAGATGAACCAGAGTCTTTCGTTTGGAGTGACAGAGAAGTGGAGTTACTTTTAACTGTGACTTTAGAATATAAAACAGGTAAATAAGAGAAAATATTGACCGTGGCCAAACAAATTGTAAACACAGGTCGCACACATGACACTGGTGACATTTCTGTCACATAATGTGACGTTCTGAAGCCTAAATGTCCGTTTCCCTCTGTTTACAAGCAAACATGAAGACAGAGTTTTTTCAAATCTCCACTTTGGCCGGAGTTTATCCAAAATTATCGTTTTTGGTGACTTTGAGCTTCGTTTTCTTGTAAACGAACGTCCAAAACGCATGAAAACACCACCCTTTATGCTATGTGTAAACTGGGCCTTATACAGAGCCAAGAAGCATCCAGGATTAGGGATACATGTAAATACTGAGATTGTATAATTGATAGTCACGTCGGTTCTTAGTCCTACCTGTAAGAAATGTGCCAACGTGTGGGCGAGTCTCGGCTTCTGCTTCTCCAGAAGCGTCCAGAGACACGACTCCACCGCAGCGACCGTTGCTCCTCGCTCCGACTCTGAAGCCAAGAAAGCTTGTTGCAGCTCCTGCCAGAAGGTACGGCACAGGTAAGCAAACGAGGACAAGGAAAACACTTCCACCTTAACAAAAATCAATAAATCAACAACCTTAAGAGCAGCCTCCGATATGCCCTCCGACCCCAGCTCCTCCAGCAGCAGCAGGAACTCCAGCTCCCGGCGGATGTGAGGAGAAACCTGAAAAAGAGACAACAAAAATAATCATCTGTTTTGTGAAAGCTGAAGGAGAATTTTTTATTTTTAGGGTCTGAGCACTGACCTATTGTATCTGTAGGAATTTTTTTTTGTTTTTATTTTTCTTCTGACGAAATGAGGGCCTTTTTCCCCCCTAAACGTGGCCCAAAAGTCACCAAATTTTGCACGCAAACCAGGCCTGGCGAAAAATTAGATATTTAATGGTTTGCATTAATGAGCGTGGCCTAATGGCTCAACAGCGTCCCCTAGAATATTTGTCCCAGTTTGCTGTCGTAGTGTCCTTGGGCAAGACAAGTATTATATCACTGTATAGAACAGTTATTAAAGTAGGTATGGGTGTTTTATAAGTATGTTTATTGAAACTCGTCTTGTTATACACAGTAGATATATATAGAATGTTATATGTAAGGATGTATCTAAGATTCAGGGGTAGGACTCGATTTTTTACTTTTTTGTACTCTTTTTTTTTTTTTTTTTTTTTTAACATGCATGGTCGAAATAAAATCTTCAAATCAAATCAAAGATTACCTGTTCTTCCGTCCATTTCTCCAGAACCTGCAGCCAGAACCAGGCCAGTCTGTGAGGGCTGCCGACGGTCTCCCATCTACCAAACATCAATCACACAGTTAAAAACCTCTGCATTTTTCAAAAGAGAGGAAAATCAAATCATGTTCCAAATTAGAAAAAATGCCAAAATATTCTGCGCAGCGTTTTAATTGTTTGACCTATTTCATGTGACTCACTTTAAACTGTACGGATGGCAGATAATAGCTTTGATGATGTCCCGCAGGTTTTTGGAGAGTGCTGGCGAACCGAGCAGCTGGGGAACGCAGGCGCTGGCCAGCTCCCACTCGGCCTCCCGCAGAGCCGTCTGGAAGTACCGGAACAGGTCCTGGAGGGAGGATTCAGCCTCACGGCCGAAGGGAAACGTGGTCGCCGCGGCGACGGCTGAGGCCGTCTTCCCCTCGGCGGTCATCGCTGACGAGGCACTTTCACCACCGTGAAGACAAACAAAACCCTGTGCTTAACCTGGGACACAAATACAATAGTTAAGGCAAATTGTTTCGTATGACTTTCAAACTAATTCAATAAAATTATACAGTAAACAACAAAAGTACTTCAATATTCTATTTTAGGGCCCGAGCACTTACAGTGCGAATGCCCTATTGTATTTGTGTTTTTTTTCTCGTTTTTCTTCCGACAAAAGGAGGGCCTTTTTGCCCCCCTAAACGTGCCCCAAAAGTCACCAAATTTTGCACGCAAGCCAGTCCTGGCGAAAAATTTGATATTTCATGGTTTGCATTAATGGGCGTGGCCTAATGGCTCAACAGCGCCCCCTAGAAAACTTTGTGCTTCAAGCCCCACAATACGGTTGACGTACATGCACGAAAATCAGTACACACCTGTATCATGTCGCAACTTAAAAGGTATTCTCCCTGATCCGGAAGAGCTAGCAATAATTTTGAAAGAGGCACCTCTAAGCCCCGCCCATTCGGTCCGAATGATACGGATTGGTCCAGGTCCAGGAAGGGAAAGAACCAATCAGATGCCTTCATTTTAAACCACGCCCCCCGGCCCTGTCCCATGCGCGCACTCGCTTCCAGCCGCCCCCGTGTCCACTTCCCACGGGTCCTCCTGGGCTCACAGTGTCCCAGTGTAACCCCCCTCCCTCCCCTCTGCCACGGAACCCAGTAGTTATTTCCAGAGCGGCTCGGTCCCGCTGTGTGTGACCAGGGAGCAGAGCAGCTAGACCGGGCTGCTGCTGCTGCTGCTGCTGCTGCTGCTGCTGCTGCTGCTGCTGCAGGACTCTGCCCAGCAGCAGCAGCAGCAGCAGCAGCCCGCGGGGACACGAGCAGCCGCAGCAGCCGTGAAGAGCCGCCGCAGCTCCGGCTCGGAAGCTGTATGGGGTCCGTGGGGATGTAGGCATCTCCATCACGGCGAGAGCGGAGAGCGCCGGTGCACGGCACGGCAGCGCGGCTGGCGGAGCGCTGCTGTGCCGTGCAGGCTCTGTTGCCACAGCTACGCCGTAGGGTACGCCGTAGCCGTGGCTCTAGAGACTGCACGGCACCGCAGCGCTCCGCCACCCGCACCGGCGCTCTCCAGGATGGAGACGCCGGTGGGCAGGATGCACGTTTGGGTGGGCACAGCCCCCCCCTGCCCCCCCTAAAACCGGCCTCGTTTACAGGTGAATGAGACATGGGGTAGTTTTGCTGTAAATGTGCTGTCCAAAATGTTTAATAATCATATGCGTGTTCGTGTTTGTGGGGGCGTGGCTTTGGACGGAGCGCTCGTGGGTGGGGGCGGGGCTTAGAGGAAGCACCACTTTCAAATCTTGCTAGCTCTAGGAAGTTGCATAGAATAACTTTAAAGAAAAGTCTCTTGGCGCCATGGCCGAAACTGAACAGGAAGTCGGTTATTTTGAATTAATCGTGTAATTTTGGTGCAATTTATGCCATTTCTTCTGCCGTTAATGCGGCCCGAACCGTAACGTGCAGCCAGGTGTGTTATACATCAAAATGTGCGTCTCCATCCTGCAACGATGCGCATAACTTTTCTCAGTCAAAAAAGTTACGTGGCGACGATAGAGGCCAAAAAGCGCCCCCCCTTCATCTGATTGGTCCATATGTGAAAATTCCTACTTTCTGCCATAACTTTTGAATGGTTTGACATAAAGACTTGTGGGTGGTGTCATCGGACTTAGTTTTGAGTCCTTCACCTTATTTAGTGGAAATTAGGCCCGCTCCTTCTTCTGATTGGTCCATATTTGATAGTTGCTACTTTCTGCAATAACTTTTGAATGGTTTGACATAAAGACTCGTGGGTGGTGTCATCGGACTCGGTTTTGACTCCTTGACCTTATTGGTGAAAATTGCACATGCACAGCTTTAATTCTTTTTTTTCCACAAATAGACAAAGCAGTACAAAAACAAAATAACAAAATCAAAGTTTTTGCTCAGATTTCTTCTTATATGTGGGTGTGTATGAGTATGATGGTTTTTCTAGAATGATGGTTATTTTAGGAGAGACGGCAGAAAAAAAAACAAATACGATAAATTCAAAAAAATATATAAATAAGGAAAAATGATAAATAAATAATAATTTAAAAAATAAGGTTAAAGGGGGAGTCAGTATTAACGCATGAGGAAATGAGAGAAAGGGATGAGGGAGGAGAGAAGAGAAGAGATGGAGAGAAAGACAAAGGGGAAAAACAAACAAGCAAACAAACTTAAAGATTCTTGTTAACAAGTTACTTTGTTTTTTTTTACTTTAACAACAATGAAACTGCAACTGAACCCTAACTTGAATCTTATCTTAACTTTAAATCATTGTTATGTACTTTTAATCAAATCAAACTTTATTTATAAAGCACTTTTCATACAATAGTAACGCAAAGTGCTCTACATAATAAAATCAACAATTAACATAGAAAAACTCACACACTCATGGTTAAAAACACACATTTGGTCTTGAGGTTGATTAACCCCGCATAGACATTAAAACATAATCATCAACATAATAAATAAAAATCAGAAATAAATAAATATCTGGCTTGACACTGAGGTGAAAGGTGAACTCTTTAAAAGCCATTGATTGTCATTTAGAGTCAAACCCCCTTATAATTATTGAATGGTTGGTAGTTTTGAGCAGAACTGAAGTGGTTTATGAAATTTATACAGAAAAAGCAGACAAAAATATTGATATGATGATTTTATAGCAGTTTTTCGTGAACATTTTTGCCTCAAGGGTAATTAGAGAGAAGAAGGGAGAGACGGAAAGAAAGGCAAAGGGGAAAAACAAACAAACTTTGTTTTTTTTACTTTAACAACAATGACACTGCAACTGACTCATAACTTGAATCTTATCTTACATTTAAATCATTGTTATGTACTTTTAATCAAATCAAACTTTATTTATAAAGCACTTTTCATACAATAGTAACGCAAAGTGCTCTACATAATAAAATCAACATTTAACATAGAAAAACTCACACACTCATGGTTAAAAACACACATCTGGTCTTGAGGTTGATTAATATAGACATTAAAAACTTACATAATTATGAACATCATAAATAAACATCATAAATAAATAAATAAATACTCAAACAAATAAATACCTAAATAAATAAATACCAAAATAAACAAATAAATACCTAAATAAATAAATACCTAAATGAATGGCTTGACGCTGAAGTGAGGAAGAAAGGTGAACTCTTTAAATGACTGGCATTTAAAGAGTCAAAATCCTTAAAATTATTGAATGATTAGTTTTGAGCAGAGCTGAAATTGTTTAAGAGATTTCTTCAGAAAAAGCAGAAGGAAATATTGATATATAATGATTTTATAGCAGTTTTTGGTGAAGATTTTTGCCTCGAGGGTCATTAGAGAGTCTGAGAGTTTCAGCCTGACATCTGATTCATAATTATGTCAAACATGGAAACAGTTGTGCTATGAGTTGTATTACAGCCATAATGATACCCAAACCGGTAAATAAGAATCATTTAACGTTAAACACGCTTTTGAAAGTCAGTTTCTTTAACTCTTTCATATTTGAACGTTTGGGACAGCTAGCCGAGCTAAAGTGCTTCTGACTGCATGAAAGTGACACGTTTCCGTATCAGCAAACCGTACAAATAAAGCCTTCACGAGTTTAGCATAAAAAGAATAAAGATACTTACTCATTATTTGATGTTGTTTGTCCCCAAGCTGCGGATTATTTGCGGCTTCTTATCTCCTTTTTCACGACTGTCCCTCAATTTGTTGTGCTAGCTGCATGACAAGGTCATGTGACTGAGTCAGCTGATTCTCCGGCGCTGATTGGCCGAAGCGCGAGGTGGGCGTTCCCTTTATCTCCCATGGTGCCTTCAGTGTCGTCGTGAAAACGAACACATTCTCTCCCATGTATGGAGGAATTTTTGTGCCAAAATTAAATAAATAAATAAATACACCATTAATTAATTAAAATGGGAATCAAATATATCATTAATTCATTAAAATACAATTCATTTTAAGTAAAAAAAAAATATTTATTTATTTATTATCTCAGCATTTAATAAATTAATGACACATTTAATTAATGATTTTGTATTGCGTGTGAATCATGAAATGTAAAACTGCATTTAATTAATTAATGACACATTTAATGTAGGATTGCTATATGGAGGATTATTTGTGCCAAAATTAAACAAATAAATACATAATTAATTAATCAAAATGGGAATTAAATATATAATCAATTAATTAAATATGTCATGAATTAATTAAAATGGGAATTAAATATATCAATCATTCATTCATTCATTCATTCATTCAAATGTGTCATTAATTAATTAATATTAGAATTAAATATGTCATTAATGAATTAAAATACAATCCATTTTAAGTAAAAATATATATTTATTATTTCAGCATTTAATAAGTTAATGACACATTTAATTAATGATTTCGTGTTGCGTGTGAATCATGAAATGTAAAACTGTATTTAATTAATTAATGACACATTTAATTAATGATTTTGTGTTGCTGTATGGAGGACTTTTTGTGCCAAAATTAAATAAATAAATACATCATTAATTAATTAATATGGGAATGAAATATATCATTAATTAATTAAATGTGTCATTAATTAATTAAAATGGGAATTAAATATATCATTCATTCATTAAATTGGTCATTAATCAATTAAAATTAGAATTAAATATGTCATTCATTAATTAAAATACAATTCATTTTCAGTAAAAGAATATATTTATTATTTCAGCATTTAATTAAATATCCAACTGTCTAAATTAGGCTGTCCTCAATCGTGAGTGACCACATTTATTTTCTTCTCTTCTTTGTTCATTTTCTTTGTTTTGTTTGTTCATTTCGTTTTCTTCTTATTAGTATCTTTTTTTTTCCTTTTCTGTAGTCTGCCTTTTGTTGAAAAGGATAGGCAAAATAAGCCATGACGCTTCAAAAAATAAAATGTATATATATATATATATATATATATATATATATATATATATATATATATATATTTATATATATATACCTGTGTGTATACATACAGTATAAAGTGTGCATATGCAAATATCTTTAATGTAAATTACCAAAACAAAATAAACTGCTACTACTACTACTACTACTAAAAATGTAACAAAGCTCAGATGGTTAAACCAAAATGTTTCAGCTATTTTATACAGTTAAAAGGTTAAAAAATAGTATTTCAATTTTACCCATATGTAGAGCCTCGTTCTACTATGTGTGGCAACGAGCCTTTCTTCCTTGTTTGAGATTCAATGTCCAGAGTTTGTTTGTATTTAGATATGCCGATCCATTTATTTGCATATCAGTCCAAAAATAATATTGATTCAACTCCAAACGTGAAAAGATATGAAATGTCAACACAGCCCATCAAAACCACGATCACGGTGGAAAACTATTTGCCTTCTCGCTCACTGCCCACCTGAGGTCAATCACGGCCAGGTTTAAATCAGTTACCATGACAACCAATAAAACATGACATCATAGCAGAGGCACATAAAATAGAGAGACTGAAAAGGAGAGCTCCATCTTCTGGAAGCAGAGGGCATAAAACTAAACTAAACTAAACTAAACTACTAATGTATTTAGGCTCCAACACCAGTTTACTTGGGAAAAACTCTGAATCGCAGCCGTTTCAACTGGTTCATAATGTACCGGACCAATCCCAACGTGATTCATACAGGAGCATCCGAGGGTCCCCTTAAAAACCACCTGGATCAATAACATATCAATACGTTTTTATTGCAACAGTCTGGTTGTTGCTCCGACTAAATCCCGTGTTTCATTTCTCTGGCTGAGTTTCTACAGAAGTGCAAAACTTAAATATCTCAACGAACGACCTGCGGTGGAAACACCAGACCAAGTCTTTGTAACAAAAGGGAAACATTTAGATTATGAAAATGTCTTCTTATTCTATGATTTCACGATGCGAATTTGGGTAATTCTAACCTCATGACTATTAATAATGATAATAATAAAGTTGGTGTCTTTTTCCGAGCCATCTATAAACTTCAAATATATACTAATAATATATAATATATATACCTATATAATATAATATAATATAATATATGGTTATATAAAGTTTATATACCTATAAACTTTAAAATCTTGCTTAGAAATGTTGTATTTATCACCAAACATGAATATGGACTCAACTAGCTAATTTCATCCTGTATAAATGCAGAGCCGGCATGACTAGGTAGAAACCAGAAATAATTGTTATGATTGTAGAAATAGAAATAAAAGCTGTAAACTAAATTGGAATAATAATCTTATAATATCTAATATAATTAGCTATTTTAGATGCTTCAGTCCTGAACCCCATAGATTTTAATTAAAAGTACAACTTTAGGTCTGCTCTTGCGGCTGTATCAGTATCTGTGCTCAGTTTTAAAGTTTTGTCCTTTTAAGAAGGCTTTGTACCAAAGATCTTTCTGTGATAACTTTGTAGTCGGAGTATTTTTTGGAGTCCATTTTTTACTATGTAAAGTCCTACTTTACATAGTAACGCTCTGCTTCCCGTCTCTGGAATTTATTACCACCCCAACTCAGAAACATTGACTCTTTTTCACTAATTTCAAAAAATAAACGTGCCACAAAAGTCACCAAATTTTGCACGCAAGCCGGCCTGGTGAAAAATGTGATATTTAATGGTTTGCATTAATGGGCGTGGTCTAATGGCTCAACAGCGCCCCCTAGAAAACTTTGTGCCTCAAGCCCCACAATACGGTTTGACGTACATGCACCAAAATCGGTACACACCTGTATCATGTCGCAACTTAAAGAAAAGTCTCTTGGCACCATGGCCGAAACCGAACAGGAAGTTGGCCATTTTGAATTAATTGTGTAATTTTGGCGTAATTTATGCCATTTCTTCTGCCGTTAATGCGGCCCGAACTGTTAAGTGCACCCAGGTGTGTTATACATCAAAATGTGCGTCTTCATCCTGCGACAACGCGAATTACTTTTCTCAGTCAAAAGCGTTACCGTGGCGACGGTAGATGCCAAAAAGCGTGCCCCCCCATCATCTGATTGGTCCATATTTGATAGTTCCTACTTTCTGCCATAACTTTTGAATGGTTTGACATAAAGACTCGTGGGTGGTGTCATCGGACTCGGTTTTGACTCTTTGACCATAATTGGTGTAAATTAGCCCCGCCCCTTCTTCTGATTGGTCGATATTTGATAGTTCCTATTTTCTGCCATAACTTTTGAATGGTCAGTGTTGGGACTAACGTGTTATTTAGTAACGCGTTACAGTAACGCCGTTAGTTTTGCGGTAACTAATACTCTAACGCATTACTTTTCCCCCTTTTTTTCCCCACACAGAGACCAGAGTAAACGTAGTGGGCGTGTGAGCATTCAAAAACATGACGGTCATGAGCCAAGAGAAGGCCAGTTTCGCAACGTGGAGATATTGTCATTACAGTAATCCCTGGTTTTTCACAGGGGTTACATTCCAAAAAGAGCCCGTGATAAGTGAAATTCTTTTTACAATTATTATAAAAGGCTTCAAATTGCGGAGATCAGCCCCGCCTCGCACGTATTTCACTGCTCTTCTGAGCCGCTAGATCCTGACTCGCTCTATAGCGTCTTTTTCTCCTAAAGCCCGCGGTGCAGGTGGGTTTTTTCGAGAGAATAAAATAGTTATAGGTCGTTGTTGACGCTCTTTTTTCATTCTGGGCAAAAAGTTTCTTATAAACCGACATGCCACCGTCTATTATATCTGAGACTGTAATGAACGATTCATCAAAGGCTCCCGTTCTTGAGCTGCTGCTGAAGCTCATTAGCCGTTCTCAGCTTGTTGCTAAGCAACCAACGTTATTGACACAGGAAGTGAAGAAGCGGGGAGACTGTTTATAATGCAGAACACGATGCACAATGCAAATCCATACAGTACCTGCTGAAATGAAGGCTAGAGGGGTGTTAATGGGAGCATTTAAAATAATGTTTTTATTTAAAGTAACTAAAAAGTTACTTTTCATAGTAACGCATTACTTTTTGGTCTAAGTAACTGAGTTACTAACTGAGTTACTTTTTAATGAAGTAAGTAATAACGGTAACTAGTTACTATTTTTCAGTAACTAGCACAACACTGTGAATGGTTTTACATAAAGAGTCATGGGTGGTGTCATCGGACTTCGTTTTGAGTCCTTGACCTTTATTGGTGAAAATTGCACGCGTGTTCATCGCTGCTTGCAGCTTTAATTATTATTATTACTTTTGGGTTATTTGTGGTTTATTAGCATGAAGTTTCCTCCCTCAGGTGAATCCAGCCTTGTTGCTGTGCAGCATTTCTGATGTTACCTGGAAAATCCACCATGTCACCTTCAATTAAGTCCAGTAAAAGACCGGTGCCAGGAAACCTGTTTGACTAATGATGGCTCAGCGGTTTGAGGAGGTTAACCGCGGCCCCTGAATGCATCCTGAGGTTGATTAGCCCCCTGAAAACGCTGATGCGGCAGCCCGGAGGGAGAAGAGCCGCTGACCTCTGACGGGGAAGTGGACGGATGGAGCCGCTGCAGCTCCGTCATCCACATCCTCCAAAGTGATTGAAACACATGTGATAGACCTACGGTCGCCACCCGTCCCTTGAAATACGGAATTGTTACGTCATTGGGAATTAAAACCTGCGTTCCGTATTAACCCAATACGGACATATATTATGCTCTTATTTATTGCACTGCAAAAACTCAAAATCTTAACAAGAATATTTGTCTTATTTCTAGTTAAAATGTCTCATTTTTAGTCAAAGAAAATTTCATTACACTTAAAATAAGACTCTTTTTTTTGTAGCACTTTGAGATTCTCCGAATGGAAAGTGCATTATAAATTAAATGTATTATTATTATTATTATCATCACTGGAAAAAACAACAATTTTCACCTGTTTCAAGTAGATTTTCACTTAAATAAGTAGAAAATCTGCCAGTGGAACAAGATTTTTTTGTTTGTAATGAGAAGATAAATCTTGTCCCACTGGCAGATTTTTCTAGTTATTTCAAGTGAAAATTTACTTGAAACAGGTGGAAATTGTCAAATAACAAGTTATTTATCTATTGATGACTCTTGTTTTAAGTGTAATGAGATTTCTTTGACTAAAAATGAGACATTTTAACTAGAAATAAGACAAATATTCCTGGTAAGAATTTGAGTTTTGGCAGTGTGGTTGTCTGTCCGTACAGTCATTCAAATTCAATGCTATTAAGGCACTTTAAACTTTAAATCAAAGCATTTTGTTTTTTTCATATAAAATAAACACATTTCTATGCAGTTTAGAAGTTTTGGGGATGTCCCTTTTTTTTGGCGCCTGCACTGCTGAAACCCGGGGGTCCCTTAATTCTATTTCTGAAAGGTGGCGACCCTATCACATCCTCCAGAGTGATTGAAACGTGTGTGATAGACCCCTCCCCCCCGTCTGTATCCGTCTCCCACCATCATCACCAAACCGGGAGCCAGTCTCTATGGCAACCTGGTACAGGAGGGGTTTGCCAGCTGGAGGCAGAAACAATCAGTCCTCAGTCGGTGCCGCCGCTCGAAACCTCCACAACTGCAACACGCCCTGAGTGGAATGGAGGACCAGGACAAGAAAGATCACGTACGTAAGCCTCCTTCTTTTTTGTCCTCTGATCCACACGCTGCGGCATTTCAGGTCAGGCAGGTCGTCGTCATTCGATCACAGATGTGTGAATATTCAGAAGGGTGAACAGGTCGTGATGCAGCTGAGTCACGGATTGGTTTTTTAAATGCGGATCAATAAAGCTATTGTTTGCATCGGTGATGGAGATCAGGACGGTGACACGCCGGCGTTTTTCTACACCCCAACGCCCTGCAGGCCCCCCTGCAGAGCTGCTCACTCACGTCTCTATTGTCTGACAGGGGGAGTACGTCGGGGAGATCAAAGGTGGCCTGCGGCCGTCCATGAAGCTGGTTGTCATGGGGATCGTCAACAAGAAGCCCAAGAGGTCAGTGCGTGCAGACCCACCCCCCCCCCCCCCCACACACACACACTTTAGAGACCTGTTATACGTCTGAATGATGAGTCTGAGCTGCTGTTGCACCGGCGATGAGCAGGGCCGTCTCCAAAAATGTTTCCTAGGGGGGGCCAGATCCATTCTTGGGGTGGACACCAAAACTAAAAGCCATCATTACAGGATTTTATTATACTGTTGTAGTATACAGACTCAGAAGTACTTTTTTTTTTACTTTCTAACTTGTCTGCATATATATTAATGGTTAATACACTGCAAAAACTCCAAATCTTAACAAGAATATTTGTCTTAATTCTAGTTACAATGTCTCATTTTTAGTAAAAAAAAAAAAAATGTCATTACAATTAAAACAAGACTTATCACTGGAAAAGCAACAATTTTTATTTTTTGCTTGTAATGAGAAGATAAATCTTGTCCCACTGGCAGATTTTTCTACTTATTTCAAGTGAAAATTTACTTGAAACAGGTGAAAATTGTCAAATAACAAGTTATTTTTCTGGTAATGACTTTTGTTTTAAGTGTAATGAGATTTTTTGACTAAAAATTAGACATTTTAACTAGAAATAAGACACATTTTCCTGGTAAGATTTTGAGTTTTTGCAGTGTACCATGTTGGTAAAAACCTAAGGCATGCATTTTTAATATATAATATAGATCATATATATTTTAATATATCATATATATTTATTTTATTAATATATATATATATATATTTTTTTTTTATTTATTTACTTTAGATTTATTTATTTTTTATTATTAGGCTCCGAAATACTTAAAGAAACGCCGACTGATATGCATTTGGCCCAAATGATTTGGGACGAAACACATAACTGACGATAGAATCTATGTGACCGGCAACAAGTGTTTTTTTTTTTTTTTTTTTATTGAAGCAAGTGGGGTGACCAGCAAATTTGTAGGGGGGGCCGTGGCCACCCCTGCCCCCCCCCCTGGTGGCGGCACTGGCGATGAGGCAACGTCGCCCACATCCAACTAAATCTGCATTTCAAAGAGCTGTTGCCTGTGCCGAGCATACCAACCGTGCACGATCTGTGCAGAGCTTTTCCTAATTAGGGATCGGCCTGCAGACGTGCGTGGATGATGGGGTGCACGTCCCATGAAGCCCTCAGTCCCTGTGGGAAACACTCGCCTGATAACATCAGCATGCTCTGTTTTTGTGGTAAATAATGACAACTGCAGCAGATTTCACACGGAAACACAAAAAGAAAAAAAGGGGAAACTTTCTTTTGATGTCAAAGAACTTCTTTTTGCTCCTTCAGGGGCAGTTTTTGAGGTCTTGTCCCAGATCCTGGACATGACGCAGCTTTGTTGCTATTCTAGATTTAGAGTTAATGTGTCTGGGATTGATGATGTGCTATTCATGTCATGATGAGGCTGTATTTTCTGAATTCTGCAGGAAATCTGCTAATAAAAGCAACAGTTCTCTGTTAAAATGGTGATAATTTGACTGAATATCTGATAAACAAAGATACAGAAGTCTGGGGAGAGAAAGGTGGAATGTTTTCCTCATGACATGAAAACAATCTGCCCCAGTTGCAACTTCAAGTAATCAGATTATGATTGATTTTCTTTCCTTTTATCTTCTATCTTCATCTTATTGACTCTGGGATTTGCTGCACTCCCATTTGTCAACTTCAGTGTATCCAGTTGCCGCTCTCTGATCTATCCACGTTCATCAGCATTATCCAGTCTTCTGCAAGTGCCTCATCATCGTCTAGTGTTTGTAGACCAGCCCAGAAGAGTTCACTGTTCTGGTGGGAGCCCGGCGTGTAAGTCAGGTCCTCACGGCCCCCCGTGTTTGTGTGGCCCCTGCAGCATGGAGGTGACCCTGTCCAGTAAACCCCGGGAGGAGGACGCAGAGGCCGACGTGGGTCTGCAGCTGAAGGTCTGCTTCAGGGAGAGGGCCGTCCAACGCAACGCCCGCCTGGCCGGGCGGTGGGGCTCGCCGGAGAACACCCTGTCCTTCTTCCCTTTCGCTGCCGGAGAGGCCTTCAAGGTACGGCTTTGGGTTTTTACGACGGAGTATTAGGGCCAAACTAAGACAAAAAAAATTATAATTGGAAATTACGAGAATAAATTCGTAATATTAGGAGAATAAAGTCATAATATTAGGAGAATAAAGTCGTAAATATTATGAGAATAAAGTCGTAAATATTATGAGAATAAAGTCGTAATATTAGAAGAATAAAGTCGTAATATTAGGAGAATAAAGTCGTAAATATTATGAGAATAAAGTCGTAATTTATGAGAATAAAGTCGTGATATTATGAGAATAAAGTCGTAATATTAGGAGAATAAAGTCGTAAATATTATGAAAATAAAGTCGTAATATTAGGACAATAAAGTCGTAAATATTATGAAAATAAAGTCGTAATATTATGAGAATAAAGTCGTAATATTAGGAGAATAAAGTCGTAAATATTATGAGAATAAAGTCGTAATATTAGGAGAATAAAGTCGTAAATATTATGAAAATAAAGTCGTAATATTATGAGAATAAAGTCGTAATATTATGAGAATAAAGTTGTAAATATTATGAGAATAAAGTCGTAATATTAGGAGAATAAAGTCGTAAATAATAATAACGCATTTAACTTGTAACGCACTTTCCATTCACTGAATCTCAAAGTGCTACACTTAGACCATTATTCATCCATACACATTCTCACTGGTGGTGGTAAGCTACGTTTTGTAGCCACAGCTGCCCTGGGGCAGACTGACAGAAGCGCGGCCCCTCCGACCACCACCAACATTCACACACATTCAAACACATTCACACGGGGCAAGGTGGGTAAGGTGTCTTGCCCAAGGACACTACGACAGTAACTGGGATGGAGCGGGATTCGAACCGCCGACCTTCGGATCATTGGACGACCCGCTCTACCACCTGAGCTACTGCCGCCCCATCTATAAAGTCTATAAAGAATAAAGTCGTAATATTAGGAGAATAAAGTCCTAATTTATGAGAATAAAGTCGTAATATTAAGAGAATAAAGTCGTAATATTAGGAGAATAAAGTCGTAAATATTAGGAGAATAAAGTCGGAATTTATGAGAATAAAGTCGTAATATTACGAGAATAAGGCTGACTGTCCCAAAGTCGTCCTGCAGAATGGGATTTTGCAATTGTGGTTTGAGGAGGTTCTGGTGACTCTGTTGCTGTTTTGTCTCTCAACAAATCGACAAAAGTGGCTCAGGTGCTAAATACACTTAAAAATTAATTTAAGAAAACATAAATCACTAAAGCTTTCAAAGCTTAGTAAGTTATATTTTTTGAGGATGTGGCAGTGGTGGTATCTGACTGGTTTTCTATCCATTATTTTTAAAGTTTGATTATATAGAAAACAAATGTGTTTGGTCCATTCCATATGTCCATATGAAATGTGAATAGAGGGTCTGCATTGACGTCACTCCCCCACTGGACCAGCCCCCTTACTCACACTGAGTGGCAAAACATCAGCAAAAACAGCTGCAACTATTGGAGAAGACGAGATAACAGCCGATTATGGGCTTAAATTAAAGGCAGTTGGACTTGACAGTGACCCGTACAGTTACCCCAAGAACCAGTGGTCCATGGACATTAATATTTGGTACAGTTACCAAGAACCAGTGGTCCATGGACATTAATATTTGGTACAGTTACCAAGAACCAGTGGTCCATGGACATTAATATTTGGTACAGTTACCAAGAACCAGTGGTCCATGGACATTAATATTTGGTACAGTTACCAAGAACCAGTGGTCCATGGACATTAATATTTGGTACAGTTACCAAGAACCAGTGGTCCATGGACATGAATCCAGTTTCCTGATATTTATATGTACTTAATTTCTACGCCGGGGAAATACACGAAGCAAAGCTTAAAGGCTTACAAAAGTCTTGACGCTTGGTCCGACTTCAAGGCAGGATTTGTTGTAGAAATTAAAGTGATGAGGACACCGAACTTTATGATTTGACCGTTTAACGTTAGCTACCCAAAAATCCAACATAACCTGATACAAATGGAACCGCAAATCCACGTTTCGGTGCCTGGAATCCAGTTGTTTCTGAGAATTGCAGCGATCCATTTGTCTCTCTTAAGCTTATTTTTCGGCAGTCTGTAAAACGATAACTCCGATTTCTTGCTAAATCTATGACTACAGTCGATCGCACAACAGCTCAAACTGAAAGTTTACGCTCCCACTCAGTCTTTCTGACACTCAGTCTTTCGGACACTCAGTCTTTCTGCCACTCAGTGGGCGAAACCCGCTGTGAAGTCGCAACTGTGACGTGTATTTGCATAATGTATCGAATCAGTAATGTATCGGATTGGAAAGGAAATCGTTGGTATCGAACATCACTAGGGAGCCTTCGCGCTGCCATAGCAACAAGTCCATTCCATATGTCCATATGAAATGTGTATATTTCTGCCCTGATCTTGTTTCCCTCCACCGGCAGATGGAGATCGTCTGCGAGCACCAGCAGTTCCGTATCCTGGTGGACGGCCAGCCCCTCTGTGGATTCTCCCACCGGATCGTCCAGCTCCACTCTCTCACCGCCTTACGCGTTTTTGGGGACTTCCAACTCACCAAGGTGGCCTGACGGCGGGCCGACGGGGGCCGGGCCGCCGACCCGAGGACGCCCCTGGGACCCCCCCGAAACCCCCCGGGACGCCCCTGGGACCCCCACCCCCGGGACACCGTCAGTACAGAAGCTTAGAGTAGATCCTTTCGAGTGAATAAGTGTACCCGCCGCGGGAGTTTTGTGTTTCCATTTCCTGACCAGCCTCGTAATCCTGCGCTAAGACCAAGTGCCTTCACTAAGATTACCGGTCCGGGGCCTCGGAGGTCCAAACCGACCGGCCGACGACAGTCGTTAACGACTCAAACACGGACTGTGATTTGGACTGATTTGTTATTTGATCTAAGCTTTAATGTTGCTGCTGTGTGGACGTGATCTGGGCTCCACGAGTGACTAAAACAGGGTGAGGCGTCCGCCCCGGGTCGGCCCCGGGTCGGCCCTGGGTCGGCCTCGGACCACCCCGGCGCCGGCCAGGTCCTGCATGAAGACGAATGTCTCCGGAGATGAATGTCGGAGATGAGATGAATGTCTTAATCAATGCAAGAGGTGTATCCATGTAAACCCATGTACGTGCACTAGTGCATGCCATTAAACACACGCCCTGTTTCCTTTCTCACAATCTGTGTCCGGATCAATCACAACGCTCTGGTTCTGGTGTTGTTTGACCCACTTTGGCTTCAAACTTTTTTAGCCCAGGGGCCCCTTGGATGAGAGAAAACAGAGCAGGGACCCCCGCTTGCCATTCTTATTTTTTCCCTTTTTTTATTAATGTGTCAAGTTTTAAGTCTGGCTTCTAATAACTTTTGAAGAGGGGTCTTCAAGCGGGGGTCCTCCAACTTCAAAAGAAATAGAGGCAATTTTAACCAAAATAATTTGTGAGCGTTAAAAAAAAAAATAATATATATATATATATATATACACATGATTGAGATAATAATCTACTTTTGACAATAACTATTTAATCTACAAACGAGTTAGCTAGCTGTTTAAGAAAAGAAAATTCTCTGCGAAATTGACTTGGCTATTTCATATTTAACGCTAGTTAGACCTGATGGATACATTTGTGACAATCTGAAATTCCAGTAAGACCTACGGAAGAGTATTAGGGCCATGCAGGAGAGAAAACATTTGAGAGGGGAAGATTTTTTTTTTTTATCGTGCAAAAGCTGAAATGTTGAGAAAAAAAGTCTCTTTTTTCTCAACATTTCAACTTTATTCACAAAATTTTGACTTTTTTCTCAACATCTCGACTTTTTTCTCGAAATTGTACGTCAACATTAATCTCGACATTTCGACTTTTTTCTCGTCATTTCGACTTTTTTCTCGAAGTGCATAATGAAAAAAAAATCTTCCTCCTTTAAAATATTATTTTTATTTTTCTCCTGCCTGGCCCTAAAGATACTCTTCCGTATAGACCAGAAAAGAGCTTTTATAAACATCACAGATACGAGGAGTAAAACTCCGTGAAGGTCAGCGTTCCCACCTGTGACCCTGACCCGGCCTTTATACCTCACCCTGATTGGACGGTGAGAATTCTGTCGTAAATGAGAGTCCAGGTTCGGGACAGTTGGTTTCATCGTCTTCAAACGTCGTCTTCAAGGTTAAACTAACGGGACTAAATACTTCATAATTAATTGTTCCCTCCAAAATCACATTTTTATTCACCTCGAAACCCGGTTCCTGACTCTAACCCTGTATTTCTGGGAAGAAAAGTTAAATAAAAATGTTCTTTTTCACAGGTGGACAAAACTTCGTAATCAGAAAAAGGTTTATTGCCAAGTACGATACTGGACATACAAGGAATTTGTTTTTGCGTAGTTACAACAGATTTTTCTAAATATGGATATATGGAACAGTAATATTATTAGCAGTATAAACAATATAAAAACAAAAAAAATATTAAAAAAAAATATAAAAATTCCCTGTGAGCTCCAAACCTTACTAAGTTTCATTTGACCTGTGCAGGTCTCCTGCATCGTCGTCTCTGATTAAAGCTTCTCTCAGACATGCAGATTATTAACCATCAGAATTTATATCATATACAGTTATTTCAGACTTTTAAACGCCTCGACCAAGACCTAGACCAAAGGCCTCTTTTCTATATTTATCAGGTGCCAACAAAACACAAAAATATCTTGTTTGTTTCTGTAAAAATCAGTAGAAAGCAGCATTTCACTGTTAAAGGGGCTCAAGGTGGAAAACCCTTTTAAATATCTGTCAGATAGTTTTTACCTGCTCAGGTGGCATTAAGAATAAATATTAGGGGGTAAGGAAATTTGTAAAAGGGGTTAAAAAGAAGAAAATACTGGCTTGCTTTTACTTTTAATAACCTTTTATATTCATAATAATCTCATTGTTATTTAAGAGTAAAGAGTCAAAACGTTGTAGCTTAAGTTTAATGCTTTTTAAAGACTGTTTTCTACAAACAAGCAAACATATCTGCAGTAAAGCAGCATCGTAACTTAATAACCAACATTTTACCCTGAATAGCCATCAGAAGCATGAAGCAGCAGAAGATAATAATTTCAAAGATGCTTCAGGAGCTGATTTGACCTTACATTTAAAATAAAGTGGAAATAGTGGATATATTGTGTAATGGGAAGCAAAAATACTTATAAAAACAAAATAACACACAGAGACAACGGTTCCGAGAGAAGCTGCTGTTGATGCGGTTCACCTCGGTCCCGCTAACATACATTCATGGAATGAAGCAAAGCTCCTCATCACCGCTCCTCTCTACGTCTCGACCCTGATGGCGTCGATCCAGTCCATCTTCTCCTGGTGCGTCGGCGCCTGGATGAAGTAGTGGGTGTCGGCCTGGGTGATGATCTTAAACAGGTTCCCCTGGATGTTGCCCTTCACACCTGAGGGGGGGCGGAGTCACGTTAGTGAACCGATGAGTCTCGTTAATGAACCGATGAGTCACGTTAGTGAACTGATGAGTTCCGTTAGTGAACCAATGAGTCACGTTAGTGAACTGATGAGTCACGTTAGTGAACCGATGAGTCCCGTTAGTGAACCGATGAGTCACGTTAGTGAACCGATGAGTCACGTTAGTGAACCAATGAGTCACGTTAGTGAACTGATGAGTCACGTTAGTGAACCAATGAGTCCCGTTAATGAACCAATGAGTCCCGTTAGTGAACCGATGAGTCACGTTAGTGAACCGATGAGTCACGTTAGTGAACCGATGAGTCACGTTAGTGAACCAATGAGTCACGTTAGTGAACCGATGAGTCACGTTAGTGAACCGATGAGTCCCGTTAGTGAACCGATGAGTCACGTTAGTGAACCGATGAGTCACGTTAGTGAACCAATGAGTCACGTTAGTGAACCGATGAGTCACGTTAGTGAACCGATGAGTCCCGTTAGTGAACCGATGAGTCACGTTAGTGAACCGATGAGTCACGTTAGTGAACCGATGAGTCACGTTAGTGAACCGATGAGTCACGTTAGTGAACCGATGAGTCACGTTAGTGAACCGATGAGGAGTCACGTTAGTGAACCGATGAGTCACGTTAGTGAACTGATGAGTCACGTTAGTGAACCGATGAGTCACGTTAGTGAACCGATGAGTCACGTTAGTGAACCGATGAGGAGTCACGTTAGTGAACCGATGAGGAGTCACGTTAGTGAACGGATGAGTCACGTTAGTGAACCGATGAGTCACGTTAGTTACCAATGAGTCCCGTTAATGAACCAATAAGTCACGTTAGTGAACCGATGAGTCACGTTAATGAACCAATGAGTCACGTTAGTGAACCGATGAGTCACGTTAGTGAACCGATGAGTCACGTTAGTGAACCGATGAGTCACGTTAGTGAACCGATGAGTCACGTTAGTGAACCGATGAGGAGTCACGTTAGTGAACCGATGAGTCACGTTAGTGAACCGATGAGTCGCGTTAGTGAACCGATGAGTCACGTTAGTGAACTGATGAGTCACGTTAGTGAACCGATGAGTCACGTTAGTGAACCGATGAGTCACGTTAGTGAACCGATGAGTCACGTTAGTGAACCGATGAGTCACGTTAGTGAACCGATGAGTCACGTTAGTGAACTGATGAGTCACGTTAGTGAACTGATGAGTCACGTTAGTGAACCGATGAGGAGTCACGTTAGTGAACCGATGAGTCACGTTAGTGAACTGATGAGTCACGTTAGTGAACTGATGAGTCACGTTAGTGAACTGATGAGTCACGTTAGTGAACCGATGAGGAGTCACGTTAGTGAACCGATGAGTCACGTTAGTGAACCGATGAGGAGTCACGTTAGTGAACCGATGAGTCACGTTAGTGAACCGATGAGTCACGTTAGTGAACCGATGAGTCACGTTAGTGAACCGATGAGTCACGTTAGTGAACCGATGAAGAGTCATGTTAGTGAACCGATGAGTCATGTTAGTGAACCGATGAGTCACGTTAGTGAACCGATGAGTCCCGTTAATGAACCGATGAGTCACGTTAGTGAACCGATGAGTCACGTTAGTGAACCGATGAGTCACGTTAGTGAACCGATGAGTCACGTTAGTGAACTAATGAGTCACGTTAATGAACTGATGAGTCACGTTAGTGAACCGATGAGTCACGTTAGTGAACCGATGAGGAGTCACGTTAGTGAACCGATGAGTCACGTTAGTGAACCGATGAGTCACGTTAATGAACCAATGAGTCACGTTAGTGAACCGATGAGTCACATTAGTGAACCGATGAGTCACGTTAATGAACCAATGAGTCACGTTAGTGAACCGATGAGTCACATTAGTGAACTGATGAGTCACGTTAGTGAACTGATGAGTCACGTTAATGAACCCTTGAGTCACGTTAGTGAACCGATGAGGAGTCACGTTAGTGAACCGATGAGTCACGTTAGTGAACCGATGAGTCACGTTAGTGAACCGATGAGTCACGTTAATGAACCGATGAGTCACGTTAATGAACCCTTGAGTCACGTTAGTGAACCGATGAGTCACGTTAGTGAACCGATGAGTCACGTTAGTGAACCGATGAGTCACGTTAGTGAACCGATGAGTCCCGTTAATGAACCGATGAGTCACGTTAGTGAACCGATGAGTCACGTTAGTGAACCGATAAGTCACGTTAGTGAACCAATCAGGAGTCATGTTAGTGAACCGATGAGTCATGTTAGTGAACCGATGAGTCACGTTAGTGAACCGATGAGTCACGTTAATGAACCGATGAGTCACGTTAGTGAACCGATGAGTCATGTTAGTGAACCGATGAGTCACATTAGTGAACAGATGAGTCCCATTAGTGAACCGATGAGTCACGTTAGTGAACCGATGCGTCACGTTAATGAACCGATGAGTCGCGTTAGTGAACCGATGAGTCGCGTTAGTGAACCAATGAGTCACGTTAGTGAACAGATGAGTCCCATTAGTGAACCGATGAGTCACGTTAGTGAACCGATGAGTCATGTTAGTGAACCGATGAGTCATGTTAATGAACCGATGAGTCACGTTAGTGAACCGATGAGTCACGTTAGTGAACCGATGAGTCACGTTAATGAACCGATGAGTCACGTTAATGAACCGATGAGTCACGTTAGTGAACCGATGAGTCACGTTAGTGAACCGATGAGTCGCGTTAGTGAACCGATGAGTCACGTTAGTGAACCGATGAGTCGCGTTAGTGAACCGATGAGTCACGTTAGTGAACCGATGAGTCGCGTTAGTGAACCGATGAGTCACGTTAGTGAACCGATGAGTCACGTTAATGAACCGATGAGTCGCGTTAGTGACCCGATGAGTCGCGTTAGTGAACCGATGAGTCGCGTTAGTGAACCAATGAGTCACGTTAGTGAACAGATGAGTCCCATTAGTGAACCGATGAGTCACGTTAGTGAACCGATGAGTCACGTTAATGAACCGATGAGGAGTCACGTTAGTGAACCGATGAGTCACGTTAGTGAACCGATAAGTCACGTTAGTGAACCGATGAGTCGCGTTAGTGAACCGATGAGTCACGTTAGTGAACCGATGAGTCGCGTTAGTGAACCGATGAGTCACGTTAGTGAACCGATGAGTCATGTTAGTGAACCGATGAGTCACATTAATGAACCGATGAGTCACGTTAGTGAACCGATGAGTCATGTTAGTGAACCGATGAGTCACATTAGTGAACCGATGAGTCATGTTAGTGAACCGATGAGTCACGTTAGTGAACCGATGAGGAGTCACGTTAGTGAACCGATGAGTCACGTTAGTGAACCGATAAGTCACGTTAGTGAACCGATGAGTCGCGTTAGTGAACCGATGAGTCACGTTAGTGAACCGATGAGTCGCGTTAGTGAACCGATGAGTCACGTTAGTGAACCGATGAGTCATGTTAGTGAACCGATGAGTCCCGTTAATGAACCGATGAGTCACGTTAGTGAACCGATGAGTCACGTTAGTGAACCGATGAGTCACGTTAGTGAACCGATGAGTCCCGTTAATGAACCGATGAGTCACGTTAGTGAACCGATGAGTCATGTTAGTGAACCGATGAGTCACGTTAGTGAACCGATGAGTCCCGTTAATGAACCGATGAGTCACGTTAGTGAACCGATGAGTCACGTTAGTGAACCGATGAGTCATGTTAGTGAACCGATGAGTCACATTAGTGAACCGATGAGTCACATTAGTGAACCGATGAGTCACATTAGTGAACCGATGAGTCACATTAGTGAACCGATGAGTCACATTAGTGAACCGATGAGTCACGTTAGTGAACCGATGAGGAGTCACGTTAGTGAACGGATGAGTCACGTTAGTGAACCGATGAGGAGTCACGTTAGTGAACCGATGAGGAGTCACATTAATGAACCGATGAGGAGTCAAGTAAAAAAGAAAGTGAACCCTCTTTCAGTCATATGGACACAATATATATAGAAATATAATCCAGTTGTTACTGGGTAATAAGATAATATGCAACTCCTTACCTTTGTTGGTTTTACTTTTCCGGTTTTGAATGAATAAAGGAGCAGTGGTTGCTAAATAGATAATAACTTAGTTTACATTTATCCCGTTAGAGGACATTGTTGTCCTCTCACTTGAACCCTTATCAATTGAAAGAGGGACAATGGGACACTTTCATGAGGTTATATATTAATAGAAGTGTTTTTGGACTGGGATGTGTCACCTGAGCTTCATGAGTCATAATAACAGGAAGCTGCAGGTACGTTATAATGAACCTCATCATGTCATCATGGCTCATCGTCTCCACGTCACCCCCGGTCTGGTCTGGTCTGGTCTGGGGGGGTTTACCGGCGCTGACTCACCTGAGGGAACTCCGTTGTCGTCCAGAGAAGACACCAGACAGCCTCGCAGCGTGAAGCCGCCCACGGGGCTGATGTCATCCTGCCAGGAGACATGAGAGCGTCAGTCCGACATGTGGAGACACTTCTGAGAATCACGAGCAGAGCAGCCCGAGGTGTTGAGAAACACACCAGCTGACTGGTTTGGGGTTCCTGCTTTTGTTTTTTTTTGTTTGTTTTGTATTTTGGATCCCCATTAGCGGAGGCAAAACGCCAGCTAATCTTCCTGGGGTCCGTCATATCATACTTTACACTTTAAATATATGAATACATAAATAAATACAATTACATCACTCCATTAACCCCCCCACTAACCCCACCCACATCATTACATTAGCAACGTCACTATAGTGGTAATTATCACAATTTCTAACTACATTGAGTTGTATATTCCATACACTATACAGTACATCACAAAATGTATATTAAGCATATATATTAAACATTGTGTATGTCTGTACTCAAAAGGAACCTTTTTAGTTGCTTTTTAAAATTGTCTCTGCTTGTTGCTTTAGTAACGGCATAAACCTGTTACACTGTGAGCTGAACCTGTACATAGAAGTTCTTTTCATTGCATTTGATCTTGGTAAAGGAATGGAAACATGACCCCTGCAAACTTGTCTTGTCTTGTCTGTCTTGAGAAAAAGTTATTTTTGAGTACAGTCACTTTGGTTGTTTAGACACAGTTATTTTCCTGAATAATGTTAGTAAGCTGTGTGTTAATCTGTCCTCTACTTTCATCCAGGCAAGATCACAATGCATTTGGTCAACAGCCTTTTCTCCTAGAACACCCGAGTGCAAGGCCAGCTGCTCTATTTTGCACTATCTGAAGTTTCTTTACTTTTTTCGCTGCACTTGACCTGTCGCAGAGTAAGTGGTGTTAATAAAGAGGAGTATCTTCTAATCATAGATATAGCTTTCCCCATTTTACCTGTTATCTTGTCTATGTGATTCTGCCGCGACAAATGTTAAAGGTTTTAGGTTCTGGTTGGGGGTGACGTCTCAGGCCTCACCTTGGTGGGGTCGTAGTAGTGCAGGAACGCCGGCTCCGAGCGCAGCACGAACAGACGCACCTTCCAGTTCTTCCTCCGGTGGCCCTGGTTGATCAGTAGCCGGCGGTTAATCGATCATTTCCAACAGGAGATGCTGGTTATACGTTCAGCATCGCGGTGCACAGGTGTGTGTTTACCTGTTTCAGCAGGTATCCTCTCTTCATCACCTTCCCACTCAGCTCCACGGCCGACAGTGACGTCTCCGCCTTCACGTTCGCACGTTTCTTCAGACTGTCGGACTGAGAGGGAACAAGAGCACGTCGTCAGCACGGGTGGGGATTGATACGATCTTTACGATACAAGTTTACTTGCGATTCTGCTTAACGATTCGATTCTTTATCGATTCTCATTGGGAAAAAAGGACAACAATGAGGCAATCTGCGCTAATATGATAGGCAGTGTTCCTTAAAGGTATTGTGACATCATTTTTAACATGCTTTTAACACTATTAAAAGTCTTGGCCAACATCCCTCAAATGTGTCTAAAAGAGTGTAACAAGAAAAACTTCACTCTAGTACTCTATTCCTGGCTTTTTATGACGGTGTTTTTTTGCGCCGTGAAAAACGCTTCCTTTTCCCCCTTTCCTGTCAATCATTCCCCCGCTCCTCCTCCAAAACTCCTCCTCCTCCAGCCATACGCTCACAGCGGCGTCGGAGAGTTAAGCCGGGAGGGACAGGCGAAGCATGCACGGAAAAGCAGCACGGCGAACCACAGCAAACAATCATAAAAATAAAGGCATGCAAGCAGCAGTGTCCCCTTATCTTAAGTCCAGTCAGTGGCCGCGGGTCTTTTTAGCAGTTTTCCTCCGGTGATGAGAACAAAAGAGGCTCTAAACTGCTCCGTGTTAAGCCTCATTTATGGTTCCGCGTTAAATCGACGCAGAGCCCTACGCCGTAGGCTCTGCGTCGGTGTAACGCGGAACCATAAATCAGCCTTTATGGTGCGCTGGAGAGGAGAGGAGGCAGGGAGCTGGGTGGAGGGGGCGGTGATTTAGCGGGCCTTGACGTAACGACCCGCCACCAAACCAGATGCGCTGTTTTTGCATAGTTATGCGGAAAATCCCAGAAAGCACACAATACACTGAATGTTAAAAGTTTGTTGTTTTTTGGGTGTAATTGATGTGAAGACACCCAACAAAACACAAAAAATCAAGAAAAATTTGTTTTTCATGTCACAATACCTTTAATTAATTAGTTACCTGCAGTATTATTAACTAAGGACATGTTTTAGCATGTTGGTAATATTTCCTCCCTTTGACAAAATATTCACTTGGCAAGTATTGAAAGTTGCCCTGTTGTCGTCTTTTTTACTGAAATGTAACCAGACTTTCGAGTGTCTCTATCGCTTTGGCGCCACATTTACTAGTGGTGTGTGCGGATCAATACTGAAATATCGATACTTCCGATACCAGATCTCTATGGTACGGGAGAGTATTAGGGCCATGCAGGAGATAAAATATTTGAGAGGGGAAGATTTTTTTTTATTGTGCACTTCGAGAAAAAAGTCGAAATGTCGAGAAAAAAGTCGAAATGTCGAGATTAATGTTGAAATACAATTTCAAGAATAAAGTCGAAATTTCATGAATTAAGTCAACATTTCAACTTTATTCACGAAATTTTGACTTTTTTCTCGAAATTGTACTTCAACATTAATCTCGACATTTCGACTTTTTTCTCAGCATTTTGACTTTTTTCTCGAAGTGCTTAATGAAAAAAAATCTTCCTCCTTTAAAATATTATCTTTATTTTTCTCCTGCCTGGCCCTAATACTTGTCCGTAGTACGCTCTAAAATCGATTCTCAAACTAAAATATCGATACTATTGATACTTCAGTCATTTGTGGTGATGTATATCGTTAACAGGAATACGGTGGAAAGTAAATAAACTATTCAGATTATTTTTCATTTTTATTTTTATAGTAGTTATTATTTTTGTTTATTATTCTCTTATTTATTTTAATGGTTTTGTTATTTTACTTAGGATCTTTTCTAGTGACACCTTTTTCAAATTATATTTTTTCTGTTATTATAACAGTTCGGCTACCTCAGTAAACTTCAAATCAGTATCATATCAGCCTTAATTATACTCAATATCCGATCGGAAAGGAAATCGGTGGTATTGAACATCACTAACGTTTACTGCTGGCTTACACACGTTATTCAACATCAAGGATGTGGGTGGTGACGTCATTCGCGCGAACTACAATCGAAAATGGAAAATTGCAAATTTATATTTGCAAATAGAAAAAAAAAAGTAAAAAATATTTGCAAATTGCAAATTTTGAAAACGATTCCAAGGAATCTAAACATCAAGAACCAGTTCTCGATTCCCATCCCCAGTCGTGAATAGAAGAAAACCGGCGACCAAAACCAGCCGAGTTTAACGTACAAAGCTGTAGAGGGCGGTGGAGTCGTCCACGAACTGCTCGCTGAGGCCGGCCGTGCGGAACGCCTCCACGCTCCTAAGGCCCACGGTCCGCAGGCAGCCCATCTCCAGCAGGGCCGAGGCCAGCGTCACGGCCTCCACGCGGGTCAGGGCGAACTGGGCGAACACCAGCCAGTCGACCACCGCCGAGCCTGGAGGAGGAGTGAGCGTTTGAGCCTCATCGGCAGCCAGATCTCAGATCGGTCTCAGGTGAGGACCAGGGGAAACGTTACCTGAGAAGCAGTTGCTGTAGGTGCTGCCCTGCTCCACGTGGCTGCTCAGCCTGATGCCGCTGTGCACGTCGTACATGGCGTCCAGCACCTTGCTGTGGGAACCAGAGAGGAGAGTTTTACCCCTTTTCCACCAAACCGGTTCCAGGGCTGGTTCTGGTTCACAAATAGTTCAACTAGGAACCAGCTGAGAACCGGTTTGTTTTCCACAGCTCGGGTGCTAAGAGGAGCCACGTCATTACGTTCCTGCAAACGTCAGTTACGTCGCTGCGTTTGTGTGAAAGTTGCAGCAACAACAAGGTATTTGCTCTAATAGGACTTGGTCCACGTAGCTCCTCCTATCCCTTTTCCACCAAACCAGTTCCAGGCTGGTTCCGGTTCCGGTTCTGGTTCTGGTTCTGGGCCAGTGCTGAGTTTGGAACCAGACTTTCTGTTTCCACTGAAAAGAACTGGCTCTGGGCCAGAAAACCCAGTTCCAAGGTAGCACCAACTCTTTACTGGTCTAGAGGAAAGAACCGCTTACGTAAGCGGAGGGGACGGAGTTATTAAGACCAATGGCCACCTTACTCACACTGAGTGGCAAAAATGTCTGCAACTAGTGGAGAAGACGGGATAACAGCTGATTATGGGCTTAAATTAAAGGCAGTTGGACTTGACAGTGACCCGTACAGTTACCCCAAGAACCAGTGGTTCATGGACATTAATATTTGGCCACCAATCCAGTTTCCTGATATTTATATGTACTTAATTTCTACGCCGGGGAAATACACGAAGCAAAGCTTGAAGGAATACAAAAGTCTTGACGCTTGGTCCTACTTCAAGGCAGGATTTGTTGTAGAAATTAAAGTGATGAGGACACCGAACTTTATGATTATGATTTAAGCTTATTTTTCGGCAGTCTGTAAAATGATAACTCCCGATTTCTTGCTAAATCTATGAGTACAGTCGATCGAACAACAGCTCTTTCCCATTTTAGATGTTTTCGAGTTGCTCAAACTGAAAGTTTACACTGCCACTCAGTCTTTCTGCCACTCAGTATTTCTGACACTCAGTGGGCGAAACCCGCCATGAAGTCGCATCTGTGACATCATGCATTCCCTCTATAGCAAGACTGGGAGACAGAGACATTTTCAAATAAGAATGAATCTGGATGCAGCAAAGCATCATGGGTCTGAGGAGGAGACAACCTGTCTTTTAGAGATGTGTC
Source organism: Cololabis saira (assembly GCF_033807715.1). Lineage (NCBI taxonomy): Eukaryota > Metazoa > Chordata > Actinopteri > Beloniformes > Belonidae > Cololabis > Cololabis saira. Next base: position 35,681,851 of record NC_084602.1, read on the forward strand.
CACGGAGGAGCTACGTGGACCAAGTCCTGTTAGAGCAGATACCTGGTTGTTGCTGCAACTTTCACGCAAACACAGAGACATAACTGACGTTTGCAGCGACGTAATGACGTGGCTCCTCTTAGCACCCGAGCTGTGGAAAAACAAACCGGTTCTCAGCTGGTTCCTAGTTGAACGAGTTGTGAACCAGAACCAGCACTGGAACTGGTTTGGTGGAAAAGGTGTAAGTGAGACCGAATAAAAGCCAGCCCTCGGGGGGGGGGGGGGACTATGCCAGACGAGGCCTACCTCAGATTGACGTCGTGTAATTGGGACTCGTCCGCATCCTTCGGGTCCTTGGCGTCAGCACCGTCGGCCACCGCCAGCTTCTGGACCGCGGCTGTGATGTCCCCCGCCCACTCGTCCCTCTCCTCCCGGGAGCAGGCCTCCAGGAAGTGGTCCACGCCGTGCTTGGTGTGCAGCCTGAACACCAACTGTGGGAGAACACAGAGGGGAGGGAGGTGTCTGAGGATGGGAATCGAGAACCGGTTCTTGTTAGGAACCGATTCCCAGTGTTTCAATTCCTTGGAATCGTTTGAAAATTTTGCAAACGATTCCCTTTTTCGATTCCAGTGGGAACGAACGATGTCATTACACACAGCAGTCAATAGTAAACATGGTGTCCAAGCAATACAAACGCTCAATAGTCCGGTTACATTTCAGTAAAAAAGAGACAACAGGGCAACTTGAAATACTTGCTAAGTGAATATTTCATCAAAGGGAGGAAATACTACCAACATGCAAAAACATTTGTGTACACAGCAGCAATAACAATCCATGAATGTCGCGTTTTTGATCCACTCCGGAGTAATGTCAGTAACTCTCAGCCCAGCAGCAGCAACGTTAGCTAGTCCTTAGCTAATAATATTGCTGGTAACTAATTAACTAACAAACGCTGCCCATCATATTAACGCCATTTGCTTCATTGTTGTCCTTTTTTTTCCAAATGAGAATCGAGAAGGGAATCGATAAAAAACCGAAACGTCAAGCAGAATCAAAAATGGAATTGGAATCGTAAAAAACTCATTAATAGAGGGAATGTAGGGCAATATCACATTCAAAGATAAACAAAGCGTCAGGGCCAGACGGATTTCCAGCAGAGTGGTACAAAGAGATGAAGGACTTACTCACCCCTAGAATGAAAACCACATACAACCATGTGCTTAAAACTGGCATTGTTCCTGTCTCTTGGAAAGAAGCAGTAATCTCCGTGATACCGAAAGAGGGTAAAGACAAGTTAGACTGTGGAAACTATCGGCCGATAAGTGTTTTGAACCAAGACTATAAGATCTTTACCCACATTTTGGCTAAAAGAATTGAAAATATTCTTCCTCAGATAATAAGTCTAGATCAAACAGGTTTTATACAGCAAAGACAGACCCAAGATAGCATTCGCCGAACGCTTCATGTGATTGATGAGATAAACAAAAATAAACTCCAGGCAGTAATTTTAAGTCTTGATGCCGAGAAGGCTTTTGATCAGGTTAATTTGGAGTTCCTATTTCGACTATTGGACAAATTTGGATTTCATCAAATTTTTATTAAAACTATTAAAGCACTATATAATAAACCGAAAGCTAGAGTAAAAATAAATGGATCAATTTCAAACCAATTTGGCCTGGAAAGAGGGACCAGACAGGGCTGCCCATTGAGCCCATTGTTGTTTGCATTGTTTATTGAACCGTTAAGTCAGGGGATTACTCAGAACAATAATATTACTGGAATAAAAATATTAGACCAAGAATACAAGATTTCTTTATTTGCTGATGACGTTTTAATTAGTCTGTCAAACCCCGAAAACTCAATTTTGAAGCTACTATCATTCTTAGATGCTTTTGGCTCGGTCTCAGGCTATAAACTTAACATTCAAAAGACCCAAGTACTAAACTTCAATTACAAACCTAGCCAAAACATTACTTCTAAGATTCAACTGAAATGGGATCTGGAGCATATGAAGTATCTGGGAGTCAACATCCCAAAAAATTTATCAAACTTATACAACTTAAATTTTGATCTATTGAATAAGAAATTAAAAGAAGACATGAAAAGATGGAATCTCATTCCAATATTAAGTTTTGAATCTCGAATTGAATCGGTAAAAATGAACATCTTGCCAAGGATATTATATCTATTTCAGACCCTCCCAATTGAAATTAATGATAAACAATTCAATGAATGGGATAAATTATTGTCACGTTATATTTGGCAGGGGAAAAAACCGAGAATAAGGTTCCAAACTCTTCAATTATCAAAAAATAAGGGTGGACTGGCTCTTCCCTGCCTAAAAGATTATTATGTATCGGCCCAGCTAAGGATCCTTTTCTGTTGGTGCGTCTCAGATTACAAGGCAAGATGGAAGGAAATCGAGGAAAACATATCGGGGACGATGCCAATTCAAGCAAGAATAGGAGATAAAAGACAAATTAAAAGTTTGATGGAAACAGGAAATAAATGGATCAACTTATCACTGAAAACATGGTTAAACGTTATCACTAGAAATGATATGTTAGAAGAGGTAAAGATTTTGAAATGGTGCTGCTACGATCTTGACTTTGCCCCAAATAAGATGGATGCCAATTATAGGGGATGGGTTAGCCGGGGTCTCTCCTCATATTGTACCTTGTTCAAACAGACAACACTGAAGAGCTTTGAGGAGTTGAAAAGACTACATGGTCTCAATAATAGTGACTTTTTTAGATTTCTTCAGGTACGCCACCATCTAAACAGCACTATATTAAAAAGTCAAAAGACATTTGACAACAGTTTATTAAAAGTATTTATCAGTGCGTATAGAACAGACTCCAAGCTTAAAGTAATCTCTAGACTCTATAGAGGCCTGCAGGAAATGAAAAAAGTGAATACCACATATATAAAACAAAAATGGGACAGGGAAACCAACAGCTGCCTTTCAGAAGATACCTGGATTAAATACTGTGAATTTCAGTGGAGGATATCATGCTCAAACTCATGGAGATCTTTCGGCTGGAAGTGTCTCACCAGATATTTCATTACACCTGCTCAGCATGGCCACCATACAGGATCTTCTAGCTGTTGGAGGTTGTGTAGTTCTCAGGAAGCAAATCACTATCATTTGTTCTGGGCTTGTCCAAAAATAAATATATTCTGGCGCAAGGTATATTCAGAACTAGTAATTGTATTTGGAACTGACATTACATTTAAATGGGACGAACTTTTATTTGGGCTGGTACACTCGGCTAATGCAAATGTGAAAAATAGATATATATTGGGAATACTGAGTCTAGCAGCAAGGAAAGCAATTACAAAGAAGTGGCTCAAGCCAGACGCCCCATCTATAGATGAATGGTATGATATTATTTATGATCTGTATGTAATGGAAAGAATCACTTTTTCAATGAGGCTCCAGCAATCAAAATTCAACGACATCTGGAAGCAATGGAAAATGTACATCTCTCTGAAACGTCCTTATTTTGTTTAAGTTTCTTTTGTACTTGATTGGTTAATTACTTTGCTGTAAATTGTGACAGAAAACACCCCATGTTCATGTTGTTATTTTATAAAAATGCTTTGTAAAAGGAAAAACAATAAATATAAAAAAAAAAAATAAGACAAAAAAAAAAAAAAAAAAAAAAAAAAAAAAAAATAATAGAGGGAATGTGCATGACGTCACAGATGCGACTTCACAGCGGGTTCCGCCCACTGAGTGTCAGAAAGACTGAGTGGCAGAAAGACTGAGTGGCAGCGTAAACTTTCAGTTTGAGCAGCTGGAAAACATCTAAAATGGGAAAGAGCTGTTGTGCGATCGACTGTACTCATAGATTTAGCAAGAAATCTGAGTAATCGTTTTACAGAATGCCGAAAAATAAGCTTAAGAGAGACAAATGGATCGCTGCAATTGGCAGAAACAACTGGATTCCAGACACCGAAACGTGGATTTGCGGTTTTGTATCAGGTAATGTTGGATTTTTGGGTAGCTAACATTAAACGGTCAAATCATAAAGTTCGGTGTCCTCATCACTTTAATTTTTACAACAAATCCTGCCTTGAATTCGGACCAAGCGTCAAGACTTTTGTATGCCTTCAAGCAGAGCCGTCTGGGAGATTTGCGAGGCCCTGTGTGAAATGGCTGGGGGGGGTCCTCGAAATTTTTGTTTTTTTCGGGTCGGATCAGGTGTCTATATGCTCAATTTTAACTTTCCAATTAGCAAAATACTGGATACCTTCCCCTGCCTCATCATCATCTCTTGCCTCGACGCGGGGCCCCACGGCTGCTTGAGACCCGGTCGGATCCGTGGTTTTTGTAACAAATTTATCAAACGAGCCTTTCAGAGAGGCATTAAACTCTTCCATTTTCTTTAGTTTTTTTCTTTTTTCATCCCCTGATGGAAATTTCCTGAATCTGTCTCGTTCTCTCGACATTGTGTGACAGTTTGTTCCAACTCCACCGTCTGGATCAGAGCAGCTTGTGTCTGCGCTTGGTCTGATCAGTTGTGTTGAACAACAGACATGCGCATCATTGCACATATATTTATTGATATGCACAGACTAGTACACATTTAGGTCTGTAATGGAACGTGACTGTTGATATTTATGGGAAAAAAGAAAAAAAAAAAAAACGACCCATAGCGCGAGGCCCCTTTGGGGCGCGAGGCCCCGTGCGGTCGCACGGTTTGCACACCTCTTGCGGCGGCCCTGCCTTCAATCTTTTGCTCCGTGTATTTCCCCGGTGTAGAAATTAAGTACATATAAATATCAGGAAACTGGATTCATGGCCAAATATTAATGTCCATGGACCACTGGTTCTTGGTAACTGTACCAAATATTAATGTCCATGGACCACTGGTTCTTGGTAACTGTACCAAATATTAATGTCCATGGACCATTGGTTCTTGGTAACTGTACCAAATATTAATGTCCATGAACCACTGGTTCTTGGTAACTGTACCAAATATTAATGTCCATGGACCACTGGTTCTTGGGGTAACTGTACGGGTCACTGTCAAGTCCAACTGCCTTTAATTTAAGCCGATAATCGGCTGTTATCCCGTCTTCTCCACTAGTTGCAGCTGTTTTTTCTGATGTTTTGCCACTCAGTGTGAGTAAGGGGGCGTGTTCCAGTGGGAAAGTGACGTCAATGCAGACCCTCTATTCCCATCCCTAGGTGTGTCTCGTCGTAAAAGAGACGGCGGCAGCTCTGAGGCGGGCGAGGAGGGTTCAGGTCAGGGCACAGCCGGAACCCGAGGCCATAAACTTCCTCGCTAAGGGAGGTGTGGAGGGGGAGCCGCACCTTTCCACCGATAACAGGCACAGTCTTGGACTCCTTTGTGAGCTTCGTGAGAAAACTTCAGGTAATGTTTTAATGCTCTGAATCAACTCACCGGCCGACCCTCGTGCTCCAGGAAGGGGCAGGTTATCTGGCAGTCCTTGAGCAGGATCTTGCCCCGCTGGCACGAGTCCCGTCTGCCTCCGTCGTACTTGTAGTACAGCAGCTTGTCTGGCGTCAGCACAAACCAACGGGCCTTCCAGTTGTGGACCAGGTGACCCTGACGACGGAAACACAGACACTCAGCACAGACTTCAGACCTCGACAATCTCTCAACATCTCGTACAAACATCTCACCCTTTTCACCAGGAAGCCCTCCCTCAGAACTTGTCTCTCGTCTGCCTCCATGCTCTCCGTCGGGATGAAAGTGAGATCTGTCTGTTCTTGTCTGCTCAGCTTTTAAATGAGGAGGATGAGTGAGTCACGTTTCTCACACCCACTCACACACACTTAAACACACACTCACACACTCCCACCTTCACACTTGAGGGAAACCTTGTTAAAAAGAAGAAGTACCTTGGAGGCAGAGCCGTCTGGGAGATTTCCGAGGCCCTGTGCGAAATGGCCGGGGGGGGCCTTTGCGTGCTCGCTACGCTCGCGCATGCAAAGTTTTTGGCTTTTTCGGGTCGGATAGGGTGTCTATTAGGGGTGCAACGGTTCAGGTAGCCCACGGTTCGGTTTCGGTTTCGGTTTTTAGGCCACGGTTTCGGTTCGGTTTCGGTTTAAGTTAAACCTAAATTATGGTTCTGGCTTAAATCGACGCAGAGCCTACGGCGTAGGGGTGTGCGTCGCCGCGTACCCTACGCCGTAGGCTCTGCGTTGGTGTAACGCAGAACCATAAATCAGCCTTTATGTGCATGAAAAGAGCTTTTTTTCCCAAAATTATCTGTTTATTTCTCTCATCACTTTTCAAAATGTAAATTACTATAATTCTTTATAGTCAACAGCCTCTTAATCTTGACAACTCAGTACAGTAAGTACATTTTACACTACTAAATACGTAAGGGATAATGCCCGACGAGGTACATTATCAGAAATATATGGGCGTGAACCGTCCGACGCGAGCGGAGGACGGTTTCCCTCCGCGAAAATATTGTAAATTATTATAATTATAATTATTACAATATTACAAAATATTGTAGCTTGATCCTGATATGGGAGAGTTAAAGTTGGGGAGATCAGCCTGAATTCTCTCGTCTCTCTGCCGGTCACAGTAATGCACGTGATGTCATGAAGGAGCGGTGGTGGCAGAGGGAGGGAGGGCTGAACCTCGGGTTTTTTTCAGGTGTTTTAATTTAATTATTGGGGGAGTTTTGCCCGAGACGTTAGAGTTGGAGTCTCCCTTTGTTTATGACTGTAAAGCTGTTTATTTCCTTCCTGTAAATAAACCGGCCCGATCAGAGCCGTCTCCGCCTGCTCAGTGTAACGTTTTACTGACCAGGCGGAGACTCTGATCTTCCACTAGCCGGTCTCAAGCAATGATTACAGACAGTAAAAGCTTTGTTAACTGTTTTCACTCCACCGTCGTTGTAACCAACAGCGAAACCGAAATGATGCCACCGGAGATTTGAATGAAGCCGGCGCTTCTTCAAACTTTTTTTTCTCAACTCCCCCGCTCCGTGTCTGCTCTGTGTGAGCGGGGAGTGGGCGGGGCTACAGCAGTGACTCGCGGAGCGCTGTTCTGCAGCAACTGACAGGCACAAAAACACGCGGATTGTAAAGCATTAATGCAAAATGAATGGCAAAACCGAAAATCCGCGGCACACATGGGCGTATTGAACCGTGGAGGGCGAACCGAACGGTTCGGTTTTATACCGAGAACCGTTGCATCCCTAGTGTCTATATGCGCAATTTTAACTCTCCAATTAGCAAAATACTGGATACAAACACATAGACACGTTTCATTATGAAGCATTGCATTGACAAGACATGACAAGTCAAGATATTTTTTATAGTAATGCCTGTTTATTACAACATTGTTCACACACAAATAATCTTACATGAATCAAATCAGCCTGTTACTGAGAGCGACTTATATATTAGTGACATAGCGGCTCCCCCCCTTCCTCATCACATTCACTGGTCATCATGACTTCCACTGACTCCTCATGACTCTGAGAGTGAGGGGTCTCGGCACAGTCGGCGGCAGCTTCTTCGCCCACATCATCCTCACTCGTTGTGTCTATCATTGCCACCGGCGGCTGACAGTGGGAAGCCCCGCCGCCGGTGCTGCTACCTTCCCCCGCCTCAGCATCATCTGGGTTTGCCTCGACGCGGGGTAACAAATGTATCAAACAAGCCTTTCAGAGAGGCATTAAACTCTTCCATTTTCTTTAGTTTTTTTCTTTTTTCATTCCCTGATGGAAATTTCCTGAATCTGTCTCGTACTCTCGACATTGTGTGACAGTTTGTTCCAACTCCACCCGTCTGGATCAGAGCAGCTTGTGTCTGCGCTTGGTCTGACGCAGTTGTATTGAACAACAGACACGCGCATCATTGCACATATATTTATTGATATGCACAGACTAGTGCACATTTAGGTCTGTAATGGAACGTGACTGTTGATATTTATAAGGGAAAAAGGAAAAAAAACGAGAGAGAGAAAAAAAAAAAAAAAACGGCCCATAGCGCGAGGCCCTTGGGGCGCAAGGCCCCGTGCGGTGGCACGATTCGCACACCCCTTGCGGCGGCCCTGCTTGGAGGGTATAAAGTCTTGTTCAGTTAATGCTAGGATTCAATTAATCCAATACAAGGTTGTCCACAGGTTACACTACTCTAAGGTCAAACTTCTTTAAATGTTTCCTGACTCTTCACCCCTATGTAGCAGATGTAAAGGTGCCGATGGCACACTAACATCTTCTTTGGTCATGCCCGAACCTCCATAACTTCTGGTCTGATATTTTTCTATTACACTCAACTGACTTTAATGTCAACTTATTTCCGGACCCAGAGACTGCTTTGTTCGACTGGTCTGACGCACCAGAGCAACTGGACACTGATGTACGCATCACCCTAGTGAATGGTATGATGATCGCCAAAAGGTGCATTCTGAATCTGTGGAAATCTGACTAGCTTTAAAACTTGGCTCAGTGAACTGACAAATACTTTACATATGGAAAAACTGAGATACGATTTGTCTGGGAACCCTCAAAGGTTCCTCAAGATATGGAACCCAGTTCTGTTACACCTTAGGATGTGATGGATGCTTTCTGCTCAGAGTAACATCTTTCTGTCCTGGCAAATGTATGGTTAGAACTACTGTAAAGCAGTGGAATCTTAACATCTAAGCAGCCCATTATTTGTTTTCCCCTTGTCTTGGTTTTTGTTTTTATATTAGTTCTTTTATTTGATTATTTTTCTGTCCTGTGTGAATTCCTTGTCTCATGGGTGGGAGGAGTGAAGAGGGAGGGTAGGTGAGATTTGTATATTGTCTTGTCTTACAGGTTTTGTACTTATAAGTTACTTACTGTATCCTGTACTCAAGTTGTAAAAAAGAAATCAGGGGGCATGGTGGATTTTATCATATGGGGACAGATAATTTGTGCTGATTACAAATAATATAATATATTACAAATGATAGTACTGACCAAAACACCTGCAGAAATACTGCAGGAATGACATAGCAGCAGTTAAATGCAGCCTTCTGTAAGCTTTAAATATCCACTGGGCTTACATCAAATACATCAAAACACAACAATAAAAAACACTTTTCTGAACTTATCAATATGATTCTGTCCTTCACAGGATAAGTAACATGGATCACTGCAAAAACTCACAATCTTAACAAGAATATTTGTCTTATTTCTAGTTAAAATGTCTCATTTTAGTAAAAAAAATTTCATTACACTTACATTACAAGACTCATCACTGGAAAAAACAACCATTTTTACCTGTTTCAAGTAGATTATCACTTAAAATAAGTAGAAAAATCTGCCAGTGGAACAAGATTGTTTTGCTTGTAATGAGAAGATAAATCTTGTCCCACTGGCAGATTTTCCTACTTATTTCAAGTGAAAATTTACTTGAAACAGGTGAAAATTGTCAAATAAGTTATTTTTCTGGTGATGACTCTAAATGTTGAAATAGCAGTAAAACCACATTCATTGATGAAATGACATAAGGGATGGAAAGGGGGGATGTCAGTTTTACAGGGGGGATGATTTGGACCGTTTTTATTTCAGGGGGGATGCCATCCCCCCTCATCCCCCCTCATCTCCCCTCAACTCGAGTACTGACTGTACCTATATGTTTAAAAAAGTGCTATAAATAAAATATTAAAAAAAAAAAAGAAGAAGTAATTCCTGCTCTCACTCCCAAGGGGGCGCTGCAGGTCCTCCAGAACCCCGGCCAGGCACCGAGCCCTCAGCAGCTTAATTCTCCATCCTTTTAAACTTTTTAATATGCGAGGAATTCAGGTCCTGGAAATGAAACTCTGGGAACATCCTCCTCGCAGACGGGGGGGTTGTTTTTCTCCAGATTTAATGAAGAGGCAGCAGCTGGTTTTCTGGCTCGGCCCCCCTTTTCCTGCAGCAGCTGCAGCCAATGGGCCTGAGATCAGGTCTGAGTCTCCCACATGAGGAACATCCAATTAATGAGAGTACAAGGAGAAAAAAAGTCTTTTTTACTGCAACCTTTGTGTCTGTAGAAACATGGGCCCCTTGCTGGTTTAGTTTCCATCCCTTTTCCTGGTTCCGAGCTTGTCGCCGTGGCGCCCAGGGAAAGAGATACCAATTTGTTTTGCTCTGGTACGAATTTAAGGGAACTTTTGTGTTGTGCAGAAAGTGAGCTGGAAAATCTCAAGACTTGGTTTGATGTTAATAAATTATCTTTAAATATTAAGAAAACAACATTTATGGTTTTTGGGAATCAAAATGAAAGTGATGAAAATATTAAATTAAAAATATGTAATGTTGACATTGAAAGGGTTTTTGAGACTAAATTCCTTGGGGTTGTCATTGACCAAAAGTTAACATGGAAACAACACATTGATTACATTAAAGGGAATATTTCAAAATCACTTGCAATCCTGTATAAATCCAGAAATGTACTGAATTCCCAGGCCTTGCATTTGATCTACCACTCATTGATTCTTCCCTGTTTATCTTACTGTGTGGAATTGTGGGGATCCACCTTTAAAACCACCTTAAATTCAATAATAAAACTGCAAAAACGAGCCATAGGTATCATCAATAAGGCTGATTACGATGCTCACACAGAGCCACCTTTTTCTAAATTCTCCTGTTATGACATTTTATGATTTGTTTTATTATAAAATCATGCAAATTATGTTCAGAGCAAAATCAAAAAGGCTCCCTGACTCAATACAGAGGTTCTTTTCAATTCAGGAGACTCCGTATAATCTTAGAGGTGTCTGCAATTTTACTGTACAAAAAGCTAAAAAAGGTCTGAAAAGGAGACGTGTCTCCATCACTGGAGTTAAATTCTGGAACTGGAATGATGCCAACATACATTTAAAAAGATGTCATTCTCTTTTGGTTTTTAAGAAAATGGTTTGTAAAGCTATTTTTGAAGCTTATAAGTGCGATTGACTATCTGTTAATGTTTCTTTGCTTTTCTGTTGTTTCTTTGCCTTTTGTTGTTTCTTTGCTTTTATGTTGTTTCTTTGCTTTTCTGGAGGTTGGTAGCCAAAAAAAAAGAAAGTTGATAATATAGCATAGACTTTTATAAGCAGTTTGCTTCAGCTTCTGCCTTTTCAGTCATTGTCCAACATGATAATTGGTTTTGTGTGAAATGTTAATGCTGTGCACAATGTTTTTTTGGTGTTGTGTTTTTTTTGTGTTGTCATAATTGAATAAACTTCATTAATTCATTCAGACTGCTGGAGTGAGGCAGGAAATGAGGGAACGCTTAGTATCAGATCAGATTTTTAGCAGAACCAGATCAATTCTAGACAGACCTGACAGTCCTAAGGGCCAAAACCAGGGCCGGCCCGAGGATTTTAATGGCCCCAATCCTCCCCGGGGACAAACACCAGATCACATTGGTTACAACTGACTGCACAGACATATATTTATGGAGGTGGGAAAATTAATTATCAACACATGTCTTTAATTAACCCCAGTTGGGACCCTTTTGATCATGTGGCCCCTCTGAGCCATTGTGCCCCCAAACGACCCCCCAGAGAGTTAATGCCCTGTCAACTATTGAGTTGTAGCTCTCCCTCTGACGGACCATTAGCTTTATATTTATTAATTCTTATCTATTTTGTTTACAAGTGTATATATATATATATATATATATATATATATATATATATATATATATATATATATATATATATATATATATATATATATATGTATGTATATATATATACACATATACATATATATATAGTAGTCGCCGAAACATGTCAGATATTTAAAAAACCTAAATATTTTTGTCCAACGAAAGGAATCAGCAAATTAAATTGTAAAGTCGTGAACAAAATGAAATTTATTAAATAAATAAATCCATCTCTTTTTTTGTGCTTATGATTTCGAAATAAAATAAGATAAAATATCAAGTCAAATCAAACCAATAGCTTGGTATTTCTAGAGGTCTCATCCAGCCTGTGAATCATCACTGACACATCCCTGAACCACACCGTTGCCATGGTAACCTAGACAACATGTACCAGACGCAAACAAGCCGGACTGGAGAAAAAAAAAACCTCTGCAACTTACAAGAAAACGCCAAAGATGGAGAACAGGTAGAGAGCAGGGCGGATGCTCCAGCTCAGGAGGTTCCTCGAGTCCCTGATGACAACGACCCAATGAATCTGGCAATCTGCTTGGAGGTCAAAGGACTGCGGTGGAAAGTCATTCAGAAGAGGAGGCAAGAAGATCTTCCTCCTCAGACTCAACAGGATGCAGATCTCTGAGGAGAGACAGTAACCACCGACCTGCTCGACTCAGCAGGGGGAGAAACCGGATTCATGCTGGAGGCGTAAACGTGGGATTCATGCTTGATGTGTTCACAGCAGCCCGAACAATCTCTGACATCAGCGACCAGATGAGCCGGGCCAAAGCTGCAGGTTTAACCCACGAAAGGAGGTGGCGCTGGGTTAGACGTCCAGGCCAGTCTTCCAGATCAGACTCCAACAATTGGTCTATAATTAGGGCCCGAGCACTGACAGTGCGAAGGCCCTTTGTATCTGTAGGAATTATTTTTTTTCCCTCGTTTTTATTTTTCCGACGAAATGAAGGCCTTTTTTCCACCTAAACGTGCCCCAAAAGTCACCAAATTTTGCACGCAAACCAGGTCTGGCGAGAAATTTGATATTTAATGGTTTGCATTAATGGGCGTGGCCTAATGGCTCAACAGCGCCCCCTAGAAAACTTTGTGCCTCAAGCCCCACAATACGGTTTGACGTACATGCACGAAAATCTGTACACACCTGTATCATGTCGCAACTTAAAGAGAAGTCATGGTCGTCATGGCCGAAACTGAACAGGAAGTCGGCCATTTTGAATTAATCGTGTAATTTTGGCGCAATTTATGCCATTTCTTCGGCCGTTAATACGGCCCGAACCGTAACGTGCACCCAGGTGTGTTGTACATCAAAATGTGCGTCTCCATCCTGCGACGATGCACATTACTTTTCTCAGTCAAAAGCGTTTACGTGGCGACGATACACGCCTAAAATCGCGCCCCACCTTGGTCCATATTTGATGGTTCCTACTTTCTGCCATAACTTTTGAATGGTTTGATATAGAGAGTCGTGGGTGGTGTCATCCACTAAATGTCCAGGTCTGAAGAATCTACATGCAAGTCATACAAGCGCTTCCACTGCAGCCTGAACGTGCACAAGGGTGCGAGGGCGCGTTCATCGCTGCTTGCAGCTTTAATTAGCTAATATGTCTGGGTCAAGAGAAGGTTTTTTAAGTAAAGTTTTAATTACTGCAACTTTGAAAACCTGTGGTACATATCCTAAGTTTAGGGATAAGCTGATCTCGTCCAGTATTGTCGCACCAATAAGAGTGTAACGAAGCGCATTTCGTTACTTGTACATTTTGCACATGTGGGTTATTTTCTGTGGCACAATAATAATGTACATGAATAACGGCACTTTGCACTTTAGTCACGATAGCACTTTATTTACCAAGGCTTGCACAGTACAATTTGCACATTGCGTATTTGCACAGTTTATTGAAGATAATTAATTGAAGATACAGATATTGAACTTGCTCTATTTATTGTATATTTTATTGAAGTTATTTATTAGGTGATTGCATGCCTTCGGCCAGGGGCGGCACTCGGCACTCGGCTCCGCCTGCAAGAGAGTAGAGCAAAGTTGAGCTTCAACAGAAGACTGTGTAATTGCAAGTATAAGTCTGAAGCGTGTGCAGAGTATTGATGAATATGTGTGGTGCAATATCGTGTGGGATAAGTGGGAATGCTGTGTGTGTACGAAGTTGTTTGTGTTAACACTTACCTGTCTGGTCCTGTGTCTGCTCCAGGGTGCGCGTCCAAAAGATTCCCCCGGGTGCATGGGCACGGTGATAAAGGTTCCGGGAGAGACCAAGTGGCCGGATAGGAAAGGGGGGGAATTCTTAAAGTGTTAATGTTTTTTCTTATTTATTGTAAATATATTTTATAGGTATTGGCTGAAGTAAATCAGTAACAGAGAAGTAGTGGAGCTTAGAAGCTAAAGGTAAAGGGGAAAGTGTCACTTGGTAAAGTAGCCATTGGACAATATTTTAAGTTTACCTCTGTAGTGGAAGAGTCTAGTGTAGGTGATTGGGAGCACAGTATAAAAGGCACCATTTTACATCTGACTGGTGGACTGATCGAACCTATGGTACTAAGCTACTTGTCTGTTACTGTCATCATTGGAGTGAATAAAAAAAATGTGAATCTGGGGAAACCTGACCATCTCGTCAACTTTGTTCAACATCATCCAGCCGCTCACGGGTCGCCTCTCACAAGTGGTGTCAGGAGTTGGGGCCCACACCAAAAAGAAAGAAAATAAGCATGTTGACAAGGAAAGGAAAGACAGATGAACAGCAGGATCCAGATGACGGAGCGTGCACATCAGCTGATCCAGGTCCTGGGGCAGAGGCTACAGCAGAAGAGAAGCTGGAAGAGCTGACAGGTCTGTTGAAAAACCTGGTTCGATCTCAGACTGTAAAAGAACGAAAGATGGAAAAAGAGTCTGCTCGGCAAGAACAGCGATGGAAGGCCATGCAACATCAATTTTCACAAATACAGCAGCAAGTAAACCTCATGAGAGAAGAAAATGGACATGAGCATGAGAACCAAGTCGACGATGACGATGATGATGATGGTGATAATGACGATGAAGATGATGGTGAAGTTCTAGGTGAGATGACCAGCCAAAGTTTCAGGCCAGTGAGGGAGTCCCTAGCCCACAGGGAGCCTAAACTGCTTCCTTTGTCAGCAGAGGATGACATCGAACAATTTCTGACTACATTTGAAAGAATGGCCTATGTTTGCCGCTGGCCCAAAGGGGGATGGGCCATGCGCCTTATTCCCCTACTCACTGGAAAAGCTCGTAGTGCCTATGTTCTTATGGACATTAAAGACTCTGAAAACTATGACAAAGTTAAAGGGGCAATACTGACAAAATACGAGATTACTCCAGATACCTACCGAAGACGATTCCGTTCCCTGAAGATTGATCCAGGTGAAACTCCACGAGAACTGTATGTTCGGCTGAAAGATTTGTTCTCCAAATGGGTGAAGCCAGAAATATCAACTGTAAAGGAAATTGCAGAGACTATTATCCTGGAACAGTTCCTGAGGATGGTCCATCCAGAGCTGGAGATATGGCTTAAAGAACATGACGCCAAGACAGCA
This sequence comes from Cololabis saira, assembly GCF_033807715.1. Classification (NCBI taxonomy): domain Eukaryota; kingdom Metazoa; phylum Chordata; class Actinopteri; order Beloniformes; family Belonidae; genus Cololabis; species Cololabis saira. Next base: position 35,697,011 of record NC_084602.1, read on the forward strand.
GAGGATGCAGCTCGCCTTGCAGAGGTCTTCATGTCGGCCAGAAGAGGGAGCCGGAGTGCCACGTTCGGCTGGGAGAACTACCAGACCTATCCAAGTAAGTCCTATGGGGGTGAACAGGGGTCTGGTCAGCCACAGAGTAGGGGTTTCTCTAGTAATCAGCAGTTTGCTCCCCAAGCCCTAAGCCCTGTTAAAAAGCCAACACCAGGATCAGTCAAACGGGAAGTCAGGTGCTACCACTGTAACGGGTTAGGCCACACCAAACAATTTTGCCCAACGATGAATCGCACTAAGCCAGCTCTCCTGGGTTCAGTTCCAAGGCCAGCCAGAGTAGAAACTGTGAGTAAGGCAGGCAGAACAGCACCAGTCCTGATAAATGGGCAGCGGGAGATAGCCTTGCTGGATACAGCATGCTACCAGACAGTGGTTGTGTCTAGTTTGGTGCCCAGAGAAAAGTGGAGTGAGGACAGGTCGAGGATAGCATGCATTCATGGAGATGAACATGTTTACCCCACAGCTGAGGTCTATCTGACAGCAGGAGGCCAGACATTTCTTCTGGCTGTAGCTTTAGCGCCAACACTGCCTTATTCAGTAGTTCTAGGCAACGACGTGCCCACTCTCTATGACCTGGTGCAGCAGGCAGATGTTGAGATGGACATGAGGGCTGATGAGGTTCAGAGGTCACAGGCAGAGTGTGGACCTGACAGGTGTGAAGAGGAGGTCAAGGGCTCAGAAACAGTCAAACCCTGTAATGTCACGACAAGAGCACAGAGTGTAAAGGGAATCCTCAGGGAGTTGCCTTTTTTGGGGGAAGACTGGGAGGCAGGCCCGGTAAAACCATCAAAGCCGAAAGCACAAAGAAGGAGAGAAAAGTTGCTTGGTGCCCCTAGGAAAGAGACAGAGGGCCCAACCAAACCCCCTGGTATGCTAGATTTTGACTTTTCCCCAGATCTGGAGATGTTGCAAAAAGAGGACTCCACACTGAAACAGTGGTTCGACAAGGTGACAGAGGTTGAGGGGGTCAAGCAGGGTAACTCAGGCTGGCTAGATGAGGCTACCTATGTGCTTAAAGAAGGACTGTTGTACCAGCGGAAGGGAAATACTGAGACTTTAGCACTTCCACAGCAGTTCAGGAATAAAGTCATGGAGCTTGGTCATTCTATCCCATGGGCCGGTCACATGGCGTTCCAAAAGACCCTCAATAGAATTGGAGGTCGGTTTGTTTGGCCGGGGATGTATAGCCAAGTCTCCCAGTTCTGCAGTTCTTGTGAAACATGCCAGCTCACCTCAGCTAAAGGAGTAGCACGTGCCCAACTACAGTCATTACCAATCATAGACATTCCGTTTGAGAGAATAGGCATGGACATTGTGGGACCCTTAGAGAGAAGCTCCTCAGGTCATCGCTATATATTGGTGATTTGTGACTATGCAACCCGTTACCCAGAAGCTTTTCCTCTTAAAACCATCAAGGCCCGACAGGTAGCAAACTGTCTCTTACAGTTCTTTTCCAGGGTAGGCATCCCTAAGGAGGTCCTCACAGACTGTGGGACAAACTTTCTGTCAAAGCTATTGGGGCAGGTGTATCAAGTGTTAGGAGTAAAGGGCATTAAGACCACCCCTTACCACCCCCAGACGGACGGTCTGGTGGAACGCTACAACCAAACACTGAAAAACATGCTGCGCAAGTTTGTCTCACACACAGGTGCTGATTGGGACCAGTGGCTGCCGTACCTGTTGTTCGCCTACCGAGAAGTTCCACAAGCGTCGACAGGATTTTCCCCATTTGAACTTTTGTATGGCCGCCAAGTGAGGGGGCCATTGGACCTGCTGAAGGACTATTGGGAGAGCCCAAAGCCAGAAAGTGACAATGTGGTGGCATATGTGGTCAAAATGAGGGAGAAACTGGAGGAAATGACAGCACTGGTACAGGAGAACATGAGGTCGGCTCAGCAAAACCAGAAGGTCTGGTATGATCGGAAGGCCAGAGAGAGGGTCTTCAAGCCTGGCCAAAAGGTGCTGTTACTGTTGCCAACCAGTGACAGCAAGTTGCTGACAAAATGGCATGGGCCATATGAAGTCTCCAAACAAGTGGGTAAGGTCACTTATGAACTGTATATGCCAGAAAAGCGGAAAAAGTACCAGAACTATCATGTTAACCTGCTTAAAGAGTTCCAGGGTCGGCCGGAGCCTGTGATCCAACAATTGTTTGTGCGGGCTGTTCAGGATGAGGACACAAATGAGAATTTTTTTCCGACAAACACCACTGCAGCAGAACCCCTGGAGGTTGATGTGTCGCATCTGTCTCCTACTCAGCAGGCAGAGGTCAGGCCACTACTGAACCCAGAACTTTTTAAGGAGACACCAGGGTTCACCTCGTTGGTCCAGCACAACATACGGCTGATGGAAAATGTTCCAGTGCGGCAGAAGAGCTACAGGATCCCGGAGCGATTGATTCCTGTTCTGCAAAAAGAGATCAAGCTGATGTTGGAGCTGGGGATAATCGAGGTTTCCTGTAGTGAGTGGTGTAGTCCTATTGTGCTCGTGCCAAAGAAAGATGGTTCTCTTAGATTCTGCATTGACTTCAGATACCTGAATACAGTTTCTAATTTTGATCCCTACCCCATGCCCCGAATTGACGATCTGGTGGAGAGAGTGGGCAGAGCTCAGTACATCACCACGCTGGACCTGAGCAAAGGCTACTGGCAGCTAGCCTTGGCACCAGAGGCTAGGGAACTGACCGCTTTCAGGACGCCTTTTGGGATGTATCAGTTCAGGGTCATGCCATTTGGGCTCCAGGGGGCACCAGCCACATTCCAAAGACTGATGGACCACGTGCTGAGGGATGTTGGTGACTTTTCGGCAGCGTATTTGGATGACGTGGTGGTTTTCAGCCAGTCTTGGGAGGAGCACAGGTTCCACCTACAACAAGTCCTACAGAGAATCCAAGCAGCTGGCCTGACAATTAACCCTCGCAAGTGTGCTGTGGCACAGAGGGAAGTAGCTTACCTTGGTTACATCATTGGGTTTGGGAAGATCAAGCCACAACTGGGGAAGGTTGAGGCCATCCATTCTTTCCCGGTCCCCACCACGAAGAGGAAGGTTAAAAGTTTCTTGGGCCTGGTCGGTTGGTACAGGAAGTTTGTGCCTCACTTTGCTGACAGGTCAATGGCATTGAATGACCTGACCAAAGCCGCAGCACCCAACAAAGTGCGATGGACAGAGGAGTGTGGCAGAGCCTTCCAAGACCTCAAGGATGCCGTCTGTGCTTACTCAGTGCTCCACAGTCCGGATTTCAACAAGCCTTTTACCCTGCAGACAGATGCTTCTGGAGTCGGCCTGGGAGCGGTGCTGCTGCAGGAGGTGGAGGGAGAGAGCAGACCGGTGGTGTTCTTGAGTCGGAAACTGTTGGACAGGGAGACAAGATACTCGACGGTGGAGAAGGAGTGCTTGGCGATGAAGTGGGCGATTGACACCCTCAGATATTATCTGCTGGGACGACATTTTTGGTTGGAGACTGACCACCGAGCTTTGCAGTGGCTGCACCGCATGAGGGATGCCAACATGCGTATTGCAGGGTGGTACCTGGCCCTGCAGCCGTATGACTTCACGGTTCAGTATAGGTCAGGGAAGTTCAATGTGGTGGCAGACTGTTTGTCAAGGATGTCTGAGGACTAAGGTACTGTTCTCCTTCGGGAGAGGGGGGAGGAAATGTAACGAAGCGCATTTCGTTACTTGTACAATTTGCACATGTGGGTTATTTTCTGTGGCACAATAATAATGTACATGAATAACGGCACTTTGCACTTTAGTCACGATAGCACTTTATTTACCAAGGCTTGCACAGTACAATTTGCACATTGCGTATTTGCACAGTTTATTGAAGATAATTAATTGAAGATACAGATATTGAACTTGCTCTATTTATTGTATATTTTATTGAAGTTATTTATTAGGTGATTGCATGCCTTCGGCCAGGGGCGGCACTCGGCACTCGGCTCCGCCTGCAAGAGAGTAGAGCAAAGTTGAGCTTCAACAGAAGACTGTGTAATTGCAAGTATAAGTCTGAAGCGTGTGCAGAGTATTGATGAATATGTGTGGTGCAATATCGTGTGGGATAAGTGGGAATGCTGTGTGTGTACGAAGTTGTTTGTGTTAACACTTACCTGTCTGGTCCTGTGTCTGCTCCAGGGTGCGCGTCCAAAAGATTCCCCCGGGTGCATGGGCACGGTGATAAAGGTTCCGGGAGAGACCAAGTGGCCGGATAGGAAAGGGGGGGAATTCTTAAAGTGTTAATGTTTTTTCTTATTTATTGTAAATATATTTTATAGGTATTGGCTGAAGTAAATCAGTAACAGAGAAGTAGTGGAGCTTAGAAGCTAAAGGTAAAGGGGAAAGTGTCACTTGGTAAAGTAGCCATTGGACAATATTTTAAGTTTACCTCTGTAGTGGAAGAGTCTAGTGTAGGTGATTGGGAGCACAGTATAAAAGGCACCATTTTACATCTGACTGGTGGACTGATCGAACCTATGGTACTAAGCTACTTGTCTGTTACTGTCATCATTGGAGTGAATAAAAAAAATGTGAATCTGGGGAAACCTGACCATCTCGTCAACTTTGTTCAACATCATCCAGCCGCTCACGGGTCGCCTCTCACAAAGAGAAAGAACATTTTTGAATAATCGAACATACAAGTGGTTGATTTAGCTCTATTGACGAGTGAGGTCAGCTCAGGGAGGTCTATAGGATCAAAACAGTCTAGAGTCAAGTCAGAGCCCAGGGAAGTCGCTAAAGCTGAAGAAACACCTACAACCGGCTGGTTGATTTCTTCTCTAATTCTCGTGATTTTACTGTTAAAGAAGCTCATAAAGTCTTCACTACTGAGAGCTGCAGGAATGCACGGCTCCACAGAGTTGTGACTCTTTGTCAGCCTGGCTACAGTGCTGAACAGAAAACGTGGGTTACTTTTGTTATCCTCTATCAACGTTGAATAATAAGCTGTTCTGGCTTTGCGATTGGCTTTTTTATATACTATTAGAATATCTTTCCATTCACGATAAGAGTCTACAGACTTCCCTTCCATTTTACGCACGTTTTGTTTCAACATGCGGATATCTGAATTATACCAGGGAGTTAAGCTCCTATGGTTAGAAATTTAGCAATAGCTTCGTCGGACAAACATCTGCTAAAATAATACCTACTATTTTACGCTTCAACATTGACAATATTAAATTCAAACGTTATTAGGGAGTTTACAGGTGACACCAACAGATTCTTCCAGGCCAGACTTCCAGGCTTTAAATTAAGAATGATTACTAAGTAAAGATGTGTAATTCAGCTAAATACAGACCAGAACCGATGTTTGCACGAACATGTTTATTTCTGCTGCAGAATGAGACATTTAAACGTGGAGATTGATGAGTCTTTAGAGTCCCTGGTGGTCATTCAGTGAACTGCACTTATTATCACTTGTTTACTGGTGACAGTTTAGCAGATTGGATGTCGTCTAAAAAAACTAGGAACAAAAAATGTAAACACACTGCTAACATAATTTAATTTAACTTACTGTCATATTTATGTTACTATGCAACATCCTATGGACTTCATTCAATGCTTATTTTCTCGATGCCAGACTTTGTTCATGGTCAATGTTCTGACTGTGTTTAAAATCTTAAAATAAAGGTTTGAAAAATAAGAAAAAGGTTGGCTGTCGCCCCTTATAAGTGCATGGCGTAATAAGTGCATGATGCAGCTATTAACCCAGTCCTTTAAACTCCCCCCCTGGGCGTACTGTACCAATAAAACTTGAGGAAACAAATAGTAAAAAGATGTTAAACAATTTTTTCCTCCACCAGCAAACGTTTACACTTGAAGCTTTTCGTGTATTTGTTTTCAACTGTTTGCTCAGTCGAAGTTTTAAACAGATGAACAGATAGAAACTGGAGGAGTTCCTGCAGGACTTGCAGCGTTTTTGATTTTCCTTGAAAGGTTTTCAGTGGTTTTCAAAAGCTGTCTTGCAGAAGATACCTGGGAAAAATCCTGTGAATTTCAGTGGAGGATCAAAAGCTCAAATACATGATCATTTGGCTGGAAGTGTCTTAGTATTAGATATTTTGTCACACCAGCTCAACATGGTCACTATTCTGGTTCTTACAGTTGCTGGAGGACGTGTCATTCACAGGAAGCCAATCATTCCCACCTGTTTTGGGCCTAAATGTCCAAAAATAAACCTTTTCTGGCGTAACATTCACACAAAACTAGTGATTATATTTGGGGAGGACATTGCATTTAATTGGGACGAACTCTTCCTTGGGCTTATACGTTCAACCGCTGTAAGTTCTGAAACTAAACACTTATTTGGAATACTGAGCTTTAGCTGCAAGAAAAGCAATAACAAAGAAATGGCTTAAGCCAGACATCCACATATTCGTGATGGAAAGAATTACTTTCTCAATGAGGCTGCAGCAATCTAAATTCAAAGACATCTGGGAGCAACGGAAAATGTATATTTTCCTGAAAACGCCCTGCTCTTGTTGAATTTTCTTTTGTTCTACCTCTTTTAAACAAGATTTGTTTAAGTATCTATTTTCTTGTATTACTATAATAGAAAACACCCCATGTTCATGTGTTCTGTTGTAACATGTTTTGTGAATGGAAAAAAAAAACAAATTGGAGCATTGTGTTGAAACAACACTGCAAAAACTCAAAATCTTGACAAGAATATTTGTCTTATTTTTAGTTCAAATGTCTCATTTTTAGTCAAAAAAAATCTCATTACAATTAAAACAAGACTCATCACTGGAAAAAACAACAATTTTCACCTGTTTCAAGTAGATTTTCACTTAAAATAAGTGGAAAAATCTGCCAGTGGAACAAGATTTTTTTGCTTGTAATAAGAAGATAAATCTTGTCCCACTGGCAGATTTTTCTACTTATTTCAAGTGAAAATTTACTTGAAACAGGTGAAAATTGTCAAATAACAAGTTATTTTTCTGGTAATGACTCTTGTTTTAAGTGTAATGAGATTTTTTGACTTAAAAATTAGACATTTTAACTAGAAATAAGACAAATATTCCTGGTAAGACTTTGTGATTTTGCAGTGAAGTAACTATGCGGTAAAGATGTATGTATTGTTGACATGTGAAAAAATAAATAAATAAATAAATAAAAAAAATAAAGGTTTTCAGTATTTCTTAATTCTCTGACAAGCAGGGTGGCATTGGTCATGTGTCTTGATGCTTGACGGCGAGCGGCTCAAAGAGATCACAGAGGAGGCAGTAATCCAAAAATCCCCCTTCTCCACACTCGAGTTCCTCCTCGGAGTCGAGCCCCAGGTGAAGGTGTGTCGGGTTTCCCCCCCCCCGTGTAACATTAACCATAAATCAAACACGGATTCTGACAAATAAAGGTGGGGGTGTTGTGGCACGCCGGGTTATGAGCAGCTCTGACGCAGGTCGGGCCACGTGGGGCCCCGGTTGTCCTGGACACACACTCCTCAACGCAAACACTCGGCCGACTCTGTTTTCTTGGTCCACAGACTTATTGTCCGCCGGGTGTGTGTTTGCACGTCCACGTCCACAGCTGGTTACACAGAACACGTCAGCCGAGGTGTCGCCTTATTGGACCGGGATCAGGGTTCCCCGTCCAGGTTGAGAAACACAACCAGAAGCCAGTTTTATGTTTTCATCTTTGAAGAAACTAATGGGAAATTACTTTTTTCTGCCAACAACAAATGTTCTTTCGAAAGACGAGATTGGCGAAGGTTGCACTCTAGTGACATTAAATTGCTTTGTGATGATTTGTGAAATGAAAAAAGAAAGTGTTTCAGGTCGAGGGGTTTTGATTCTACGGAAGAGTATTAGGGCCAGGCAGGAGAAAAATAAAAATGATATTTTAGGGGAGGAAGATTTTTTTTTCATTATGCACTTCGAGAAAAAAGTTGAAATGTTGAGAAAAAAGTCAAAATGTCGAGAAAAAAGTTGAAATGTCAAGAAAAAAGTCGAAATATCGAGAAAAAAGTCGAAATGTCGAGAAAAAAGTCGAAATGTCGAGAATAATTTTGAAGTACAATTTTGAGAAAAAAGTCGATATGTTGAGAAAAAAGTCGAAATGTCGAGAAAAAAGTCGAAATGTCGAGAATAATTTTGAAGTACAATTTCGAGAAAAAAGTCGGGAGCCAAAAAGGGGGAGCCACGTCATTACGTCCCTGCAAACATCAGTTACGTCACTGTGTTTGTGTTGGCACAAAAATTGAACGGCTTCCAAGGACGAGTGCCAGGACGGAGTAATGACCACAGCTGCATCAGATCCGTAATTAGTCTGCCTTTCTCTCTTACCCCTTTTCCACCAAACAGGTTCCAGGGCTGGTTCTGGTTCACTACTCGTTCAACTTGGCAACCAGCTGAGAACCGGTTTGTTTTTCCACATCTCGGGTGCTAAGTGGAGCCACGACATTACGTCACTGCAAACGTCAGTTACATCTCTGCGTTTGCGTGAAAGTTGCAGCAACAACCAGGTATCTGCTCTAACAGGACTTGGTCCACGTAGCTCCTCCGTGGACACATCTCTAAAAGACAGGTTGTCTCCTCCTCAGACCCATGATGCTTTGCTGCATCCAGATTAATTCTTATTTGAAAATAAGCCGTTGATCTTAATAACCCCCCCTCCTCCGCTTACGTAAGCGGTTCTTTCCTCTAGTCCAGCAAAGAGTTGGTGCTACCTTGGAACCAGGTTTTCTGTCCCGGAGCCAGTTCTTTGTGGTTGGAAACAGAAAGCCTGGTTCCAAACTCAGAACTGGCCCAGAACCAGAACCATAACCAGCCCTGGAACTGGTTTGGTGGAAAAGGGGTATCACTGCAATGGGAACCGAGTACCGATAAGACCATCAGCTACGAACCAGGTCCCCATCGTGTTACCTAAAGAAATCCCTTGAAAATTGTCCTTGTCATATGTAAAGGGTTTTTCCTTACGTAATCAGTTTTCCGACTATGATGCCAGTTTCAGGGAAGAAATTCACATTCCTTCACATATGTTTTCAGATGTGAAAGAAAGAGCGCTTGGTGATGAGTAGCAAAGAGGTGGAACAAACACGTCAAATTCTGAAGAAGAAGAAAATGATTTTCTCTTATTGCACATTTTTAAGCTTCACAGAGTTAAAAACAACTGACAGAAGAAATGATTTCTGAAAGTTACAGTTGTTTCACGGAGCCTGTCAGACGTTTCAGGGGTTTGCCGACGAACACGGAAACAGGAAAAACATCTGTAGGCATTTCCTTCAAGGTGCCTATCAAAATATTTACAGACTAATGACATGGTTTGTGCCGGGCTACGTTTACCGTCACGCTCACTTTCCCTCCTCGTAAACATCGAAGCTTCACTGGAGAGCAGTGATACGCGAGAGGCGTGAGACTCGCGGCGTCTCCTAAAGTCACATCTACCATTTCATCTGCCGTTACCGAAGAAAACACACAAGTCTTTGTTCAAAACAGGTTGATGGATGAGGTGCTCTGGCCGCCGACCCCCTCGGCGTGGACGTCTGTGGCCGGCTGGCTGGGAAAGAAGGTGGACCGGCAGGTCGTGACCTCAGCGGGGCTCGGGGATGAAGACCAGGGCCGGGGTTTAGGACGGGCCGAGCCGGTGCCACGCCGCCACCACCTTCTCCGGGTTGGCCATCGTGTCCCGCCACTGCTCTGCGGCGTCAGCGGCGGCACCGTCGACCCCTAGCTGGACCTGCGGCCGACAGAGAAACAGGGTTAAACCTTGTTTTCCCTTTGTGCACACAGACATACTCACTCCACAGTTTCAGGGACAGTTAATCGCAGTAGCCTAGTTTTTGATTCAGTTTTAGAGACCTGGACTGGTTGCTCTTTGTGTCTCTGCCTGTTTCCGTTTCTGTTTGTTGTCTGTCTGTTTTCTCTCTTGCAGATTTCAAAGGCTTGTGTGCCCTTTGTGTGTTTTCCTGTGTTTCTCTCATTTCAGACTGTCACCCCTCAACACCGACTACATAATGTCATTAAAGGATTCTGAAGCAATCTCTGTGCAACGGGAGCAAAACTGAAAATCAGCGTTGTGGAGCCGTAATAGGTGCGGCATTAAAAACATACAGTCAGTGTGGTTACATTTACATCCAAATAAAGCTGTTGGCAACAATCTATCTGAGGATTAAACTGGAGTTTCCCAGAAATCCAAGTAAACATGCGCGAGAAGACAATCGATTATTGAGTGAGGTGTGTTTGACTCCGCGCCGCTAGGTGCCGCCACACGCACTTTCACGTTGTTTCACGTTGTCGTTCTTCCGGTTCCTTCTTTGTCGTTCTTCTTTTTCTCCGACTGTGTTGATATTCTGGCTTTCGCGGCTTGTCACTTCCCCAAGGGGGGGTCCCGGAGCAGTCGCTAGCTCGGCTAAGCGTGAGTTGCGTATACATCCCGGAATAACTCGGATTAGGACGAATTATCTGGTGCTAAAAGCTCGATCTCAAGAGCTTCAGTTCTGTTCCACTACAGCCGGCTAAGGTGGAAACACGGCTTGTAAAACTTCAATATCAGTCGGATTAAGGCAACAATCCCACTTTCCGTGTTTACATCTTAGCCGGGCCGTAGTCGAACCAAACTAAGGCTCTTGAGATGGAGCTGTCAATGGCCACTACAGGGTTTTTCTTTGTTATAGAATAAATAAAACGGTCTATTTGATAAAGTCAAATTTGTTTCTTTTGAAGAAAGTTGATGGGACACTGGGATGGTTTAAACGCCTCATGAAAGTAGCGACCATAGGTACACCATAGCATCGCGCTTATTGTGCATTTATCCTTATCGAGGTAAAACAGCCAAATTTATCATGATATTGATTTGAGGTCATATCGCCCAGCTCTACTTGTGAATGTAAGTCAGTACGTCTACATGCACTAACAGGAAGTGGAATTGTTGCCTTAATCCGACCGATACAGAGGTTTTAACAGCCGTGTTTCCACCTTAGCCGGGCCGAACTGAAGCTCTTGAGATGGAGATTTTAGTGCCAGATAATTCGTCCTAATCCGAGTTATTCCATGTATACCAACCAAGTGAGTTTTACTTGCAACATGATCAGCTTAGTATGTACGATATTTACAGAGCTGCTGCATCGTTAGCATCCATATTTTCTCATGTTGTTGCCACCTAGTGGCACGGAGTGGAACCACCTCACTCAATAATCGATTGTCTTCTCGTGCATGTTTACTTGGATTTCTGGGAAACTCCAGTTTAATCCTCAGATAGGTTGTTGCTGGTAGCTGGATTTTGACGTAAATGGAACCGAACTGAGTGCCGTGTTCAGGAGCCTTTACTGCTCGTGCTCCAGGCTCAGTGCACGTCAACATACGTCGTTTGTTGGCGGGAATCTGGCCTGGAGATATCTGAGGATGACTGGAGAGATATTTGTGAAAGTCAGGCTAGGACCAACAGTTCCAGGGCCTGGCGGGAATTCTGCTGGAAGAACATAATGAGATTCTTTATGACTCCAAAACTGACATTTAAACAGCAGGGTTTCCAGGGTCAGGATATATGCTGATGACAGACCACTTCCATGTATTCTGGAACTGCTGCCTTATTCAACCATATTGGCAAGAATTTACTGAAGAATTACAGACAATTTTTGGACTAAAACTTGAGATTTCCTTTATTGCATTGTATCTGGGTAAAATCCCAGATTGACTTATGGCCGAGGACGATAATAAAGTGCTCTTGGCTGCGAGCAAGAAGGCCGTTACACGGAAACAGCTGCAGACAAATCTGCCATCAAAGGACGACTGGAGCACAATAGTTGAGGATATACGTAGCATGGAAAAACTGACCTTCTCCTTAAGATTACAGGCTGAGCAGAATATAAAATACTGGGAAAGGTGGACTTTATATTCTGTGGAATGTAACTCATTGACTGTGTGAATGTAAAATCCTGTTTTTGTGGGGGTTTTCTTTATTTTTATTAATGGCCACGATTACATGACATGACATTACATTGATGTTTTTAATTCGGAATTAATTATTTCGAATTAAATAATTCCGAATTAAACTATTTTCCTTTGAGTTTACATGGAAATAGGAATTCCGAATTGAGGTTTACATGGAAAACACATTTGATCGGCTTTATCCAATTCCTCTTAAGGTCTGGGGGTTGGGAAGGTTCTGATTGGATAGGGGGGCGGACCGGAAGTTACGTCTACCGGAAGAAAAACTAACTTAGCCGCTACAACTTTGAAAAGCTCACAATTATGTTTCCTGCCATCTGTTCTTTTAATTATTTCCAGGTCCTCCAAGCTATTTATTAAATAAATGGTCTCTGCTCTTGACCAGCGTTTACTGCGTGCTGCCATCTTGAAACTTTGTTTGGAAAACAAGCCCAGCGTGGAATATAAGCGTCATGGAGACAGACGGGCGAGAGAACGGAATAAACCAGCCACTTACTTCGGAATTAAGTTTAATTCGGAATGGCCATTTTCATTCGGTATTAGATGTTTCCATGGTAATTTTTACTCATTTTAAATCAGATTTAATTTTAATTCTTAATTAAAGAGGAATTAAACTTCCCATGTAAACGCACTCAATGTATACCCTATGTCAACCTGTTTGTTCTCTTATTTTATTTTGATTTTTATTCATTTATTTATTTTTTACTTCCTTTATTGTTGGAAAAAACTTGAAATCACCAATAAAGAGAAAGTTGCAAAAAAAAAACATATGTTTATTTTTGAAAATGTGACAATAACAAAAAAAATATTGACCGACCTGTCCGAGACACTGTTTCCTGCGGACGGAGCTGCGGCTGTACAGCTTGATTGACAGCGAGGGGGCGTGGTCGAAGGAGGCCAGGTGGAAGTGGAAGGTCTCGGCCCACTGGCACTGGCCCCCGGGGGCCTTCAGGGCCCGGGTCTTCCTCTGGACCCCCCCCAGGCCCAACTGCTGCATCTCCGCCTTGACGAAGAAGGCTGGAGGGGGAGAAGGGAGTGGCCGTTATAGAAGGTCTGCATTGACGTCACTTCCCCACTGGACCCCCCCCTTACTCGCACTGAGTGGCAAAACATCAGCAAAAATGTCTGCAACTAGTGGAGAACACGGGATAACTGCTGATTATCACCTTAAATTAGCGTCAGTTGGACTTGACAGTGACCCGTTCAGTTACCCCAAGAACCAGTGGTCCATGGACATTAATATTTGGCCACCAATCGAGTTTCCTGATATTTATATGTACTTAATTTCTACGCCGGGGAAATACACGAAGCAAAGCTTGAAGGCGTACAAAAGTCTTGACGCTTGGTCCGACTTCAAGGCAGGATTTGTTTGGCGAAATAAAAGGCGACCTATTATGAAAAACATGTTTTCTCTTGCTTTAACATTTATAAAGTGGTCTCCCCTCAGCCTGCCAACTCAGAGAAGGAGGAAAGCAACCAAATTCTGCAGTGTCTGTACAGCCGCCCGGATGAGCCGTCCAGTGTGATGTGGATCTACGAGCCGTTCAGATTCTGCTCCCTTTTGTTACGTAACGACGGGCGCGATTTATGTAGGCCATCAGGACTCACCTTGGGACAGCGGCGAGGAGGACGGCGGCAGGTTCTGGGCGGCGAGCACCTGCAGCTGGATGCGGCCGTTGACCGGCTGGAAGCAGGTGCTCAGGTGGAGCTCGGAGTGACACACCTGGAAGAGAGAGTTTTTCATTTGCTTTTCATTTAATCATTTTGCTTTTCCCTTCCAGCTCAACGCATCGCTTTTTGCTACTTCTTATCGAAATAAAACGTAATGTGAGGGGTCATTTAGCCACTAGTTTCCACTCCAGCTCAGCTGTCCCTTTTCTTCTCGAAATGAAGACGGCGTCAGACGCCGCCGCCTTCGCCCCTGAAAGCTTCACCGGCCGGCGCTGATTTGGAGCAATTTGGGCCTTTTGTGTCGAATAAATCAGGACTGGATCAAATCATCCTCCAGAGAAGCTGATGATGAGTCACCGTCTGATCCCCGAGTAGGTTACAGCCAAACATCCGTCATCCATCCATCCATCAGTCAGTCCGTCCATCCATCCATCCATCCATCCATCCATCCATCCATCCATCCATCCATCCATCCATCCTGCATCCATCCATCATCCAACCATCCATCCATCCATCCATCCATCCATCCATCCATCCTGCATCCATCCATCATCCAACCATCCATCCATCCATCCATCCATCCATCCATCCATCCTGCATCCATCCATCATCCAACCATCCATCCATCCATCCATCCATCCATCCATCCATCCTGCATCCGTCCGTCCGTCCGTCCGTCCGTCCGTCCGTCCGTCCGTCCGTCCGTCCATCCATCCATCCATCCATCCATCCATCCATCATCCATCCATCCATCCATCCATCCATCCTGCATCCGTCCGTCCGTCCATCCATCCATCCATCCATCCATCCATCCATCATCCATCCATCCATCCATCCATCATCCATCCGTCCATCCATCCATCCATCCATCCATCATCCATCCATCAGTCCATCCATCCATCGGTCCATCCATCCATCATCCATCCATCCATCCATCAGTCCATCCATCCATCAGTCCATCAGTCCATCATCCATCCATCAGTCCATCCATCCATCCATCAGTCCATCCATCAGTCCATCCATCAGTCCATCCATCCATCCATCCATCCATCCATCCATCCCTTCATCCATCCATCCATCCATCATCCATCCATCCACCCATCAGTCCATCATCCATCCATCCATCCATCCATCCATCCATCCATCCATCCTGCATCCATCCATCATCCAACCATCCATCCATCCATCCATCCATCCATCCATCCATCCATCCATCCATCCTGCATCCGTCCGTCCGTCCGTCCGTCCGTCCATCCATCCATCCATCCATCCATCCATCCATCATCCATCCATCCATCCATCCATCCATCCTGCATCCGTCCGTCCGTCCATCCATCCATCCATCCATCCATCCATCATCCATCCATCCATCCATCCATCATCCATCCGTCCATCCATCCATCCATCCATCCATCATCCATCCATCAGTCCATCCATCCATCGGTCCATCCATCCATCATCCATCCATCAGTCCATCCATCCATCGGTCCATCCATCCATCATCCATCCATCCATCCATCCATCATCCATCCATCAGTCCATCCATCCATCAGTCCATCAGTCCATCATCCATCCATCAGTCCATCCATCCATCATCCATCCATCCATCCATCAGTCCATCCATCTATCCATCAGTCCATCCATCCATCCATCCATCCATCCCTTCATCCATCCATCCATCCATCATCCATCCATCCACCCATCAGTCCATCAGTCCATCATCCATCCATCCATCCATCATCCATCCATCCATCCATCCATCCATCCATCAGTCCATCCATCCATCCATCCATCATCCATCCATCCATCCATCCATCCATCAGTCCATCCATCTATCCATCAGTCCATCCATCCATCCATCCATCATCCATCCATCTATCCATCAGTCCATCCATCCATCCATCCATCATCCATCCATCAGTCCATCCATCCATCCATCCATCATCCATCCATCTATCCATCTATCCATCTATCCATCATCCATCCATCCATCCATCCATCATCCATCCATCCATCCATCAGTCCATCCATCCATCCATCCATCATCCATCCATCCATCCATCCATCAGTCCATCCATCCATCCATCCATCATCCATCCATCCATCCATCCATCCATCTATCCATCTATCCATCATCCATCCATCCATCCATCCATCATCCATCCATCAGTCCATCCATCCATCCATCCATCAGTCCATCCATCCATCCATCAGTCCATCCATCCATCCATCCATCATCCATCCATCCATCCATCCATCCATCTATCCATCTATCCATCATCCATCCATCCATCCATCCATCATCCATCCATCAGTCCATCATCCATCTATCCATCAGTCCATCCATCCATCCATCCATCATCCATCCATCCATCCATCCATCCATCCATCTATCCATCTATCCATCATCCATCCATCCATCCATCCATCCATCATCCATCCATCCATCCATCAGTCCATCATCCATCCATCCATCCATCAGTCCATCCATCTATCCATCCATCCCTTCATCCATCCATCAGTCCATCATCCATCCATCCATCCATCAGTCCATCCATCCATCCATCAGTCCATCCATCCCTTCATCCATCCATCCCTTCATCCATCCATCAGTCCATCATCCATCCATCCATCCATCAGTCCATCCATCCATCCATCAGTCCATCCATCCCTTCATCCATCCATCACCATCCATCTATCCATCAGTCCATCCATCCATCCATCCATCATCCATCCATCTATCCATCAGTCCATCCATCCATCCATCCATCCATCCATCCCTTCATCCATCCATCAGTCCATCATCCATCCATCCATCCATCAGTCCATCCATCCATCCATCACCATCCATCTATCCATCAGTCCATCCATCCATCCATCCATCATCCATCCATCTATCCATCAGTCCATCCATCATCCATCCATCCATCCATCCCTTCATCCATCCATCCATCCATCACCATCCATCTATCCATCAGTCCATCCATCCATCCATCCATCATCCATCCATCCATCCATCAGTCCATCCATCCATCCATCCATCATCCATCCATCTATCCATCAGTCCATCCATCCATCATCCATCCATCCATCCATCCATCCATCCATCCATCCATCAGGAGAGTGGTTTTAGGTTTGACCTACTTTCCAGCTCCGTTTTTCTTTTTCTCTCTCCACTCAGGCCCATTTGCCAATTTCCCCCAAACAGAAAAGCTCTTTCTCAATCGTCCCTGATTACGCAACTCCAGGCCGAGGAGACGCCTCGGGTCGTTTATGGGAGACGTGTTTATGGGGGACACTCGGCTCCTTCTGCGTATTAGCTGCAGTTATGCAACAATGGCTGTAAACGTCTGGGATGTTTCTACGCTGATTTCCCTCCTGGACCCGACGACGGCCCGCCGGCTCTACCGGGGACAGGAATGCAGCCCCCCCTTTCTTTCTCAGACCTTGTAAACTGTGCACAATGTGGTTTTTGCATTTTCTTGCTGGAAAATGTCCCTGGAAACTGTATGCATCTATCCATCTATCTGTCTGTCCGTCCGTCCATCCGTCATCTAGATTGTACACTGCCTGGATTTAACTAAACTAACCGGTTGGAGCCTCCGATCAGATCATTAATGTAACCAGTAACCAGATGTGGTATTAACGAGTTACATTTACTCCGTTACATTTACTTGAGTAAGTTTTGGGAAATGTTGTACTTTTAGGAGTAGTTTTGAGTCACTATACTTTTTACTTTTACTTGAGTAGATTTGTGAAGAAGAAACTGTTCCTCTTACTCCGCTACATTAGGCTACGTTGAGCTGTTACTTTTCTTTTATCCCTTTCATCCACGTACGCGTCAATCTCATGACATCACTGAGTGATTCTTTGGGAAAAATGTTTGTTTTTGCATGTTTTGTCACATTTACACAGACTCAAACTCACACAGAGTTTCTATGAGTTCATGTTTGTTCTAGTTCTGCCTGGTTAAAAAAGAAAAGTACAAAGGCTTGAAATTTTGTGCTACTTGTGCTTAATTTATTTTTTTATTCTGTTATTTTATTTATTTGATTATTTATTAAAGTACTTGAATTTACTTTAAGCTTATTTTAATTTAAGCTATTTTTTTTATTAATTTAAATTTATTTTATTATTTTATTGATTTAATTTGCCTGAAGATGATTATTTTCTACTTTTGTCTGTTTGAATGGTTGTGTTAAAAAAATAAATCAGACGTTACTCAACAGTTACTCAGTACTTGAGTAGTTTTTTCACCAAGTACTTTTTTACTTTTACTCAAGTAATTATTTGGATGACTAGTTTTACTTCTACTTGAGTCATATTATTCTGAAGTAACAGTACTTTTACTTGAGTACAATTTTTGGCTACTCTACCCACCTCTGCCAGTAACTGATGCAGGAGCTTTATGTCTAAGGACACTTCCTGCCGTCGTGGAGAAGAGCCCGAAAAATCCATGATAAAAAACCCTGTCGCTCCCATCACTGTCGTATACTCAATAAATATGACATTTTAAACTTTGAAAATCTGATAAAGCACTCAAATGTCTGCTTACTTATTAAAAATTATCCATAATGCTGCCCTTGAAAAAAGGGAAAAAAAAAGTTCACCACGAACAACCAGATCTGTTACCAGGGGTGAGTGTCGTGTACCCCAACGCAAAACTGCATTTGGGAAATCATCATTTCTCATGTATTGCAATGACTCAATGGAATACTCTGCCAACCGACATTATTTCAAGTCCCCACACCTTCTCACATCTTGCCAAGCGTTGGTTACTGTCAAGACAAGTGTGTGTACATTTATGAAGTGTGTTGTGTGTGTGTGTGTGTGTGTGTGTGTGTGTGTGTGTGTGTGTGTGTGTGTGTGTGTGTGTCTGTGTGTGTCTGTGTGTGTGTGTGTGTGTGTGTGTGTGTGTCTGTGTCTGTGTCTGTGTCTGTGTCTGTGTGTGTGTGTGTGTGTGTGTGTGTGTGTGTGTGTGTGTGTGTGTGTGTGTGTCTGTGTGTGTCTGTGTGTGTGTGTGTGTGTGTGTGTGTGTGTGTGTGTGTGTGTGTGTGTGTGTCGGGGGGGGGGGGGGGCAGCCTAGCTTTAATCTTAGGTGCCAACATCTGACGGATCCCATGTTCTGTTGAATCTGCATGTTCTATTTATCTATTTTTTCTATGGTCTTTTTGCTTTGTTCTGCTCTTTTACTTATTTTTTCCTTTTCTATACAAATGTTTATGTAGTATTGCATCAACTTGCCCAGGGACTACAGGTGGAAAATAGCAAGTTGCTACAACCTGGTAAAATGGATATTCTCTTGTAAAAGATTAATGTCTTATTGTGCACTGTCCCTGTTTTGAAATAAATAAATAAATTACAAATTACAAGAAGTGACTTCAGAAATGTCGAGGTTTTGACACGAAGCAAAGAAAACATCTGGGGAGACGCTGAAAGAGCTAAACGTGGGTTCAGGACCGTCCGTGTGTTCCGAGAAACGATCGTGATCAACGATCACGGAAACGTTTGGTGAAATTAAATCAAAAAATGTGTTAAATAGTGAAAGTAAGAACAATGAACTCAAGGGTCTAAACAGCTGTAACGTCTCATGAAAACCACTAATCAGGCCAGTGGACTGAGGTCATGTGGTCCAGATGAGTCCAGATTTACCCAGAGTTCATCACAAATCAGGAGCAAGAGAAGAAAAAAGGCAAAACACGAGGAAACTCGTGCTTCACGGAAGGTGGGTATGTTATTGAAATAAAACTTTGTAGCACAAACACCTGAGCTGCCACAGCTGGAATCTGTCTCCAGTCTCTGTCTGGACTGGAGATTTGTGTTTTCCTAGCAGCCCTGATTAACATTTATTGAACCCCTTGTTAACGCCCTCTGCATTCACCTCTGTTGAGAAAGAGTAAATATAAATACATAAATATCCCCGCTGTTTCTCATCATCAGTTGCTGCATCGACAGGACTAAGAGCTCTCCAGTCTCCAGACGGCTCTGGTTGAACAGCCTGACAAACCATCTCCGATCGCGCTGTTTTCTTTACCGAGATCACAAGAAAAGCAGAGCAGTGATCCCCTCTCCATCCCATGTTGCTGTCTTGTTTATTTATCTTTATTCCACCAACTCAAAATATTAATCACTTTTCTAAGCGAACGGCGCTAATGCAGTTCAAACAGCAGGTGTATCCGCCCCTTTAATCTGATTGGTTTACGAGTAAGTCGTGTTTTATCCACTGCTCTGCGTCCCCCACGTGGGGTGCGCTCTTATGATTGGCTGAAACAAAGGAAGACATCTGATTGGTTGCAGATCCTCCCGTGTTAAAAAAAAAAAAGTATTTGTGGATCGAGTCACGTCAGGGGAGTCTCAAAAGTCACACACAAATCCAGCGCAGCTCACAGACAAAAAAACGTTTGTAAATCAGGTTATATTTGTGTGTGCATCAAAAATACATTTGTGTATCTTGTGCTAGGCACGTGTGAATTGTTCTGTGCATTTGTGGATCGGTCTGTGCATTTGTGAAACTTGTCCTGTGCATTTGTGAAACGGTGTGTGCATTTGCGGATCGGTGTGTGCATTTGTGAATTTTGTCCTCTGCATTTGTGAAACGGTGTGTGCATTGGCGAATTATGAGTCTGTTCTAGCTCCATAAAAGAGTGGTCACATGACCAGTTAGTCGTATATAAGCTACAAACTTTAGCCAATATATAATAAATTGGCTATAGTTGTATATCAATTTATATTGTTAAGAAGTTTGACTATTTTTAATTAGATAAATGTGCATTTGTAAAAGGCAGACGTAGTCGCTTAGGGCCCCAATTTGGTCAGGGGCAGCCCTGCATATATATCTTACGGAGGATTTGGACGGAGGGTTGAGGTCCAGCCAGTGCTCCGACTCCTGGGGGCCGAGCTGCCGCAGGGAGAGGACGCACTCGGCCAGTGTCCGTTTCCGGGGCTGGTGCGTCTGCAGCCGCAGGACCAGCGCGCTGCAGCGCAGCTGCTGCAGGCGCAGCGCAAACACGAAGGTCTCCACGAAGGACACGTCCTGAGTCGGAGGAAGCACATATGTCATTTTGCAGTTTATCTTAAATAATAAAACATTACTACTACTACTTTAGAAGAGATTAACGTCCTGCTCTGAAAGCTGAATTAACTTAAAAAAATTAAAAAGGTAATAATTCCAAGTGTCCAGGGACCTATGGAAGAGTATTAGGGCCATCCAGGAGAAAAAATATTTGAGAGGGGAAGATTTTTTTTTATTGTGCGCTTCGAGAAAAAAGTAGAAAACGTCGAGATTAATGTTGAAATACAATTTCAAGAATAAAGTTGAAATTTCGTGTATAAAGTTGAAATTTCGTGAATAAAGTCGGAATTTTGAGAATAAAGTTGAAAAGTTGGGAAAAAAGGCGAAATTTCAAGAATAAAGTCGAAATTTCGAAAATAAAGTTGAAATGTTGAGAAAAACGTCAAAATGTCGAGATTAATGTTGAAGTACAATTTCGAGAAAAAAGTCGAAATGTTGAGAAAAAGGTCGAAATTTCCTGAATAAAGTTGAAATGTTGAGAAAAAATTTGAAATGTCAAAAAAAAAGTCGAAAATGTCGAGATTAATGTTGAAACACAATTTCAAGAATAAAGTCGAAATTTCGTGTATAAAGTTGAAATTTCCAGAATGAAGTCGAAATTTCGAAAATAAAGTCGAAATGTCGAGAAAAACGTCAAAATGTCGAGATTAATGTTGAAGTACAATTTCGAGAAAAAAGTCGAAATGTTGAGAAAAAAGTCGAAATTTCGTGAATAAAGTTGAAATGTTGAGAAAAAATTTGAAATGTCGAGAAAAATGTCAAAATGTCGAGATTAATGTTGAAGTACAATTTCGAGAAAAAAGTCGAAATTTCGTGAATAAAGTTGAAATGGCAGCACGGTGGCTTAGTGGTTAGCACTGTTGCCTCACAGCAAGAAGGTCCCCGGTTCGACTCCCAGGCCCGGCAGGGTCCTTTCTGTGTGGAGTTTGCATGTTCTCCCCGTGCTCGCGTGGGTTTTCTCCGGGTACTCCGGCTTCCTCCCACAGTCCAAAAACATGCATATTAGGTTAATTGATGACTCTAAAATTGCCCGTAGGTGTGAGCGTGAGTGTGATTGTGAGCATGGTTTGTGTGTCTATATGTGGCCCTGTGATGGACTGGTGACCTGTCCAGGGTGTAACCCCTGCCTCTCACCTAAAATGAGCTGGGATAGGCTCCAGCAGACCCCCGTGACCCCGCAAGGGATAAAGCGGGTAAGATAATGAATGAATGAATGAATGAAAGTTGAAATGTTGAGAAAAAAGTTGAAATGTTGAGAAAAAAGTTAAAATTTCATGAATAAAGTTGAAATGTTGAGAAAAAACACGAAATTCTCAACATTTCGACTTTATTCTTGAAATTGTATTTCAACATTAATCTCGACATTTAGACTTTTTTCTCAAAGTGCACAATAAAAATAATCTTCCTCCTCTAAAATATTTTTTCTCCTGCCTGGCCCTAATACTCTTCCGTAAGGACCAGATGGGTTCCCGAGTGAATTTTTTTTTAAAGTTCTTGAACCAACCTGCCCCTATTTTGCTCTGTTTATTTGAAGAATATATTTGCTATTGGGTCCCTCCCATCAACCATGGAACAAGCAGTCAGATTGCTTATCACTAAAAAGAATAAAAATCCCCAGGAATGTAGTTCATACATCCTATTTTGCTCTTAATTGTTAACGTTGAAATTATTTCAAAGATACTAGCCTGCCGTTTACAGGTCGTCCTACCCTCAATTATAGGTGATCACTAAACACATGCTTTATTAATATACACAACGACTGAACAATATTCTTTATGATTCCACTCCACCTGATATTCCGGAAATATTAATATTGATTGATCCTCGAGAAAGCATTTGATCGGGTTGAGTGGGGTTATCTTTTCTACATCCTCAAACAATTTGGTTTTGGCTTTGAGATTTGTTTCTTGGATAAAGGTACTTTACTCTTCCCTCGCTAGCAGCTGTTCAATTAAACAATAATCTCTCCTCCAACTTCCACTAGACAAGGCTGCCCTTTGTTGCCTCTTTAATTCGCTCTCATTGTAAGATAAGATAAGACAAGATATCCTTTATTTTCTCCCTCAGTGGGGAAACTTATTTTTGTTGGCAGACTAAAAAGTCAGAAATAAAAAATATATAAAAAATATATATAAAATATGTATAATCACAGAAATATGAACAGTATATACAGTTGGTTGAAAGAAAGAAACAGTGCAAAAAAAAAACAATAAAAATAGAGCCATCAGCAATTGCCCTGCAGCGGGAAGTTGGCCTTAAAGAAGAAAAGAGAAACAGTTCTGAGCATAAAGTGTCCCTTTATGCTGACAACATGCTTTTATATCTTTCAGTACATTTCTGAAAAAATTTCAGGATATAAAGTCAACCCTCAAAAGTGTGAGGTCATACCGGTGTATACTGCGGCCAAACTTAATGGACTTGACTCATTCTCCCTTAAAATATGACTTCAAAGACTTCTTTAAGGCCAATTTCTCTTTTCTTTTCTTAAAAAAAAAGTTGAATAACCTTAACTGGGTGACAGTAGCTTCAGGTGGTGACTCAAATACCTGGCTGTAGGCTTTGACTGAGCTCTTGAACTGGACGGGTTTGGGGAGCGTGATTATCGCCTTGAAGCCGATTTTCTGCTCCTCCACGGCGTCTGAATGGAGGTTGAGGTCCGAGCACTGAAAAACCACGACACAGAGTTGGTTATACTCGGAGGTTTATAGTTTATAGTTTATAGTTTTATTTGCATCCCCATTAGGTACAGCAAAACTGCAGCAATTTTTCCTGGGGTCCGACACATAATACACAGTACATTACCACAATTAATTAAAAGCAAACCTAAAGAGGTAGGGAATTTATTATTGATATTGAAATTAGTAGAATTATTATAATGATAGCAGTGACTGAAAATATATTACTAATGTATGGTATTATTAGTGCTAGTATAATGTATTAGTATAATTATAGTTTTATGAATATATTATATTATGCATATATACCTGATGTGTGTGTGTGTGTGTGTGTGTGTGTGTGTGTGTGTGTGTGTGTGTGTGTGTGTGTGTGTGTGTGTGTGTGTGTGTGTGTGTGTGTATTATTGTTGTTGTTATTGTTGTTTCCATTATAAGTGTAGTTATGCTAGGAATGTATGACTGTATGTATTTATGTCTTAGATGTTATCATTTATGTAATATTTTATGTACTTTATGGACCCAGGAAGATTAGTGGTCGCCAAGACGGCAGCTAATGGGGATCAATACAATAAACAATAAACAGTAGCACATAAAAAAAAAGAAAGGGAAAAACAGAAAATAAAGAAAAAATAAAAAGTAATTCCGTTTAACATTCAAATATAAATAAAAACAATACATATTCATACATTTTATAACATCAATAAATTCAAACAATGTATAGTTATCATAGTTTGGAGCAATAACCATTTTTAATAAATATTCATTTATTTATATTATATATCTACATATCTATCTCTCTCTCTATATATAATATATATATATATATATATATATATATATATATATATATATATATATATATATACACACACACATACATATACACATACCCATATACTATCTACATTATTTATTCATTTATCTAATAATAATTATATACGTTTTATGTGTATATATTCAAGAGTTATTTCTTTACTTTAATTTGAATTATTTTATGTTAATAGTTTGCTTAAAGTGTTTGGGAAGGTTCAAGTGTTTCGTTGTTTAAAATGTTTAAACATTGCAATATATTACCAATTCTAATTCTAATAATTATTCTTGGCATTATCATGATATATTGTTTTATAGTATATTATTATATTATGTTATGAGATCTCATGGGATGTTATATTATAGTATTATTATATTGGTATATATTATAGTATGGTGATATCATTTTGTTATATGTTATAATATTATAATATAATTATGTTATATTAGGATATTATTATATGCTATCACTCTACATGATAATTATCTATATTTACGTTGATTATTTACACACACACATACACACACACACACACACACACACCTAGATACATATCATTGTAACTCGACTTTTGTTGTTGTTTGTACTGTCTGTATCTTGTATTTGTATTATGTCCACTTGGTAATAAAAAAAAACAAAAAACTGTCTAAACGTTCACACTGATGCATCATGGGATCGATGCACACTTCTAAAACTGTAAACGTGCTTCTTAAAAACAGCCCCCCCCCCCGGAGGGTCCTAGCCGAGGTTAACGGAGCGTTGAGGACGCTAACAGAGAGCTTTGTTCTCTACACAGAGGAGTCCATTGAGAAACGCTGCAGGAGAGAACAATCCCCCTCTGTGTCCCCCCCGGCCCCCCTGGCCCCCCAGGTGTAACCGTACCTGCACCAGAGTTATCCACACCTGCTCCAGGGCCTCCTGGTAGTTCAGCCGGACACACACCTTCCCCAGCTCGGGCTCGTCCCCGGACAGGGTGATGGAATCTGGGATCGGAGGGAAGGCATCATACGGAAGAGTATTAGGGTCAGGCAAGAGAAACATAAAAATAATATTTTGGGGGGGAAGATTTTTGTTTATTGTTGAAGTACAATTTCGAGAAAAAAATCGAAATGTTGAGAAAAAAGTCGAAATGTTGAGAAAAAAGTTGAAATGTTGAGAATAATGTTGAAATACAATTTCGAGAAAAAAGTCGAAATGTCGAGAAAAAAGTCGAAATGTTGAGAAAAAAGTTGAAATGTTGAGAATAATGTTGAAATACAATTTCGAGAAAAAAGTCGAAATGTCGAGAAAAAGTAAAAATGTCAAGAATAATGTTGAAGTACAATTTCGAGAAAAAAGTTGAAATGTTGAGAAAAAAGTCGAAATGTTGAGAAAAAACGGGGAGATAAGAGGACGGGCTCGTCGTTACCCAGGCTGCTCTCCATGGAGCTGAACACGGAGGACGTGCTGCTCAGGGTGCTGGACGTGGAGCCGAAGTGCTGCAGGAGACGAAACACAGGGATTATAAAACTCACACAGTCACCAGCCGTAAACATGTTGGTCTGAACGGGACGAACTTGAAAAACACAAAGTGAATCATTCTCTCTGGATGAAAGTCCAGATACGGAGGCAGGAAGTTCCATCTGAGATGTGAACGTAAGAGACGAGATTATCCTCCATGCTGGTCTCACGGACCTGGTTACCAATGGTTACAGGCATCCATCCATCCAGCCATCCATCCATCCATCCATCCATCCATGCATCCATCCATCCATCCATCCATCCATCCATCCATCCTCCATCCATCATCCATCCATCCATCCATCCATCCACCCATCCATCCATCCATCCATCCATCCATCCATCCATCCATCCATCCGTCCGTCCATCCATCATCCATCCATCTATACATCCATCTATACATCCATTTATCCATCCATCCATCCATCCATCCATCCATCCATCCATCCGTCCGTCCATCCATCATCCATCCATCTATACATCCATCTATACATCCATTTATCCATCCATCCATCCATCCATCCATCATCCATCCATCCATTTATACATCCGTTTATCCATCCATTCATCCTTCCATCGTTCCATCCATTTATCCATCCATTTATCATCCATCCATCCATCCATCATCAATCCATCCATCCATCCATCCATTTATCATCCATCCATCCATCCATCCATCCATCCATCCATCCATCCATCCATCCATCCATCCATCCATCCATCCATCCATCCATCCATCCATCCATTTATCATCCATCCATCCATCCCAACCATCCATCCATCCATCCATTTATCATCCATCCATCCATCCCAACCATCCATCCATCCATCCATCCATCATCCATCCACCTCAAATGACTTCTCTCAGTGAGGCAGTGACTGAACCTTCATTATTATCTGGGATGGGCCACACACACCTGTACAGGTGTTGGCCAGGGTTATATAAGGTTATATAACAAACACATGAAAGACAGCGGGTTGTGCCGGGACACGAAGACGGGAGCAGGCGTGTTAAACTGGTCTGAGGGAACTAGTCTAATGTTTGTCCAGGTTTTGGGACGAGGCCTTGGTTTAGCTGCTCCTAACGCGGTTTCCATTCATTTCAAGCTTTAACTGTTGACGACGTACTGCACCACATCCTTTATTTGACAAACAGATACGCCTAGCGAGGCCTTGTTTCCTGACAACAGGACTGTCTAAATACGACCTCGTCCAAGACGACTGAGCCTTGTTCACTCAGAGAGACAAAGTCAGGATGGATTATGGGACGGCTGCCAAACCGTAATAAGCACCAAAAGGTGCGATCGCTTCCACCTCAGCGGATTGAGGTAATTAAATCTAAAGACCATCGACGGTCAGGCCATGTTGGATGCTGCTCTAGGCGCCATTTTTGAGCTCTCAAGGCCCTGACACACCAAGCCGACTGTCGGGCCGTCGAAGAGCGTCGCTGCTCGTCTGTCGGCCTAGTTTTCCCGGTGTGTCCCGCACGTCGCCACAGGTCGGCCGCCCGTCGACAGCTTTTCAGCCGATTCGACATGTCGAATCGGCGTCGGCCGCCGGTCAAACAGCTCACTCTGTGATTGGCTGTTCAGATCTGAGGACTGAATCCAAAAAAAAAAACATGGCGGACATTTCTTATTTTTTAGTGAATAAAATCAATATTTTGAGTTAGTTTCTGCATAAAAATGCGTTTTGATTACATTTCTAGCAAGAAATATATATTTTACTTTCGTAATATTCACTCAGTGAAAGTACATAATCACTCGTTTTCCCCGTTGTTGCGAAGTCTTTTTCAAACCTCGCCAGAATAAAGGCTGATTTATGGTTCCGCGTTACACCAACGCAGAGCCTACGGCGTAGGTTACGCGGCGACGCGCGCCGTACCCTACGCCGTAGGCTCTGCGTCAATTTAATGCGGAACCATAAATCAGCAAAACATCACAGCAAATTGAAACGCAGACTGCGCAGAACGTACTGTACGTGCTAGTCGGCCGTTGGGTGTCGTCTTTGCGGTGTGTCAAAGTGCTTCTTTTTGAGCCCGACCCAGCCCGACACAGGCGACGCGAGGCGACACAGCAGTCGGCCAACAGCGGGCGACGTCGGGTTGGTGTGTCATCGGCTTTAAATCTATCTGAGGCATTTGCTGGAACTTATTTACCTCGAACATTTGCACCTGTAAAGTGGGTTACGACATCAGCGACGTCCAAGTTGGAACTTCAGACTAATAACTTGGAGATTCCAACTTCGGAGTACGAATGAATCCCACCGTAGGAGATGAGGAGGGAGGTTACGTTGGAAAGGCGCGTTATCGGTTGTCATGGTTACTTCGGCAATGAGACAGCGAGACTGGACGAGAGAGAAAACTGGGATTTTTGCAGAAGAAGCTGCAGAGGAAAGGAAGGAGGCAGCGAGACGACGGCGCCAGGATGCAGGATTTTGAAAAAACAGCTCGAGACCAAAAGCATGATCCGTGCAAAGGTGTCCACACGACCCATCTAACTAAAAAACAGCATAAATAGTCCACTTTGACATGTTTAAATACACCCACCGGGTATGGAGAATAAGAAGGGGTGAATCCTCATTTCTTGTTATTGCAAATACAATAAAAGCTTCCCAATAAGCCTCAATCTGCGTAGAATAATACCTCGACTCATTTTTAGAGTTTTATTACTATATTTACTTCTTGGATTGCACCTAGAGCCTGTTCTTTCATAGATGCATGTACTAAAACATAACTTTTACTGCTTCACGCTGCGTTTATTGCAGCACATCTGAACCAGGTACCAGCTTCAGTGTTTACAAAGCTGCTGCTGAGGATCGTGGAAAGTTTAGAGCTATATTTAGTCTCGGTTGGCACAAGTTCTCATAAAACAGTGGAGTAAACAGAGATTAGGTGGGACCGGCCTCACCTGCGTGCCGCTGTGGGAGCTGGACAGGTCGAACATGGAGCTGCTGAGCCGCTGCGGGCCGCCGGGCTTCAGGGTCCAACCTGCAGCAAGACATGAGAAAGAACCAGGGTGGGTTCGGTGCCGAGAGCCGGACTCAGCCAGAGTTTTGTTATAGAGTTAAAGTTGACATGCATAAAAGTGGAAACTCCTTTATCTACAACTCTAAATCCACTAAATACCTGAACAAACACTCCTTACATAACAGACATGCAACCATGATCCAGAAGTTAGAAATCTCTAATTCCAACGATACCATGTACAGGACTGTCTCAGAAAATTAGAATATTGTGATTTTCTGTAATGCCATTACAAAAACAAAAATGTCATACATTGTGGATTCATTACAAATCAACTGAAATATTGCAAGCCTTTTATTATTTTAATATTGCTGATCATGGCTTACAGTTTAAGAAAACTCAAATATCCTATCTCAAAAAATTTTAATATTCTGGGAATCTTCTTCCTTTTTATTTATTTGTTTACTTTTTTACTTTGTTTTTGTGGGGGGGGGGGGTTTGCTTTGTTTTTTTTTTCCTTCTTATTCATCTATTTTTAAATGTATACTCTGTAGCTTTAATACTTTATTATTACTTAGTTAGTTAGTTAGTTAGTTAGTTAGTTAGTTAGTTAGTTAGTTAGTTAGTTAGTTAGTTAGTTAGTTAGTTAGTTAGTTAGTTAGTTAGTTAGTTAGTTAGTTAGTTATTTATTCTTCCATTTTATTCCGACTTAAAAATAAGTTTCAGTTATTTATTTATTATTATTATTATTTTCGTTGAATAGTGTAATGCTATGTCCTTAAATCAAGAAAAAAATCCTAGGAGGTCGACTGTATATCTTTTTCTCATTCCATCGAGATGCACAGTATTGATATGGTGACAAATATCCTATATATATTATTTTCCTGTTCAACTGTGCCTTACCCCCCAATAAAAGTATTTCACTGCAAAAACTAAAAATCTTACCAGGAATATTTGTCTTATTTCTAGTTAAAATGTCTCATTTTTAGTCAAAAAAATCTCATTACACTTAAAACAAGACTCATCACTGGAAAAAACAACAAATTTCACCTGTTTCAAGTATATTTTCACTTAAAATAAGTAGAAAAATCTGCCAGTGGAACAAGATTTTTTTGCTTGTAATGAGAAGATAAATCTTGCCCCACTGGCAGATTTTTCTACTTATTTCAAGTGAAAATTTACTTGAAACAGGTGAAAATTGTCAAATAACAAGTTATTTTTCTGGTAATGACTCTTGATTTAAGTGTAATGAGATTTTTTTGACAAAAAATTAGACATTTAAACTAGAAATAAGACAAATATTCCTGGTAAGATTTTGAGTTTTTGCAGTGTAAAAAAGAAATCTCTAATTCCAGCTCATTCGTCTTTATCCTAAACATGATTTTAATAAAAACAGCTTTTATATTTCCAGAAACGTGGGCTGCCGTGGTACCAGGGTTCTGCGGGCCGGCGGTTCTGCTGCTCAGCGTCCCTCGGCGGGTCAAGGCGGGGGAGACGTGACCCCGGGGGAGTTCAGACCCGGGACTGTGGGAGCCCAGCAGCTCTGCCTTCCTCTCGGCGTACGCAGACCTGGCCGAGCCTGCAGGCGACACTCAGGGGTCAGAACGCTGAAAAAAATACATCTAAGCGCATGTAAATATAACATATTTAAATCTGTGATATTAACAATTAAAAATGAAGTTTGTTGCTTTATATGAATCCATCTAGTTTTGAACTTAATCTGCATTTGTTCAAAAAACAAGACATTGTGCATTTTTTCCTTAACAAGCAGTATTTCTGTAATCCCAGTAATTTTTTCATTCACACACAAACAACAAGCAATGATCTTGTTCTGTTTACTTTTCCTTTAACAATTTTAATCTATTGGGCAGATTGACCAACGTTTAGATGAAACATTCTTTATTTGTTTAAGTAGAACACTGCAGTAAAAAATATCTTGCTTGATCTACTTTTAAAAATTAAGGCAACTTTTTCGCATGAGATTTTTATGTAGATCAAGAAAAATTAATCTGTGTATAAACAACTTAATTTTTAGTACGTACAAAATTCATTTGCAAGTAAAGTCAACTTAATTTTGATAAATAAAGTAAACTTAACACAATTAAGTTGACTGTACTTGCAAAATGTATTATTTACATACAAAAAATTAAGTAGTTTGTACTTTCTTGATCTACATAATAATCTCATGCAAAAAGTTGACTTATTTTTTTTAAGTAGATCAAGCACAATATTTGTATCAGTGAAGGGTCCGGAAAGGCAAGCCGGGGGGTTCTGTGCAGCTTTGCAGAAGGCCAAAGGTTTCGTTAGTCATTTACTGAAAACATTAAACATTCATTCCGCTGTTTGGGGGTTATATTTCTGTGCATCATATTATATTGATCTCTAAAGTCATTTTAGTTTACCATCATCTTAAGATGACATAACTCTGCTCTGAGGATCAGTTACAGGTTACGTAACATCCCAGCTGAGCCGGTCACGCCACAGGCGTTTCCTGTTAGATGCACCTCCACACGTCACACATCCACCCCATGAATCCATTAATTCATCACACTGAATACAGAGGCGTACGGAAGAATATTAGGGCCAGGCAGGAAGAAAATAGAAATAATATTTTAGAGGATGAAGATTTTTTTTTCATTATGCACTTCGAGAACAAAGTAAAAATTTTGTGAATAAAGTAAAAATTTCGTGAATAAAGTCGAAATTTTGTGAATAAAGCCGAAATTTTGAGAATAAAGTCGAAATATATTTCAACTTTTTTCTCGAAATTATGCTTCAATCTCGACATTTCAACTTTTTTTTCGACATTTCGATTTTTTTCTCAACATTTCAACTTTTTTCTCGAAATTGTATTTCAACATTGAGTTTGAGTTTAGAATTGAGATTGTATGTTTGATTTTTTATTTTATTGTCTGGACCCCAGGAAGACTAGCTTTCGTTTTGGCATCAGCTAATGGGGATCCTTTTAAATAATTAAATAAACAAATGTCAACCTCACATGCTACAGCTAACTTCAGAAACCAGGCAGAAGCTTCCAGACATGTTCAGGTACGTACTGTGCAGGCCGTACTGCAGCGGGGGGCTGCGGGGGGCCCGGGGCTGCACGTAGGAGGGCCTGAAGGTGGGCAGCACGAAGGGAACCTCCCGGCCGTCCGGTGGCAGCTTGGACAGCAGGTAATCCTCACCGACCCCCCTGGTCCCCTCGTCCGCCCGATGTCCGAGGACGGACGCCTCGTTGGGAGGAATCTTTAGCCTGATCACTTCAGAGCACAAATCACCCCGTCACAATATGATAAGGGACTTGAAACCGATGTCATGGGATAAGACTAATAAGACTAAAATGGCATGGGAGGGGGATTTGGGGGTTGAGCTTTCTGAAGATATGTGGCAAAGTAGTTTGGAACGTATTCATACTTCATCATTGTGTATACGCCATGGGTTAATTTAATTTAGGCCCTGTCCCAATACTACCACTACCCCTAGTTTTCATCCTTACCCCTAAATTTTGCACGTTCCCGTGAGGGTAGTGGTGTCCCAATTCCTCTTTTCACCTAGGGGTAGTGGAGAAAACGAGTGTAGTGGCTATGAATCTGTCCCTACGGAGCGAGTGTTTTCCGATGCTCACTAGGAGAACTAGGGACAGAAAATTTTCCCAGAATGCTTTTCGTCGTCATTTGCGGACTGAATCAAAAAAAAAAAACATAGCGGACATTTCTTATTTTTTAGTGAATAAAATCAATATTTTGAGTTAGTTTCTGCATAAAAATGTGTTTTGATTAAATTTCTAGCGAGAAATATATATTTTACTTTCATAATATTCACTCAGTGAATGTACATAATCACTCATTTGCCCATTTGCCGAAGATCACGCCAGAATAAAGGCTGATTAATGGTTCCGCGTTAAACCAACGCAGAGCGTAGGTTACGTAACCTACGCCGTAGGCTCTGCGTCGATGTTACGCGGCGACGCGCGCCGTACCCTACGCCGTAGGCTCTGCGTCGATTTAATGCGGACCCATAAATCAGCTCCAGAGCCGGCAGGCAGAAATCTCGAAATTTTCGGAGCAAATTTCTTAACAGGCGTAGCTACAACTGTTAGATTTCATCTATTAAACCAACATTTATCTTCCTAAATGATTTATTTCAGCCAGCGGTAATTCTCCATAAAGCTGCAGGTTTCTCCCCCGGGACGACGGCGCAGGTTGACCTGGCGATCACGTCTGTACTCCGGCTGCTGCTGCTCCCCGGACCGGCGGCTCTTCTCATCTCCGAAAACATCGGGTCAAATTTCTTAACAGGCGTTATTTGGATAAACGGAGCCCAGGTTGGGGATCTTAACGGTTACTTTTACGCCTGAAAAAATATTAAAACTTAATAAAGTGGCATATTAACAGCTCTACAGCTGAAATTAAAACAGCTTTTAGCTCTCAGCTCCCTGATTTTAGGGGTGGTGCTGAAAGTAGGAGTAGGGGGAGTATTAGGACAGGACCCTGGGAAGATTTCAAGTGCCCTAAAATCTGTTCCTTCTTTTTTAGGGGTAGTGATGGTGAGGGAGGGCTAGTGGTAGAAAGTAGGGGGTGTATTGGGATTGGGCCTTAAAGTACTTCACCGCCTGCACTACTCAAGAGATAAATTGTCCAAACTCTTTCCCACTACCGACCCTGGTTGTCCTCGGTGCAGCTTTGTTCCTGCCACAATAGGACACATGTTCTGGTCATGCATTCTCTCAATGATTATTGGAGACAGATATTTGGTGTGGTTTCTAAAATTAGTGGTCAAACTGTAACACTTAGCTATCACACAGCCATCTTTGGTGCACCACCCCACGGGCTGTAAAGTCTCAAACTTACAAGCAAATGTTTTAGCATTTGTTTCCGTGCTTGCACGCAGACTTGTACTTTTTAACTGGAAATCAAAGGTAGCCCCGTCATTCCTGCAGGGGTTGAGGGATGTACTATCTTACCGTTAGAGAAACTGAGATACAAGACATGTAAAGCCCGCAAAAGCTTCACTTTGGCCTGGAGTCCATTTATAGAATTTGTGGAAAGTTTTCGCTTTCAATGAAGCATTGTATTTCTTTTTGTTTCTATGTATTTATTTATTTTTGTTTGTTTATTCAGTTCATGCCTGTCTGAGAGCCTTGGGGGTGGGGGATACTCTCTTTGTATATCCACGTTTGTACGTTTGATGTTTGTTAACGAAAAACTGCAAAATAACCCCCCCCCCCCCCCCCCCGAGACGCCACCCTACCCTGGGTCTCCGGCTCCAGCTGCCGCCTCCTCGCCAGCGTCCTGCAGCAGTTCTTCACACACTCCATGGCCACGATGGAGACGTTACAATGCTGAAATGGTACATGGAAGTTGGAGTTTACACAAAACAACAGCAACACCACCAGAGCTGCACACAAACCCTTTTATCTTTTATTTATGCCCCCATTTAAATTTATGTCAGTCAAAATTTGGAGGAACTTTGACCTCCATAACGCACCAGCGACACCAGAATTTCATAATTTTACATTGTACATAAAAAAACATGATTTATCTTTTATGTTTTGAACGTTGCCCTTTAAAGCCACGTTATGTAGCAATGCCACTCCCGACCACATGGAGGCAGTATATCACCAGTGAGTATCGTAACAATATCTGGTGTATCCAGGTATCTTAGTACTTGGTGTATCCAGGTATCTTAGTACTTGGTGTATCCAGGTATCTTAGTACTTGGTGTATCCAAGTATCTGAGTATCTGGTGTATCCAGGTATCTCAGTATCTGGTGTATCCAGGTATCTCAGTATCTGGTGTATCCAGGTATCTCAGTATCTGGTGTATCCAGGTATCTTAGTACTTGGTGTATCCAAGTATCTGAGTATCTGGTGTATCCAGGTATCTCAGTATCTGGTGTATCCAGGTATCTCAGTATCTGGTGTATCCAGGTATCTCAGTATCTGGAGTATCCAGGTATCTTAGTACTTGGTGTATCCAGGTATCTCAGTATCTGTTGTATCTCAGTATCTGGTGTATCCAGGTATCTCAGTATCTGGAGTATCCAGGTATCTCAGTACTTGGTGTATCCAGGTATCTCAGTATCTGGTGTATCCAGGTATCTTAGTATCTGGAGTATCCAGGTATCTTACTTGGTGTATCCGGGTATCTTAGTATCTGGTGTATCCAGGTATCTCAGTACTTGGTGTATCCAGGTATCTCAGTATCTGGAGTATCCGGGTATCTGTTCTTCCATTCTTCACTTGAGCAGAACAAACCCCTCAGAAACGGGTCTGCTGCTGCAGGTCTGGGTTTCTAACCTGGAATCAAAGAGCTGCCTGTTTTCTCTGCATCTCATTAACTTATTAACTTATTCCAGGTTCAGCAGCTCTGACTTTGCTCGTCTCGTGTGTCGGAGCTGAATTCCTGCTTTTCTACATCCCATTCACCCTTAACTGCAACTGCTGAGCCCTTTTTACATCATTTTTACAACACATTTAATGATTTTCATTTTTAAGTTAAGTTCATTTTGTAAGGTTGTTTTTCAATTTCAATTAAATTTTATTTATAGAGCGTCTATTACAGAAGTTGTCTCTAGGCGCTTTCCAGAGACCCAGAACATGACCCCGAGCAATTATTACATAAACATAACATACACAATGGCAGGTAAAAACTGTTGTATTTACAATATTTACATAAAGTATTCTGTAACAGAGAAATGTCCCATCTTGCGATGAATAAAGCCTCTAACTCTCCTATGTTTTATACAGTCATCTTCTTGTTGAATAATTAATACAGCCATAGTAATATTCTAATGATCTAATATTTATAATAACAGATGCATGTTGTTGGTTAAATCCGGATTAAACTTCTTAAAAACAAAGCTGTGAACCTCCCTCAACACAGTTATGGAAGTCGTTGATAGCCGACTATATTTCACTGGAAAAAGTGAGATTTGGAATAGGTGGTCAGAGGAGCCTTTTTGGAGCAAAATTTGGGAAAGTGTTGGAGTATCTGGGAACTGTCCGAAATATTGGACTCACTGAGGACCTTCTTTGTATGTATTCTGGATCTGCTACATATTTCAAATTATTTGTATATATACTGCACTGGACATGTATAATTTTGAAAATGTATAATAAAAAGAATGTTCAAAAAAACAAAAAACAAAGCTGAACTCACCCGTCGGTCTCAGGTCCGCGCGTCTGCGCGTCTTTCTGCGCGTCTCTTTGCGCGGCGCAGGGAAACAAGTGTCAGTGATCTATGGATCCTCTGGTCTCAGGTTTGGTCTCAGTTCTCAGGTCTTCCCCCTCTCTCTCCTCAGCCTCCTCCCTCCCAGGAACCGGTTATTTCCCGGACGGACAGATCTCTGCGCTTCCTTCCCCGAACAGCCGCACGGCTCTCCCTTCAGATGCGTCTGGTGTCACTTTCTCTTCCTCCTCCTCGGCTGAAATCTCCTCCCAGCACAAACTTGGCCACAGCAACACAGTATTTGACCAAGGCCGGAGGACGAGATCCCATCCGATGATAAAAACCAAAACGTTTCTGTATATTTTCAGCAGAAACCTCCAATTTAACTTATTTCTTTAAGATTATCAGGTGAGCAGAAGGTGGTACATTCCCCTTAAAGTCTGATGAGATCACCCTAAACCTTTTTTCTTTAATCATACAAAAAAAGTTAATATTTGATATTATTTCAGCGAAATTAAATACATAAATAATAAATCATGTTGACGTCATCGTCCAAATACCTGAGTCTTCTTACTTCAGGGAAAGTTGGTGGAGCCAATTCAGATCTCCCAAAGCTGCTAATATACCACTGAATGTCAGGTTCAGTTGTCCTTTTAAGGCAAAAAAAATAAATAAAAACAAGGCCTAGAGATTTAAATTTTATCAAATTATTGCAAAATTCTCCCTAAATTAGTTTTATTTTGTTAAAACACATGAACAGCTTGGTTGCCTAGATTTGTTGTTAACATTTGCAAACAAATATTTGCACCATTTAATTTCACCTCTGGATTGAGGCTAATGCAGGACTAAAACCTGTTGCAGGTCCTCTACAGACCACTAGGGTCCAGATCCAGACCTGCAGGTCCTCTACAGACCACTAGGGTCCAGATCCAGACCTGCAGGTCCTCTACAGACCACTAGGGTCCAGATCCAGACCTGCAGGTCCTCTACAGACCACTAGGGTCCAGATCCAGACCTGCAGGTCCTCTACAGACCACTAGGGTCCAGATCCAGACCTGCAGGTCCTCTACAGACCACCAGAGTCCGGTTCCGACAGCAGAAATAACTCAGCTCCTCCAGCGGCACCGGTAGCATTGTTGATGCTAACTTTGATTGACAGAAAGGGGGCGTGTTTATTTATTTATTTTTTATTTTTTTAACCTTGTCTGCACACATATTGTTTTATACCATGCCGGTAAAAACATAAGGCATATATATGTGCATTATTACTATATTTAATATATATATATACATATATATATATATATATATACGCATACATACGCATACACATACATATATATACACATACAAACCCAGTGTTATTTGTGTGTGTGTGTGTGTGTGTGTGTATACGTGCTTGTGTATGTACATGTCTGTGTGGCTATGTGTGTGTGTGTGTGTGTTTGTGTGTGTATGTATATGTTTGTGTGGCTCTGTATGTGTGTGTATATGTACAGGACTGTCTCAGAAAATTAGAATATTGTGATAAAGTCTTTTATTTTCTGTAATGCAAAAATGTCATACATTCTGGATTCATTACAAATCAACTGAAATATTGCAAGCCTTTTATTATTTTAATATTGCTGATCATGGCTTACAGCTTAAGAAAACTCAAATATCCTATCTCAAAAAATTCGAATATTCTGGGAATCTTAATCTTAAAGGAGCTTGAGGCTCCTTTTAAGAAATGAGACTCTCTAGCGCCACCCTTCACCACGACGGCCGTTGGGGGTACTGAAGCCAACAGTGAAGCCGGCACGGGAGAACGGGGAGAACGTGCATGCAGCGTCATGTGACGTCACATCCACAACCCAGCGCAGGAAATTCGGGACCGAATTGCAGCACATTTTGCAGCACACAGCCTGTTCTAGGCAACAGAGAGATACACTAGAGGGCTCATTCTTTTGGGTTTGGAACGCTTCATCTGACATTATTACTAGAAAACTTAAAATGTATACGGATTTTTTTCATAAATCTTGCCACAATCCGGCCTCAAGCTCCTTTAAACTGTAAGCTATAATCAGCAATATTAAAATAATAAAAGGCTTACAATATTTCAGTTGATTTGTAATGAATCCAGAATGTATGACATTTTTGTTTTTTTAATTGCATTACAGAAAATAAAGAACTTTATCACAATATTCTAATTCTCCGAGACAGTCCTGTATGTGTCTGAGTGGCTGTATGTGTGTGTGTGTGTGCGTGAGCGTGTATATGTATGTGTGGCTAAGTGTGTGTGTGTGTGTGCGTGTGCATCTATGAATATATGTATGTGTGTGTATGTCTATGTGGCTATGTGTATGTATGTGTGTGGGTATGAGTGTGTGTGTGTGTGTGTGTGTGTGTGTGTGTGTGTGTGTGTGTGTGTGTGTGTGTGTGTGTGTGTGTGTAATAATCCTATCAACGCTCCACCTTAAGTGTATCTATAGTGGGGGAGGGGTGGAGGCAACCCCGCCACCCGCAAGACCAGGGGCCGACAAGGAAACCCGGAACCCAGGCCACCAGCAACCCCACAGAGGGGAGAAGAGGGCGGGAGGCAACCCACCGCTAGCGAGGCCCCCCCCACCCAGCGGTGGGCGAGGGGGCCCGCGGGCGGGGCCCCCACGACACGGGAAGAGGCAGCCAGGGATCCCGCGGCGGCCTGTTTCTTTTCCAACTAAACCAACTTTGTGAAAGATGTGAAAGAACAGCCGTGCAAAGTTTACCGGCACGATTGGACCTAAAATCCCCCAACACTGGGAGATGTTCACTACTATGAGAGATGACTCTGGAAAGATATTTAATTATGGGAGAAAACTGGATAAATGCTGTATTTCAAAGATTGTAGATTTCATCATCTGCTTCATGATCCAAAGATTTAAAGAACCAGAAGAAACCACTAAATAAAAGGGTCCAAGTTGAATGTCGGTGATGCTCTGATGAGCTTCATTCCGCTGAGAGTTGGGAACCTGAGGACAAACCCCTCTCTTGGTCCTGCTACAGCACTTCAGATGTGTTGGAATCTGCACTTTGTTCTACTTTTCCCCGACCTCTTGAAATCTCCGTCATCGTTAAGAGCTTGTGATCTCCTTAATGGCCCAAAGGTGATTGTGAAACGAGCCACAATCATGAAACTTCCACCACCAAAGAGCGTCATTAAAGAAGTCTTTTAGTTTGTTCGGAGGCACTTTTACCAACCTCCGTCACGTTTCCAGATCTTTAAGGACACCAGAAGCTCTGCAAACCTTCCAAACCAACCACTTACTGAGTCTTCGACTGGAGGTGCCGTTAGGGATGTTAACATTTAACAAACTTGGCGAGGCTTGTTCTGTCGTGCTTATTCGAGCTTTGCTGACCTAAATTAGCTGAAACATCCACTTCTGCGAAGATTGGAGATTGAATTTAACAAACATTTGTGATTTCCCTGCATAACAGACTACAGATGTATAAAATCTGTTTTATAATCCTTTCCAGACTAATGCGCAGCAATAATTGCTTCTCTAAGGCCATTACTGATGTCTGTCCCTCTTGGCATTGTGTTAACACAAATATAAATGCTCCAGAACAGCAAACATCTACTTTTACAAATGTCTGTATCCATGATCAGGTCAAGGATTCATGGTTATCTGCAACTTTCCCCTTTAAATCCTAAACTGGGGGGTACTTAGTACTGCCCACATGCTCTTTGTAGCTTAATATTTGTCAAATAATGACAATAAAAATAGTTATATTTGCCTAAACAGAAAGACTAGCTTCAAATCACATAATCTGAATAACAATATTACACAACAGGGATGATTAAAGAGAGGGTACTAACTCTGGCACAACTGCAGCTCTGTTGCAGAAGTGCAACGCTAAACTGCACCCCTGTCTTTGCTGACAAACTTATTTCTTATTTTTTTAAAACTACATATGTGCAATTTATCGATTGAAACATTTGATACGTTGCTTTTTGTTCAGTTTTCAGTTAAAGTGAGGCTTAAATTTCTGGTAAAACCAACATTCTTTGGGGTTTTATTGACATTTTACCCAGCATGCAACCCTTTAATCGGCACTGCGATTACATCACGGCTGCAAGAAACCAGATCCGAGCTGCTGCCGGGGGACGGCCGCTTGTGTGGTGAAGTCATTTATTGGTCTAAAAAAGAAACTGTGATCCATAATTCAGGTTACGACTTGTTGGTACATAACTTCAAAATATTTCCCCTGCAGATGCAAACTTGTAGTTCTATTCGGATAAACGGCTCCTCCTCCTCCGTCCAGGGTGATGAAACGGCATTGAGGGGCGCCGTCGCGGCTCAGGTGCGAAGGGGGGGTGAACACTCACAGACAACAGCGAAACTCCGCCAGCATCATTCCCATCCTCACATCTGATGAGAGGATGTCAGAAATTGTACACCATAAATATCCGTCTGTGTCCACATCACAGCCATAAAAGCTCTGAGTCCAGTAAACCAGGGTGGGGATGAGAGCGCGGCGAGCTTCCCGTCAGCTGCTGCCGGCCGAGTCCTTGTGGGATGGCTTTTACTGAAGGTGACATAACGATAGAGAAGAAGGAGATAAAAGAAGTGAAACCATGACATCAGCTGCATCCTGCTGGAGGTTTCTCAGAACGGGTGCTCCGACACGAATATCGTCAGCCGGATGATGGAGCTGCCGCGGAAGTTGATGACGTTGTTGACCGTGACCATCTCCAGGTCCAGCACCATCTCCCTGGGGCCCGTGAGCGGCCGCACCAGAACCAGCGTGGCGCTCACGTTGCTGGTTTGCTGTGGGGGGGAGATGGGGGGACAGTCAGAGTCATACACAAGCACCTGTGCAGGTGAAACACTTCAACAGCACTGATACTGCTCCACCTGGTGGCTCCACCGCCTCATGTTCCCATCATGCTTTGCACATCAACATAGACTTGTAGTCAAAACCGCCTAAACCGAGACCAGAGAGTATCAAGACCAGAGGGGTATTCCAGGAAGCAGGTTCAACAAACTCTGAGTTTAAACCTGAACTCCGAGTTGACTTAACCTGAGATAGGAAAGTCGGATAAGCGGATATGAGTTAGTTCAATCAACTCTGAGTTTGTTAAGCTCGAGCTAAGCGCATGCGTGAGGGATATAAAAAGCCATCATCAGTAGAGCCCTGACACAACGATTCACCATGGAAACCGGCGACAACAAACGATCCACATACTTTTTCTTTTTTTTTTAAACTTTATTTAACATTTCAATTTACAAAATCCCTTTGAGGAAACATTAGTTTGCATCTGAAGATCCACATACTTCACGCCACTGGAGTTAGAAGTGTTAATACGTGCATGGCGAGTATGAGAGCATATTTTGGAAAAAAAACACGAAACACGAGGAGAGAATTGGCGTGGGAGAAAGTTGCTGCAGTCAATGTGTAAGTTTGAATGCAGTATTCATTTAACATTTAAGCACACTGTCTTATAATATTACAGATGAAAACAGTGGTGGAATGGTAGTGAATGAAATTTTATTGTCATTTAGATCAGGGGCAGCCGCCACACCTCGGCTTCAGGGGAAAATGTAAATGTTTTTTTTATACATTTATGGAATTACTCTGTGTCTATTTGAATTGATTTATTCTATTACTTAATACATATGTCTATGCTGCTGTCTTGGCCAGGCTTCCCTTGTAAAAGAGACCATTGTGTCTCAATGGGACCGACCTGGTAAAATAAAGGCTAAATAAATTTAAAAAAAAAAACCATATAAAATAACTAAAAATGCATATCAGAACAACATGATGGATTTCACTAGGTATTATCTTTCCCAACACTTGTACCCCCCTCATATCTTGAAATGTGATGTCCCAGCGTCCCTGACGACAGTGGTCGCTATCAATCTAGTTTTTAGCGCGCTCTGCAGTGCTACTAACTTACAAAAATGAAGCAGACAACCACGCAATTTAAAAAAAAAAAAAGAAAGAAGGCAAGTGATGGGTCTAATGTTGCCCCAGCAGCAGAAGATATTAACGAAGCTGTTAGCCACTGACGGATTAATTATGCAGGTTCATTCAAGTTCAGATATCAAATCACCCTACCCTCTTATAAATCTGTTTAAGGGAAATATTTGATCTCTCTCTCTCTCTCTCTCTCTCTCTCTCTCTCTCTGACTTTAACTGTTTGAAGTTAAACTCGGATGTCCCTGTGATATTGTTGCACTGACATAGTGAATAAAATACGTTGCGTTCTGGTTCATCCTGGTTCAGCTAGTTTCCATATGAGCTTGTATTCAACAATAACACAGAGAAGTGGATGATGATGTTGAAC
The DNA here is from genome assembly GCF_033807715.1 of Cololabis saira. NCBI lineage: Eukaryota > Metazoa > Chordata > Actinopteri > Beloniformes > Belonidae > Cololabis > Cololabis saira. Next base: position 35,739,118 of record NC_084602.1, read on the forward strand.
TCACTATAAATGTTTCCATCCATCAGCTGAGATCAGATCTGTGTGGCGACTGCACTACCGCTATTTCTACACTATTGGAGGATTGACTCCAGTGCTTTTAAGGATTGACACGACTACTAACTAGTCCCAAAGTCCTCTAGCAGAATAACCAGCTCCAACACCCCCCTCCACCTCAGAAAAGGAAGGAATAGTAAATGTTACTGATTTAAATTGGACTGAATTTGGAGATGAAACCTGAATTTTAAATATTAAAGATTGAAATTTACATTATTTACTATTATAGTAATCAGATTACACTGCATATCAGCATCACTGAAATGGACCCGATGCTTAATCAATCACAATGATATGCAAATATTATCCATATATTTATTCCAACAAGGCCGTTATAAACACAAAACTGTAATTAAACACAGACACACATGCAGATGCACCAAAACATTAAATCAGATGCAAAATACAAATAGTTTACAAAACTGCACATTAAACAGAGGAAGAACTGCTGATCACCAGATTCTGTCACCTTGTTGCAACTCAATGATCCGAGACAAGACCACAAAAGAACTACAAGTCTACCTCACCGCGCACTACGCAACATGCTGGTATTTAATCACGAGGTGTTGGCAGACATGACCCCTGATTGCTAGGGGAATCAAACACGTGTCCCTTTGCTGTCCAGCGGGCTGTTTCCAGGCTGCAGGACTCACCACTGGGATGTAATCAGCAGTACAGACATGAACTCACAGCCAAACGTTCAAGGCCTGCATGCACGGAGTACTTGTTCTGCAGCTCAAACCTCCTTCAGTGTCAACGATCACAATATTAAAGACACGCGGTGTAGTAATACCACTGCAGACCACATGGGGGCAGTAGAGCGCCAGTGGGTTCAAGGGGCAGCTGCTGGCATAATAGGCCGTCTCAGGTCACCCACCTTCATTGTGGCATCATATAACACTGTTTTTAGTCATTTTTGTGCACTTTTCGGCTCATTATATTGTATTTTTCTACATATTTGGGAAGACAAGGTGGCATCCACATTGGATTACGTCAGGTTTGTTTACATCAGGGGCCGCTGTTATTGGTCCAGCGCGATCACGTGACGCAGCCGCAGCGCTCCTTTACACAGGCGCCGCTGGAAAGAGTCCTGCTATTAAAATAACGATTGTGAAAATACTTCCTAGAAATCCGAGTTCAACTTTTTATCCTATGCTTAACATAAATAGTTCTTTTTTTTAAAGTGAAAAGAATGTAGACCCCAGAGGTGGGAACGAGATCCTCTTTCTAAAGACATTTATGTGGTTGACCTGACGGCCTATAAGTAGTAACGGAAGTTTAAACACAAGCAAAACAAACTGTTTACTAGAAAATGAACCGACAAAAGAAACAGCAGCTGCTGATAGAAATAGAAAGAATAGAAAGCCTTTATTGTCATTATAATAATATGATGAGATTAAGCAGCAGCTCCATAAAAGTGCACCCATGTAAAAGGCTATGTAAAAACAAAATAAACAGACAATATAAAGCCCCTCTTGCCAGAGGGCAACAGGTCAAAGAAGTGGAAACCGGGATGGCAGTTGTCCTTTAAGATGTTCTTTGCCCTGCTGAGGCAGCGGGAGCTGTAGATTTCAGACAGGGAGGGCAGAGGTTAGTCGATGATCTTCTGTGCTGTGTTTGCCTCTGCAGCCTCTTCCTGTCTGCTTCTGTGCAGCTGGAGTGACACACTGTCACAGCATGTGTCAGCAGGCTCTCAATGGTGGACCGGTAGAAGGTCAGCAGCAGCTGTGTGTTCAGGCGCTCCGTGCTGAGCACCCTCAGTGCAGTAGTGTTGACAGACCAGGAGAGGTCTGCAGGAACTTGAAGGACTGCACTTGCTCCACACATTCACCGTTGATGTGCAGGGGGACGGGGGCGGCTCGGTTCCGCCTGAAATCCAGGATGAGTTCCTTGGTTTTAGTGGTGTTCAGTGCCAGGTTGTTCAGTGCGCACCACTCACCAAGTTTTAGGACCTCATCTCTGTAGGCTGCCTCGTTTCCCCCTGTGATCAGCCCCACCACCGTTGTGTCATCAGCAAATTTGACAATGGTGTTCTCTGGGTGGGCGGGGCTGCAATCTCTGGGTGGGCGGGGCTGTAGTCCGATGTGTAGTAGGAGTAGAGTAGTGGGCCCAGCACACAGCCCTGAGGAGAACCAGTGCTGAGAGAGGGAGTACAGTAGTGGGCCCAGCACACAACCCTGAGGAGAGCCAGTACTGAGAGAGGGAGTACAGTAGTGGGCCCAGCACACAACCCTGAGGAGAGCCAGTACTGAGAGAGGGAGTACAGTATTGGGCCCAGCACACAGCCCTGAGGAGAGCCAGTGCTGAGAGTGCGGGAGGAGGAGAGGTGAGGACAGAGTTTCACGCGCTGGGGTCGGTTCACCAGAAAGTCTTTAATCCAGGAGCAGGTGGGTGGTGGGAGCCCCAGGGAGGATAGTTTGGGGATTAGAATGTCCGGTATTATTGTATTAAAAGCTGAGCTGAAGTCGATGAAGAGCATCCTGACGTAGCTCCCGTTTCTCCAGGTGACTCGAGTGGATGATGATGATGATGATGATGATGATGATGATGATGATGATGATGATGATGATGATGATGATGATGATGATGATGATGATGATGATGATGATGATGATGATGATGATGATGATGATGATGATGATGATGATGATGATGATCAGAGCAGCAACTAAACATCTGCCATCTTGGAGTTTATCCAGCTGGAACTCCTAACGTTGGCTGGCATGTTTCCTCGTCCTCCAGTTTCCTCATCCTCCAGTTTCCTTGTCCTCCCATCGTCCAGCGTCCTCGTCTTCATTCCAGTGAAGGTAAACCGGACGCCAGTGACTTGCATCAGCGCTGCATCCGTGACTTTCCCTCTCAGTATCTTCAGAGGATCCGTGTTGTTTTTCTTGATATTCCTCATGTCTCATGTATCTTCAAACATGTAAAGTTCCAGCAGTGACCTGGAGATTCAGGTAGTATCAACCCGATCTCAGATCCCGCCGCCTCGGCTGGATCTGAGCTCACCGGTTTACTCGAAGGCTGGAGATCACATGAGCGTCCTGTGGAGGTCTCATTTAAAGACACACGTCTTGTCTTTTTAAATTATACGAATAAAAGAGTTTGAGTGGTGTCAGACGGAGCGAGAGCCCTCTCACCGACCTGATGTTTACACCAACAGCTGACACCTTAACTGAGATTTGCTGCCCTCATGTGGTCAGAAGTTGTACCGCTACATCCACCGGCTTTAAAACGCAATAAAGGAGTAAGGATTAAATTGATTTATAATTTCCAGTTTCTTCTGTTCAGAATCATGGGGGCGGAGCAAGCTGTCATCATACGAGACGTGACACCATGAAACATCAGCCTCTTAAAAAGAGATAAATCTGTGCTTTTTATGGTTTTATTTTCTGTACACAAAAAAAAGGAAAAAATATGTATAAGATGTAACACCATTTAAACAAGATTTGAGGTGCATTAATGTTGTGACAGAGTTCTCATCATAATATCAGACTAAATCGTTGCATCAAGCGTCGTTTTAACCATTTCTATGAGGAGATTCTGACCACATTCTCTCTCGGATCATTAAAGACGGACTTTGGTGAAACATTCTGTCCAGCTCCCTGCTGTCGTCTCCCTCGTTAACTCGTACAAGCTCCAGTCCATCGCTCATTTCCTCCTCTTTATTACACACAAATTAAAGTAATAACACCAAACTGACCCTTTGTCCGCCTTCTGATTGGTCCCTGACTGACCAATCAGAAACATCGTTCCACACCAAGGTGACAGAATCTGGTGATCAGCAGTTCTTCCTCTTGTTAATGTGCAGTTTTGTAAACAATTTGTATTTTGCATCTGATTTAATGTTTTGGTGCATCTGCATGTGTCTGTATTTAATTACAGTTTTGTGTTTATAACGGCCGTGTTTGAATAAATATATGGATAATATTTGCATATCGTTGTGATTGATATGGAAAATAGCTGAACCAGGATGGAGCTGATGTTCTACAATCACACAGGATCTAGAAATTACTAGGTTTCTTTTTGGTCTTGAGTTGAACTAGTCTTGGTCTTGGTCCTCTCTGGTCTTGGTCTTGATCCCAAAACCATTGGTAAATTACGAAAAATGTGCGCTTTGGATAAAGCATACTGTATATCTTAAAATAAAGCATATCTTAAAATGGTTAAGTGTTGTGCTCAGGGCACTGGTAAAAGAGAGAATCACAGGAATACATTTCACCCTAAACCAACTGTAAACCGCAATAAATCTATGTGGATGGCCAGACCTTCTACAGTGCTATCAGCTAAACTCATCAAAAGATCTCGTTTTTGCCGAAAACCTCAGTTTTTTAAACTCCACGGTACCTGAAGTGTTCCTTTTTATTTATATTTAGTTGCTATTTGGCATCCAGCAGGAGGGTCCCCCCCCTTATGAGCCAGGTCCTGGTCTTGGTCCACGTTTCTTCCCTCCTAAAGGGGAGTTTTTACCTGCCATTGTTTATGTTATGTTTATGTTGCCCCGATGGGACATTTTTTGCTGGATACACAATGGATTCCTACAAATACTGGAAGCCTTTGTGCTTGGCGATTCTGTCTGTCGAGGACGTTGAAGATGCCTTCATAATTGGATTTATGATAGCAGGATTTCTCTTGATCATCCTCTTGATAGGAGGAGGGGGATTCCTGGTCTACCGACAAACGCGTAAGTCGTCGACAGCTGTTTTGGCTCTTTCAGAGCTGCCGGACGTGGCTCAGGGGTCAAGCAAAGCCATCAACGCTCAGACTCTAACGTTGGGGGAGCAAAGCCGTAAGCTGGATGCGATTCTCGAACAGATTCGCAGGCTGGCGTGGCGGCGGTCTTTGAGCTCATTGGCAAGATGGATAACACCCTGGAGAAGTTGGAAGCTCGGCTTGGCGGGAAGTGATCACAAATTCGTCTGATTGGAGTTGCCATTGATGAACCAGAGACTGAAGGCAGACGGAAAATTACTGAGGCTGCCTGTTTTCAATATAATTGTTGATTCTATAATCTGGCCTTGACAGGGCGGTTTTTGGCCGATCGCTCTGGTCACAATCTTCCTGGTGGAATGTAAACAAGGTGACTCTGCCCCACTAATCCCTCCCCTCTCCCACGAACACCTGCGGACCCTGTTTTCAGAACTGTACCGAGCCTCCTGCAAACATCAAGGACATTGGCTGAGAGCAGCTCTGGGCGAAGTTCACGGACTCATCGCTACACATACACTTACTGATAAACACACCTCCCCCATCTCAATGCCTTCCTCGGCTCTCCCCTCTTATCAGCCCTCCCCAACACAGTCAACAGGTTTGAGAGCCGCGCCACTGGCCGCGGTGCTCACTTGGGGTACTGTGCCGGGATCCCCCCGCCCCTAGAACCACCCCACCCCCCACACACATGTGCAAGCCTTGTGATGTTAAATTTGTCATGTTGCTTTTCTGTGCAGAGGTGTTTTTTTGCACTTTCACACTGTGAATTTATACACAGTATGAGGATGCCTTTTTTTCCCTCCTCCCTCCCCAATGTCATCCTTTCTCTGATCTGTTCTCACCAGTTGACTCATGTTTTATGTTATTTGTTTTGTCTGTGCCCTGATGGGTTGTACTGGTTGTCATCTCACTGTGCTGGGACGCCAGACCGGCGACAATAAAGCTATTCATTCATTCATGTTCTAGGTCTCTGGAAAAATCCTAGAGACAACTGTTGTAATAGACGCTATATAAATAAAATTGATTTCCTTCGGTCCAATAATTAGAAATAAAGTGATGTAAAACCCTGTTTCTACGACGGAAGTGGACGGGAGAGATAGCAACCGCCTAGCAACGGGGGCGGCGCTTGACGAAGGGTCAGTAAACGCACCGTGGCACCTCCTCACAGGTCCGGTGTGTTTCAGGGGTCCGGGAAGCAACTCACCCTCAGGTAGAACTCTCGGCCGTCGTTGCCGGACTTGATCTGGAAGATGTAGAAGGCGCCGGGGTAGCGCGTGGTGGCCTGCATCTGGAAGACGTCTGCAGGCACGCTGCGGCCCGACGACAGGTCCATGTGGCGGTACAGGACGGTGAAGGGCCGCTCCCTGCAGGCAGGGTTCTCAGCCGAGCACATGCACTGACTGGAGTGCAGAGATCACAACACTGGTGAGGAAAAACAAGCGGCACAGCTGGGCCCTACGACTACAGGCGGGGGGGGGCGCTCACTTGTCGGTAAAAGCGATGTAGGGAGGTTGACACTGTAACGGGTCCAGGCATATAAACCCTCCCTGGAAATTGAAACACACTTGTTCTGTTGTACAGGTGTTGTTACCAGTGTCACATTCATTGATATCTTTAAAATCAAACACACAACAGTCAGAGTCAGTGAGAGCAGCCACAGGATGGTAAACAACAACGACAACGATGCACCGGCCGCCCGGACGTTACCTTCGCAGCTCCGGCCGTCCTCGTACAGGTAGTAGCCCGGCGGGCAGATGCAGGTGAAGGAGCCGGGCCCGTTCACACATCTGTACTGGCACAGAAACTCAGAGAAGCTGCACTCATCCAGGTCTAGAGGGAAGATACAGGGTTAGATCCAGGTCTAGAGGGAAGATACAGGGTTAGATCCAGGTCTAGAGGGAAGATACAGGGTTAGATCCAGGTCTAGAGGGGCAGATACAGGGTTAGATCCAGGTCTAGAGGGCAGATACAGGGTTAAATCCAGGTCTAGAGGGTCAGATCCAGGTCTAGAGGGAAGATACAGGGTTAAATCCAGGTCTAGAGGGAAGATACAGGGTTAGATACAGGTCTAGAGGGTTAGATCCAAGTCTAGAGGGTTAGATCCAAGTCTAGAGGGTTAGATCCAGGTCTAGAGGGACAGATCCAGGGTTAGCTCCACGCTCGTGGGAGAGGACAGCAGGAACGTTCAGGATTAGAGACACCGGTCCGGTGTCTCCGGAGGAGACAAGCCGCTTTCTAAAATCTCTTAAACTACGGAAGGGTATTAGGGCCATGCAGGAGAAAAAATATTTGAGAAGGGAAGATTTTTTTTCATTATGCACTTCGAGAAAAAAGTTGAAATGTCGAGATTAATGTTGAAATACAATTTTGAGAAATTATTAAGTGTATTTGCACAATATATCGGTATCGAAACAGTATCGCCGATACCAGCCTGAATTTCACTCAATATCAGATCGGAAAGGAAATCAGTGGAATTGAACATCAGTAATGGAAACAGGTCAAGGTGCAGATTTAAGGAGGTGCAGATTTAAGGAGGTGCAGATTTAAGGAGGTGCAGGTTTGAGGAGGTGCAGGTATGAGGAGGTGCAGGTTTGAGGAGGTGCAGGTTTGAGGAGGTGCAGGTTTGAGGAGGTGCAGGTTTGAGGAGGCTGCTCACCCATGCAGCTCGTGCCGTCGGACACCAGCTCGTAGCCCTCGTCGCAGTTGCACATGAACGAGCCGTAGGTGTTGAAGCAGCCGTGTTCGCAGGGCTCGTCCTCGCACTCGTCCACATCTGGGTGGACAGGGAAGCGCGTGAGACACGGCAGCAGCTGGAGGCGTCCTGCGTCACGTGGGCGCGGCGGCGGCGCTTACCTAGGCAGGTGCGGCTGTCCGGGTTCAGCAGGAAGCCCGGGTTGCAGGAGCACGAGTACGAGCCGGCCACGTTGGCGCAAAGCTGCTGGCAGTAGCCGTAGCGGCACTCGTCGATGTCTGCGGGGGGGGAGGGAACGACACACAAACACCTATTCTCATCACATTTCCTACCACACTTATGCTGATGACAAAACTGTATAGTTCAGTGTCATAACATGACTACAGTCCCCTATTCTCATTGGGTTTGTTTATTTGTAAAGATCCCCATTAGCTAACAGCGCCCCCTAGAAAACTTTGTGCCTCAAGCCCCACAATACGGTTTGACGTACATGCACGAAAATCGCTACACACCTGTATCATGTCACAACTTAAAGAAAAGTCTCTTGGCGCCATGGCCGAAACCGAACAGGAAGTCGGCCATTTTGAATTAATCATGTTTATGCGCCTTACTTTTCTCAGTCAAAAGCGTTACCGTGGCAACGATAGACGCCAAAAAGCATGTCCCCCCCTTCATCAGGTTGGTCCATAATTGATAGTTCCTACTTTCTGCCATAACATTTGAATGGTTTGACATAAAGACTCATTGCTGGTGTTATCTGACTCAGTGTTGAGTACTTGACCTTCATTGGCCTGAATTAGCCCCGCCCCTTTTTCTGATTGGTCGATATTTTATAATCCCTATTTTCTGCCATAACTTTTGAATGGTTTAATATAAAGAGTCGTGGGTGGTGCCATCGGCCTCGGTTTTTTGTCCTTGAACATAATTGGTGCAAATTAACCCCGCCCCTTCTTCTGATTGGTTGATATCTGATAGTTCCTACTTTCTGCCATAACTTTTGAATGGTTTGACATGAAGAGTCGTGGCTGGTGTCATCCGCTAAATGTCCAGGCCTGCATGCAAGTCATACAAGCGCTTCCACTGCAGCCTGAACGTGCACAAGGGTGCGAGGGCCCGTTCATCGCTGCTTGCAGCTTTCATTTTATTTGTTATTTACTGTTTAATTGTGTCTTGCTGCTTTTAATGTTGATGTAAAGCACTTTGAATTAGAATCAGTGAGTAATTAAAGCATCTCTCCAGCGCCAGGAGTCACGGGAGACTTTCTGGACCTCAGAGTTTGCCCTCTCCCTGCCCGAGCCTGAAGGTTCTGGTACCGGTTCCGGTACCGGTTCTGGTACCGAGGTCTCACCCTGGCACTGCCCCCCGATCAGCCAGAAGCCCTCGGTGCAGGAGCATGTGTAGCCGCCCGCCGTGTTGATGCACACCTGCGTGGGGTTGCAGTGGTGGGAGTTGGTCTCGCACTCGTCGATGTCTGCAACAAGAGAGAACCAATCACTAATAATCAGTATTGATCGATGCAGAGACAATAACAATAAGCTGGTAATGATGCAAACCCCCAAAAACAATCATGGGAACCCGGGTCCAGCTTTTATGAACAGTTCCTCCACCCTGGATGAGGTGAGACACTAATAAGCCTTTTTTTATTTATTTAAAGCACATTTCATAAAGAGTTGCAGCTCAAAGTGATCTACATAAAATCAATAAAAACAAGGATGCATGGAGTAAGAAGAATAAAATAAAGTTTTAAAAGTACATAGATAAATACAAAGTAAAACCCTTCAGAAGAAGATATTTATGGATAAAATTAGTAATAGGGATAAACAGGCAAGATAAAATTAATAACGTGTCAATCCTTGAAAGCTCTGGAGTCAATCCTCCAATAGTGTAGAAATAGCGGTAGTGCAGTCGCCACACATATCTGATCTCAGCTGATGGATGGAAACATTTCTAGTTAGTTCAACATCATCATCCACTTCTCTGTGTTATTGAGCTGCAGTTGAAAACAAGCTCATATGGAAACTAGCTGAACCATGATGATGGAATACAATCACGCAGGATCTGGGGCCTCATTTTTTTAAAGCTTGCTTGCGCACAAAACAGGGCTTGAAAGATGCGCACGCCACCTTCTACGCAAAGGTTGGGATTTAAAAAGAAAAAACTAAGAGAAAAATCTTTAAGCCAACCCTGACCCTCGCGCACAAACATTTTAAGATATGGGGAACTGGCGACGCAGACGGTGAGGTGGTGAAATGAAGCCAGATTCATGTCATACTGTTGTCATCACATATAAGACTTATAGATCCATGTACACCCAAGCCGGTGTTCTGCTGAGGTGTCCTATCTCGGCAGAAAATACGACCGTACGATCCCTGTTTCTTTTATCTCGTTTCTTTTTTTTCCAAAGGCTTTTTCATGTAAATAGACGATTTAACTGCAGGAAGTCAGAAAGTGCTTCACATAGATATATGTGTACGACGCTTCGGCGGAAGAAAAAAAAACATCAAATCACGCTTCCACATAGATATTGGCAGGTAGGATGATTTGACAGATGAAAATACCCTGTCAGACCACGCTTCCACATAGATGAATGTTGATGTCTATGTGGAAGCGTGATCTGACGGGGTATTTTCATCTGTCAAATCCGGCGTGTCCGCGGTGCAGGACACGCCGTGCCGGTGTCGTGCCAAAAAGTGATTGCCTGCCAGAATCTGATTTCTCCCATGAAAATGGGTCTTTTTACCTTCCAAAAATTGATTGAAGGCCAAATACAGTTAATGAAAGGTTGTTTTATACCTAAATATGATTTGATCTCATTCTTGAGCTTCATAATCTGAAAATCTGACGTTTCAGCGCTATCGCCCAACGGGCTGCTGTGCGCGCTCCCTCGGCCAGAAATCAGATTCTGGCAGGCAACTCACTCGCTTTATTTTTGTTAGTGATGCCATTACTGTGACCACCAAATTATGTGGTTTTCCTGGCCTCCACCTCATCCACAACATCTCCATCTCAGTCTCCATGAAATTTAGTGGCACCAGCACGTTTGCCCGGCTCAACACGTCTCATTCATCCTGACGCGCAGCAGAAACAGACTGCAGGAAGCCGCTGCACATGCTCAGCAGGCTCATTCATATGCAAATACAGTCATGAACTACTTTGCATTGCTCATTAATGGTATAAAGTGGGCATGTAGAGGGCGGGGTATGAGGCAAATTCACCTGCCTTCCAGGTGGACTGTGATTTATAAAGCGAACATTGCGTGCAGGTGTGCGTGCACATGGTTTTATAAATCCGGATTTTTTTGTGCGGCTTTTGGGCGAATGTACACTTTTAGTATGAATCCTACGCACTCTATAAATGAGGCCCCAGGACATTACTAGGTTTTTTTTTTAGGTCTCGGTGTTGAGCTGAACTAGTCTTGGTCTTAATACTATCTGGTCTTGGTCTTGGTGGTCTGCTGCTCTGACAGGATCGATGAGTCTCTGCTTCAGTTGTTAATAATCTGTCTGCAGCGTTCTGGATGAGCTGAAGGTTTTTCTGATCCCTGATGTCATCAGGTCGCTTCACATCTGTAACCGTGGGAACGTGGCTGGTGGAAAACAACCCCCCCCTCCCTCCCATCAGCAGGTTTTCACCACCCTGAGATCTCAGACCTCCCCTACAGTTAACATTTCACCACCGTGTCAGCTGCCATTGTTCCTCCGGGAGAGCGGCGGTATCTCCAGCTGGGATCTGAACCATCAACACCTCCGGGGCGGCCGCCTCCGGCTCCACAACAGCCTGGTTTCCTGGCCAGGATGTGGAACCGCTTCAGGAACCCGGGTTTGTGCTGCTCAGACTGTGATGTCACCAGCGTGGAAAGGTGGGGGGGAAGTGGGCGTCGGCGGCTCCGTGTTTGGACAGGCAGCTCCGGCGGGGCGATAACGGAGGGGCGGCGGCCGCCTTGGTGCCAGCCGGGACACCGGACCTCCCTAGGGGGGTGGCAGATCTATGACCCACAACCTCCTTGTAGCTGCCGTTTCACAAGCGGCCCGCAAGCTGCAGGGCTGCCTGCCGACCCAAATCAGGGCTGCCGAACCGGATCAGGGATGCCAGCCAACGCGGATCATTAGAACCTGCAGCTGCGGATCAGAACCAGGCTCCTTTCAGACGAGCCACAGTCACTGGTTCTCTTTAATCGGAGTTGAAACGTCTTTACCGCAGAAATTAACACATTTACGGACCGGTACCAAAAAAAAAAAAAAAAAAATTATTTTCTAGTCTTCACTTAAGCCTGGAATATACTTGCTGTTGGTGCCTGCGTTCACGTCCGTTCTCGTGCACCACCAACCGCAACGTCGCTCGCGTAGTACGCGAGGAGAGCGCCTCATACCGGCGGTGACCGATAGGGGGCAGTAAGCAGAGCAACAGTTGGAAAAGTGATTAAATATTTAGTAGCAGTGGTAGTAGCAGTAGCAGATTAGAACAACAAACAAGTTTACATGACAACATTGGATGATGTAGGAGATTATAACATTGCTTTGGTTGCGACTGGCAAAGGAAACGGCGCCAGCGACCTCCGCGTTGTCACCAGCTGGTATCAAACCGGGACCAGCGCCACTCACGGCCAGAGCGAGAACTGCAGGTCGCTACGCGTTCAGTGTCTTTTTGAGAACGTGCACGTCGACACGTCAAATGAACGCAGGATACGATGATACGGCCATGATGCTGTGGCAGGGTGGAGGATTGGGCGTGGTCTGCGGGGAGCAGCACACAGGTGGCACCTGGTTCGGCTGATTGGCCACACCTGTGCCCAATCAATCTCTCCACCCTGCCTGGCTATTTAAGCAGCGGCTGCACACCAGCCAGGGTTCTGCTGCTCGAGGGAAGACACAGATGCTACTGAGTGTTCTTGTACTCGTCTGTGGATCTGGGTGAATAAAGATTGAGAATCACAATTTCTGCACTAAACCTCGTGTCCTCTGTCCTGTCGGTCCACCCCAGTAGCACGAGCGTGCTACAAATGCGTATGCGGCCTGAACTGCAAGTATATCCCAGGCTTGTTAGTGGTTAAAGTATACAGATATTATGGTCTGTTGAGCTGTTAATGGCTCCAAGGGACCGGTAGGACCGGTTCTGGTTGAGCCTGCGAGGGTTCGGGGGTCTGTATCAGCCAGCAGGGACTGGTCCAGGTTCACTACCCAGGCGGAGCCGGACCGGTGGGGGACCTGCGACCCGGTCAGCACCGACCCACCGGGCCTCCTGGTCACCTGCAACCAGGCAGAGGTGTATAATCCAGGTGCCATAAAGTACAAATCCTGTCCAGCAGTTGTTCCAACCAATCACTAAACCAGCTCCTCTGCAGGTAAATGGTAGGTCCTTAGTGAAAACACCTGTTCTAAATGTACAGTCTGATCCAGAAACACAGCAGGGTTTTTACTTTATGGCATCTGGATTAAACATCTCTGCAAAAAACACCCAATTCCCATGTTGCAAACAGCAGAGATTGCTGTAGCATTGACTTCACATGCTTCTTCAGAGGGTTGGAACAACTGCTGGACAGGAGAATATTTGTCTTATTTCTAGTTAAAATGTCTCATTTTTAGTCAAAAGAAATCTTATTAAACTTAAAACAAGACTCATCACTGGAAAAAACAACAATTTTCACCTGTTTCAAGTAGATTTTCACTTAAAATAAGTAGAAAAATCTGCCAGTGGAACAAGATTTTTTTGCTTGTAATGAGAAGATAAATCTTCAGATTTTTCTACTTGTTTCAAGTGAAAATTTACTTGAAACAGGTGAAAATTGTCAAATAAGTTATTTTTCTGGTAATGACTTGTTTTAAATGTAATGAGATTTTTTGACTAAAAATGACACATTTTAACTAGAAATAAGACACATATTCCTGGTAAGATTTTGAGTTTTTGCAGTCTAAAAAAAGAAATCTCTAATTCCAGCTCATTCGTCTTTATCCTAAACATGATTTTAATAAAAATTTCCAGAAACGTGGGCTGCCGTGGTACCAGGGTTGTGCGGGCCGGCAGTTCTGCTGCTCAGCGTCTTGTTCCACTGGCAGATTTTTCTACTTATTTTAAGTGAAAATCTACTTGAAACCGGTGAAAATTGTTGTTCTTTCCAGTGATGAGTCTTGTTTTAAGTATAAATGAGATTTTTTTTGACTAAAAATTAGGCATTTTAACTAGAAATAAGACAAATATTCCTGGTAAGATTTTGAGTTTTTGCAGCGTGCACCTCTGCAACCAGGCTGGTGCATCAAGCCCCTCCCACGCTGATTAAAGGGGACGTTCAGGTCCGTCTGGTCGGTTTTCCACGTCCGGACCGGCGGCCCAAACGCCTCACCTCTGCAGAACCGACTGGAAGGAGGTCGGATCTAAAAGAGTTCTGCTAATTTTACAATATACTAGTCGCACATAGTACTGAATCAGCAATAGATAAATTAAACGCTTGGAAAATGGATATAAAAGAAGATATTGATGAATTAGATTGGAACGATGCAGGTTTAAAAGCTCAAAAACAAACAATAAACACAAGGTGTCGACTACTCCAATACAAGTGGTTAATGAGAGTGAACATAACCCCAGTCAAACTCCACCATATGAATGCTGACATTCCAGATGACTGTACAAAATGTTTGAATGAGACGGGAACATTATTTCACTGCTTATGGGAATGTGTGAAGATCCAAAACTTCTGGAAGGATGTTATACATTGTTTGTCAGAGATGTTTAATGCTGAAGTCCCCCTAAATGCCAAACTGTGTTTGCTTGGAATATAACCAAAGAACTTCCTACAAACGTCAAAGCAATATGCAGTTCTGGACTTTGGACTTCTTCAGGCCAGGAGAGCTGTTGCTCTGTGTTGGAAGAGTATGGATGCTCCGACATTGAGAATGTGGATAAGGAGCTTTCTGGCTGTGTCGGACTGGAAAGACTAACGTACATTGCTAAGGGAAAACGAAAGGACTTTGCTGAACTCTGGGAACCATATATGAACATTATGACAGATGAAAGTGCAAGATTTGCCTGAAAATAACTTAATTTCTGTTTAATTTATTTATTTAATTTATCTTATTTTTCCTCCCTGATTGGTTAATTCAATATATTCTTTATATTTCAATTGAAAATGGTGCAAGCTAAGTGTACCGGTATGTGTGTCTATGTAATGTATGTATAAATGTTGTATGTCTTAAAAACAAAAAAATGACAATAAACACATTGTGGGAAAAAAAAAGGGTTCTGCTGCCCGACCCGGAGCCGCAGCAGCGGTCCTCCCCGAACCCAGAGATGCATCAAAGCACGACAGAAGAAGAAAGGAGGCCTCAATTAGTTCCCTGGTCTCCGCCGGCCGGCCGGCAGAGCCTGTGTGGTTTCTGCCATCAATCAGCGGCCGATGACATCATCACCGCGGCTCACCCCCCCCCTCCGCCGGGCCTCGGGGCGCTCCCACACAGCCGGTTCTGTTCTGCAGGCCCGGCCCGGCTGCAGATCTGGCAACCCGTGAGCTCATTCTTGGCTCGGCGGCCGAGTCGTTTACCCAAACAAGGCTGTGCAGCGGCTCGCTGGCAGCGGCGCCGCCTGCAGGGAGACGCATGACCTCAGCGCTGAGGCGCGTTTCTGGGGGAGAACAGCTCCATGTATAGATCCTCCGCTCGGGGTTCGGGGGCGGGCCTTTTGAACCAGAACCAGAACCAGCGCCGGGGCCCGGACGCACTGACAGGCGCTAATCAGATAAAGATGTGAGAGATACGGCTGTGATTGGAGCGCTGAGGTCGTCCAGGAAACCTGGGAGCTCCTCCGCCGCCGCCGTCACCACGGCGACCCGGCCAGCAGAAATTCCTCCACCGCGACGTCAAAGCAGCCGCTGCTGCTGCGGAACCCGAGTCCCGCAGATCGAGTTACTTCAATACTATACTTGACAAATAAGGTCAGGATGCAACGGAGGAATGTGGGCCACATGTGAGCACGCTCGTGCTCGTGCACGCTCGTGGAGGCTCGTGCACATGGAAGGAAAAACTGAATTCTTCTGCTTCACGGTTTTCACTCCCCTGAAACCAGATAAATCAGTCGGAGGAGGAAGAGACGGCAGCCACATCTGCAGAGTCGGGCTCCGGTCCGGGACGGGGACTCCGGGAGACGGAGAACAGGCTGTGCTGTGCACGCCGACCTGCGACCCCCGGCGCTCTGGGAGAGGTTTACACAAGCCAGCGAGATAACGAGCAGAACTTTTAACCAAGAAGCTCCAAAAGGGAAGTTTGGATGTTTCTGTAAGACTGATGGAGGAAACCTGCAGCTGCACGGACCTGGTCTAGGGAACCAGACATGGGTGTAGGGAACCAGGTCTGGTTGTAGTGAACCAGATCGGTTCTGAGTAGAGGTGTATAATCCAGGTGCCATAAAGTAAAACTCCTGTCCAGCAGTTCCAACCCTCTGAAGAAGCATGTGAAGACAATGCTACAGCAATGTCTGCTGTTTGCAACATGGGAATTGTTTTTTTGCCGAGGTGTTTCCAGATGCCATAAAGTAAAAACCCTGCTGTGTTTCTGGATCAGCCGGTACATTTAGAACAGGTGTTTTCACTAATGACCTACCATCAACCTGCAGAGGAGCTGGTTTAGTGATTGGTTGGAACAACTGCTGGACTGGATTTTTACTTTATGGCACCTGGATTATACACCTCTGGTTCTGAGGAACCAGACTGGGATGTAGGGAACCAGACCGGTTCTGAGAAAGTCACGATAAATTAAAACACATTATTCACTTCAAACACAAAGTTCAAGTACCTAACAAGTTTCCACGTTTCTTTCCGAATCATTTTACTCTGTAAAACTAAAGAAATACTGAAAGTTCAGATTTCAAAATTCAAATTCAAATTCAAATTCAAATCAGGATTTGTCGTTTAAACCATATGTCAATCAGGTTTGTAAAATAGCATTTTTCCATCTCCGTAATATTGCAAAGATTAGGAAAATCCTCTCGCAGAGTGATGCAGAAAAACTAGTTCATGCGTTTGTATCTTCTAGACTAGATTACTGTAATGTGTTGTTAGCAGGATGTCCAAGTAATTTGCTGAATAGGCTCCAGCTGATCCAGAATGCAGCAGCACGAGTACTGACAGGAATCAGCAGGAGAGACCACGTCTCTCCAGTGTTAGCCTCACTCTATTGACTCCCCGTAAAATTCAGAATCCCATTTAAAATTTTAATACTTGCATATAAAGCCCAAAACGGCTTAGCTCTGCATTATTTGCAAGACCTGATAGTGCCTTATGTTCCTGGCAGAGCTCTCCGCTCTCAGAGTGCAGGTTTACTCGTAGTTCCTAGAGTATCCAAATGTAGATTTGGAGGGCGGGCGTTCTGCCATCAGGCACCTCTACTATAGAACTAACTTCCAATCTGGGTTAAGGAGGCTGACACCACCTCCACCTTTAAAACTAAACTCAAAACATTTCTGTTTAGTAAAGCCTATAGTTAGTGTTTAGTAAACCTCTAGCTGGTGTTGTTAAATCTCTAGGTAGTGTAAACTCTAGTGTGTTAGAGTCGCTCCTGTAGTTTCTTGTGCTGGCCCCCCCTTCTCTTCTCTTTTTTCTTTTTTGTTCATGGTGCAGCATCCTCTGCCGGTGGCGAAGAGCATCTCTGAATGCAAAACACCGGATCCTGCAGCGTGGGAGTGAGAGGGGCAACGGCCCGGGCAGGCGGGGGAGAGGTTTGTCCGTCAAGACTCCTCTCCCTGGCCCTGCCCCTTCTCAACCTTTCCCCGACCCCTTGCTGATTGGGCCGGAGCTTCGGGAGCTGCGTGCTGGCCTGCGGTCCCCACCCCCGGTCATCCCGTTGCTGCTTCCACCTGCCTGCGGTCCCCACCCCTTGTCGTCCCGTTGCTGCTTCCACCTGCCTGCTGTGCTGTTGCCGTCCCTGACCCCCAGTCTGGCCCTCGGCAGGAGTGTCCCCCCTTATGATCCAGGTCCTGCTCAATGTTTCTTCCCTCCTAAAGGGGAGTTTTTCCTTGCCAATGTTTGGCTTAAGGTTTTTCTCCCACTAGGGGAGTTTTTACCTGCCATTGTTTATGTAATAACTGCTCGGGGGTTTATGTTCTGGGTATGGGTCTCTGGAAAGCATCTAGAGACAACTTTTGTTGTATTAGACGCTATATAAATAAAATTGAATTGAATTGAAAATATCAGGATTTCAAACCCGACCCACAAATCAGTCCGGTTCCTGATTTCCTTGTTGGTTCCGGGTTAGAAACTGTCGTAATAGTCGTTCTCCTCCGAGGTTCTGGAGGAACAGAGCAGCCACCGACCATGCCGCTCCCCACACCGTGCTCCAGAGTTGGGAGGCGGTTCTGCAGCTCTTCCCTCCAGAACCGTTCGCCTCCACGACCTTCTCTTCCAGTCTTGTCTCACTAAGAGCAACGACGGTCTGGGAAGTTAACAGTTCAGCCTTTTCATGAAGGATGTGAACGGTACCGCGAGAAAAAGAGTCTGCTCATCTTCTTGCAACATTCGAGGACTCGAGTGCAGCATCAACAAGGTTTCCAGCTAAACATTAAAATCTAACAGCAGATGTTGAGTTTCTTCTGAGCTCTTCACACGGCCCGCCCCCAAAACCTGGCAACCGCTGGACTAAACTTAAAGAAAACACTTTCTGGCCTTTTTCAGACATTTACATCATTTTCTAAATATTGAGACGTCTGGAACACGTTCAGCTCAGAACTGGACCTGGACACAGAACAACAGCTCCATTATCAGCCACGGAGCCACATCCCTTAATGGAGGCTGACTTCACGGGATGGAGTCAGCATCTACTCTGCTCCACCACCCTCGTTCCCAGGACATGCAGATCCCTCATTGACCTCCGGTCTAGGGTGTCTTGGTGCCACGTGCACTGATGGACACCCTTATGTTTGAACATGGTGTTCGTTATGGACAAACTGTGACTCGCACAGAAGTCCAACAACAAAACACAGCTCGGGTTCAGATCAGGGAGGCCGTTCCTCCCAATCACACCTCTCCAGGTATCACTGACATTGCCCACGTGAGCGTTGAAGTCCCCCAGTAGAACAATGGAGTCCCCAGTTGGAGCACTATCAAGTACTCCTCCCAGGGACCCCAAGAAGGCCGGGTACTCCCCACTGCTGTTCGGCCCGTAGGCACAAACAACAGTGAGAGACCTTTTCCCGACCCGAAGGCGCAGGGAAGCGACCCTCTCGTTCACCGGGGTGAACTCCAACACATGGCGGCTGAGCTGGGGGGCTATAACCAAGCCCACACCAGCCCGCCGCCTCTCACCCCGGGCAACTCCAGAGTAGTGGAGGGTCCAGCCCCTTCCAAGGAGCTGGGTTCCAGAGCTCCAAGCTATGTGTAGAGGTGAGCCCGACTATCTCTAGCCCAGGACTCGGCAACCCAAAATGTTGAAGGAGCCATATTGGACCAAAAACACAAAAAACAAATATGTCTGGAGCCGCAAAAAATTTGAAGTCTTGTATAAACCTTAGAATGAAGGCAACACATGCTGCATGTATCTATATTAGCTATAACTGGGTCCTCGGCTGCAAATGCTAATGTCTTTCCACATGACTGTTTTTGTTACGTGAATCTATGGAAGAGTATTAAGGCCAGGCAGGAGAAAAATAAAAATATTTTAGAGGAAGATTTTTTTTTCATTATGCACTTTGAGAAAAAAGTCGAAATGTCGAGAAAAAAGTTGAAATGTTGAGAAAAAAGTCAAAATGTCGAGATTAATATTGAAGTACAGTCTCGAGAAAAAAGTCGAAATGTTGAGAAAAAACTTGAAATGTCAAGGAAATAGTCAAAATTCCGTGAAAAAAGTTGAAATGTCGAGATTAAAAGGTAAAGGAAAAAGGAAGAAAAAAAAGAGAAAAGAAGAAAAAAAAGAAGAAAAAAAGAGAAAAAAGGGAAAAAAATAAGAAAATAAGGGAAAAAAAAAGGTCCAACATTTTTCAAAAAGCTCCAGGAGCCACTAGGGCGGCGCTAAAGAGCCCCATGCGGCTCTAGAGCCGCGGGTTGCCGACCCCTGATCTAGCCGGTATCTCTCAACCTCACGCACAAGCTCCGGCTCCTTCCCTCCCAGTGAGGTGACCAAGTCCTATTAGAGTAGATACCTTGTTGCTGCTTCAACTTTCATGCAAACGCAACGACGTAACTGACGTTTTCAGAGATGTAATGACGTGGCTCCTCTTAGCACCCTGTTAGCCTTGTGGAGCTGTGGAAAAACAAACCGGTTCTCAATTGGTTCACAAGTTAAACGAGTTGTGAACCAGAACCAGACCTGGAACCGGTTTGGTGGAAAAGGGGTAGCAGTGGTGCAGTTTGGTGCCACAAAAATAAAAGACATGTTTCCCACATTATCACCGTTTATTGTGTAATTAGATTTGAAAATGACCTGAAGGGATTCATTTTAACCCTGAAAAAGGGTTTAATTAAACCTGCCGCCCCTGTGTGGTTCGGCGCCGCTGCTCCAGCTCCAGCAGCAGCTAAAGAAGTTATGGATAAGCCCTGAATGCAGGCATTGTGACGTAGAATTGTCAAATTGGTTTGATTCACCGCACGAATCGGCACAGATTACTTTGTAATACTGTATTTGACCCGGTCTTTGTACGTTTTGACCGTATAGAAACGTAATTCTTGCCATTTTAAGAATGAGACATACCTGCTGTACTCTACTGCCCTTACTTTTTAACAACTTGTACCTTCCATAATTTACCTCTTTTCTTATCATTAGGGCCCAAGCACTTAAAGTGTGAAGGCCCTATTGTATCTGTAGGAATTGTTCTCGTTCTTTTTCTCGTTTTTATTTTTCTGACGAAATGAGGGCCTTTTTTTCCCCCTAAACGTGCCCCAAAAGTCACCAAATTTTGCATGCATGTCAGGCCTGGTGAAAAATGTGATATTTAATGGTTTGCATTAATGAGCGTGGCCTAATGGCTCAACAGCGCCCCCTAGAAAACTTGCCTCAAGCCGCACAATACGGTTTGACGTACATGCACAAAAATCGGTACACACCTGTATCATGTCGCAACTTAAAGAAAAGTCTCTTGGCGCCATGGCCGAAATCGAACAGGACGACGGCCATTTTAAATCGTGTAATTTTGGAGCAATTTATGCCATTCCTTCGGCCGTTAATGCGGCCCGAACCGTAACCTGCACTCAGGTGTGTTATAGATCAAAATGTGCGTCTCCATCCTGCGACGACGTGCATTACTTTTCTCAGTCAAAAGTCTTACTGTGGCAACGATAGACGCCAAAAAGCGTGCCCCCCCCTTCATCTGATTGGTCCATATTTGATAGTTCCTACTTTCTGCCATAAACCTTTGAATGGTTTGACATAAAGAGTCGTGGGTGGTGTCATCGGACTCGGTTTTGAGTCCTTGACCATAATTGGTGCAAATTAGCTCCGCCCCTTTTTCTGATTGGTCGATATGTGATAGATCCTATTTTCTGCAATAACTTTAAAATGGTTTGACATAAAGACTCGTGGGTGGTGTCATCGGGCATGGTTTTGAGTACTTGACTTTTATTGGTGGAAATTGCACGCGCGAGGGCCCGTTCATCGCTGCTTGCAGCTTTAATTAGATTTCTTCAAACTCCTAAAAGAGGACTTAATTAAACCTGCCGCCCCTGTGTGGTTCGGCGCCGCTGCTCCAGCTCCAGCAAAAGAGGAAGAAAGTGATGGACTAATGTGTGAAAACAAACTCCGAGCAGCTGCAGCTGCTGATGTTATCAGGCGGTAGAAGAGGAAGGAGGTCCTGCTGGACCCGGTGACCCCCTGGCGACCACCGGTGACCCCCTGGCGACCCCTGGTGACCCCCCCACCCCACAAGCAAGGGTCCCGGACTCACCGTTGCAGGTGCCATCGTCCGCCGGAGCGTATCCCAGGGTGCACAGCGCCGGGTTCCTGACCCGCGGGTAGCTGGGCCCCACGGGCCTCTGGGCCGGCAGGAAGGTGTCGGGGACCCGCTCGGGGGGGTCCGGGAACCGGGGCTGGGGCAGGACCGGGGCCCTCGGTCGGTAGCCGCGCTCGTAGAAGCCACTGGGCACGCAGCTGTAGCCGCCGTCCTGGTTCACGCAGTCCATGTCGCCGCGGCACGGCTGCGGCATCACGACACACTCGTCCACATCTGGAGGGAAGAGCAGAGTTAGGGTTGATACTTTCAGAAATAGAAATAAGGGATGCCCCGATTTCAGCAGCACAGGTGCCAAAAAAAGGGACATCCCTAAAACTTCTAAACTGCATAGACATTAGGGCTGGGACGATACGGGTGACTCACGATTCAATACTGTGGCGATATGTGGCCCACGATAACGATAATATCATGATACACGATATCTACGGTATTTGATATATTGTAAGAGATATCAGTGATATATCGCCATATATGTGACTGAGAACGAAAAAATACCCATAAAAAGGAAAACGTCTGTAGTTATGCATTTATTCAATGCCAAAACTTCATACAATGTACAAAGAAAGTACATTTGTACAGAGCTTCACTGCCTCCTAGGCTTGTAAATGTAAACACTGTACGGCTGGACTAATTAGTAATTAGATTGCGTGAACATTAATAACATGTTTTATATTAAACCAGGACAGTGCACGGCTTTGTTTCTAATACTGAAAAGTCAGTAAGTAACTTAATTTTGCACAGTACCTCACTGCCTCCTAGTCTTATGTATAAATGTAAACACTGTACAGCTGCACAAATTGAAGTGCATGAACAATAGTGCGGTAACAACCTCGTAAATCCATTGTGTGTTGTAATAAAGTATCGATATTTGCCGTCAGTTTATCGATTATTTATTGCGACAGAGAGCGCAACAATATATTGCAATATCGATTTTTTTCCCCACCACTACTTTGAATGTAGTGGGTAATAATATATGTGTTTCACCTTTAGTTGAATTTACTACGAATGAAGTTTTGCAATATATTCAAAAATTTCCGACCTTCACCTGTAGGCTATATTATGTCAATTTATGATAAATAAATAAAAGCATAATATATGTCCGTATTGGTTCAATACGGAACGCAACTTTTAATTCCCAATTACGTAACAATTCCCTATTTCAAGGGAGGGGTGGCAACCCTAGATAAGATAAGATTATTTCTCCCTCAATGGGGAAACTCACATTGTTCAGCAGCAGTAACTCAACACACACACATGCTGGGGAGGGGTAAAAAAAAAAGTAAAAAGAAAAAAAATATATATAATTACGAAATATAGACAGTAGACCTGTGTATTGATCTGTGATCAGGAAGGCCACTCTGATCACAGAAGACCCCTCTCATCCTCTCATCCCCTCATCCTCCACCACTCAATTCAACTGCTGCCGTCAGGCAGAAAGTATAAAACTCCACTGGCCCGGAAAAACATTTACAAAAACTCATTCATTCCATCTGCCACAATCATTCTGAACACTATTAAATAGATCATTGCACTTTCTTTTAACAGGCACTAGTCATGTCTGTTCTAACTTATTTCCATTTTTTTTTAACTTTTTAATGTATTTTTTGTCTTTTCGTTTTCTATTGTAATGTGTCTTCATGGGAATGTGTGAATGTGTTTGTGAGCCCTGTCAAAGAGGAATTTCTGTCACCATTGGGACAAACGATAAAGTATTCTAATCTAATCTAATCTATACAGTACATTGCAATGGAAATAAAGTAGTGCGAAAGGCAAAAAAGACAAAAAACAGTGCAAAAAAAGCAGGTAGAATGTGTGTGAGAGAGAGCAGAGGTGAGCAACATCTGGAACATCTGGAACATCCCCACACGTGTCCCGGCGTCTTACCCCGGCACTCCTGCAGGCTGCCGTCAAACTCGAACCCCTGGGTGCAGATCTGAGGAGGGGAGAATCACAATCACAATCAGAATCAATCTTTATTGTCACATCATATTACAAGTAACATGGGTGAAAAACTTGGTTGTGCAGGTTCATCATTGCAGTTAAGAAGATAGAGGGAGGAAAAACATAGTGCATATTGCATGAATAATGTACATGATACAGTATAAAAAATAGAAAAATAAATAGCCTTGGGCCTACAGTATGTGTATAATATAAGAATATATATTAACAAGGGACACATTCAGCAGAAGCAGCCGCCGTGGTGCGTTCAGGTACCACATTTAAACAGAGTTCTTCGTCGGTATTAACAGATGCTGTAGGTGTTGAGTTACCTGCGCGTTGCCAGACCGGACACAAACCAGCATAAATAGAGCAGCCAACATCCTGCAGAGAGAGGGGGAATTTAAGCCTTTTTTAATTTCCTGCTGGAAGAAAACCGGGTCCATTCAAACACATGCGAAAACAAACTCAACGGAGTCCCGTTGCGCAAAAATCCGGAGTGAGTGAGGAGGGAAAAAAGTGTGAAACTGACCTTGAGGAGGAACAAACCCGGAGGCCGAGCGTTTCTAACAGCATCTCTGATTCTCTGCTGGTCTGTGGAGGGGATTCAAGAGGAAAAGGGGCTCGGAAGAGCCGTGAAGTCTGAGTCCCAGCGGGGCCGAACTCGGTGCGCTTTTACGCGGAAAAGGCGCTCCGGGTTTCCAGGAACCGCAGTTGGAACCGGGACTCAGGAGTCAGGACTGCCGCGTCTCCGCTCGGATCCCGTCGGACTAGTCGGATTATTTAGCTATGCAAATTTTCTGGCCCCCTCCGAGCTGCGTCTCCCCCCAACAGCTGGATTCAATCAGCAGATCCAGCAGCAGATGCAGCAGATCCAGCCCCCTCCGCCCGGAGCGCAGCGGCCCCACAAGGCTGATTTATGGTTCCGCGTTACACCGACGCAGATATTACGCCATACGGTGCGCGTCGCCGCGTAACCCTACAGCGTAGGCTCTGCGTCGATTTGACGCAGAACCATAATTCAGGCTACAGCGGCCAATAAAAGGTGTGCCTTTAGTTAGACTTTTATTATTTTATTTAATTATTATATTAATGATTATATTATTATAATTTTTATAATTTTTTTAATTCCCCCATAGTGGAAGAAAAACGTCTCTTTTTTTTTTTTTACTTTATTGTCTGTATGCACATAATGGGTGACAATTGACAATTGAGACAGAGAAAAACAAAAAAAATAAAAATAAAATAAAAACAATTAAAGCTGCAAGCAGCGATGAACGGGCCCTCGCGCGTGCAATTTTCACCAATAAATGTCAAGGACTCAAAACTAAGTCCGATGACACCACCCATGACTCTTTATGTCAAACATTTCAAAAAATATGGCAGAAAATTGGGACTATCAAATATCGACCAATCAGGAGAAGGGGCGGGGCTAATTTGCACCAATTAAGGTCAAGGACTCAAAACCGAGTCCGATGACACCAATCAGATGAAGGGGGTCGCGCTTTTTGGCGTCTATCGTCGCCACGGTAACGCTCTTGACTGAGAAAAGTAATGCGCATCGTCGCAGGATGGAGACGCACATTTTGATGTATAACACACCTGGGTGCACGTTACGGTTCGGGCCGTATTAACGGCATAAATTGCGCCAAAATCACACGATTAATTGAAATTGCCCGACTTCCTGTTCGGTTTCGGCCATGTCGCCAAAAGACTTTTCTTTAAGTTGCGACATGATACAGGTGTGTACCGATTTTCGTGCATGTACGTCAAACCGTATTGTGGGGCTTGAGGCACAAAGTTTTCTAGGGGGCGCTGTTGAGCCTTTAGGCCACGCTCATTAATGCAAACCAGGAAATATCAAATTTATCACCAGGCCTGGCTTGCGTGCAAAATTTGGTGACTTTTGGGGCACGTTTAGGGGGAAAAAAGGCCATCATTTCATCGGAAGAAAAACGAGGAAAATAAAAACGAGAACAATTCCTACAGATACATTAGGGCCTTCGCACTGTCAGTGCTGTAATAACGCATCCTGAGATTGGGTCATACGTGCCAGTGTTGGTCAAGCATAAATGGTTCTTGCATATATACGATGCACTTATAAATTGCTGGTTCAGTATTCAAACAGCAGGATAGATAGAAGCAATTCACATAATAATGGTTAGTTAAATGAGAAGTAACTCGTTAAGGATCTTAGGGTAGGTAGTGACTAACTGGGGCCCATCTTCTCATAAAAGTACGTACTTTAAGCTGTAACTGTCTTAAATTCCATCTGGTATACAAGTTTTACCCTCTGCAGCCATTGAGCAATTGTAGGGGGTCAGGTTTAATCCAGTTAACAGTAATCATTTTTCTTGCAATGACTAATACTAATAGTACATGCAATAAATAACACTGATCTGTCATAACAGGTAGTCGGGGAACAACATCCAGCAGAAACAACAAAGAGTCCATGGGGAGGTCCACTCTCAAAATCTTTTCCAGTTCCGCTTTAATTTTTTTTCCAAAATATTTGTATTTTCAGACAGTCCCAGAATATGTGTGTGTGGTCGCCGACCATAAAACAGTTCCTCCAGCATTTGTTGCTAGGCTTAATCTTGGAGAGAAAAGTTGTTATTGGTGTCCTGAAGAATCTGGTTTTGACCTTCCAATCAAATTCTTTATAAAGTTGACTTCCAATCCCCTTATGGCATCTGGAGCATATGGAAAAACGTTATTTTAAATCCCCAGATAGTTGTAACCACCCCCCTAAAAACTTGTATTATTTTATGTACAAATATTTTTAATAATCATGTTTACAACATAAGACATTAATACGGAAGAGTATTAGGGCCATGCAGGAAAAAAATATTTGAGAGGGGAAGATTTTTATTTATCGTGCACTTCGAGAAAAAAGTCGAAATGTCAAGAAAAAAGTCAGAATGTCGAGATTAATCTTGAAATACAATTTCGAGAAAAAAGTCGAAATGTCGAGATTAACGTTGAAATACAATTTCAAGAATAAAATCAACATTTCATCTTTGTTCACGAAATTTTGACTTTTTTCTCGACATTTCAACATTTTTCTCAAAATTGTACTTCAACATTAATCTCGAAATTTCGCCTTTTTTCTCAACATTTCTACATTATTCACGAAATTTTGACTTTTTTCTCAAAGTGCATAATGAAAAAAAAACTTCTCTAAAATACTATTTTCATTTTTCTCCTGCCTGGCCCTAATACTCTTCTGTACATTAGTAATACTTTTATCTTATTTCATTTTATTTATTTTTTTCAACATTTTTTCTCTTATTTTTTAATTCCCACATAGTGGAAGAAAAACGTAATTTCAAAAAACCCCAGATAGTTGTAACCACCCCCCTAAAAACCTTTTTTACGTATTATTTTACATAAAAATGTTATTAATAATCATGTTGACAACATAAGACGTGCCATTAGTAATACATTTGTTTTAATTTATTTTTTTCAAGATGTTTTCTCTTATTTTTTAATTCTCCCATAGTGGAAGAAAAACCTAATTTTTAACATCCAGATAGTTGCAACCCCCCCCGCCCCCAATAAAAACTTGTATTATTTTACATAAATATTTTTAATAATCATATTTACAACATAAGATGTGCCATTAGTAATGCTTTTATTTTATTTATTTTTTAATTCCCACATAGTGGAAGAAAAACTTAATTTTAAAACCCCAGATAGTTGCAACGCCCCCCTTCCTAAAAACGTGTATAATTTTACGTAAAAATGTTATTAATAATCATGTTTACAACTTAAGATGTTTACTTTCTTTAATAACCACAAAGCCGTGCAGATGTGTGTCGTTTGATCAGAAGGAATTGAAGGTAACATTAACGGGTATCAGATGTTAAATGGGATTTTCCCAACTAACTAACTAACTAACTAACTAGGGTCGGTGGGCGAGCCAACCAGTTGTAGAGCTTATTTGTTAAACTCTTTTAAATGGATGACCTGAGGTTCAGCCAAGACGGCGTCACCGCCAGAAACACCGGCTTCAGAAGTGATGACGTCACACAGGCTTGTCCAGTTCTTCTTATACAGTCTATGAATCATAAGATAACTACACGTCATTTTTCCGTGCACACAAGTCCTGGAAATTAAAGTAACTAAGGCTTATGAGTATTTTATTCTCAAATTTTTTAGTTTTGAGACGAAAATAAACGCGCGCGCCGCCATTATTACGTTGTAGCTCATTCCTCTCACTTCTAAAAGACTTTATTAACCCCCAAATGGAACTCAATGATAAAGTACAAGTAAATAATGCAAATTTTATATTTGGAGTTTTTTTTTTTTTATAAAGTCACTATTATAAAACGTTATTGTGAAAAGTTATAATTCTACACTGCAAAAACTCAAAATCTTAGTGAAAATTTACTTGAAACAGGTGAAAATTGTCAAATAAGTTATTTTTCTGGTAATGACTCGTTTTAAGTGTAATGAGATTTTTAGACTAAAAACGAGACATAATGAGCTATTTTCTGCACTAAAAATGGTGTTAAACATATAAGAACAAGACAAACACAAATAAAAATACCCCCCGCTGGTACTTTGGGAGGCTCCGCAGATGTCGGCTTGTTTGAGGGGAAACAACAAAACCACACAAACACAAAGCACCAGTTTGGGGTCACCAACACCTTTATTCACGTTCAAACTGATTCGGTCCCGGGTTTCCGACGTCAGCGGAAGATCATACGACTTCAAGGCAATCCAACTTTTTTAATCCCACATCAAAGTTTCCGATTTCAAATCTACAAAAAGTGTTTTACAGTGAGGATTTACAGTTTATACACTCCTTCGATGCACCTGGAGGCGAACCGGCAGCATTCCTGCGCCGGCCGACTGATGTCTGTACAAAAATGCGGAGCAGCGGCGCCGCAGACTCCACATAAAACCTCTTCAATGTGCAGTTTTTACATTTTGTAAATATATATATTTATATTATCCATTTACAGTCCTGATTATACATCAAATTAGAAAAAAACGCAGGCACTTTACTTCCTGAACTGCCTCAGTGCCTATAAATAGAAAGAAAACGCCACCCATTTACATATATATATATAAGTATATAATAGTGCGGTACTTACACAAACCTAGAAGCGGCCTCAGGCCTCTGATCCGCCGCAGCGGCGGCCAGAATTACGCTGCGCATCAGTCTGGCCGTCTGGAAAACACAAGATTTTGGAAAGAAAAGAAGAAGAAAAAAAAAAAAAAAGAAAGATCTTTATGGTTTCAACAGATGTAGTGGAGCACATAAATCTCTCGGCAGGCGGCCGCTGCCAGAGCCGCTGAGCGAGTCCTGGATCAGAGGAGACGCACAGAACCGTGGAAGAGGAAGGAGGGAAAAGAAACAGTCCAGGCGAGGAATTACAAGCCGCTGGAGGCGAGTCGGGGGTGAAACCCGGCGAGGAGAGGTGACGTCGGGCTGACTGGTGTCAAGGCCGCTCGTGTTCGGGACCAGAACCCAGACTGGGTTCAGTCTCATCTTTAAGGTGATGAACTTTAGTTTGAAGGTCAAAATCATAGTTTTTTGTTGTTTTTTTGACCTCCACTCCTGTGTAAAGGGGGTTTTTGTTGCATAGAACTGGAGTCACAAGCAAAACCAACTTAAAAAAAAGCTCAACTTTGTTATTTATTTAGTACGACGGAGTTTTAGGGCCAAACTAAGACAACAAAAAAATGGAAATTACGAGAATAAAGTCATAATAATATGAGAATAAAGTCGTAAAATGACGAGAATAAAGTCGTAATATTACGAGAATAAAGTCGTAATATTACGAGAATAAAGTCGTGATATTACGAGAATAAAGTCGTAATGTTGCGAGAATAAAGTCGTAATTTATGAGAACTCTAACAGGAAGCGCAGCCTTCTCCCTGTGTTAAAATGAGGAATATTGAGCATCTTGTGAAGTTATATTTATATATTTATAATATATTTAACATTACGACTTTATTTTCATAATGTTACGACTTTATTCTATTACGACTTTATTCTCATAATTTCCAATTTTTTTTTGTCTGAGTTTGGCCCTAATACTCCATCGTAATTGAGTCCAAAAAGCTGTTAATGAGCTTTAATGGTTCTCTGATGGAAGAAACCCTCCCAAGTAGCAGTCTGTGTAGTGTTGGAGTCTCATTTGACGGGTTAAGACCCGTCCTGGAGCCCGGTACTGGTCTTGGAGCCCGCTACAGGCCCTGGGCCCCGGGCCCCGGGCCCCGGACCGCCTCACTGCTGCAGCAGGTCCTTGAGCACGGCGCCGCCGCTGGCCTCGGCCGACACCGGCACGGGCGTGAAGGCGGGCAGGGTGTCGGAGATGGGCTTCATCAGCAGGTGACCCGCCGACCCGCCGGAGCCGGAACCGGCCAGCAGCGGCACGGCGGCGGAGCGCGGGGCCAGGAAGGGGTTGGACTCGCCCGCCGGGCGCCGGCCGGCCGCCGCAGCTCCTGCAATCAGACGCATTCTCTGTGTTAAAACCCTAAATTAAAAAACCCTAAAATATATTGCATTTAATGCAATATACATTTCAAGCTTCACAACACCACTAAGGCCCCGTTTACACGTAGCAAAAACAGTGGTGTTTTCAGGCGTTTTGGCCGTTCGTTTACACCAGGGGTCGGCAGCACAAAATGTTGAAAGAGCCATATTGGACCAAAAACACAAAAAACAAATATGTCTGGAGCCGCAAAAAATTAAAAGTCTTAGAATGAAGGCAACACATGCTGTATGTAGCTATATTAGTTATAACTGGGGGAAGATTTTTTTTTTTTTTATGCACTTCGAGAAAAAAGTTGAAATGTCGAGAAAAAAAAGGAAAAGGAAGAAAAAAAGAGAAAACAGGGGAAAAAAAGAGAAAAAAGTAAAAAAGAAAAAGAAGAAAATAAGGATAAAAAGAAGAAAAAAAAAGGAAAAAAAAAAGTCCAAACATTTTTGAAAAAGCTCCAGGAGCCACTAGGGCGGCTCTAGAGCCGCGGGTTGCCTATCCCCGGTTTACACGAAAATGAAGCTCAAAGTCACCAAAAACGATCAGTTCTGAAAACTTCGGCCAAAGTGGAGATTTGCAAAAACTCAGTTTTCACGTTTGCTTGTAAACGGAGAGAAACGGACATTTAGGCTTCAGAATGTCACATTATGCGACAGAAACGTCACCAGCGTCATGTGCTCGACCTGTGTTTACAATTTGTTTGGCCACCGTCAATATTTTCTTGTATTTTACCCGTTTTATATTCTAAAGTTACACTTATTCATGGGTTTCAGTCACGTGACATTTTTTGTTGTCAGCGCCATCTTGAGGACCGACCGAGGACCGCACGTCATGCAGCCAATATGACGTCTCACCTAATAACTCACTTAACTCCCGAAGAACAGCAACGGTATCTACAGAAAATTGATACTTTAGGTTTTTATCCGTATATAATAGCTAATCAATTACTGACTCCACTCTAGTCTGCCAAAAACCTGCCAGATTTGTCGTTTGCAGACATATATATCTACCTGGTCCACAATCCTTCTCCATACACCGGCGAAGCTCTCAAAGCTTTTAAAGTAGCGAAGCTTACTGCTACTTCACATCAGGGTGGGTTAAAGATGCCAAACTTCATCATGTGGAGGCCAAACAATGTTCGTGGTAACAGGAAAGGTAAGTGACAGTCTTGTGATGAATAGCATAAGCGTTGATGCCGCGTTCCATTTGTCCTCGGAAGTCGGAATTTCCCAGTTCCCAGTCGGAATTTTCAACTGGAACGCCCCTCGAAGTGGGATTTCCTACTGGGAAAGTGGGAGAAGCTTCACCACCCCCGAGTTACCATTCCAATATGGTTGCAGTTCCTAGTTCCGATTTCCGAGGTAAACGGAACGCATACATTGCCTGCACAGGATACGTCTATGTAATGAAAAGTAAGAAGGCAGTTCACTTTTTCAGTAACGTTACTACTCTAGAAAGTAAGCATATCATCATGTCACCATAAAACTTTATTAAAACATAAAATATGATTTATTATATTAATGCAAATGTTCATCTTGCGCTCCCGATCTCCTGCGCGGTGCGTCCCGTGACGTCTCCATCACCAAGGATTAGGATATTATTTCTTTCTGCCACTTTATTGTGGTTTTTGTGGTGAAATGAGGATGAATCATATAACTTCTCATTTCAACTAACTGGATCAGCCGTTCCTCATCATGACTGTTTCCTACAGCGCTTTCAACCGGCTTTCAACACAAGTGACAGGAAGAAAATAGAACATTTAAATATCACAATATCCCACGGCCCACTTAAAGCACTGATAAAAGGTCAATCCCGTTTTTTTAGACTTATTATTGTCGCATACCACGGCACAACAGATAGACGGCATGTTGGAAGTCGGTCCTTAAGATGGCGCTGCGAGTACTGTGTGACGTCACATGAAACCCATGAATAAGTAACTCCACTTATCTGTCACTCCAAACGAAAGACGCTCGTTAATCTTGGAAGTATTCTGTATTGGCTAGCATGACTTTATCTTCTCGTTACACTGCCCTCTGTAGGTTTGGCTGCTCATAGCACCTTAATTTTTCAAAACGTAGAGGGGGAAATATCCGTTTTTGTAAATACCCGCCCGGCTATGTGTAAACGTGGCCTGAATAGCCCAAAAAAAGGTTCAAGCTCCAAACATATTCGATGCATTTGAATGTCTCGTTAGTGGAAACGAGGCTTGGCTGACGGGGGGTGGGGGGGGTCTCACCTGCAGACGGGGCGGAGGAGCCGCTGGTTTTCCTCGAGGGCGGAGGGCTCAGAGTCATGATGTCGTGGTAGGGAAGCTTGGGGGCGGGAAGCGTGGGGGTCGACTCCATCTCCAGGAACTTCACAAACATCTCAGAGAAGGACTGAAACAACAAAACAAGACAGTGGCCACGGTTACATGATGTTTTTTAATTCAGAATTAATTATTCCGAATTAAATAATTCAGAATTAAACTATTTTCCTTCGAGTTTACATGGAAATAGTAATTCCGAATTAAGGTTTACATGGAAAACACGTTTGATCGGCTTTATCCAATTCCTCTACAGGTCTGGGGGTTGGGAAGGTTCTGATTGGATAGGGGGGGGACCAGAAGTTACGTCTACCGGAAGGAAAACAAACTTTGCCGCTTTGAAAAGCTCACAATTTTTGTGTTTCCTGCCATCTGTTCTTTTAATTATTTCCAGGTCCTCCAAGCTATTTATTAAATAAATGGTATCTGCTCTTGACCTCCGTTTACTGCGTGCTGCATCTTGAAACTTTGTTAGGAAAACCAGCCCAGCGCGGAATATAAGCGTCATGGAGACAGACGGGAGAGGGAACGAGCAGGGCAGAAAGACCGGAATTAATTTAAAGAGGAATGAGTGTTTACATGATCGCGGAATTATTCTATTCAGATTTAAAATCGGAATAAACCAGCCACTTATTTCAGAATTAAGTTTAATTCGGAATGGCCATTTTCATTCGGAATTAGGTGTTTACATGGTAATTTTTACTCATTTTAAATCGGATTTAATATTAATTCTGAATTAAAGCAGAATTAAACTTCCCATGTAGACGCACTGAGTGAGTTTCGGAGACCGGCTAGGTACATTCTGTACCGAGGGAAAGGGGCTTGTTTGGCAGGCTAAATAAATACAGTGATTCTTGGATTTCATGTCTTCGCAACCACGTAATTTAGTTTTACATAAAGATCAAGTTTTGTGTTTCTGGCATGTAAATAAAATATGTATCGGGCCAATTTAGTGCTGGTAAGGATGATGCAGGTTTACTGGAGCAGAGACGTGCAGGTTATTCCAGGGATATTCGGTGCATCTGAATGTATCGTAGTGTAAAAGTGTTTCCAGCGGTCAACGAAGAGACAAGATAATCCCCATAAGACATACGGGGTGTCTACAGGTCTGACCGACGTAAATTTAAGACTTTTTAATACCATTTTCAAACTAAATTTAAGACCAAGAAGACAAATCACTAAGAAATCCAGCGCTGAGGTCAAGGTTGCCAGATCTGACAGGTTCCAGCCCAGGCGTGATGTAAAACCCGCCCAAATAATGAAAAACCAGCCAGAATCAAACATTCTCTATGTTAAAACTGTAAATTTTTAAATGCATAATACATTTCAAGCTTCACAACACCCCAAAAAACACCCCAAAAAAGTTCAAGCTCCAAACAAAGACTACAATTAAATACATTTAATATTAGTGAGTTTATTGTGTAAGTTTCTACTTTTCTCTGCTACAGTATAATGGAAACTTTTTTGTTAATAATATATCCTAAATATTTTGTAAAAACCAGGAAAACCAACCCAAATATATTTTTTCAGCCCAATTGGGCTGAAACTTGCCCAACCTGGCAACACGGATTGAGAACCTCCGCAGGAGATTCTCCTCAAAACGATGAAATAAACTTTTTAATGATGACTGGATACATTCACTCTGAAGTTAAGACTCTTGGATGGAGATTTAAGACGGATTGAGACATTTAAAGGCCTTTTTTTTAGCAAAACTGGGATTTTAGACTGCAGTCATCCTGTCATTTACCATCTCACTGAACTATTCATGCAGTCTAGAATAAGATTAAACATGAGGTCACATTCATAATTGGACTGGAATGGGAACGTTAAAGCCGTTGCTTTCGTCAACGAAAATTATGACTAAATATCGTCGTCAACAAACCTTTATAACCCGAGGAAAACGAGACGCAGCGAAATTGCTGGTCATGTGATGATAACGATAATTAAATATATAATGCAATATTGTAGACGAATAAAAAACGAGACTAAAATGTAGAATTCCGAAATAAAAACTAAAATAAAAAATGTGTCTTCATTTTCGTTGACCAAAACTAGACGAAATGTTCTACCAAAGATCCTTAATCTCCATTTTTTAAGTAGTTTCGATCTTTGGATCCACTTTCCTACATAGACGTGGAAAAGAAAACCGAATGTCGTCGAAAAAGATAAAGACGAGGAGAAACATAAACCCAGACGCCCTGACTGCAGACCTCAACCATCTCTCCTCTACCACCCATTCATCAACCACTGAGTCGGTGGAATTCTACAACTCATCACTGAGCAGTCTCCTTGACACACATGCCCCACTTCAAAGCAGAACTGTCAGATTTTCCCGTTCAGCTCCATGGTTCAACAGCGAGCTACGAAAAATGAAGGCGGCTGGGCGTGTCCTCGAACGGCGTCACATTACTTCTGGACTAACGGTACACAAATTGGCCTACAGGGACCATCAAAAGGCATACTCCGAGGCCCTCAGAAAGACACGGACTGATTTCTACTCCAACATCATCAATAACAACCCTGGCAACTCAAAACAGCTCTTTTCAACCATAGACCACTTCCTAAAACCACAAACCCCCTCAAACAGAGCAGCCACAACTGAACAGTGTGACAAATTCCTAACGTTTTTCAGAGCAAAAGTTGACAATATTCGTTCCTCCCTTTCCGCCCCGCCTACTTCTTCTGCCCCAACAGCCAGCCCACAGCCTGGGCCTTCCCAGCCTCTATGCTGCTTTTCTCCCACCACGCAGCAAGAGGTTGAAGACACCATCGGCCGCATGAAGCCCTCCACCTGTTCCCTGGACCCACTTCCCACATCCCTGGTCAAACTGCACATCAAAGCCATAAGCCCCCTGATCACAGAAGCAATTAACCTCTCCCTTCAGTCCGGCCACGTTCCCCCAGCTCTGAAAACGGCCATCATCACCCCACTTCTCAAAAAACCCACCCTAGACCCAGAACTTCATGCCAACTACAGACCCATCTCCAACCTACCGTTCCTCTCCAAGGTCCTGGAGAAAGTAGTTGCCACTCAACTACAACATCACCTGAACGGCAATAACCTGGCTGAAAAATTCCAGTCTGGTTTCCGCTCCGCCCACAGTACTGAAACAGCTCTGGTCAGGGTCACCAATGACCTTCTAATGGCAGCTGATGGCGGCTCCCCCTCCCTCCTCATCCTCCTGGATCTCACAGCCGCATTTGACACCGTCGACCACTCCATCCTGCTACACCGCCTTCACTCCACCATCGGACTCCGCAATACCGCCCTGGACTGGTTCAGATCCTACCTCACAGAAAGAAGCGAGTGCATCTCCTTTGGAGGCGTTAAATCCCGAACCCAGCCCATCACCTGCGGTGTCCCTCAAGGATCTGTACTCGGCCCCACCCTCTTCACCCTGTACATGCTCCCCCTCGGCAGTGTCATCAGCAGGCACGGATTGGCCTTCCACTGCTATGCTGATGACACACAGCTTTACTTAAAACTGGACCCATCTTCTGCAGAGTCAACTTCATCCACACTCACCATCTGCCTGGAGGAGATCAAGGCGTGGATGAAACAACACTTTTTACAGATCAACAGCAGCAAAACAGAAGCCATGCTCATCGGCACCCCACACCAGGTCAAGTCATCTCCCATCACATGCATCACCTTTTCTGGCCAGGATATCCCTCTGTCATCCGTCATCACCAACCTAGGTGTCAGAATGGACCCCCACCTCAACTATGAGGCCCACATCAATCACCTCCGTCAAACTTCCTTCTTCCACCTCAAAAACATCGCCAAACTCCGCCCCATCCTGTCCCCGAAAGATGCAGAAAAACTGGTCCACGCCTTTGTCTCCTCCAGGCTAGACTACTGCAATGCACTTCTCATCGGGATCCCAAGCAAGAGCCTTCAAAAGCTCCAATACATACAGAACAGTGCTGCTAGGATCCTGATGAGAGTGCGCAAATATGACCACATCACTCCCATCCTCCACTCACTGCACTGGCTCCCCATCTCCTCCCGGACTGAATACAAGATCTCCCTACTCACCTACCAATGCATCCACGGCAACGCTCCCCCTTATCTCAAGGAGCTGATTCATCCTCAGCCCCCCACCCGCACCCGCTCAGCAAACAACCACCTCCTCAAACCCACCAAAACTAAGCTGGTCACTATGGGTGACCGGGCCTTCTGCTCCGTTGCCCCTAAACTGTGGAACACCCTCCCCACCCACCTGAGAGAACCACAGACAGTTGACACTTTCAAGAGAGGACTTAAAACTCACCTTTTTAACAAAGCATATGCCAGCTTTGATAAATGATTTTTTTTTTTTTTTTTTCCCTCTTGTAAGCACTTTGAGATTTCCGAATGGAAAGTGCATTATAAATTAAATTCATTATTATTATTATTATTATTATTAAATGTGGAAAAATAAATATGTTGTAAACTCAAATTAGAGTCTTCTGTATCTGGAATGAATGTATTCTTGAGTGTATAAGGTAACAATAATATAAACCTTGTTTGAATTGTAAAATGGGTTTGGCTAAAAACAATCTTTGACTAAAACAAGACTAAAATGGTCCTGGACAATTCTGACCGAAATAAGACTAAAATGCTTAGACTTTTAGTCGACTGAAACTTGACACGATGAATGTGACTAAAACTAATAAAAACTAAAATGATAGCTTGACCCAAAGACTAGACTGACAAAAACAAACACTACGTTCCACTTCAGAGTAAACACTTTAACGTGTCGTAAGAACCGAATGTTGCAACTTTTGTTTGTACAGAACAACGTTTCCTGACATTTGTGTGGTGTTTGAGACGAGGCGGCTGCTGCTGAACGAGCCGCGTGTTTGGAGTCAGACTGATGGGAGACATCTGGACCTCGGCGTGACCCGGGACCCGGCGGCTCCAGAAACACTCACCGAGTTGAGGCCCGGCCCGCTGGTCGGCCTCTGGGGGGTGTTGGGGACGCTCTGGGCTCCTCGGCCCCCCAGCCAGGTTGACACCCACCCGGTGACGCCGTGGCGGCCGTCGTCCTCCAGCATCTGCAGAGACAAGAGACACAGAGATGAGATGCTGAAACCCCCCTGGTTCTGAAGGGGGAGGGGTCGTCTACTTTTCTCTGCCATAATGGCACTTTTGCACTAGGACTTACTGAGCCCGACTCGGCTCGTCACGCCTTTACCCGTGTGTTTTTCCACAGCCAGAGGAGAAGTGGGCAGGTTGTGGTGAAGCTGCTGTGACGTACTCGATTGCGCAACCGCTTTGTTCATGTCGGCGCTGATCAGAAATCAGCTGGAGCCGCGAGCGGCTGAGAGTAAAAAGCCCGTCTACATCCCTTTTTTAATTCTCTCGTCAGCCACCAGGTTTATGAACATCTGCACCTCAGAGTTGGATCACCAAACAGACGTTTTGCGCTTAAATAAAATCGCAGCGAGCCGCGGGTCGCTCTGACTCCCGCTTCCTGATTCAAACGTCTGCCGGCCCCGCCCCCCGACCAATCGGTGGCGAGGAGGGTGGTGACGTCAGAAATAGTCCCGGCTCATTCCGCAAAGAACCTCGCCAGAATGGTTACAGAAATAGTATCGGCTTGGAGCGGCTCTACCCGTCTCAGCCCCTAGTGCAAACGTGCAAGACGGGGCCGCACCGAGCCGAGCCGGGCGGAGGCGGGACTAGTGCAAAAGCGCCATAATGGAAACGTTTTTTTAATAATTTCTCCTAAATATTCAGTAAGAACCAGGAAAAACAGCCCAAATATACAGGGTTCCTACACATTTTTCAAGGACAAATTCAAGCACTTTTCAAGGGTCAATTTCAAAATCTTCAAGCACCTTATCGCTGGGGTAAAATCTATACAGGAATATATATATATATACACTACCGTTCAAAAGTTTGGGGTCACATTGAAATGTCCTTATTTTTGAAGGAAAAGCACTGTACTTTTCAATGAAGATAACTTTAAACTAGTCTTAACTTTAAAGAAATACACTCTATACATTGCTAATGTGGTAAATGACTATTCTAGCTGCAAATGTCTGGTTTTTGGTGCAATATCTACATAGGTGTATAGAGGCCTATTTCCAGCACCTATCACTCCAGTGTTCTAATGGTACAATGTGTTTGCTCATTGGCTCAGAAGGCTAATTGATGATTAGAAAACCCTTGTGCAAACATGTTCACACATCTGAAAACAGTTTAGCTCGTTACAGAAGCTACAAAACTGACCTTCCTTTGAGCAGATTGAGTTTCTGGAGCATCACATTTGTGGGGTCAATTAAACGCTCAAAATGGCCAGAAAAAGAGAACTTTCATCTGAAACTCGACAGTCTATTCTTGTTCTTAGAAATGAAGGCTATTCCATGCGAGAAATTGCTAAGAAATTGAAGATTTCCTACAACGGTGTGTACTACTCCCTTCAGAGGACAGCACAAACAAGCTCTAACCAGAGTAGAAAAAGAAGTAGGAGGCCGCGTTGCACAAATGAGCAAGAAGATAAGTACATTAGAGTCTCTAGTTTGAGAAACAGACGCCTCACAGGTCCCCAACTGGCATCTTCATTAAATAGTACCCACAAAACACCAGTGTCAACATCTACACTGAAGAGGCGGCTGCGGGATTCTGGGCTTCAGGGCAGAGTGGCAAAGAAAAAGCCATATCTGAGACTGGCCAATAAAACAAAAATATTAAGATGGGCAAAAGAACACAGACATTGGACAGAGGTAGACTGGAAAAAAGTGTTGTGGATGGATGAATCCAAGTTTGAGGTGTTTGGATCACAAAGAAGAACGTTTGTGAGACGGTGAACAAATGAAAAGATGCTGAAAGAATGCCTGACGCCATCTGTTAAGCACGGTGGAGGTAATGTGATGGTCTGGGGTTGCTTTGGTGCTGGTAAGGTGGGAGATTTGTACAGGGTAAAAGGGATTCTGAATAAGGAAGGCTATCGCTCCATTTTGCAACGCCATGCCATACCCAGTGGACAGCGCTTGATTGGAGCCAATTTCATCCTACGACAGGACAATGACCCTAAACACACCTCCAAATTGTGCAAGAACTATTTAGAGCAGAAGCAGCAGCTGGTATTCTATCGGTAATGGAGTGGCCAGCGCAGTCACCAGATCTGAACCCCATTGAGCTGTTGTGGGGTTACCCAGGGGAACACGGGGAGAACATGCAAACTCCACACAGAAAGATCCTTTCGCCAACCCCACCCATGGTGTGGGCACTGAAGTCATGGGGGAACTAACACGCACTTCAGCGCCCACAGCGTCCCCCGGCGGGAATCGAACCCAGGACCTTCTTGCTGTGAGACCGCTGCACTACCAGCTGCGCCACCGTGCCCCCCACGAAAGCAAATTTTGATGTAAAAAAAATCTTATTTCAAATACAAATCATTATTTCTAACCTTGTTAATGTCTTGACCCTATTTTTTATTCATTTCACAACGTATGGTGGTGAATAAGCGTGACTTTTCATGGAAAACACAAAATTGTTTGGGTGACCCCAAACATTTGAACCGTAGTGTGTGTATATGTGTATATATATATATTTTAGTGTTGTCCCGATCGATCGGGCGGCCGATTGATCGGGTCCGATCACGACATTTTCAAAACATCGGTATCGGGCAAAAAAGTATCGGGACATACCTAGTTATTAATGTAATATATATTAAATCGTTTTACATATCGTTGCATTTAACGTCACTTAAGTCACACAAAGTAAGCAAAACTAACATGGTTTACATGTTTGAATTGTGCAATGTTCTATCTGTTCATGTTGCATTAATTCTTGCTTTTCATTTCATGCCATTCAGAATGTTGCACTAAGGTTAAGCCAAAAAGTATTTACATTTTCTTGAAAATGTTCTTAAAAATAAATTTAACTTCAAAAGAGGTAGTTGAATGACATCCAGTCAAACTCACGACTGGATGTCATTCAACTACCTCTTTAGATGTTAAATTCATTTATTTTTGTTTGCACTATTCTGCACTTTTTGTTTTAGTTTACAATTTCATGTTTTTTACATTTTGTGGCACCAGAGCTGATAAGCTTTGTTGAAATAAATGTCCATGTTGTTCTCCAATGGACAATAAAAGAAACAAGACAAGACTCGGAGCCGGAGGCCGAGACTCGGAGCCAGAAACTGAGACTCGGAGCTAAACACCGAGACTCGGAGCTCTGCCTGCAGCTCTGCAGCAGCAGCAGCTTCACTAGCTCAGATGTTGAGTGTAATTTGTGAATGAGGCCCCAGATGTTCTGGACGGCGGTGGATGTGGAGCAGGTCGCAGCAGGAGCTCCTGCTCCGGTCGTTACAACCGTTTGCGGCCGTTAAAACCCGACACCCAGATTATTTTATACTTTAATCGGTTCTGGTTTCCCTTCAGCTCTCCAGCATCTTCTGGAAACTTCCTTTCTGGCTCCACAGTGCTCCGACTCCACCGCGTCGGCCCTCTCACCAGAACCCAGCTGCACCGACCCACACCGACCCCCCCGGCGGCTCGGGGAGCAGCAGCACCGCTGGAACCGGCCCGGACCCGTCTCCATGTCTATCTTCCCAGTCTCTAACCTCATTATCTATGCAGGATTCTGAGTGGGCGGGGCTATGATAATGAGGCTCTGTGCTGATTGGCTGCCTGAATGACGCGATACACCGCTATGGAAAAATGGCGGAAGCTCCGGCCGGCGGAGTTACTGTGTCATAACTGCATGCGATGTGATCGAGCGTCTGCGACAAATTCAATTCCATTGCTTTATTTTCTATTGGACCAGGGGTCGGCAACCCAAAATGTTGAAAGAGCCAGATCGGACCAAAAACACAAAAACAAATATATCTGGAGCCGCAAAAAATGAAAAGTCTTGTATAAGCCTTAGAATGAAGGCAAATGGGGAAAGGCAAAATGTCGAGAAAAAAGTCAAAATTTTGTGAAAAAAGTCAAAATGTCGAGATTAATGTTGAAGTACAATCTCGAGAAAAAAGTCAAAATGTCGAGATTAAAAAAGGTTAAAAAAAAAAGAGAAAAAAGCAAAAAAAGAAAAGAGAAATAAAGGAAAAGAGAGAAAAAAAAGAAAAAAGGAAAAAAAAAAAAAAAAAAAAAGGAAAAAACAGGTCAAACCTTTTCGCTAAAGAGCCGCATGCGGGTTGCCGACCCCTGTATTGGACTGTCCTAACTGGCCGCAGCAACGCAGTGCGCCGTTTTGAGCTGAACATTTGTCGGACGTCCTGCTTCTATTTTCTTCCTGTCTCGCGTTGAAAGCCGGTTGAAAGCGCTGTAGGAAACAGTCATGGATGAGGAACGACTGATCCAGTTAGTTGAAATGAGAAGTCATCTATGATTCCTCCTCATTTCACTACAAAAACCTCAATAAAGTTCAGCTGCTGGAGGGAGATGGACAGAGAGACGATGTCACGCAGTGCTACGATAGTCGGACGCTCACATGCAGTTACACGGTTTTATAGTTGTGGGCGTGGTTTGCATTTTGGTTACGTAACGACGGGAGCAGAATCTGAACAGCTCCTAGATCCACATCACACTGGACGGCTCATCCGGGCGGCTGTACAGACACTGCAGAATTTGGTTGCTTTCCTCCTTCTCTGAGTTGGCAGGCTGAGGGGAGACCACTTTATATATGTTAAAGCAAGAGAAAACCTGTTTTTCATAATAGGTCCCCTTTAAATGTCATTACCGGGAGATGGGGGCGTTGAACGCGGGTCCCGGGAAGAGCTGCGATCCCATTTGCCCCCTCCGTCTGTATCTGTTTTCCTTTAGGAGAGTTGGGTAACAGCCTTGGAAACGCTGGCCGGGCTCCCGGGGGCCCCTGCCAGAGATCTGGATAAGGACAGGCTTTTTTCTTTCAGCGCTCCGAGGGGAGACTCTGCTGAAGCAACCGCTGCTGGACGCTCACTTCTCAAGCTGGAGAACAGGATTACGCAAGGTATTATTCTGAAACCCGGGGGACGGCCTGTTGTCTGAGTAATAATAACGATCCAGCTTCGTGGTCTGACAATAAGGCCGTAAAAACGGGACACGAGTCGGTCGCTTCCAGGTTGTAAAAACAGGGACTTTGAGACCTGATCTGAACTATCTGCATCTGCTGGGTTTGATAGATGAGATGAAAGCAGGGGGGCCGTCAGACCCGGTCCGGCTGGTTTTCAGAGCTTATCCAGAGATAAGGCAGTGGTTGTCTGGCTTTGGTTCCTTATCGGTGAGAGACGGGGCTTTTCGACATCCTTTCCAGCAACTCGGCGGGACGGCCAGCTGGTCTCCAGGAACAGCTCCGTCCACAACACTTGTAACGTCTGATTTGTTTCTGTCCGCAGATCTAAATCACCTTATATAAACACACGTTTGAAAGGATGTTTTCCTCGAGGACGACTTCCAGGGAATTGATCAAACTGA
This sequence comes from Cololabis saira, assembly GCF_033807715.1. Classification (NCBI taxonomy): domain Eukaryota; kingdom Metazoa; phylum Chordata; class Actinopteri; order Beloniformes; family Belonidae; genus Cololabis; species Cololabis saira. Next base: position 35,781,623 of record NC_084602.1, read on the forward strand.
TTACTTTCAAATCTGCTTTTGCTTTACTCAGGTTGCTTTTGCTGCCACGTTTAAAAAACAAAACAAAAAAAACATTCCCGATTCAAACTTCTGGCAGGAGGTGCAGTGAGGTGTAGCTAAAGTTGCTTTCGTCAATGAAAATTATGATAAATATCGTCGTCAACGAACCTTTATCACCTGAGGAAAACGAGACGCAACAAAAATGCTGGTCATGTGATGATAACGATAATTAAATATATAATGCAATAGAGCAGGGGTCGGCAACCCAAAATGTTGAAAGAGCCATGTTGGACCAAAAGCACAAAAAACAAATATGGAGCCGCAAAAAATGAAAAGTCTTGTATAAGCCTTAGAATGAAGGAAACACATGCTGCATGTTTCTATATTAGTTATAACTGGGGGGAGATTTTTTTTTTTTCATTATGCACTTTGAGAAAAAAGTCGAAATGTTAAGAAAAAAGTCGAAATGTCGAGAAAAAAGTCGAAATGTTGAGAGAAAAGTCGTAAATTGTCAAGATTAAAAAGGAAAGGAAAAAGAAGAGAAAAAAGGAAAAAAAGAAAAGGGAAAAAAAGAAGAAAAAAAGAAAAAAAAGAAAAAAAAAAAAAGGTCAAACATGTTTGCAAAAGCTCCAGGAGCCACTAGGGCGGCGCTAAAGAGCTGCATGCGGCTCTAGAGCCGCGGGTTGCCGACCCAAGCAATAGAGGAATAAAAACCAGACTAAAACGTAGATTACAAAATAAAAACTCTAAAAATGTCTTCATTTTCGTTGACCAAAACGAGATGAAATGTTCTAGCAAAGATCCTTAATGTCCATGTTTTCAGTAGTTTCCTCTGGTTTAGTTCTGTTGCTGAAAACTGAAATGATAGCTGGACCCAAAGACTAGACTAAAACTGAAACAGGCTGACAGAAACAACACTAGTTGCAGCTCAGGTCTCCACAGCTCTTGGTTAACAGACATCTGGGGTGCAGAGACGCTCCTTCACAGTAACACGTTTGTAATCACAGCATCTGTCGTTAACACGACTCCGGTTGGATACCGAGGCGTCCCGGAGCCAGCTGGGGGAGAAAACCGCTCCAGTGTGTCCCGGGTCCGGCTCGGGACCTGGTTCCACCTGGACACGCCCACCAGGAGGCCTGAACTCCCACACCATATACGTGAATAGAGGGAATGCATGACATCACAGATGCGACTTCACAGCGGGTTACGCCCACTGAGTGTCAGAAAGACTGAGTGGCAGAAAGATTGAGTGGCAGCGTAAACTTTCAGTTTGAGCAACTGGAAAACATCTAAAATGGGAAAGAGCTGTTGTGCGATCGACTGTACTCATAGATTTAGCAAGAAATCGGAGTTATCATTTTACTGCTGAAAAATAAGCTTAAGAGAGACAAATGGATCTCTGCAATTCACAAAAACAACTGGATTCCAGACACCGAAACGTGGATTTGTGGTTCCCATTTTGTATCAGGTAATGTTGGATTTTTGGGTAGCTAACGTTAAACGATCAAATCATAAAGTTCAGTGTCCTCATCACTTTAATTTCTACAACAAATCCGGCCTTGAAGTAGGACCAAGCGTCAAGACTTTTGTATTCCTTCAAGCTTTGCTTCGTGTATTTCCCTGGCGTAGAAATTAAGTACATATAAATATCAGGAAACTGGATTCATGGCCAAATATTAATGTCCATGGACCACTGGTTCTTGGTAACTGTACCAAATATTAATGTCCATGGACCACTGGTTCTTGGTAACTGTACCAAATATTAATGTCCATGGACCACTGGTTCTTGGTAACTGTACGGGTCACTGTCAAGTCCAACTGCCTTTAATTTAAGCCCATAATCGGCTGTTATCCCGTCTTCTCCACTAGTTGCAGCCATTTTTGCCACTCAGTGTGAGTAAGGAGGCTGGTCCAGTGGGGAAGTGACATCAATGCATTCCCTCTATATAAACACAGCATTCAGACGCTGTAACGGTCCAGCAGATTATTACTCCGGGTTTAAGCTCTCGTGACGTTTAAAACAACAATTAAAGAGAAGAATCATGTGACTGTTGGAGTAAAAACGGCATAATCACGGGGCAGGAAGTCCCTCACCTTGTCGACGTCCTCTCGGCTCAGCCCCAGGACACTTCCCATGAGCCTCAGCACGTCAGCGCGCTTGGTCTTGGGCGTGTGGAAGTATCCCAGGAACAGGTTCCTCATGAGAACCCTGCAGACACGACAGCAGCAGCCGTCACCTCAACGCAGCGACGGCTTCCCATCATCCTCCTCTCAGAGGCGGTTTGACCAAACTAAACAGTCTGAAACGTAGAGACGACTTACTTGTCGATCTTTCCCTCTGTGCTGTTCAGCAGATTCATGAGTTTCCGCTGCGCCTCCTCCAGCATCTCCTGCCTCACGTTCACTGCCCAAGACAGAAGAAGACACGCCGTTATCAATCAGATAAAATAAAGGACGCTGTCCTGATGCGTCAGTGCTGTGATCCCCAGTCGACTGGTCGATTTAGTAGTCGATGTGGCCGTCTCGACTAAACTCTGATTTGTCGATTCTTTAATTTAATCAGGAGGCACGAGGTTCTAAAGGAGAGTTTTCAGACCTCTTTCACAGAGATGGGTAGATGGTAAAGTAGGAGGACGGTCCGGTCCGGTGATTGTTGAACTCTCTCATGTCAGAGACGTCTGCATCGGCAGAATTTCATTAAAATAGACGCCGGAAGGAAAGTTGAATGTAAACTTTGTCAGCAGACCGTTCTGTGTGCTGTTAAACTAACTAACTAACTTTATGTGGGCAGCAGACGGACAGCATTGGCGTTCATTGGTGAAGACCTTATGTGCTACCTAGCACGAAGAGGATTAAGTAAGTAACTTTATGTGATGTTAAACTAACAAACTAACTAACTAACTAACTAAGTGATGTTAAACTAACTAACTAACTTTGTGTGATGTTAAACTAACTAACTAACTAACTGCTATTAAACTAACTAACTGTGTGATGTTAAACTAACTAACTAACTAACTAACTGCTATTAAACTAACTAACTAACTTTGTGTGATGTTAAACTAACTAACTAACTAACTAACTAACTAACTGCTATTAAACTAACTAACTAACTTTGTGTGATGTTAAACTAACTAACGAACTGCTATTAAACTAACTAACTGTGTGATGTTAAACTAACTAACTAACTAACTAACTAACTAACTGCTATTAAACTAACTAACTGTGTGATGTTAAACTAACTAACTAACTAACTAACTGCTATTAAACTAACTAACTGTGTAATGTTAAACTAACTAACTAACTAACTAACTAACTAACTAACTAACTAACTGCTATTAAACTAACTAACTAACTAACTTTGTGTGATGTTAAACTAACTAACGAACTAACTAACTAACTGCTATTAAACTAACTAACTGTGTGATGTTAAACTAACTAACTGCTATTAAACTAACTGTGTGATGTTAAACTAACTAACTAACTAACTAACTAACTAACTAACTAACTGCTATTAAACTAACTAACTAACTTTGTGTGATGTTAAACTAACTAACTAACTAACTAACTAACTAACTAACTGCTATTAAACTAACTAACTTTGCGTGGTGTTAAACTAACTAACTAACTGCTATTAAACTAACTAACTTTGCGTGGTGTTAAACTAACTAACTAACTAACTAACTGCTATTAAACTAACTAACTAACTTTGTGTGATGTTAAACTAACTAACTAACTAACTAACTAACTGCTATTAAACTAACTAACTAACTTTGTGTGATGTTAAACTAACTAACTAACTAACTAACTAACTGCTATTAAACTAACTAACTTTGTGTGATGTTAAACTAACTAACTAACTGCTATTAAACTAACTAACTTTGTGTGATGTTAAACTAACTAACTAACTGCTATTAAACTAACTAACTTTGTGTGATGTTAAACTAACTAACTAACTGCTATTAAACTAACTAACTTTGTGTGATGTTAAACTAACTAACTAACTGCTATTAAACTAACTAACTTTGTGTGATGTTAAACTAACTAACTAACTGCTATTAAACTAACTAACTTTGCGTGGTGTTAAACTAACTAACTAACTAACTAACTAACTAACTGCTATTAAACTAACTAACTAACTAACTTTGTGTGATGTTAAACTAACTAACTAACTAACTAACTAACTAACTGCTATTAAACTAACTAACTAACTTTGTGTGATGTTAAACTAACTAACTAACTGCTATTAAACTAACTAACTTTGCGTGGTGTTAAACTAACTAACTAACTAACTAACTAACTAACTAACTAACTAACTAACTAACTAACTGCTATTAAACTAACTAACTTTGCGTGGTGTTAAACTAACTAAGTAGTGTGTGCTGTTATGGTTCTCAACCCTGGTCCTCGTGGCCTCTGTCCTGCATGTTTTAGATGTTTCCCTTCATCATCACACCTGATTCTAATTAATGGTCCTGCAGTTCTGCTGATGACACAGGTACTGTACTTTTATCACGGTGTGTTGAACCAGGGAAACATCTAAAACATGCAGGACAGAGGCCCACGAGGACCGGAATTGAGAACTACTAAACTAACTAACTAACTAACTAACTAACTAACTCTATCTATGTTCTTTTTTAAATATATTAACATTGAAACTCTGTTATTTATTTGAACCCAACCAAAACATGGGTTAGTTAACCTGACTAGTTGAACCAGAAATAATACTACGCTGCAGAATGATGGTGTCGGTCAATTATTATCAAAACATTACAAAACAATTGTTTTATATAAATAATACTCTTCCTATTAATTTCCACAGGTGTGTAATTCATTTCAGTCTAAAATATTAGATCAAAAACTATTTATTATATAGCAAATCGACCACGACCGCGACCATTTCTTTGGTGGATTACAGCTCTGCTGATGTTTTACTAATTAAGTACTTCAGTCTTCCAAGACGGGAACATTTTTCTTGCAAGACGTGGAGTAGAAAACTAAAAAATGTTTGCAGTTATGTATCATCAACATATTTGAGCAGCATTTCTGCAGATACGCTGCTCAACCCGGCGGCGCTGGCGTCCAGCGTAGTGACGGGGATCTGCTCACTCTCAGAACTAATCACCTCCAGGACTAAAAACACAACATAAAGCTTCCTATAGGCCGCCGGGCTGCCAGATAAAGATTACGTTGGGGTCGGACCGAGCCGTCTGAGCAGCTGAAAACAAACAGTCTGAGAATTCACTGATGTCACGGTCCGATACGGGGAAATCTGACCACCAATGGGGAGGGGGGCTAGATCAGATCTAGAGTCTGAATCAAACCAACTGGACCTTTCCACCTGGATTGTGGAAGACAAATGATTTAAAATGTGAAAGTATTTTTCTGTTTTAGTTACAACTGAACGATATTCTGAGTTATTGTGAATGAATTCGACATATCTGACTGTTTTGTTTCGCTTAATATGTTTTATCATGCGCCTTAAAACCCGGTTCGCCTTATGTATGAAACAGACCCGTTCCCTGATATTGTGCCTAATGGTCCACAAAATACGGTACTGTAAATATTCAAGTTCAGTTTATGTCTTTTTAATTATTGTGGACTGTTTATTTTTATTATTCTGTATTCTTCCATTTTATTACTTATTTTGCTTATTTCATTCATTCATTCATTCATTCATTCATTCATTCATTCATTCATTCATTCATTCATTCATTCATTCATTCATGTTTTGCCTGATAACAAATCCCCCTCTTTCCATTGATGCTCTATCTGAATTTCCATTTGACCTTTTTTTTTTTTTGATAACCAAACAAATCAATTAACACAAACACCCACTACATTCAATAAAAACAATTTTTAAATAAATAAAGTGCTTCATAAATAAACTTGACAGGAGCTGGTGCCTTGGACGTGACCAGATTTGCCCCCACCTTGTGTCTTCAGCTCCTCGATCAGCTCCTCCTTCAGGTCCAGCTGGTCAGTGAGGCGAGACGCCGAGTCCAGGGCAGCGTTGGCTTCATCCAGGTTCACCTGACGGAGTGAGAAGCTGCTTTAAGAACTGTTTTTTTTTTCTTCATAATAATAATATTTTTTTTGATTTTCAGTATTAACAAAAGGTATAAAATCAAAAACAGAATACAATACAAACAAAAAAAAAGAAAAAGAAAAGGGCAATCGACACATCTATAGATACAACACAGTTACTATGTAAATATAAAAAAGTTATATTGTGTAGTACACACAGCACACACTGAGCACATCAGAAGGTAAACTGCAAGAGTACAGCTGGGGGTCTAAAATCCAAAGAATCTTTTCCTTTATAAATCAAGGCAGATAGATCCCTAGGCAAATGGTCTATGAGAGGACACCAAATTTTCATGAAGTTATCTTCTCTATTTTTTAATTTGGCACTGAGTCTTTCCATGGGAAGAACTCTTAAGATTTCTCTATACCATTGGGTTACTGGTGGAGGTTTCTCATGAATCCAATTGAACAGAATGCATTTTCTAGCTACGCAGAGAAGCTTACTAAGTAGCTTGGCTCTACCAGGATCCAATACTCCAAATTTTGATGGCAGCCCTAATAGAAATTGTCCAGGATCTTTACAGATAGTAGACTTCATAATTGAATTCAATTCTTTAGCCACATAGGACCAAAATCTAGCAATCTTGGGACATTCCCAGAAACAGTGTATGTAGGTACCAATCTCCTTTTTGCATTTAATGCATAATGGGGACCTGCTGGGATCGAATTCAGTGACAGTATCAACTTTCCTCATAAGAAATGAGTAGAAGGATGTGTGTTTCCATGTGAACGGCTGGTTACCTGGAGGGCGGAGGCCTGGTCCTCCAGCCTAAGGGCTTTACTCCTCCACTCCCCCTTCTCCCGCTTGTGCTTCTCCAGCTCTGCTGAGTACATGGCTTTCTCCTCTGATGGGAAACAAGAGAGACATGTTTAACTTCTTCCAGGAGAAGCCAGACACAGAAGACGGTGGTGGGGGGTGAACTTGCCTTGCTGGAACTGCTCTAGCACCATCTGCAGGTTGGACAGAGACACTGCGTACTGGTTGACCTGCTCCTGGGACGTCCGGAGCTGCGCCAGCGCGTCGTCTCGCTGCTTCACCGCGCCGGTCAGCTGCTCCTGCAGAGACTCCACCTGCATGGAGGCCTGTTGGCTGGAGGGGGAGACAGAAGGAAAGGCAAGTTTATTTGTATAGCACAATTCAATACAAGGTAATTCAAAGTGCTTTACATCAACATTAAAAGCGGCAAGACACAATTAAACAGTAAATAACAAATAAAATGAAATAAAATGATAAGAAAAGAGGTAAAATAATAAAAAGTAAGGGCAGTAGAGTACAGCAGGTACATCTCATTCTTAAAATGGCAAGAATTACGTTTCTATACGGTCAAAACGTACAAAGACCGGGTCAAATAAAGAGATGAATTTGTTTACTTGAATTGTACGAATGAATCATCCTTTGAGCCTTAAAATCATTCTGCTTCCTTTGTTTCATTGTCATTCTGCATCAAGCCCTCAAGTAGGTTCTGACTGTAATTAAATCTACTGAAATCTGGATCATCTCTCAAGTCTTATTCTTGGTAACTTAGAAGCTCAGTTTCAGTCCAGTTGTTCAGCCGGTTGGAAAGATCGTGTTAGAGAGCGTCTGACGGTTTCTTCCAGCAGACGGACGGATGTTACCTGGCGTTCTCCACGGCGCTGGAGGACGTGGCCAGCCTCTCGTCCAGCATGGCCACCCGCCGGCGCAGCTCCGTCTCCCGGTCCTCGGCGGCCAGCGCCTCCCGCGTGTACGAGTCCTCGATCTCCAGCAGGTGGTTGCGGAGCCGCTCCAGCTCCAGGTTCAGCCGCTGCTCCTTGTCCTTCGTGTGCTGCAGCTGCAGACGCACACGGAGAAACAATCACCCCTCATGACACGAGGATGGGACTTTTGATCCATGTCCTGATGTTTTTAGGACAAAGATCATGTGAACAAGCTTTTTTGACAGAAATGTGATTCTTTAAACAGTTTGACATATTTTGATAAAAGGGAAAAAACAGGGTGTCTACAGGTTTGACCAGGTTAAATTTAAGACTTTTAAATACAATTTTCAAACAAAATTTGAAAAGAAACTTTGAACCCAATGTCCAGAGAAACTGGAATTTGACCCATTTGTTGCTAAATTTACCCATATTTGCTTGCCTCGTCTCAAGACTATGACTAAGAAATCCAGCGCTGAGGTCGAGGTTGCCAGATCTGGCAGGTTCCAGCCCAAACGTGATGTAAAACCCACCAAGATATTGAAAAACCTCCCAAATCAAACATTCTTTATGTTAAAAATGTAAATTATTAAATGCGTAGTAGATTTCAAGTCGTAAGCAAATGAAGCCAAAAAAAGTTCACGCTCCAAACAAAGACTACAATTAAATTTAGGAGATTAAAGCAAATAAAATATTAGAGTTTATTGTGTAAGTTTCTACTTTTTCTGCCATAATGGAAACTTTTTTGTTAATAATTTCTCCTAAATAGTTTGAAAAAAACCAGGAAAAGCCGCCCAGATTTTATCAACCCGCCCAATTGGGCTGAAACCTGCTTAACCTGGCAACCCTGACTGAGGCGTCTAACAACTGGTAAACAGGTTTATTTCTCCTCAAAACTATTAAATAAACTTTTCCTTTTGTAAGAAAGCTTTTTAATGATGACTGGATAAACTTAAGATTCAAAAATTAAGACCTTTGGAATGAGATTTAAGACAAATTAAGAAATTTAAAAGGCCTGATTTTAGGAAAATGGGATTAAAGACTTTTTAAGGACCCGCGGCCGTGCTGATAAACAAATAGAGGACCGGGGGGTATTTTGAGTAGCTGACAAATGTTCAAGAAGCTCAAAGCTGCAGGACTGATTTGAAAACAGGCAGGAGCTGCAAACGGAGGCTCGGTCCAGGTCTCACCTCGCTCTGCACCGCCGTCGTCTCCATCTGCTTCTGCTTCAGCGCCATCATCACCTGATCCCTCTCCTGCTGGAACAACACAGCTTTGTCCTGCATGGACTTCAGCTCGTTGAGCAGCTGGTTCAGCTCCCCGGACTTCCCCTGTCCCCCCCAGAGAAGAGAAATAAATAGATAGGCCTGTGCTGAAAAAAAAATCGATTTTCCAATTCTAAATCGATTCTCATATTAATTCCTAAAAATCGATTTGTATGTCTAGAGATCGATTTAAACATTTTTTTTTTTCATCATTTCATTACAACTTTTGGTATTTTTGTGTTTATGCCCTAAAAAGGAATGTTTTGTTGGACACGAGAATAACTGGTGCCATGTTTTTGCCTTTAAATATGTTTAAAAAGTATGACAACATTAAAGTTTTCGGTTATAATTGCATAAATTGTCTATATTTCTTTGCTTTATATACCGTCTTGAGGGTACATTTGCATAAAATGCTAAAAACCAAATTCTCAAAAATGGGAAAAATTTAAACCGATTTCCTCCTCCTCTGTTTCCTCCCTGGATCTGTTTGGTAATTCTGACCCACGATGTTTCTGAAAGCAGTTCTATCAGCATTCTGGGAGCTGATTGGTCCTTACAGCATCATTAGCTGCAATACTTGCTGTTGAATCTCAATATAATACTAGTATTAATATGTTGCAGAACTACAGTCATATAATTTACTGCGTTTCCATGCAGTCAATAACCCTTTTAAAACTGGAATATTAGCAATAACCCGGTTGCGCACGGCCATGTAAACACCAATAACCCCTTTGAATAACTGGAATTTGCTCATATTCCGATCTTTAAAAATCCGAATATGAGCCCTGGGTTACTCCTTTTAAAACCCGAATATTCGGTCATGTAAACGCCAAACGGGATTTCCCCATCAAAAGGAACAGGAATTTGTTTTCTGCACATGTTCTTTTCGTAAGGAATCATGGTCTTTTGAGTCCAGGAAGTGCTTATAAACATGGAGAAACGCAAGACCAGGAGGATACTAATCACTTCATAAATGATGATCAATGATGATCAGTGAAAGATATGAAAATTTTGGCATTTGTAGAAAGTACCGAGATAGCGAGATTTACAAAAAGGTGAGCGAAAAGTTGTGTGAAGCAGCATTTGTGCGAACGCCAGACCAGATCAAGCTCCGCTGGAAGACGCTGAAAAAGGCGACTTCTACTTGGCTGTTGATTATCTGCCGTGCTGCTGTTATTGTTGTTTTGGATTTGGATGCAGGAAGAAGAAGCGGAAATGACGGGAATTGCGTCATGATGTTCTCCGTGCGTCGCTGGTTTGATCCAGATATCCCAAATGATTAATCACCATGTATACAGGGATAACTCTGTTTGCTCACGCATGGAAACAGATTATTGTGCATGTTTCAGTAACCGGAATATTGACCTTAACCCGAATTTTGACTGCATGTAAACGTAGTCATTCATGCAACAGCTCAAAAAACAGTTTTAATAACACTAACCCAAATCAATATCAGAATCAAATCGATTCTGAATCAGTGTTGTTCTTGTCGGCTATTTTTAAATTTTGTTTCAGTCTTAGTCCTGTTTCAATCGCCGTTGTTATTTTTTGTCATATTTAGTCGAACTCATCCTTTTTTTATTTAGTCACATTTTTGTCGACTAAAAGTCGAGCATTTTAGTCTTTGTCTTAGTCCATGAAACCGTGAATTTATTTGTTTCGTTTTAGTCAACAAAAACTATTTGCATTTTAGTCTAGTTTTAGTCTGACAATTTAGTCTAATTTTAGTTTGACAATTATTTTAGACATCAGTATATCTTGCTGGTTGTTTAGAACATTAAATCAACGTTGTGTTGTTGAGTGTACTGTAGATCTAAAACCCGAATATTAGTAAAAACCCGAATTTTGACTGCATGTAAACGTAGTCAATGTCATTCCAATCCAAAACTATCCTACTTTAAACAAAAATGTAATTGCAGTCTGAATAATTGTTACACTCTGACCCCTTAGCGCAAAAAATGCGCTTTTCATAAGGTAGCTATAAAACATATTTTACATTAATATTATATTCTACTTTAATTGAGCTCATTTCTTTCACCAATATCTGACCTAAGATATCAAATATTCATGATTTTTTTTTTAAAGATTTAACCCTTTAAATGCCAGGTTTTATAAACTTTGGCTGCAGTCGCAGCTGTGTAAACGACTCAACAAAAAGCCGGAGTTTGTTATGATTCTCTCTATGGCTGCACCTTTCATGTGATTCAAAATGCCCCATGTTTGGATTTATTTGTGTTTATGGACCTCTTGTGCAGGTGTGTGTAGTGTGCATTTATACAAAATAATCTTAGAGGGGCTTTGAACTTCTGCACAAAAACCATGTGAATGAATGAAAACAGTCGCACTTCAAAGCCTTTGCTCATAATGTCATAAGGTCACACACACACACACACACACACACACACACACACCACACACACAAACAAACACACCAACACACACACACACACACACACACACACACACGCTAACTAGTAGACTACTTTCGGGTAGGTTTTATTGTATTAACATTAAGCTGACAGTACACTCAACAACACGACGTTGATTTAATGTTGTAAACAACCAGCAACATACTTTATGTTAACTTAGCTTACCTTGATTTAGACCTTACCTTGAAGTATGACCGCACTGCTCCCCGTCCGTTAAAATCAAGCATTCCGTTTTATCTTCGACGTCAATGTATCTAAAATGTTTCCAGACATCTTCCCTTCTCTTTCTCCCGATCCCCGTGCAAAGCATGTTACCGTTTGATTTTATTTAATGACATTAAATGAAATGTCCGCGTTTAGATCGTGTACAGCTGCGGCTGCATGCAGCGCTGGCGGTAACTTCAAAAAGGGGGTGTGTTTGTTTGTGTGTGAGTGTGAGTGCGAGTGTGTGGGGGAAGGGTATGTTCGATATATCCGCCCTGACCACAATGCCAATACAAAGTGATAGACAACTGTGCTCCCGGACAGTCCCGGTGAGCATTTGCGAACGCACAGCGGCGCTCTATGGCAAAAGAGACAGGAGGAAGTGATACGTTCATTATAATTATATATTTCGTGTCGTCTTTGTTTATGAACGAAAATGATCATAGATTTTAGCGGAGTATTTATTTTGTGAACTATATTTTCGTTTAGTTTTTATTAGTCAACGAACTTGCATAATGATTTAGTCCTAGTTATTGTTTATACACGTGTTTTTTTTCTAGTCCGGTCTCGTTTTCGTCCGGGGAAAAATGGGCGTTGACGAACATATTTCGTTTCCGTTTTCGTGAACGAGAACAACACTGTTCTGAATCTTAAGAATCGGAATTGAATCTTGACATTTGAATCGATGCCTAGCCCTATGAATAAAAACATTTAACGACCCTGAGTTGACATTGAACCCCCATGTCCCGTTGGCACGGAGACGGCGGCTGACCTGCTCCTTGTCCTGCAGCATCCTCTCCAGCGTGGCTGCCTTCTCTCCCACGGTGCTCAGCTGGAACTCCTTCTCCCGCAGCAGCAGCGAGACCTGCATGTTTGTCTCCTGCAGCGCCCGGAACTCCGACTCCTTCTCGCGCGATCGCGCCGCCACGCGCTCGTTCTCCTCCTTCAGCGCCTTCCCGTCCTGCTCCAGCTGCAGCGCCCGCTCCCTCAGGTTGGTGGCCGCCTGCTTCAGCACCTCGTTGTCGCCGTCGCGGCCACGCAGCGCCTCGCTGACCTGCAACAGCTGGTCCCCCTTGGTCTTGATGAGCAGGTCCTTGTCCCTGATGGTAGGAATGGGCAATATTTTACTGTTCACTCTATTTAACCGTTCCTCTATTTAAATTTTTCTACAAAACGGCAAGATATAAATCTACACTTTTTACACAGAATGGAGAAAACACAATAGGTTTCGAAATATCTAGCTCCCATTGGTCGTTTATATCGTTGAAAGAAAATTGAGGTTATAGTAGGCTACGTGAAAAGGAGTTCTTTGTATCTGCACTTGATTGCTCTTCCTCCGTAAGAGCCGGATGTCTGGCACAGTGCAATTGAAATTGAATTGCAAGAACTGAATTTGAATTGTGAGAACTGAATGTAGATTCAGTTTTTCAATGCAATGATTCAAATTAAACAATATAAATTCAAATTATGTGATTCAGATTCATTTTTTTAATGCAATTATTCAAGTTGAGCAATTCAAATTCAAATATAAATTATTCAAATTCAGTTTCTAGTGGCACATATTTCTGCCCATACGCAACATACGGTGACTGCAAAAAAAAAAACAGCGAGTGAAAGGATGGCTATATATTTTTGTTCTTCATCATGTTTTCTTTTGCACTATTTTGTTACCCAACAGAAGGAAATGGTAGTTACATTTAGATATAACGTTTGACTATTACGAAAACAAATTGCAATAGTATCTAATTTTTGGCATGTTCCAACCACAGGTTAATTTGCACATTTTATTTATATTAGAAGAGGTCATCACTGATTGGATTTTATTTTCAGTGAACTTTTATATATTTGTCCTGTTTCTTTATTTATCAGGTTGTATTTTTTTCTACTTTGTGATTTTATAAGCTAAGAAAACTTGAAGGACAATGGTACTTTTGTTGTTTGCACTGTTATCCCACTGTTTAAGCCTTTTGAATAAATGTTGAATCTGTTCTTACATTTCAAACTTGTTTCATTTGAGTCATTACAGTTTTTCAGTACAGGTGTAACTCATTTAATTGGTTTTTATTAATTCAATTTAATTGGTGTAGTTTAGTAGCATTTAGTATCTTTTAGAACAGTGTTTTGGGGCTCTAAAGACTCAATGTGGGGATAGATTTATAGTTACAAAGGTGGAGTTGAATTGGTATTTTTTTTTATCGTCATTTTTATCGTTATCGGGATAAATGCCAGAAATTATCGTGATACATTTTTTAGTCCATACCGCTCATCCCTACCTGACGGAGCGCTGCAAGTCCTCCAGCCGGACCCGGACCTGCTGCACCTCCTCCGCCTGGTCCGAGAGCCGCTGGTTGTTCTCCTGCAGGGTCCGGATCAGCTGGTCCCGCTCGGCCAGCTGGGCCCGGAGCCGGGCCGGGTCTCCGTCGGGCTGGGCCTGTGGGGGCGGGGCCTGGCCCCCGGGAAGGGGCGGAGCCTCCGTCCCCCCCGCCGCTGCGTCCAGCCGGCCCAGCAGCTCCTCCCGGGTGCAGCTCAGCTGGCCGATGCTCTGCTGCAGCTGCGCCAGCTCGGCGCTCAGGCCGCCCAGCCACCGCTCCTTCAGCTCGTAGCTCTGCACCAGCCGCGCGTAATCCACTGACAGCTGCGAGCTGCAATCGCTGTCGGCCGACACCTGGCCCTGCAGCCGCAGCAGCTCCTCCTGCAGCTGCGCCGCCTCCTGCTGCATGTTCTTCACCGTGGTGATCACCTAGGAGTTTATGAGTTTATTAGTTTATTAGGATCCCCATTAGCTGATGCAGAACATCAGCTACTCTTCCTGGGGTCCACACATAACAGACGTAACAATATACATTTACAAGTACAGAAACAATATGATCCATACTGATATTCCCTGCTTAAGTACACTTAACAGTCAAATAAAACAACCTTAACAGTAATAGTAATAATGCAAGATAACCTCAATAACCAAATGAGATTAAAAAGTAATAATGATAATAAAATATAAAATAAATAAACATAATTATAAGTGTGTGTGTGTGCGTGCGTGCGATAGTATCCTATGTAGGCCGCCAGGTCACCCACCTTACCAGCTTAAGAAAACTCAAATATCCTATCTCAAAGAATTTGAATATTCTGGGAATCTTAATCTTAAACTGTAAGCCATAATCAGCAATATTAAAATAATAAAAGCTTTGCAATATTTCAGTTGATTTTTAAATAATCCAGAATGTATGACATTTTTGTTTGTGTCTGTGTCCTGTAGGTGTAGTTAAGTAAGTAGATCAAATCCATTTCACTGACAGGGCCATGATTGTTATTAATTTAATTTCAATCAAGATATGCTGAAATAGCCCCAAATAAATATACTTTACAAGTGTTATACATAATGGTTTTATATTAACTTGAGGTTAGGTATATTACTTATCATGGTCGTGACATTAATGGGATAGTGTTGCATAGAGATGTCTAAGGAGAAAGATACACACAATGATAAAAACGTACACATTATGGGCACTTTTTATTATTTCACTTTAGTTTATAATTCATCTTCATTGTGGCATCATATAACACTGTTTTTAGTCATTTTTGTGCACTTTTCGGCTCATTATATTGTATTTTTCTACATATTTGGGAAGACAAGGTTGCATCCACATTGGATTACGTCAGGTTTGTTTACATCAGGGGCCGCTGTTATTGGTCCAGCGCGATCACGTGACGCAGCCGCAGCGCTCCTTTACACAGGCGCCGCTGGAAAGAGTCCCGCTATTAAAATAACGATTGTGAAAATACTTCCTAGAAATCCGAGTTCAACTTTCTCTCCTATGCTTAACATAAATAGCTCTTTTTTTTTTAAGTGAAAAGAATGTACACACCAGAGGTGGGAGCGAGATCCTCTTTCTAAAGACATTTACGTGGTTGACCTGACGGCCTAATGTGTATGTCTACATGTGCAGAATTGTTTACCGGCGTAGGGCAATTTGATGTTGTTTCAGTTGTCTTTTAAAGCTTGCTTTTGTTTTTTCTTCAGTAATCTGTCCTGGAAAAGGGTTCCATTCTATCATGGCTTGATATATATATATATAATATATAATGTTCTTTGCATTGATTGTGTTCTAGCTTTAGGAACTATAGCGACCTCTGGTGGCCTCGTGTGGTATGTATGTATGTCAGAGCTACGTGTCACTTGGTTATATAAACAATTCGGGAATTTTAACACATTAATATTCCTAACAAAAACAAGGAGTGATGCCGTCAGCCTCTCTGTGACTTTCATCCAGGAGAGCTTGTCATGCATTTTATTCACCTGCTGCTTCCACTCCTCCACCTTCTTCACCTGCTGCTTCAGCGCGTTGCGCTCGTGCAGCAGCTCCTCGAACTGGTTGCTGCTGATGACGCCGCCGCCAGCGCCGCCGGCCTCGCCGCCCGACGCCTGCAGCACGGCCACCAGCGTCTGGCACTTCTGCGTCAGCGCGTCGATCTCCATGTCCTTCTCGCGGATGATGCGGGACAGGTTCTGGATGGTCTCCTTGAACATGTCCTGGCTGCCGGCCGGGTCGCCGCGGTGGGAGAGGCGCTGCGCCTCCTGCTGCAGCCG
The DNA here is from genome assembly GCF_033807715.1 of Cololabis saira. Classification (NCBI taxonomy): domain Eukaryota; kingdom Metazoa; phylum Chordata; class Actinopteri; order Beloniformes; family Belonidae; genus Cololabis; species Cololabis saira. The sequence continues at coordinate 35,797,867 of NC_084602.1, forward strand.
CGTCAGCGCCGCCTCCTTCCCCGCCACGGCGTCCACCAGCCGGTGCACGTCCGAGCGCAGCTGGCTGTTCTCCCGCGTCTTCTCGTTCAGCACGGCCAGCATCTGCTCCCTCTCCAGGCCGGCGGTGGCCGCCCGCGCCTGCAGCGCCTGCAGCTCCAGCTCGCGCTGCCGCAGCAGCTGCGACAGCCGCCCCGCCTCGCCGCGGGCCGGCGCCAGCTGCTCCAGCTGCAGATCCAGCTGCTGCGCCAGGGCCGTGTTCCGCTCCTTGAGCTGCAGCAGCTCCGCCTCCTTCTCCCGGAGGCCGAGCACCAGCCGCTGCAGCTCCACCTTGGACAGGTCCTGCTTCTCGCCGCCGTCGTCCCGGTTCAGGGAGCGCGTCTTGTCCTCCTGCAGGATGACGTCGGGCGAGTCGGCCCGGTCCCGGTCCCGGTCCAGCTGCTGCAGGCGGGAGATCTCCTGGTCCCGGGCCTGGATCAGCTGCTGGGTCTGCTCCAGCTCGCCCTGCCGGGCCTGCAAGTAAAGATGCTGTCGTCAACGAAAATTATGACTAAATATCGTCGTCAACGAACCTTTATCACCTAAAAACAAGACGCAACGAAAATGTGACGATAACGACAATTAAATATATAATGCAATATCGCAGAGGAATAAAAACTAGACTAAAATGTCATCAGTTTTCGTTGACTAAAACTAGACAAAAATGGACAATTCTGACAAAAATAAGACTAAAAAGCTCAGATTTTTAGTCGACTCAAACTTGACACGACTAAAAGAAGAATGAACGTGACTAAAACTAATAAAAACTGAAATGATAGCTTGACCCAAAGACTAGACTAAAACTAGAATTGAAAAAGACTGATAGAAACAACACTACATCCATCCATCCATCCATCCATCCATCCATCCATCCAAAGTTGCTTTCGTCAACGAAAATTACGACTAAATATCGTCGTCAATGAACCTTTATCACCTGAGGAAGACGAGACGAAAATACAGGTCATGTGACGATAATTAAATATCTAGTGCAATATCGTAGATGGATAAAAACAAGACTAAAATGTCATCAGTTTTTGTCGACTAAAATGGTCCTGGGCAATTCTGACTAAAATAAGACCAAAATGCTCAGACCTTTAGTCGACTGAAACTTGACACGACTAAAAGGAGAATGAACGTGACTAAAACTAATAAAAACTAAAATGATAGCTTGACCCAGAGACTGAAACTGAAACGGGATGCCAGAACCAGCCGTACCTGCCGGTCCTGCTGCTGCTCCTCGTTGTCCCTCCTCAGGGTCCGAACCTCCTCCTTCAGCTGTCCGATCTCCGTCTCCAGCTCCGTGATGATGTCCAGGGTCTTGGGCTCAGCGGGGGGCGGCGGGCGGCTCTGCTGATCCCGGAGCCGGTCGATCTCCTCCTTCAGGTGGCTGTTGTCCTCCTTCATGCCGCCCAGCTGCCGGTCCTTGTCCTCCAGGGTCCGCCTTAGGGCCTCGGCGTCCCCGGTGGCAGCCGCCAGCCCGGCCTCCAGCTCCGCCTGCAGGTCGGCGGCGTTCTGCTTCAGCGTCTCGGCGAAGGCGTCCTTCTCCTGCAGCAGGTCGGTCAGCTGCTGCTGGCCCGCCACGGTGATGGCCAGCATCTCGTTGGTGTCGCGCTGGTCCGACGCCAGCTGCTCCAGGTCCCGGCGCAGCCGCGAGATCTCCAGGTCCTTGTCCTGGTTGAGCCGGATGGCCGACTCGTGCTCTGTCTGCAGGGTGGAGGCGTCCATGGAGCGGGCCCGGCTCAGCTCCTCCAGGGTCTGCTGGTACTGCTTCACCTAGAGTGGTGGGGGGGAAAAAATAAATAAAATAAATCCATATTGCAATATATTGTTGCACTCTCTGTCGCAATAAATAATCGATAAACTGATGGCAAATATGGATATTTTATTACAACACACATAATGGATTTACGCGGTTGTCACCGCACTATTGTTCATGCACTTCCATTTGTGCAGCTGTACAGCGTTTACATTTATAAGACTAGGCGGCAGTGAGGTATTATGCAAAATTAAGTTGCTTACTGACTTTTCAGTAGTGTTGTCCCGATTGATCGGGCCCGATCACGGCATTTTCAAAACATCGGTATCGGCCAAAAAAGTATCGGGACATACCTAGTTATTAATGTTAATATACCGTATTTTCCGCACTATAAGGCGCACCTAAAAGCCTTTAATTTTCTCAAAAACCGGCAGTGCGCCTTATATATGATCATTACGGTAATTTCTGTTACTGTAGTCAGGGGGATTGTGGGTAATGTAGTTGGTGTCGCCGAAGTAACGGCGCTAAAAACGTCAGGAATCGTCACAGACGTTCAAGACAACAGCAGCGACGCTGACTCACATAATGGCGACTTTGACGAGACGGAGCAAAGCTGGTTTATATTTTGTTAATAAAGTTTGACATACGGTACTTTTCTTGTTTTTTTTTTGCATTTGCTGTAGGATTTTGTAGCATTTCCTGTAGCAGCTCCATCAGGTAGATACGTAACTCAACCCCAGCCACTATAGTCGGTATTTACCAGATATTTAGAGCGCCTTATAATGCGGTGCACCTCATATATGGAAAAAGTTTTAAAATACGTCATTCATTGAAGGTGCACCTTATAGTGCGGAAAATACGGTATTTTTTCTTTTTCAGTCACATATATGGTGATATTTCGTTGATGAAATTTCTTACAATATATCTAATATCGTAGATGTCGTGTATGGTGATATTATGGTTATCATGGGCCACATATCGCCACAGTATTGAATCTGAGTTCCCCGTATCGTCCCAGCCCTAACTCACCTGCTCCGCCACCGTCCTCTCCGCCCGGCTCAGCTCGCCCTCCAGCTGCTCCTTCTCCAGCTTCAGGGCCTCGATGCGGGTGTCCTTCTCCCTCAGGGTCCGGCTCAGCGAGGCCCGGTTCTCCTCCGCCTCGGCCCGGGCGGCCCGGCCCTGCTCCCGGGCCCGGCCCAGCTCCTCCCTCAGCTCCTTCAGGGCCCGCTCCAGCTCCTGCTTCCCCATGTGCAGGTCGTTGAGGGTGAAGGCGCTGTGGCTGGTCTTCTCCCTCTGGGCGCCCAGGTCCCGCTCCAGGGTCCGGCTCTGGTCCCGGGCCGTCTCCAGCTCCGCGGCGGTTCTCCTCAGCTCGGCCTCCGTCTCCTTCAGCTGCCCCGAGAGCTGCTCCTTCACGGAGATCATGTGCTGCAGACAAGAAAAATGAATTATACACTAATTCAACTAATGCCATTATTCCCATGTTTCACTCCACGAAGGTCACATGATGTTACTTTATCGCTAAACAAGACACCAGAACTCAATTTACTTCAGTGTTCAAGTCCGTTTACCATCAGCCGCCTCCGTGGATCAGTGAAGGATCCGGTCGAAATAAGTAAGTAATAATAAGTAAGTAGTAAGTGGTCAATCACCATGTTGACCAAAGAAAAACCTGTAAATGTTTATTATCTTGCTTATTGATTTTTATGCTTAGAATTGACCGAAATAAACATTAACTAACTAAGTAAGTAAGTCACTAAAGCAGGACAGAGTCTGGACAGGATGAAATAATGAACTGGGTGTCTACATGTTTGACCGAGGTAAATTTAAGACTTTTTAATAACATTTTCAAACTCGTTCTTAAAAGGATCAGCAAGTTGATCAAAGACATCTTTTCTCTTTTACTCTTTAAAAAAGGCAAAACTATTTCATCGGTAGAACAGTCTTCAGTTAGTAACAATAGGTGTTGTTAGTTTCCTCAAACTCGTTTCTGCATTTCTGTTTAATAAATCAAGACGCTCAGTAATGTGTCGTTCATCTGACGTTATATTTCAGCAATTTTTAACCCTTTAAAAGCCCAGATGATTTATTTTAAATGTCCCAACGTGTAAAACTCGAAACCCGAAAGAGGACGAACTTTGTTTCATGGCTTGAACTTCATTTTACGGAGAAACGTCACAATCTGGCGCAAACATAACAAGATATTACTTTTCAGTTCAGGTTACATCTGATGCAGAACGGAGTTTCCAGGGCGTCTACAGGTTTGACCGAGGTAAATTTAAGACTTTTTAAATACCATTTTCAAACAAAATTTAAGACCAAAAAGACAAGTCACTAAAAAATCCAGCACTGAGGTCGAAGTTGCCAGATCTGGCTGACAGGTTCCAGCCCAGACGTAATGTAAAACCCGCAGAAATAATGAAAAACCAGCCCGAATCATACATTCTCTATGTTAAAACCCTAAATTATTAAATGCATAATACATTTCAAGCTTCACAACACCACGAAATAGCCAAAAAAAGTTCAGGCTCCAAAACAAAGACTACAATTAAATTGAGTAGATTAAATCAAATATAATATCAGTGAGTTTAGTGTGTAGGTTTCTACTTTTCTCTGCCATAATAGTAACTTTTTTGTTAATAATTTCTCCTAAATATTTAGTAAAAACCCGGAAAAGCAGCCCAAATATATATTTTTCAGCCCAATTGGGCTGAAACTTGCCCAATCTGGCAACACAGATTTAGAACCTCCGCAGGAGATTCTCCTCAAAACGATGAAATAAACTTTTTAATGACGACTGGATACATTCCTTCTAAAATTAAGACCCTTGGATTGAGATTTAAGACTAATTAAGACATTTAAAGGCCTTATTTTTTAGACTTTTTAAGACTTCTTAAGGATGCCCTGGGGAATAAGACATGGAGAGAGCAGCATCCAGACCTGCGTTGCCTCCTGGTTCTGCTGGTCCAGCTCCTCCAGCTCAGACATCAGCGTGTCCCGCTCAGACTCCGTGGCTCTCAGGGCCTTTCCTCTCCTCTCCAGCTCCTCCTTCAGATCCTCCACAGACTCGTCTTCTCTTTTATCACCTACGGTTTGTTCTTCTGTCTCCTTCAGTTTCTGCTGCAGATTCAGCTGCAAACAGAAAACAGACCTCAGTTACCATGGATGGATGGATACTAGTATTATATTGAGATTCAACAGCAAGTATTGCAGCTAATGATGCTGTAAGGACCAATCAGCTCCCAGAATGCTGATAGAACTGCTTTCAGAAACATCGTGGGGCAGAATTACCAAACTGATCCAGGGAGGAAACAGAGACGGATGAAATCACTTTTATTTTTCCCACATTCCATTTTTATTATTTCAATTTTCAGTCTATTTCGGTTTTTAATTTTTGAGAATTTGGTTTTTAGCAAATGTAACGCCAAGACAGTATATAAAGTAATGAAATATCGAAAATTTATGCAATTATAACTGAAAACTTGAATGTTTTCATACCTTTAAACATATTTAAAGGCAAAAATATGGCACAAGTTATTCTTGTGTCCAACAAAAAATTCCTTTTTTGGGCATAAACAAAACAACGTCAAAAGTTGTAATGATGAATTTTTTAGGAATTAATATGAGAATTGATTTATAATCTGAAAATCAATTTTTTCAACACAGGCCTATTTAAGGAACTCTTGTGTTTCCTCTGTAAAAGACCCAGAAGAAGAACCTCACACAGACGGACGGTACGTCTCAAACCTTTTCCTGCTCCAGCTCGTCTTTTTCCCGCCTCAGCGTCCCGATGATGGTGTTCAGCTCCAGGATGTCGGCGTGCTCCACTTCCTCCCTGGGCTCCGTCTGGAAGGCGACATGAGAGGTTACCAGAGGAGGAAAACTGGAGCTACATGTACTGTAACCCTGCATTCACACTGAAAGCGTTACGGGCATCATTGGCAGCCGGCTGCCATTCATTTTCTATGAAAACGCGCCTCGAGAGGCAGCAGGAGCAGCAGAGGCAGCAGAGGCGTCGGGAGCAGAGCGTCAATTTGAAGTTGAAAAATCTGAACTATATGCAAATGAGCAGCGGCGACGCCGAGGCGTCGTCCAAGGACATGCGTACATATAAGAGCTGTGCACTAACAAACTTATTTTATCAGCTCAGAATTAATATATTTCATCCAGCAAACTGACATTTTTGCTGATTTGACTGCCGTTTTTACCTGAACTAAATGTTTTTACCTGAACTAAATATTTTTACCTGAACTAAATGTTTCTACCTGAACTAAATGTTTCTACCTGAACTAAATATTTTTACCTGAACTAAATGTTTCTACCTGAACTAAATGTTTCTACCTGAACTAAATGTTTTTACCTGAACTAAATGTTTTTACCTGAACTAAATATTTTTACCTGAACTAAATGTTTTTACCTGAACTAAATATTTTTACCTGAACTAAATGTTTCTACCTGAACTAAATGTTTTTATCTGAACTAAATGTTTCTACCTGAACTGCTCATGTGAAACACGTAACTGATGGTTGAGGGGCTGGATGGCCCAAACAATTTTATTTGCTATATTGATCCAACGCAAAATAATTAAAAACCGTGCTTATTAATCACAAAACACAGTTTAAACATCATGACCAAATCCGCTCCGACCCGGTGTGTCAGTGTTCACCGCAGACAGACTGCAGCTTCACCGGGACCAATGACTCGCTGATGGTTGATGTTGATCCGCGGACCGACCTTGTTAAAGAGCATCAAACTCACTCTTATCTACGTGGAAATAACGCTGAAATATAAAGAAGGCTTCCCAAAGTGTGATCTTTGTTGAAATAGGAAACTAAAGATGTGCACGCTATATATAGATATGTGTAGACTATATGCACTTTGTTCCTTCCAGTTCTGCAGCTTTAGCCCCGCCCACTGCAGGCATCAACAGTGCATTCAGCTTTCAGTATGAATCCACCAAGCAGCGCGATGCTGGCATCAGGCGATTTTTGACGCTTTCAGTGTGAATGCAGGGTAATATTGTTGAAACTTGCCTCAGTCAGGCTTCTCAGCGTCCGAACTTCCGTCTCTGCAGCTGGAGGGTTGAGAGTTTAGTTAATATACAGAACCTTCATGACTCTTCCGGTGTTGTTGATATTCCTGAGGCGGCGCTCACCTGCCAGGCTGCCCCTCAGCCTCTGGATCTCCTGCTCCAGCTGGGCCTTCTCCAGCGCCCTGCCCTCCTGCTCCTCCACTCGCTTCTGCAGCTCCGCCACCGAGGCCTGCAGGCGGGAGTAGTTCTGCAGCAGCTCGCCGTTCTCCTGCTGGACCTCGTCCTTCTCCCGCTGCAGCTGGGCCCGGCTCTGCTGCGCCTCCTCCAGACTCGCCGTCAGCTCCGCCAGCTGGAGCCGCTGCTGCTCGGCGGCCTGCTGCAGCTGCTGCAGCTGCTGCAGGCCGCTCTGGAGCTCCGGCACCCTGGAGGCGTCCGGAGAGGAGCTGGCCGGGGCCTCGCCTGCAGGAGAAGTCCGGTACAGTTAGGCAACGTTTACACATAGCCGGGTATTTACAAAAACGGATATTTCCCCCTCTACGTTTTGGAAAATACCCTTGTTTACACGAACTCGCATAAATACGCTGTTAAGGTGCTATGGGGCAGTGTAACGAGAAGATAAAGTCATGCTAGCAATCAGAATCCTGGAAAAAAACGTCATTTGAAGTGACAGAGAAGTGGAGTTACTTTTAAGTGCGACTTTAGAATATAAAACAGGTAAAATACAAGAAAATATTGACGGTGGCCAAACAAATTGTAAACACAGGTCGCACACATGACGCTGCACTGCAAAAACTCAAAATCTTACCAGGAATATTTGTCTTATTTCTAGTTAAAATGTCTCATTTTCAGTCAAAAAATGTCATTACACTTAAAACAAGAGTCATCACCAGATAAATAACTTCTTATTTGACAATTTTCACCTGTTTCAAGTAAATTTTCACTTTTTTTCAGTGAAAGCCTTGTTTTAAGTGTAATGAGATTTTTTTGACTAAAAATGAAACATTTTAACCAGAAATAAGACAAATATTCTTGTTAAGATTTTGAGTTATTGCAGTGTGGTGACGTTTCTGTCTCATAATGTGACGTTCTGAAGCCTAAATGTACGTTTCACTCCGTTTACAAGCAAACGTGAAGATGGAGTTTTTGCAAATCTCCACTTTGGCCGGAGTTTTCAGAAATGATCGTTTTTGGTTCATTGTTTTACATTGAGCTGCTTAAAAAAACAAGGAATCTTAAGTTAGTCTTTACAAGTGTAAAGTTGGGGACTACATTGTGTTTGTATTTATGAAGGAATGTTACATTCAGGTCAAAACTTTTTTTTTTGTGGAAAGTTGAATAAACATTGGCATAAGGCAAGTATATTTGACCTTTCTCATGTTGTTAACAATATTAAAAACATTTGAAAAATACTTTAAGGTAATTTAGAACAGCAAAAAATGTGTGAATAAATGTGCGAATAATCGCGAGTTAACTATGGACAGTATGGATGGGCGGTATGGACTAAAAAATATATCACGATAATTTCTGGCATTTATCCCGATAACGATAAAAATGACGATTAAAAAAAAATACCAATTCAACTCCACCTTTTTAACTATAAATCTATCTCCACATTCAGTCTTTGGAGCCAAAACACTGCTCTAAAAGATACTAAATGCTACTAAACTACACCAATTAAATTGAATGTATAAAAATCAATTAAATTAGTTTGTTACACAAAAACCTCATCAACGGGAATTTTTCTTTCTTTCTTTCTTTCTTTCTTTCTTTCTTTCTTTCTTTCTTTCTTTCTTTCTTTCTTTCTTTCTTTCTTTCTTTCTTTCTTTCTTTCTTTCTTTCTTTCTTTCTTTCTTTCTTTCTTTCTTTCTTTCTTTCTTTCTTTCTTTCTTTCTTTCTTTCTTTCTTTCTTTCTTTCTTTCTTTCAGGCAATCAGATTTACACAAAAACGTCATCACCGGGAATTTATCATTTTTACCGCGAGATGACAAATTCTTATCGTGGGGAATTTTTTTGACGGTATATCGTGAACGGTAAAATATCGCCCATTCCTAATGGACAACATGCGATTTTAAAAATGTATCGTTTGACAGCCCTAATATCTGCTTCAAACAGACTTTTTGTAGGCCAAACCTTCCCAGAACCAGTCCGGTTTACTTGTAAATACTAGAGGTGGGTCTCACCGGCGTGGATCTGCTCCTCCAGCTCCTCGATCCGCTCCTCGTACTCGGCCAGCTCCTGCCGGTGCCGGCGGCTCACGTCGGCCAGCTTCTGCCTCTGGGCGTCCTGCAGGGCGGCCAGCTCGTGCTGGTGCTCGTCCACCTCGCGGCTCATCTGGTCCCGCAGCTCCTGCAGAGGCTTAGAGTTAAAAGGAGCTGCAGAGCAGCGAGAGAAAGGAACGACGATACGACGGGAGGCCGCTGGAGTCACCTGAACGCTCCTCTGCAGCTTCACCACCTCCCCCTGGTCGCCGCCGCCGGCTCCGGGGGCCGCCGACGCCTGGAACAGGTCAGAAACATTTATGTTGTAAATAAACGGCTGTTTCTCCAAACTTATGTTTTTTTTATTGAGAAGAATTTGTATACAAAGAACATCAGACAAGTACGGAAGATTATTGAGAGGTGAAGATTTTTTTTTTATTGTGAACTTCGAGAAAAAAGTAAAAATGTCGATATCAATGTTGAAATACAATTTCAAGAATGAAGTCGAAATTTCGCCTTTTTTCTCAACATTTCGACTTTTTTCTCGAAGTGCATAATGAAAAAAAAGTCTTCCTCCTCTAAAATATTATTTTTCTTTTTCTCCTGCCTTGCCCTAAAACTCTTCCGTAGACAAGTGCTCCAATATATTTAACAAAAAAATAAATATAAAATTCCAGTGAAATTAACTGAAGTAGGGAGAATGACATATAAACAAGTGAATAAATAAAATATGAAAAAAGTCAATGAAAAAATAAACAAGTAAAATGTAAATACGGTATTCATCTTTAAAGAAAGTTCTCATATATGTCATTGGAAGTTATACTTTGTTTGGTGTCAATTAGTTTAAGGGATTTAATGTTCTCTTTAAACTCAAGTAAGAAACCTTTAAAGTGGGATGGAGTTTTGGAGTATTTACATTTGTGTACGTGAAATTTTCCACACAGAATGAACAGGTTTATAATAAAAGTGATGTCATTTTATTCATGGACAAAATAAAATATCAAACTCCTACAGTCAATTCAGATGTTTATCTTAATTTTAGACACTATATATTGTTCAAATTGAGTCCAGAAATTGAAAGATGGAGCACAGTGGTAGAATAAATGACTTCTGGTTTCTGGTTCCACGTTGCAAAAAGTGCAGTTAGTTCCAATATTTAAGAATTTAGAAAAATATACATTTGTTGGATATATAGTGTGCAGAATTTTAATGTGAACCTCTTTTATTTTATTGGTACAATACTTATAAGGCAATGTCCAGGTTGTCTGAACTTATTTTTAAGTAAACCGTTAAAAAGGTGTCTTTTATCGAATAACAGTTATAATCTGAAAAGAAAAGAAAATACCACTAGTTATTAGTGAAATAAAATGTTCCTCTGTATTTCGATGATAGTGAGAAAAGAAAAAGATTCATGAGTTTGATTGGTGTTTGATTTGATTCACAATAAAAGAGTTGTCATTTTTGTTTTTGTCTGAACTTATGGTTTTTTGTTGTTTTTTTTATTGAGCATTTTAGAGATTTAGAACATACAGACATTCAGCCAAACATTTATACACAAAAAACACATGTAATACACAAAAACTTGTGCAATACAGTATACAATATAAAATTATATATATGTATAAATGGATAAAAAAAAAATATCTATAAAATTAATTTAGCTTAATCAAGCAAGACAGAAAAAATGTTTCTATAATATGACAATGTGTGTTCGCTCTTTTGGTTTGACATACGTTTAAGGGAGTCTATATATAAATTTAAATCTCCAAGGAAAGCATTGAAATTTGGGAGTGATTTTAAGAATTTTGCTTTGTGTATATGAAATTTTTGTCTGAACTTATGGTTCCACCGAGGACGTGGTTCCTGTGACATCACGGTGTGGCCCCGCCCCCTCACCTGAGAGACCCGCCTCCAGTGCTCTGACTCCGCCTCCAGCCGCAGGACCTCGGTGGAGAGCCGGTTGATCTCCTGCTGCGACCACAGCACCTCACTGATGTCCACGTCGTCGCCATGGTAACCCTGAGCGCCGGGGTGGCGGCCCAGGGAGGAGGTGGAGGTGGTGACGGCTCCCCCAACCCCCCCGGCCGAACGCTGCAGCTTCTGCACCTCCTCCTGCAGGCCGCTCTGCCGGGCCTTCAGGTGGCTGATCTCCACCTGCGGGACAGAAACACGGCCAGAACCGGCACCAGCGTCACATCTAGAGTTATACAAGATGTCCTTCCTTCACTCCCCTGTTATCCTCCTTAAACACTCTCAACCTCCATCCTAAAGTTGCTTTCGTCAACAAAAATTGTGACTAAATATCGTCGTCAACGAGTGTGTGAATAATCCTCCTTGCATCTGACATGTTTGTGACCTATTATTTTTAATGAGTGCCTTCTACATTATTTGACTGAAGTCATTGTTATCCTGTCTACATGTATATTAGATGTGTTTCCTTACTGTGTTCAGAATTTTTTTATTATTTGTCTTTTTCCTTCATTTTTTTTTCTTGGAAGCATATGCTGGCATGTGTTCTCATATGTACATGCAATTTCTTATTTGTTTATTTTTTATTTCCTATTTTGTTGATTTTATTTATTTTCTTTTGTTTTTGCTTTTTCCTAAATTATAAAACAGGTATTCTTTGCACAAACTTGTATTACTTGATGCACAAACATGCTGTAATGAGAAATAATAGACGCAAGGAAAATGCTGTCATGTGACGATAACGATAATTAAATATATAATGCAATATTGTAGAGGAATAAAAACCAGACTAAAATGTAGATTACAAAATAAAAACTCTGCTAAAATTTGTCTTCATTTTCATTGACCAAAACGAGACGAAATGTTCTACCAAAGATCCTTAATATCCATTTTTTAAGTAGTTTTGATCTTTGGATACACTTTCCTACATAGACGTGGAAAAGAAAACCAAATGCATTGTCGAAAAAGAAAAAGACGGAAAAATTAAATATAAAACTAGAGTAAAATTGACAATTCTGACTAAAATAAGACTAAAATGCTCAGACTTTTAGTCGACTGAAACTTGACACGACTAAAAGGAGAATGAACGTGACTAAAACTAATAAAAACTAAAATGATAGCTGGACCCAAAGACTAGACTAAAACTAGAATTGAAACAGGCTGAAAGAAACAACACTACTCCATCCCATAATAGGGGGGTGGAAGAAGTTTTACTGCTCATGAGTCATGAACAGTTCAGATTTTCCCTCAATGGTTCCTCACATTCATTTGCGAGGACCTGGAGACATTTAAGTCATATTGAGTCTCTGCGTTGACGTGTTGATTTACCCCCCCATTTATTCTATTTTAATTAATTCCTTTTTTTTTTATTTTTATTATTATTTAAGTATGTTTTCCTTCTTTTTCTTTAGATTAGGTTGTGTTTCTCTTCTATGGGTCTGTTGCGAGTGCTGGGACGGGATATAAAAGGATGGAAGTCTTCCCCGTTATGTTGCTGATCTACTGTTGCATCTCGTTAAACTTCTCCCACTAAAAGAGTTGGTATAAACATACGTACGTCTTTCTGCTGCAGCAGGGTCCGGTTTTCCGCCGACTGCTGCTTCATCTGGATCTCGGCCGCCTCCAGCTTCTCCTCCAGCTCGGCGTGGAGCTTCTTCATCCGGTCATACTGCAGCCGGACGAGGAGACGGGAGACGGGGAAGGTACTTCAGTTATACAGCACTTTTACAGCAGGTAATGGATTAAAATGAGGATAAATAAGAACAATAAAACAATAAAATACAACAAAATCTAATCAGATTAAAGTGTCATCACACTAGTGGGTTTTTTAAAATCCATCTTAAATAGGTTTTTAGCCAAGTTTTAAAATGCCCGGTGTTTGTATTCTGACCTCAGGACTTCCAGTAGAAGTTGATATTTAGATTTGGTGTTCTTTTATGCAATTTCTGGAGGGGGAAGATTTTATTGCAGCTTTGTAGTCTACTGTTGTATTATATATTTTCTATTCTTATATATGCAACTCCTTGTTTATTTCTAATACACAATGCGTTTCCATCCGTGTACATGTTGGTCACTCATTATCCTTTTCTTTTCCCTAAACGCCATGATGAGAATCAGTCAGTTATCACGACAGTAAAATATACCACTTAAATCTCTACAGGACTGTCTCAGAAAATTAGAATATTGTGATAAAGTCCTTTATTTTCTGTAATGCAAAAATGTCATACATTCTGGATTCATTACAAATCAACTGAAATATTGCAAGCCTTTTATTATTTTAATATGTTATTTTGTCTTTTCCTTCTTTTTTTTTTCTTTTCTTTCTTTTCATTTTATTTAATTTTTATAAGTTATATATGATATGATATTGTGAGGAAGGGACAGGACTAAATAAGCGTTCTGCTTCCTCCTGTTCCCTCTCGAACACATTGTTTTGCTGTGTGTTTTATTTTTGAATGACACTGTTAAATTGTTTTGCTTTTTTTGATATTTTGATGCTTTTAATTTGATTGGGTTTTGTTGTGTTCGAGACAAAGCCAACAAAAAATAAATAAATAAATAAAACAATAAAAAATATTGCTGATCATGGCTTACAGCTTAAGAAAACTCAAATATCCTATCTCAAAAAATGAGAATATTCTGGGAATCTTAATCTTAAACTGTAAGCCATAATCAGCAGTTCAGTTGATTTGTAATGAATCCAGAATGTATGACATTTTTGTTTTTTTTAAATTGCATTACAGAAAATAAAGATCACAATATTCAAATTTTCTGAGACAGTCTTGTACATTTGGAATATCTTCAAGTGCCTATTTGTATGTATTAATGTGCCTTGTTCTGTTTTGTACTGTAATTGAAAAGTCAATGAAAATATTCGTCAAAAAAGAAGTTGATATTTGTTAGGAGCTTTAAAAACAAACATAAAAAGTTTTAAATCAGTTTTATAAAGGACGGGAAGACAATGAAGGGAGTTGAAGGCAAGTTAGTGCTGGTTAAGAAACGGCAGCAGCGTTTTCCTCCAGTTGAAGGTGATTAAGAGAAGACTGGGAGACTCCAACATGAAGAGAGTTGCAACAGTCCAGACGAGAGCTAATCGGGGCGTGGACGACTTCTCCTGGTCACGTTCACGTAGGAACATTTTAACTTTGGCCAGGAGACGCAAGTGGAAACAATCTGCCACCTACTCAGACGTACAAGAAGAACATCAGAGGGAGGTTTCTTATTCAACTATAAGGAAACTATTCTTTTTTTAAACTTGAATAACTCGTGAACTTTTCCATCTAAGCCTATTTTGATCATCTCTCTGGATTCTCAAAGGTGTTTACGTGAACATTAGAGCTGCAAAGCATCCTTTTATGGTGCAAAACCTAAAAATATATATGAAATGTAAGTGTGCCGTCTAGACCAGGACTCCCTGGACGAAGAGATCTTGTATCTCAATGGGACATCTTTGGATAAATAAAAGGTTAAATAAATAAAATAAGTAAAAAGAAATCTAGAAATTGACGGAAAAAAGAGAAAATGGCTTTTAATGATTTTTAAACTCTCATGGAAGTTCGGCGTCAGATGAAGTCAAGAAGTTGATCAAAGACGTCTTTTCTCTTTAAAAAGGCAAAACTATTTCATCGGTAGAACAATCAGTCTTCAGTTAGTCACAATAATCAATAATCCTCTCCATTCTCTCGAGTTTGAGAAGAGGACCAGGGTTCAAGAGACTGACACAGAAATAAATCAAGACGCTCAGTAATGGGTCGTTCATCTGACGTTGTATTTGAGTTATTTTAAACCCCTTTAAAGCCCAGATGATCTGTTTTAAATGCCTGACATGTAAAACTCCAAAACTGGAACTTTGTTTCACAACTGGAACATAATTTTATGGAGAAACGTCACAATCTGACCTAAACATAATATGGGAGCGTACGCCGCTTAACATTTATTACTGTTATTATTATCTGATGCAGGAGGGAGTTTCCAGGGTGTCTACAGGTTTGACAGAGGTAAATTTAAGACTTTTTAAATACAATTTTCAAACAAAAATTAAGACCAAAAAGACAGACAAGTCAGTAAGAAATCCAGCGCTGAGGTTGAGGTTGCCAGATCTGACAGGTTCCAGGCCAGACGTGATGTAAAACCCACCGAAATAATGAAAAACCAGCCCAAATCATACATTCTCTATGTTAAAACGTAGATTATTAAATCCATACTAAATTTCAACCTTCACAACACCACTAAATAGCAAAAAAAAAAAAGTTCAGGCTCCAAACAAAGACTACAATTAAATAGAGTAGATTAAAGCAAATCAAATATCAGAATGTATTGTGTACGTTTCTACTTTTCTCTGCCATAATGGAAACTTTTTGGTTAATAATTTCTCCTAAATATTTAGTAAAAACCAGGAAAAGCAGCCCAAATATATATATTTTTTTTCATTTGAGCAACACAGATTTAGAACCTCCGCAGGAGATTCTCCTCAAAATGATGAAATAAAATTTTTTAATGATGACTGGATACATTCCCTCTAAAATTAAGACCCTTGGATTGAGATTTAAGACAAATTAAGACATTTAAAAAGGCCTTATTTTAGGAAAATGGGATTTAAGACTTTTTATGGACCCGCGGCCGCCCTGGTTTCCATAGCAACGAGGACTATGATGCAGGTTATTTACAGGAACTGTCTGTCTGGAAACTCTCTGGATGGCTCACCTCGGACTTCTGGGAGGTGAACGCCGTCTCCACGTCGGCCAGCTTGGAGTTGGAGACCTGCAGCTCGGTGGCAGCATCTGTGATCGAGCAGAGAAACATCAGCATCAGGACCGAGAATCAGCTCACTC
Source organism: Cololabis saira (assembly GCF_033807715.1). Taxonomy (NCBI): domain Eukaryota; kingdom Metazoa; phylum Chordata; class Actinopteri; order Beloniformes; family Belonidae; genus Cololabis; species Cololabis saira. Next base: position 35,813,686 of record NC_084602.1, read on the forward strand.
AAACATTATTCACTTCCACAAGCAGCTTTTACTGAGCAGAAAGATGAGAAACGCCAGCGGCCGTCTTCACCACAGGCATGAAAGAAAAACTAGGGATTTATTGACATAGGCATGTACCTATGGACATGTGTGTATGCGTATATATATAGTATGCGTGCGTGTATATGTATATATGTAGGTATGTGTATATATGTAGGTATATATATATATATATATATACATATACACACACACACACACACACACACACACACACACACACACACAGGTACATACATACACACACTGTATGGAATGATATTTAGTAATGACATGTGGAATATGCTGTATTATGTTTGTGTACAGTTATTTTGTTTATACTCGGGCAACTTCTCATATGGATTTATTTATGCATTTTGTTTCATTCTCTAAATCCTAAATGCACTAGTTTATAAAAGCTAACTTTTTTTGTGAAAAGGGTAGGCGTCATAAGCTTAGGCTTCAGTCTACACCTTTTGGTCCTTGGTTTTATATATATATATATATATATATATATATATATATATATATATATATATATATATATATATATATATATATATATACACATACATACATACATACATACATACATACATACCAAAAAAATTATATATTTTTTGTATGACACTGCCGATTTACACCTGTACTTTGGGTTATTTGTGTTGTGGAAATTGAAAGGACCAATAAACTAAACTTAACTATTATTTGTATTTAAATGCACATTATTTTCCTACAGCGAGGATTTTCTCTGCTCTTTCCACCCTGGAAGACGGTTCCTACTTTCTGTTTTCCGATATCACATCTTCTGTTACTTTGGAGGGAATAAAACCACAGTAAATACTTTATTTTATTTTCTCCTTCAGTGGCTGGGATCTGCTCTGTCAGCTTCAGGCGGTAAACAAACATTTGAGTGACCAGCAGCCTCGTCGGCGCGGCGTGATCTGAATCAGACGCTCGGCCAGACGTCACTTCTGCGATTACAGCTCGTACTTCTGGTTCTGGACCGGAGCTGCCAGTTGGAGATCAAAGTTTTCCTCCTGTTTTTAATCATTCAGCTGTTCAGCGGGGAAACATCTGGATTTAAGTGGCCGGCGACGAGCGCGGGCGACAGTTTAGACAAATCACTAAAAATGATTAAATATGAACTTCTATAAACATCTAAAGTTATTATGACGACGAAATGTAACCTATTAGGAAGGTTTACGTTAATTGAGACATGAATTTAACATGTTCTGGTTCTATATCAGGGTAACTTTTGAGTGACTTATTTTGATATGGATCTATTTATAATTAATAGTTGGTCAATCTAAAAGGTAAACAGTTCATAATGTCAGACTCAAATAAGCCAAAAAGCCAGGTAATGGACGAGGATAGGTAATAATAATAGTATATAATAATAATAATAATAGTGACTAAACATGTAGATATGTACATTTATTAATATATGTAGATATATAGATTAATATTATGGATATAGATATGTAGGTATGTATATAGAAATATTGAGTTATATTATACGTTCAGTATTTATTTTTTATATCTCTATTAATATATATTGATTTATAGTTATATGTAGATATGTCGATATATAGATTTATAGTAATTTTTATGTATATAATTGGAGGTAAATATATTAGCCAGCATATATAGCATATCTACTCTTATAAAGTTATTCAAGTATATTGTTATATAATTTCTGTCTATTGTTCTCTGCCCAAGTACCGTCTTGCCTTCTGTCTACAAACATACATATATATATATATATATATATATACATATATACATATACATATACATGAATATATATATATATATATGTATTTTATTTTTTGTATTCTTTTTTTTAACATGCATGTTTGAGATAAAATCTTCAAATCAATTGTACTGGGAGATAAATCTACCGTGTCAGTCCTACAGACGTGTCTGAACTTTGAGACGTCTCTGATATCATCATTTTCCAGCAGGGATCAAGGGACAAGTCCATGCCTTTATAAAAGTGTTTCAGCTGTTAGACTTCGTTTTGATTGTTTCACCTGCATTTCTTTGCTCCAGCACAACATTTCATCAGTTATTTTATCATCCTAAACTCCTGACAAGTCCAGACTTCATAAACTGAGCGTATTCCGGTTTGAGAGTCAGGTCCCGACAAAGTATTTCAACTATGTGATGACGTGATAACCGGCTCGCAGAGCTGCGATGGGCCTGGAGCTGTCATCCTCAAACACGCAGGTCACATGACCAGAAATAACAAGCAGCTCCTTCAGTTCTGCTCAGGGAATCGGAGCTCATCATCTCGGGCCCCTGAACCCAGATCTGTCTGAATGAATGAAACTAGACCCTTTTCCGACTCTGGAAACCCGGACTCAGTCGACCACGTGACCCTTTTCCACTGCTCAAGTCTCAAATCCTTCGGTTCTCTAACAATTTAAGTTGATAAGTGGTTTTCTTAATGTCACAGCTGGAAGAAAAGCCACCAGGAGTCTTTTTTTGGTGTAAATTTTCTACTTAAAAATTAGTTGTTTACAGTTGTTAGATGTTAAAGGGGGCGAGATCCACATTAAAGCTGGTAGTTTTGAAAATAATATGTGGGGTTTTTAGTTTCTTTGATTGTGTTAATCATTAGAAGTTATTTCTCATCAAAGAGGAAAATAACCAGGACAGATATACGCAAGTCTTTTAAAAGACTTGCGTATTTCTGCGATTGATTTCTTTCAATTGGACGTCTCCAACCGTTTCCTAATCTCCAATAAAAGGATATATAAGGGAAACTACCTTTAGAGAAGAATGTTTACTGAATGTTAGGTTCCTTTTCTTTTGAATGTTAGAGCGGACACAGTTGTAACCAAGGATATATTGGACGGATATTATTTAAAAAAAGAAAACCCAGGAATCCCAGATAAGAGCCCTGTGGTCCCCGCTGGCTGTCTGGTCTCTGTAGGATCGTTTCCGCTTGAATAAAGGTCGCGATGGACTTTCTTAGATGCTATGTTATGATTATCCCTCTTTCAACGATCGATCATGACCACAAAACCACTCATGATCGATCGAATAATCGATCATCCATTAGTGGTTTTGTTCGAGGAAGTATTTCACTCATTCTGAAACATGAGTGACATCTTTACCAAAACAAAGGGATGTGTCTTTAGTTCTGGATGTTTATAAGATGAGAAGCTTCTCACTTCATCATTTACGGTCAAATAACTCAACTAGAGGACTTTCATAGCTGCTCTTTAACTTGTTTCCAGCAGTAGATCTGAGCAGTGACGTGTGTTTTGTCCTGGTGTGTTTCTGTGAGAAGATCTGAGCCCCCCTCGTCTCCACATGCAAAGACAGTGTTGTTAAGGGGTTTTCTTAATGTCATGTCAAGGTTCAAAGGAGTCTTTTTTTGGTGGAAATTTGAAACTTAAAACTTTAGTTTACTGTTGTTAGATATACTGGGAAGGTTAGATCCACACAAATCTGCTAGTTTTGAAATGTTGGTTTGTTTTTGTTTCTCTGATTGTGTTTATCATTAGTAGTTATTCTCATCAAAGAGGAAAACAACCAGGACGTCTTGCCGGGACAGATATAAGCAAGTCTTTTATAAATCTCAAGTTTTTGCTGAGTGGTCTAACCTGCAGCCGCTCAGCAGTTTATGAGGAACCTTCACAAACGTAGAAAAGCTTTTACTGTCAATGTCAAAACAACTGTCACGGTTTCTGCTATTGATTTCCTTCAATTAGACTTCTCCAACATTTTCCTAATCTGCAATAATGATTGATCACGAGTGAAGATTTTAATTCTTCTGAAACATGAGTGACATCTTTACCAAAACAAAAGGGATGTGTCTTTAGTCCTGGATGTTTATAACTTTCTGAAAACCGTGAATGAGATGTGTACCTGCGGTACTCTACTGCCCTTAGTTTTCAGCAACTTGTGCTTTTTATTATTTTACCTTCTTTTCTCACAATTTTATTTGTTATTTACTGTCTAATTATGTCTTGACGCTTTTAATGTTGATGTAAAGCACTTTGAATGACCTTGTGTTGAATTGTGCTATATAAATAAACTTGCCTTGCCTTGCCTATAAGATAAGAAGCTTCTCACTTATTTAAGGTTAAGTAACTCAACTGAGGAAAAAGCTTGTTTTTATTCTTTGTTCTTGCTTTTTTTCATACTGTACCAATAATGAAATGTAATGAAATGAGGTTCCAGGATAGATGCAATTTTTGCCTAGGGTATGTGCAATGTCGTTCACTGCTGCTTGGTTTCTTACTAATTTTATTGTGGTATTGAGTCTGAGTCTCACCTAACAGCAAACCATATGCTCAGCGTGGGATGGCTCCTGGTAGCCGACAGAGTACAGTTTCTTGCATTGATTCTGGTGTACAAGATACATTACACCTCCAAAATACCCTTGTACTTGTCTAAATACTTTCAAAATGTAAAAGATGTTCACCACCATAACACTAGAGGCAGCTCCACAAATCACTTTCAGCCCAGGGTTAACTCCAAGAAAGGTTCAAATTCGTTTGCATCCTATACTACCAACATGTGGAATTCCTTACCGACAGCCATAAAAGAGAGCAAATCCCTAATCTCCTTCAAATCTGACCTAAAAAGCACCTACAGGAGGCTGCTACTCGTAACTGGGAATAATCAAAGCCTCTACTGCACATCCCGCTGTTTCCTTCCGATTATTGTTTCTTGTTTTGTTTTCTGCTTTTGTTTTGTATTACCTAGCTTATTCTATTTGTCTCATCACATTTTTAGTCTCTCTTGGTGCAAAATAACAGTAATTCCCCCCTTTTTCTTTTTTTTTTACAATCTTCCCTACAAAGTACTGCTTCTTACCTGTATGTCATTCAATGTTATATGAGTTAAAAAAAAGTCTCCAATGTAAACAAGTGTAATGCTTTCTTGGAATAATGCCTTTTAGTTGACTTTGTATCAGCGAATCTGTACTGTCATGAAACTGTACCTGATCCTATGCAATTCTTCAATCAATCAAAAACTAATTTTGTTGTGGTATTGAGTCTGATATCTGTTGCTGTCTATATGTGTTGATTGTATGTGGTTTTATAAGCTATGCATGTATTTGATGCCTAAAACAAATTTCCCTAGTGGACATTAAAGTATAACTCTAATATATTTATAATATATTTCTAAAACAAAAGACATGATCATTGACTTTCGTAAAAACAGTGCTCCCAACCAAGAGGCTACAGTTTTAAAAGGTCAGGCAGTGGAGTGTGTCAGCACATATAAATATCTGGGAACTGTCATCGACAACAAACTGAACTTTGAGGAAAACTGTCAAGCTGTGTACAAAAAGGGACGCCAGCGCCTGTTTTGTTTGAGAAAACTGTCTAATTTTAACATTTCCAGGACCATGCTGATCTTGTTTTATCGTGCTTTTATAGAATCAGTTTTATCTTTCTGTCTTGCTTCATGGTTTGGAAATGCGTCCCTTAAAAACAAAAACTGTTTAAACCAAATTGTGAAATGGTTGAGCAAGCTGATTGGAGAGTCTCAACTTCATCCAGAAACCCTGTTTTCTAAACAGTTACAGAGGAGAGCTGGCTCTATTTTAAAAGACAACTCCCACCCTCTTAAATGTGAGTTTCAGCTGCTCCATCAGGTCGGAGGTTCAGGGTTCCTGCTTGTAAAACCAAACGCTACAAAAGTAGCTTTGTACCAGCAGCCATCAGTGCCATTAATAAGTGAGGGAACTGCAACATAACCTTGTATTTATGTTTTGTATCGTTTCCTTTATCTTGTTTTTATGAAAAGGCACATTTTTTATCCTTTTGCTTGGTTTTAATATTTTAGTGTTTTTATCTACTGATGTTTTAACTTATCTTGAGTCTTATCTTGGGGCCGTCCTTCTTGTTCTTTGTTCTTTTAGCCAAAGCACTGTTGTTACTTTATCTTATCCTGTGTTGTTGAGTGTATGGTTTTAGATTGTATGAGGAGGCACTCACTGTGAACCAAATTTACCCAAGGGTACTATAATAAATCAATCTATCTATCTATCTATCTATCTATCTATCTATCTATCTATCCATCTTTCTCAACTCAACTGAAGGACTTTCATAGCTGCTCTTTAACTTGTTTCCACCAGTAGATCTGAGCAGTGACGTGTGTTTTTGTCCTGGTGTGTTTCTGTGAGAGGATCTGAAGGCTCCCTGTCTCCACATGTAAAGAGACCGCGGTTGAATGGGTTTGATATTGGATATTATGAATTCAACACCCATAAAACTTGTGATACATACCATTGATTTTGGTCATATTGCTTGTGATGTGTTCATGGTCATCTAGACTATATATCACAAGACAGTAATTATTATAAAATCATATTATGGGCTGATTTAATGAGGTTTAATGAATTCAACACCCATAAAACTTGTGATACATGACACCAATTGTTTTCAAACCACTTGTGATCAGCCCATATAGGCTATATGATTTTTTACATCACAAGTGGTTTGACCAAAATCAGTGGTATGTATCACAAGTTTTATGGGTGTTGAAATCCAATATCCAATATCAAACCAATTCAACCGCGGTTCTTTAACTTGTTTACACCAGTAGATCTGAGCAGTGACGTGTGTTTTTGTCCTGGTGTGTTTCTGTGAGAGGATCTGAAGGCTCCCTCGTCTCCACATGTAAAGAGGGTGTTGTGGTGTGTGTGTGTGTGTGTGTGTGTGTGCAGCTGGAACAGCTGGAAAACAGCCGATGACAGCCTGGAACCAGCAGCATCTCTCACCTCCCACCTCCTCCATCCCCTCCAGCAGCATGTCTTTGGTGAAGCTGGAGATCTGGCCGGTGAACGACGACAGGCTCCCGCCGAGGCCGGACCCGATCCCCCCCAGCCACGACGACATCCTCGGGGGGGTTTACACACACACACAGGCAGGTAGACGGGGGTAAAGAACAATAACAACACCACCACGGGGCGGCCGGCCTCGCCTCGGGCTGGACACGGGACGGAGTCAGCCGAGTTTCCTCCACAGAAACAGCATCAACCGCACAGTTTCCGCCACAGAAACGGCGTCAACGGCAGTTTTTCAGGTGGATCCGGACTTTGGTGGACTTTGCTGGGCCTACTGGACCCGCTCCGGCTCGGAACTCCGCCGGTTATCGCGGATCTAAGCGGCCAGAAGTGCCACATCAACTGCAGCCATTATCAGCTCCGCCGGCGGCTCCGACGTGGACACGGACGGGACGGGCCGCGGTGCATTGTGGGATAGCTGGAGGACCAACAAAGTCAGGCTGCGTTCACGGCCGAGACGACGAGTCGGACATTTGTCTCTCACGTATAAGGTAAAGTGAAAAGAGGAAACAATAGAATTTAAAACAACAAATGCATGTTTAAGGAAGGGGAGAACAATACATTATATATATATATATATATATATATATATATATATATATATATATAAAATATATATATATATATATATATATATTTATACATAAATATGTTTGTATATATATATATATATATACACATATACACACACACACACACATATATATATATATATATATATATATATATATATATACATACATGTATAAATATATATGTATGTATGTAAGTGTGTATATATATATACCGTATATATATATATATATTATATACACACACACACACACACACACACACATTTATATACATACATATACATACATACAACACATATTTCTACTTTGTTTATTAAATTCAACACATAAATGACAGTTATAAAAAAGCAAGTATCAATTTTTATATTTGTATTATTTTCACCAAACTCAAATATAGTATATAAGGATAGTGTAAATATATAAACAAAAAAAAAATCCATAAATCCATAAGTAACCACATTATAGTTTATACTAGTAATAGTTCAACATTCTAATTATATTCTTTTCAAAAAATACTGCAATTTATTGCAATATCAATACGGCACAAGTCCATATCGCAATAACAATATTTTTTTTAAATAGATTGTGCAGAACTATTTTCTATTGCAGGTGAGGACTTTGTTTTTTACAAAATATTATCATTGTTCTTGAACTTTACTTTGTATCTTTATCTTGATTCAGGAGAACCATATTCCAGACAGATGGCTCCACGTTTTCCCAATTAATTTAGTACTTTTTCAGTTATGGCAAGTTCCGTAGGACCAAACATGGCTAGACAGACTCAAACGATGATACCATTACCTTTATTCACAGATCAGTTGTTCAATAAAATTAACATTTGTTATTATAAATAAGAATTTAAAGAAATATGATGAGATACAGTTTTCACTTGAAATGTTCACAAAGCCATAAGTTTTTTGATTTCTTGAGGTCCAGTGGATTTCATAGCCCGGTGGCTTGGTGGTTAGTGCCGTTGCCTCGCAGCAGGAAGGTTGCTGGTTTGACTCCCGGCCCTGCAGGAATTTCTCTGTTCTCCCGGTGCTTGCATGAGCTTCATCCCAGTCCAAAAATACGTGGGTTAGGTTGACTGATGATTTTAAATTGTGTTTGTGTGTGTCAGCATGTATGGTTGTGTGTATGTGTCACGGAAAAGTTCAAGTAAAATTCAACTTCCCTTTTCTTTCTTTTACTTTATTAAAGTTATTTCACGTGTCTGAAAAGTCAAGAAACTAAAGAAGCCTTTCTTAAGAGCAAATGCTCAACACAAAATGTAGATATCAGAGGATTTCTTTCAGTTAGTCTTAGTTAGATATTTGACAGTTTGTCTCGTTTGTGGAACTTTGGCGTCTTTGTCTTTGAGGACTTGTGAGAAAATCTCACATGTAAGGTCTTATTTATATAAAAGGAATCCAAATAATCCACAATTTTATCTTGTGTTCAGCTGTATTACATTAATTAACAGAAGTTTTTCCTTTGCAGAAACACAGCGTGAGTAAAAGCAAACACCTAACTTTTAAAGGTTGTGTAAGGGATTCCTGGACATCACATCTTTGATATCTTTAAAAAAAAACAGAAGTTAGCAGCTTCAGGGCGCAGCCTTCGGGGCCAGTAGAAGCTCTAAAAATCACTCACCAGTCTCAACACACGTCCATGAACAACTCCAGCCTGTTTTATCCCATCTACATAGTTTATTAAAAGACTTTTTTGTACATCGTGTTAAATACAGTCTCTCAAGAGAACAGAGGACTTCAAGCAGATGATTAGTTGAACAACCTACAGTATTATTTTAAATCGTTTCAGACGCCCTCCCCCCCCAACATATAATATCCCTTCTGTAATTAATTTAAAAGTGGATGCCGACGGCGGCACCGAGCCGTCGCTCCTCAGCTCTTAATCAGGAGAAAGTCTTCAGTTCGTAGCGTTTCTTTGTGCAAAACAGGGAGGTGCAGGTCTCCAGGTCTCCAGCAGCCTCTTCCTTCAGCGATAAAAAACCAGTCTTACTGAGGCGAAGGCGCTCTATCTCCCGTCGGGATGGCCGTGCATTTCAGGCGAGTAGGTGAGCAGGACGATCATGACCCAGAGGTGAAGGATGGCCTGCAAAGAGAAGATGGAGAGCTGAACCGGTGAAGGGAGTCGTTCAGCAGCCGGTGTTTGTGAGGTGAAACTCACCATGTAGACGATGACGAAGAGCCGGGCCATCGGGTAGCGCCGCAGGAAGATGCCCAGCCGGATGCTGCGGGTCGGAGAGTTACAGCATCTCAGAGGAGGTTTTCATGACAGAAACCTTTTTTCAGATTCAGACTTTATTAATCCCTTTGGGAGGTTTCCTCGGGGAGACTGACATCTCCATCTCACTCAATCAAGACTGTCATATACAAATAAAACACCCCAGAAACAAACACCCATAAAAAGATAAAAAGATGAAATATGTAAAATAAAAATAAAAATAAGAATAAAAACAAAAACAGAAAAAAATAGAAATACAAATTAATAAATAAAAATAAAATGTGCCGTGCCATGAATAGAATTATATAGATAGAAAAAAAATTAGTGTTATGTAATATTGTAATATACAAATAAAACACCCCAAAAACCAAACACCAGTATAAAGATAAAAAGATTAAATATGTAAAATAAAGATAAAAATTAAGAATAAAAACAAAAATAAAAAAATAAAAATAAAAAGTGCTGTGCCATGAATAGAATTATATGGATAGAAAAGAAATGAGTGATATGTAATATTGCAATATTGCATTGAGTTGTTGCACTGCGTGACGGGAACAGAGGACCCACCTGAAGCGGTCGATGGTGCTGGCGGCTTTGCGAACTTTCCCGTAGACGCCCCGACTGTCCTGGTCGCTGAAGAGCACCGGGGCGTTCCTCTGCCGAGCTCCTGCCGGTGACAACAGTCACATGAGGTTCAGGTCCTGATAACGACTAAAACCCGACCGGTGTTTGTATGACTGGCATGTAGATTCTTCAGGCCTGAACATTTAGCGGATGACACCAGCCACGACTCTCTATGTCATACCATTCAAAAGTTATTGCAGAAAGTAGGAACTTTCAGATATCCACCAATCAGAAGAAGGGGCGGGGCTAATTTGCACCAATTATGATCAAGGACTCAATACCGAGTCCGATGACACCACCCACGAGTCTTTATGTCAAACCCTTCAAAAGTTATGGCAGAAAGTAGGAACTATCAAATATGGATCAATCAGATGAAGGGAGGGCGCGCTTTTTGGCGTCTATTGTCGGCACGGTAACGCTTTTGACCGAGAAAAGTAATGCGCGTAGTCGCAGTATCGAGTCGCACATTTTAATGTATAAAACACCTGAGTGCACGTTACGATTTGGGCGAAGAAACGGCCGAAGAAATGGCATAAATTGTGCCAAAATTACACGATAAATTCAAAATGGCCGACTTCCTGTTCGGTTTCGGCCATGGCGCCAAGAGACTTTTCTTTAAGTTGCGACATGATACAGGTGTGTACCGATTTTCGTGCATGTACAAACCGTATTGTGGGGCTTGAGGCACAAAGTTTTCTAGGGGGCGCTGTTGAGCCATTAGGCCACGCCCATTAATGCAAACCATTAAATATCACATTTTTCGCCAGGCTTGGTGCAAAATTTGGTGACTTTTGGGGCACGTTTAGGGGGGCAAAAAGGCCCTCATTTCGTTGGAAAAATGAAAATAAAAACGAGAAAAAAAATTCCTACACATACAATAGGGCCTTCGCACTGTAAGTGCTCGGGCCCTAATAATAAGAAATAAAAGTAAAGGCACACAAAAAAACAAATTGTCTCAATTTCACGCTTCAAAAATCATTTAAAACAGTAGATGAACAGAGGGCAAAATCTAACATCACAATATTTTTCAGCGTGGACTGAAGGGATGCAAGAAATGATGGGCGTGGCAATCAAACTTTGAAAACCAACTGAGCGCAGAAGCACAAAGTAGCAGATCTGGACGGGCAGCGTGGATGGACAGAACACCAGCCGGTGGGCGGCGGCTCCTACCTGCGTTCTCCAGGCCGCTCATGTTGATGGCGGGGCCCCCGCTCGGCCCCTGGGAGCTTTTCAGCTGCTGCTCCAGCCGCTCCAGCTGGAACGCCAGCGCGCTCTTCTCCGTTCCCAGAGCCTCCAGCATGGTCTGCTTCTGGATCAGCGTCTCCGTCAGCTGGTGCAGCCGGTTCTCCAGCTCCACCTGGCTGCTGCTGCTCAGCGTCTTGTTGGTCAGCTGGGGGAGGAAACGCCGTCACCACCATGGAAAAGTACTGTTTACTTTTAGGCCCCGTTTCCACGTAGCAAAAACGGTGGTGTTTTCATGCGTTTTGGCCGTTCGTTTACACGAAAACGAAGCTCAAAGTCTCCAAAAACCATCATTTCTGAAAACTCCGGCCAAAGTGGAGATTTGCAAAAACTTGTAAACGGAGGGAAACGGAGATTTAGGCTTCAGAACGTCACATTGTGCCACAGAAACGTTACCACACTGCAAAAACTCAAAATCTTAACAAGAATATTTGTATTATTTCTAGTTAAAATGTTTAATTTTTTGTAAAAAAAAATCTCATTACACTTAAAACAAGACTCATCACTGGAAAAAAGTGAAAATTTACTTGAAACAGGTGAAAATTGTCATATAACAAGTTACTTATCTGGTGATTACTTGTTTTAAGTGTAATGAGATTTTTTGACTAAAAATGATACATTTTAACTAGAAATAAGACAAATATTCCTGGTAAGATTTTTAGTTTTTGCAGTGCAGCGTCATGTGTGCGACCTGTGTTTACAATTTGTTTGGCCACCGTCAATATTTTCTTGTATTTTACCTGTTTTATATTCTAAAGTCACACTTAAAAGTAACTCCACTTCTCTGTCACTCAAAACGAAAGACTCTCGTTCATCTTGGAAGTAACTGGAAGTTACTCGTGTCATTTGTTGATGTTTTTTTCCAGGATTCTGATTGGCTAGCATGACTTTATCTTCTCGTTACACTGCCCCCTGTAGGTTTGGCAGCTCATAGCACCTTAACAGCGTATTTATACGGGTTTGTGTAAATAATGGTATTTTTCAAAACGTAGAGGGGGAAATATCCGTTTTCGTAAACACCCGGCTATGTGTAAACGTGGCCTTAATCACTGGATTCTTTTTATAAACTTTATATTAGTAAAGAGGAACACTAGTAGTGTGGTGAGGGTGCAGAGTATTTTTAGCCCCAAACTGGCAGAAATCTGATCTGTGCTTCCAAAATAAAGTCGGCTCGGCAGCAGCTACAACCCAGAGCTACTAGGCCTGTGTTGAAAAAGTAAGATTAAAGATTGATTTTTTTTTTTCTTCATTACATTACAACTTTTGGTATTTTTTTGTTTATGCCCAAAAAAAGGAATGTTTTGTTGGAATAACTGGTGCCATGTTTTGGCCTTTAAATATGTTTAAAGGTATGAAAACATTATTCAGTTATAATTGCATAAATGGTCTACATCTCATTGCTTTATATACTGTCTTGGGGTTACATTTACATAAAATGGAAAAAAATTCAAACGGAATGTGTTAAAAAAATAAAACCGATTTCATACGCCTGTTTGCTGCCCTGGATCTGTTTGGTAATTCTGACCCACACAATGTTTCTGAAAGCAGTTCTATCAGCATTCTGGGAGCTGATTGGTCCTTACAGCATCATTAGCTGCAATACTTGCTGTTGAATCTCAATATAATACTAGTATTAATTAATATGTTGCATAACTACAGTCATATAATTCATGCAACAGCTCAAAAAACAGTTTTAATAACACTAACCCAAATCAATATCGGAATCGAATCAAAGCTTGATAATCGATTCTGAATCTTAAGAATCGGAATAGATTCTTGACATATGAATCGATCCCCAGCCCTAATAGCTACGACTAGGAAAGCTTTTATTTATTTATTTATCTTAAAATGGTTAAATGGTTAAGCTCTGGGCTGGTAAAAGAGAGAACCACAGGAATACATTTCATCCCAAAACCAACGGTAAACTACGATAAAGCTACGTGGACAGCCACATCTTCCACCGTGCTATCAGCTAAACTCATCAAAATATCTTGTTTTTGCAGAAAACCTCAGTTTTTTAAACTCCACGGTACCTGAAGTGTTCCTTTTTATTTATATCTATATCTAGTTGTTGGTTTTTTTCCCCACCAACCTGGTTCCTGAGCTTCTGGATGTCATCCTCTCTGTCCCTGATGCGGCTCTGCAGGCTGGTCTGGGCTCGGTGCTGCTCGTCCTCCAGGTACTGCAGCTCCTACGGAGACGTGAGAGGGATCAGTGATCCTGAAGCTCAGCGGCTCCAGATCGGGACCGTACCGGGTCCTGGCGGCCCCCCCACCTGCTTGTAGCGCTCCACCTCGGCCTCCAGCTCCTGCCTGGCCCGGTTCTGCGCCGCCTGCTGTTCCTGCAGCTGCGTCTGCTGCTCCCGCCACGTCTCCGCCTCCGTCAGCGCCTGAGTCTCCAGGTCCTGCCGGGACCCCAAACCCCCGCTGAGAGCTCAGACACTCACACTGACAGTCCGTTTACAGCATTTGATCTAAATCAGGGCTCGGCTCTTTAGCGCTGCCCTAGTGGCTCCCTCGAGATTTTTCAAAAATGTTTGATTTTTTTTTCTCCTTTTTTTCCTTTTTCCTTTCCTTTTTAATCTCGACATTTTGACTTTTTTCTCGACATTTCGACTTTTTTCTCGAAATTGTAATTCAACATTAATCTCGACATTTCGACTTTTTTCTCAAAATTTTGACTATTTCCTCGACATTTCGACTTTTTTCTGAACATTTCAACTTTTTTCTCGACATTTCGACTTTTTCCTCAACATTTCGACTTTTTTCTCGACATTTTGACTTTTTCCTCAACATTTCGACTTTTTTCTCGACATTTCACCTTTCACCATTTGCCTTCATTCTAAGGCTTATACAAGACTTTACATTTTTTGCGGCTCCAGACATATTTGTTTTTTGTGTAAATCATTCCACATGAACTCTGCATGTTGAGTTAACAGCGTTTGATCAGACGATTTCAGTAACGTCACATTCTGACTAAATTTGCTGTCGTCAACAAAAATTATGACTAAATATCGACGCTGGTCTGGTCTCCTGCCGGCTGCAGGTCTCACCTGCACCTCCGACCGGAGGGAGCCCACTTGCCCCTGCAGCTTCTGAATCTCCTCCCGCTGCAGCTCCTTCTCGTGCCGCAGCTCCTCCAGCTCCAGCGCCGCGGCGCTGCTGCTGTCCATCGGATCCAGACCCGATCCCTCCTTCAGGCTGCTGATCAGCTTCTCCTTGGACTGGAATCAAACAGAAATGAATGAACCTAGCAGTTAGGCCTGTGTTGAAAAAAATAAATTTTCCGATTCTAAATCGATTCTCGTATTAATTCCTAAAAATCGATTCGTATGCATAAAGATCAATTTTTTGTTTTCATCATTACATTACAACTTTTGGTATTTTTTTTGTTTATGCTCAAAAAAGGATGTTTTGTTGGACACGAGAATAACCATGTCTTTCCCTTTAAATATGTTTAAAGGTATGAAAACATTAAAGTTTTCAGTTATAATTGCATAAATTGTCTATATTTCATAGCTTTATATACTTTCTTGGGGTTAAATTTGCATAAAATGCTAAAAACCAAATTCTCGAAAATTAAAAACCAAAAAAGATTATATACTTTATATATATATATATATATATATATATATATATATATATATATATATATATACATATATACACACACATATATAAAATATATAACCCAAATCAATATCAAATAAAATCCTGATAATCGATTCTGAATCTTAAGAATTTAAGACATTTCTTAAGACATTTGAACTGATCCCCAGCCCTGCTAGCAGTTTCCGGGCAGAGCAGCGGATCCAGCGTCTCTCCTGCAGGATCCGGCTCTCACCTGCAGGATCCGGGATGCCTTGTGCTTGTACTCGGCCAGCTCCTGCTTGGCCCCCTCGGCTGCAGCTCTGGCGCTCTTCAGCTGCTGCTGGAAGTCGTCCAGCTTGAGCTTCTCCTCGGTGGCCCGCCGCTCTGCTGCCGTGACCGTCTCCGCCAGGGTCTGTCTCTCCCCCTCCACCTTCCCCAGGCGGCTGGAGTACTCGTTCTGCACAGGAACAGGGAGCAGGTGAGTTTTCAGCTCAGAGAAACCCCCCCCTCCCCACCCTCGTGACGGACGGCCCTCCATCACACCTGCATCTGCCGGTAGCTGTCCTGCTCCCGGCGCAGCGACAGCTCGGCCTCCCGGAGCCGCTCCTGGATCGTCTCCAGGGCCTGACTGTGCATGGTGCTGCCTTCCGTCTGGTCCTGCATGATTCTAGACAAGAAAAAAAAAGACTGTTGATACCAAGTAATAGAATTGTAGGTCTCCGGACCACTTTTTGTGGTCTTGTCTCGTTCTCGGGTCTCTGGGTCTCGGACTCGGGTAACTGAGAGTCCGTTGCACCAAGGTGACAGAATCTGGTGATCAGCAGTTCGTCCTCTTGTTAGTGTAAAGTTTTGTAAACTATTTGTATTTTGCATCTGATTTAATGTTTTGGTCCATCTTCATGTGTCTGTATTTAATTACAGTTTTGTGTTTATAATGGCCTTGTTTGAATAAATATATATGGCATCATTGCCCTTTGAATATTTTCATATCCTTGTGATTGATTAAGCATTAGATCTATGCCTTTTCAGTGATGTTGATATACAGTGTAATTTGGCTACTTTAATGGTAAATAATGAAAGTTTAAGTCGATAATTGTGTCTATGTTTAATATTTAAAATTCAGGTTTCATCTCCAAATTAAGTCTAATTTAAATCAGTAACATTTACTATTCCTTCCTTTTCTGAGGTGGAGGGGGGTGTTGGAGCTGGTTATTCTGCTAGAGGACTTTGGGACTAGTTAGTAGTCGTGTCAATCCTTAAAAGCACTGGAGTCAATCCTCCAATAGTGTAGAAATAGCGGTAGTGCAGTCGCCACACAGATCTGATCTCAGCTGATGGATGGAAACATTTATAGTGAGTTCAACATCATCATCCACTTCTCTGTTATTGAGCTGCAGTTGAAAACAAGCTCATATGGAAACTAGCTGAACCAGGATGGAGCTGATGTTCTACAATCACGCAGGATCAGGACATTACTAGGTTTGTTTTTGGTCTCGTTTTGAGCTGAACTAGTCTTGGTCTTGATACTCTCTGGTCTCGGTTTAGGTGGTCTGGACTACAAGTCTTCCACATAACAAGATGTAATTTCAGTTTCCAAAGCTGATGTACCTGGACTTCTCCTTCTGCGCCTCCTCCAGCGCCGTGCTGCGGCTCCTCAGCAACTGGTCGGCCTCGTCCAGTCGGATCTTCAGGACCGCCAGCTGGCCGTCCTTGGCGGAGAGCGCCTCCGTGAGGTCGTCCACCTGCGAGCGCAGCTCCCGCAGGCTGCGGTCGCTCTGAGACTGCTCCGAGTTCCACCGGTCTGCCCGCAGCCGGGCCTGGTTCAGTTCTACGGGAGGAAGGACAGCAGGACTTAGGCCACGTTTCCACATAGCCGGGTATTTACAAAAACGGATATTTCCTCCTCTACGTTTTCATACCTTTAAACATATTTAAAGGCAAAAACATGGCACCAGTTATTCCAACAAAACATTCCTTTTTTTGGGCATAAACAAAAAAATACCAAAAGTTGTAATGAAGAAAAAAGAAAAAAATGGGGAGAGGGAGAAAAAAAAAAAGGTATGTTCATCTGTTTTGCTCTGTATTGTGGAAACAATCTGCCAATAAAAACATATATCAAAAAAAAAAAAAAAAATTGGAAAATCAATTTTCTTTTTTCTTTTTAAACACAGGCCTAGTAGCTCTGGGTTGTAGCTGCTGCCGAGTCGACTTTGTTTTGGAAGCACAGATCAGATTTCTGCCAATTTGGGGCTAAAAATACTCTGCACCCTCACCACACTACAAGTGTTCCTCTTTACTAATATAAAGTTTATAAAAAGAATCCAAGTGATTAAGGCTACGTTTCCACATAGCCGGGTGTTTACGAAAACTTATATTTCCCCCTCTACGTTTTGAAAAATACCATCATTTACACGAACCCGCATAAATAGCTGTTAAGGTGCTATGAGCAGCCAAACCTACAGGGGGCAGTGTAACGAGAAGATAAAGTCATGCTAGCCAATCAGAATCCTGGAAAAAAACATCAACAAATGACACGAGTAACTTCCAGGTACTTCCAAGATGAACCAGAGTCTTTCATTTGGAGTGACAGAGAAGTGGAGTTACTTTTAAGTGTGACTTTATAATATAAAACAGGTAAAATACAAGAAAATATTGACCGTGGCCAAACAAATTGTAAACACAGGTCGCAAACATGATGCTGCACTGCAAAAACTCAAAATCTTACCAGGAATATTTGCCTTATTTCTAGTTAAAATGTCTAACTTTTAGTCAAAAAAATCTCATTAGACTTACTAAACACTTTAAACAAGAGTCATCACCAGATAAATAACTTGTTTCAAGTAAATTTTCACTTTTTTCCAGTGATGAGTCTTGTTTTTAGTGTAATGAGATTTTTTTGACTAAAAATGAAACATTTTAACTAGAAATAAGACAAATATTCTTGTTAAGATTTCGAGTTTTTGCAGTGTGGTGACGTTTCTGTGGCATAATGTGACGTTGTGAAGCCTAAATGTCCGTTTCCCTCCGTTTACAAGCAAACGTGAAGACAGAGTTTTTGCAAATTTCCACTTTGGCCGGAGTTTTCAGAAATGATGGTTTTTGGTGACTTTGAGCTTCATTTTCGTGTAAACGATGGCTAAAACGCATGAAAACACCACCGTTTTTGCTACGTGTAAATGGGGCCTCAGTCCCGGCAGCCCTCAGCAGGAGCTGAACCGGCTTCAGGGTCCGTCTCTCACCGTGCTGCAGGTCTTTGGCCCTCTGGATGACGGCCGCCATCTCCTGGTTGAGAGACGCCACCTCGCTGCGCAGCAGCTGGTTCTCCAGGCGCAGGCTGGACAGGACGTGGCCCTGCGGCTCGCCCGCGGGTGGGGGGGGCTCCGTCCGGCTGGGCTCCGTCCTGCTGGAGTCCTGGGGGGGCGCCAGCCCCGAGTCTGAGCTCTCCGGGGTGTCTGTGGTCGGCCGTCAGAGGACAGTCACAAAAACAGTTTTAACATTTAAAAACGGTCACTGAAATAAACTGGAACTAACAAAAGTTAATAGTAAATTATCAAAACATTCAATAACAGTTTTAAAAAAAAATGCAGCAAAGAGCCATCAGAGCAGAAATCACTACTTTCATTGGCAACGCAGAATTTTAGTAAAGATAAAATAATCAAAGAAATACAACCAGAAACCTTCTTGATAACACAGTTTGAGATACAATAGTTGATAAAATAGTATACATGTTCATTATATCGAGTTACTTTGCTTGAAAATGCATCAATATTGCTTCTATTTACGCCTTGAAGTACTATTGGGCATCTTTGACTGCAAATTTGAAGAAAAGGTAAATAAAACATGATTCTTTTGTTGTTTTATAACAGCTGGTGCTTTTGTGGTATCAGAACTCAGGACTTTGTTGCTGTTTTCTGACAACCAGATTTTATGTATGTATGTATGTGTGTGTGTGTGTGTGTGTGTGTGTGTATATATATATATATATATATATATATATATATGTATATACACACACACACACACATACACACACACACACACACATACACACTAGTGGTGGGGAAAAAAATCGATATTGCAATATATTGTTGCGCTCTCTGTCACAATAAATAATCGATAAACTGACGGCAAATATTGATATTTTATTACAACACATAATGGATTTACGTGGCACTATTGTTCATGCACTTCAATTTGTCCAGCTGTACAGTGTTTACATTTACAAGCCTAGGAGGCAGTGAGGTACTATGCAAAATTAAGTTGCTTACTGACTTTTCAGTATTAGAAACAAAGCAGTGCACTGTCCTGGTTTATATAAAACATGTTATTAATGTTCACGCACAAAACATCTGTTTTAAACTGGTTCTCCACTTAGATTGGAGGTTCAGTTGAACATTTACACCAACACGACGGTATGTTTGGTGGAAATTCTCCTCCTAAAAGAGAAGTTGTTTATTTTTTTATCTTTTATGGTGGTTGTGCTCGTACCTGGAGTCTGTTCCTTGGCCGAGCTCTCCTCCGACGTCTTCATGCTGTGAGCCGACAGCGAGCTCATGCTGGAGGCCCTGGACACGCCGCGGGTGGAGGGCGGCGTGGACGGGGCCGAGGGGACGGCGTGGGGCGTGGTGGAGGGGGGCGGCGTCGGGCTCTGCAGCTCCGGGGTCGGAGCTGCTGCCGCCTTCACTTCCCTCCGGGAGTCCCGGCCGCTGCTGAGCGGCGGGTCCGAGCTGTTCAGGAAGTCGAAGAGCATGTCGTCGTCCACCTCCTCCTCCTCGCTCTTCCTGGGCCTCACGAAGCCGGACGAGCTCTTGGCGGCGTTGGAAGCCCCGTTGCCGCCGCTGCCGGAGGCGGCGCTGTGCACGTTGGCGGTGCCGGCCAGCAGGGTGGCGTTGGACCTCTTGATGTTTCCAGCCGCGGCGGTGATGAAGCTCGGTGCATCGTGGGAGGATAAGTAGGGGTCACGCCCCGCCGCCGGCTCGGCCTTGTAGGCCGCAGCGTCGTACACGGCATCGTCTCCATCGTAGGGCGAGGAGAAGGAGGAGGTTCTGCCCTGGTTGTGGGTCAGGGCCGTGGCGGCGCCTTGGTCCACTTTGTTCAGGAAGTCCTCAGCTTTTCCTGCCAACTCAGTAAACCAGGACATTTTGCATCCTGATGGTAAAAGCAGAACATCAGAATCAGAAGTTGTCAGTAAAATGTCAAACTGATCCCACACAGGTTGTTTAAATACATAAATACTTAAATCCACTCGTGTAGATTTCTTTTAAGATCATATCTGGCCTTATGAGGACTAATAAATCTGCTATAATAAAAGAAAACCTTTGACGAGCAGTAAAACCACTTTGTCCCACTACGACCGTTCCAAGCTACATTAATGGACCATCGTGCTCCAGGCCTGTTGTTTCCTCCCGTTTGCCACATGAAGAATAAAATAATGATCCAAAGCCCTTAACGGACTCTACCCTTTTCCACCAAACTGGTTCCAGGCTGGATGCATCACTCAAAAAATGGAAAAGAAAAGGCCGTTGAATTAGTTCTGAAAGTGATCCAGGTTTATTGTAACAAAAAGATCAAAAGGCAACAATCAGTTATTATAATGCAAAAATAAAATAACAAACAATGAGTACTTGTGACTGAAACAAAGCAGCTCCCGCCACCACACAACCAACCAAATAACAAATAAAAGCCACAGCCATAAGCCCCAATGTGATGACATAACATAAGCATCATTTCTATAATTTAAACTTATCCGTAACCTAACTTAAAGTACCATTATAATTAAGCAAAGCATAAATATGTTATTCTGGCTGCTACAAAAGGTATTTATTGACTAAGTTGGACAACACTGAAGGCCTAAGTGTGAAATGCACCGCCCGTCACTGGATTACAGTTACTGAACTACCTGTGCAAACAAGACTGTTGGACGGGGGGGGGCGGTTAGGAGAGATAAAGTTCCTGTGTACAATTGTCACGTGCAAAACTGCACAGGAAACAACTACTAAAGCAACAACTCCACCAAATTAGACGGGCACAGACTGCAACGGACAATTAGGTCTGTGGAGAGGATAACTGGGACTAACCTCCCATCTATCCAGGACCTGTACCGAAACGGGCAGGTAACATCTCTGCAGACCCCTCACACCCAGGACACAGTCTGCTTGACCTCCTCCCCTCTGGACGGATCTACAGAGCACTGTACGCCAAAACCTCCAGACTCAGAGACAGTTTCTTCCCCCAAGCTGTTGCTCTGATGAACTCTCATCACTCAT
The DNA here is from genome assembly GCF_033807715.1 of Cololabis saira. Lineage (NCBI taxonomy): Eukaryota > Metazoa > Chordata > Actinopteri > Beloniformes > Belonidae > Cololabis > Cololabis saira. The sequence continues at coordinate 35,835,044 of NC_084602.1, forward strand.
AGAGTCTCAGAGAAATCAACCACTGTGCAATAATAATAATAACCACAATCATATGCTGTTTTAAATTGTATATGTTAATAAGAGCTGTTATTTGTCTATTTACTGTACAGTGAGCGAAACAACCAGTCAAATTCCCCGTCTTGGCCAAACAAACCCGATTCTGATGTGTGTATTGCTGCATTTAAGGAACACCAGTATGTTGGATTTTACGCCTACAGCTCGAGTGTAAGGGGATCATGTGTGGTGTATGTTCATTTCAAGTTGGGTTTCCTACTCGTGGAGGGTTTGCTACTCCAGTAGTTACGAGTGACTAAACCATATATATATTTATTTTTTTTATTTTTTTATATATTAAAAAAAGAGTCAATGGCAGAAAGAGGCACTTAATATATTATATTTTTATGTATGTTTTTTTTCTGCTAGCTTGATGTATCCATCGTAACGTTTACTGGCGTTTAATAAAAATATTTTAATGTCTCAGCTATTTTTCCACTTCAGAGGTTCATTTTGCACCAGAGGTGTCAAGTAACAAAGTACAAATACTTCGTTACCTTACTTAAGTAGAAATTTTGGTTATCTATACTTCACTGGAGTAATTATTTTTCAGACGACTTTTTACTTTTACTCCTTACATTTTCACACAATTATCTGTACTTTTTACTTCCTTACATTTTTTCTTGTCCAGTTTTGTTCTTACATCCGTTCCCTCAGATTCCTGCAACTAAACTTGGATGTACATTCCAATAAAGGTTAGGATAAATGATAACATGCCTCTGAAGTTTGACTTTTTGCACCATTACAATACTTATAGGTAACTAGTCATCATATCTGCTGCTCTCTGAAACACATGTTAATGCTCAATAGTACACATATATGCTTCTTTAATATATTTGCATTATACTAAGATACATTCATTTTCAATGGCTTTTTCCCCCTTACATTACTTTAACTTTTATACTTTAAGTAGTTTTTGAAACCAGTACTTTTATACTTTTACTTGAGTAAAAAACTTGAGTTGATACTTCAACAGGAGTATTTTTATAGTTTTTTTAAGTATCTCTACTTCTACCTGAGTAATGAATGTGAATACTTTTGACACCTCTGTTTTGCATCTTTCAATAACCATGCCTACTTCATACAGCTGCACCTTTCACTTTTTTTAAATGGTATATATGTTAATAAGAGCCATTTGTCTATTTACTGTTTGTAACTATTTAAATCTGGGTTCAGTGAGAGAAAAAAAAAAACGAAAACAAATTCCCTTTCTGGCATGTTCATACTTGGCCAATAAAGCTGATTCTGTTTTATTCTGATTCTGAATTTATTCTATCCAGGACTGATTTCATGGTGTCAGGTTGTTTTCATCTTGTACACAAACCACATTTGAGCTCATTCACAACAGGCAGAAGCAAGAAATCCATTTTTTATTAGCTCTAATCATGAAAACGTCTCTAAAATATAAAAGTGCAGTTATAGGGATGTTAGAGTTAAAGTTAAGCTCTTTATTTCTCTAAAGTGGACACACTTCTGTCAGACTCCTGCAGAGCTGCAAGGCTCACACACGGTTATTAACTGACTTTTTAAGACGTATCTGTCATTAAAAATGGCATAAGGTTATAAGGGGATAACTGGGTGATTAGCAGCAGAGGTTAGTGAATATAACACTATAAAAACGTGTTTGTTCTGGATGAAGAGCTAACATGCTAAGGGGTTACCCCCAAAACAAATCAAATAAATATCTAAACGTACCGTCTGAGACGAGACGTAAGACCCAGATTTTCTGCGGTCACCGAGCTACTGACACGGATTAACGGTGGAAAAACGAAGGAGAAGCCCCTTTTGGAGGAATAAAGGCAGATTTCATCTTCTGTTGAGTTTCTGAGCTTCTTACGTGGACCAGGAAGGACCCAGGACTCTTCTTCTGTGGTGGTTTACGTGTTCACGTGTCCTTGCGCAGGTGGCGACACCGCCACCTGGCGGATTCGGCTGGAGTTACGGTTGCACTGGTTAAAATAATATAAAATAAAACAGTTTTTGTCGATTTGCTTTTCTATGGAGGTAGATTTGTTTCGTAATTATTCAATCAAAAAAAAAAGATTGCTTCAATCAAAAAATATATTTTCAATTAAAAATTGTTTTACTTCAATCAAAAAAAAAAGTTTTCAATCAAAGAAAAAGTGTTTAAATGCAAAAAAATATTTGAGACTCAAAAAAAATGGATTTGAACAATGTTAGAAAATAGTTGGTTTTTTTTATTGAAAATAGTTTTTTCTTTTTGAAGCAACTTCTTTTTTGATTAAATGATAAAGACACAACTGTCCTACCCATAATATGGCCCAAACACAAAACAACACTACTTCAATCAAAAAAAGTTGCTTCAAACAAAAAAAACTTCACTTCTATCAAAGAAAACATTTCCAATCAAAGAAAAACATTGTGAAAAACATTTTGATTGAAGCAATCTCTTTTTTTATTGAATAACAAAAAACAAATCTACCTCCATACTTTTCCGGATTGAACTTGTCCCCAATAATCACTTCTCACTATTAAACATTATATTCTTTAAAAAAATAGTTTTTATTCATACATATATATATATATATATATACACATATCTTGGCTCACTACTTGATATCAACATCAGTAATCTGAAGCCACGTTCAAGCAGTTACATTAACTAATTACCTACTTTGGCCATAATTCATTTCAGTTGGCTGCTGGCAGCCTGCTGCTAGTGGAATCATCTGCAACAAACAAACTTCACACCTTCATCCCATTCTCCTCCTTCAGAAACACACACCCAACATTCATCTGTGATCATTGCACATGTTTGTAACTCTTCCGGACCAGCGCTAACACTTATTATTCATATTTCTTATGTGTTGTGTTTTTTATATATCGCGTTTGATTGTTTGTGTGTCTGATCCAATTCTCAAAGATCAGATGGGCAGTTTTCTATTCATTAAAGTTCTCTGTTGAATTAAGTGCCTTGTTCTTGTCTTTTCTATTTTGGCCTTTTCAGGAGCTTCCCCTTCATTTAGTTAATCCACTTTGAATTTATTAAAAATATACATCCTTCCATATTTTGGTTTTGGTGTTTCTGATCAAAAATGCAACAATGAGTTACTTCCTGCTCGTTAAGTCCTATCACTAAAGGAAATCATCCCAAAATTGTAGCTAGCAAATCGAAGAACAAACAAAAAAAATTCAGGAGGCTTGTAAAGAGACATTTTTATAATTTGAAATCTAGATTTTTGAATTAAACTAAATAAAATCAGAGATTTTCACTAACAATGAAAAAGTTTAAGTGTCTCCAACTCATGACAACCAACACAACAGGACTCGTAGAACACAAACAACAGTCAGTGAAGGAGAATGGATTCAGATTTAATTACATTTTATTACAATTTTCCAAACATGAACCAGTTTAAAAACAAATATAAAAACATGATTTTCACAAGGTACAAAGAGGAAGGGGTTTAATGGCTTTTAGGCACCTTTAACGGGTAGATGTTTATATTTATGTACAGAAATGGGCAGCTAATTGTATGTATATGTGTATGTATGTATATGTGTATATGCATGTATGTAGATATATATAGATATATATATATTTATATATAGGGCAGATGGAGTTAATATAGATAGTATGGTGTAAATAGGTAATGTATATTTATAGTGTGTGAGTACAGTCTGTGAGTTATTATAAATACTCGTTAATAAATGATTAGTGAATGGGGGTAGGATTAAATACATTTAAAATTCTTCCTACTCCTTTTTGCACATGTAAATTAAGATATTAAGTGTTAAAGTATGACATTATTTGCTTTGTTTTCTCATCTTCTCTTTTAACTGTTGTCTTTTAATAATTGACTCATAGGTGAGTCAAGATTTAAATTTTGTAAAACTTTCAATACTAATCGACTCAGTTTAACAAACAAACAAACAAACACAGAAGTTATGAAACAGTGCTTCTTTATTTTTTCGCACTCACTCGAAAATGCTTATTTACATGGCATGCCACATCAATACAGGAACTTACTATGGACACAATCGATACATGTAGAATCTGCTCTGGTACTTAGGGCTTGGGGGAGCTTATCCCGAAAACAACCCGACGAGAACAGAAATAAAGCAACACCTTGATAATCAGCCCAACCACATAAAATAATTCCTCTGAAATCAGGTTCTCTGAAGAACCTGACGGGTGACAAACGTCCCGCTGGCGTGTCCTTGAACCAGCTCGAGTCAGAGACATCGGTCATCTACAATCTGCAAAAACCCTGCTCGTCCAAGTTCAGGATGGACTATAGGGACAGGAGAGAAAACATTTATGGGGGGGGGGACGTAGAAGATTTACATCAATTCATGGTTGGAGGGAGAAGTTCATCGGTTCCATGAGATGTCCAGTTACTTCAAAAAGCCTCAAAAATCTCCGTCTTCTAAGATAGTGTCCAAAGGTAGTAATCCAAAAACGGTGTCTCCTTTGGAGGAAAAAACAAACAAACAAAAAGGAGTGGTCTCCCCAAGAGTGGGGAGGAGGTCAGATTCATTTCTTTTTTGTTTTTTTTTTGTTTAAAAAGAAGACTCCAGAAATTGTCTGTGAAAAGACACAAAAAAAATATCTATAGGTTTTTTTTCCGAGGGAGATCCGTGGATAAAAACGTCTTTGTTCATTCAGTATTTCCTCTGTTTGCATGAACAGTTTGTTGCATCAACATTCAAATCCTCCAGGAGTCATTCATACACACACACGTACACACGTACACACACACACACACACACACACTCTCTCTCTCTCAGCACCACCGGGGGTTTCCATGGTTTCCTGGGTCAGATGAGGCCCCTCCTCTTCTTGTAATCCTCCAGGTTGAGGGAGCGGCGGGGAGCTCCGTCCTTCACCGGCAGAGCGTTGGAGCTCACCGACAGAGACTTGGCCTCTGTGGAGAAAGAGACGGGAGTTAGGAACGAGAGGAACGAGAGGAACGAGAGGAACGAGAGGAACCAGAGGAACCAGAGGAACCAGAGGAACCAGAGGAACGAGAGGAACCAGAGGAACCAGAGGAACCAGAGGAACCAGAGGAACCAGAGGAACCAGAGGAACCAGAGGAACCAGAGGAACCAGAGGAACCAGAGGAACCAGAGGAACGTTGATGCAGGTTTACTGGAATCAGGAAGAACATCCAACATCAGTGAGGCTCCAGCAGCAGGACCGGCCTGCTGATGGCTGTTACAGGATGGAAGTGTTGGGATGGATATGCAGATGTTGGGAAGCAGATGCAGATGTTAGGATACAGATGTTGGGATACAGATGTTGGGATACAGATGTTGGGATACAGATGCAGATGTTGGGAAGCAGATGCAGATGTTAGGATACAGATGTTAAGATGGAGATGTTGGGATGGAGATGTTGGGATGCAGATGTTAAGATGCAGTTGTTAAGATGAGATGCAGATGTTAGGATCAATGATGGGATGGAGATGCAGATGTTGGGATGGAGATGCAGTTAAGATGAGATGCAGATGTTAGGATACAGATGTTGGGATGCAGTTGTTAAGATGAGATGCAGATGTTAGGATACAGATGTTGGGATGCAGATGTTGGGATGCAGATGTTGGGATGCAGATGTTGGGATGCAGATGTTGGGATGCAGATGTTAAGATGTTGGGATGCAGATGTTAAGATGTTGGGATGCAGATGTTGGGATGGAGATGCAGTTAAGATGAGATGCAGATGTTAGGATACAGATGATGGGATGCAGATGTTGGGATGCAGATGCAGATGTTTGGATGCAGATTTTAAGATGTTAGAATGAAGATGTTTAGATGAAGATGCAGATGTTAGGATGCAGAATTTAAGATGTTAAGATGAAGATGCAGATGTTAGGATGCAGAATTTAAGATGTTAAGATGAAGATGCAGATGTTAGGATGCAGAATTTAAGATGTTAAGATGGAGATGCAGATGTTAGGATGCAGATGTTATGATGCAGATGTTAAGATGTTATGATGCAGATTTTAAGATGCAGATGTTGGGATGCAGAATTTAAGATGTTAGAATGGAGATGCAGATGTTTGGAGTGATTGGAAACACCCAAGTCTTCCCACAGGAGAGACAGCTTGTGGTTCTGTGTTTTTAACGTTCTTAACCAGTGGAAAAGGAAGAGAAGAAAGCATCTCACCAGCGTTGGGGACTTGGAGGTCAATCTTGACGTCAAAATCGTGAACTTTGAACAAGTCTTCTGAGAGGTCAGTGTTTGGCTTGGGAACGTCTTTGTCTTTCAGGTTAGCTTGACCCTGCAGGAACGAAGCAGAGACACCAGAGTAAAACCTCCGACCCAGAGGGAGTCGCTGCTCGTACCGTCACAAATAACCGCTCCAAATACTCAAAAAGGTTTGGTCTAGGGCTATAAAAGTCACTCAGCAACGGTTCAAACAAGTTCAACGTGATAAATGAAGGTAAATTCGACACCAAACACTCCGACTAAACAAACGTGACTCGTCTCCTGAGCCGGATCAGGAGCCGGATTTGGCTCGACTGCAAAGTAAACAAGCGGGAGATAAAGAGGCGTGTGTAGCTCTCCAAACATCTCCCAGTGGGATTTCAGCCAGAGTCCTGCTTACCAGCAGGTTCTTGTCTTCACCAGACCCGTCCGGTGCTGATCCGGAGCCGTACTTCTGGTTCAGGTGGGCGAGAATAGCTGCGTGGACCGACGGGTCTCGGGCCTAAAGAGCAGAAACAAACAAGAAGAGACAATAATCAGAGACTAGGCCTGTGTTGAAAAAAATCGATTTTCCGATTCTAAATCGATTCTCATATTAATTCCTAAAAATCGATAATGTCTAAAGATAGATTTTTTTTTTTTTGTTTTTTCCCCCATCATTTTCGCCAGGTGAACTTTAATCCCAGTAGTCGGACACACAGTTTGTCATGGCACTTCTGAAAAATGCCAGGTGCTTCATGGGTATATGTGTGCGTGGTGACAGAATAATTTAGATAAGCTAAAATGATTTGTTTACTGCATGAACTGTTGCAATTTCTTTCTTTTTTGCACTTTAAATGGGTAATGAAAGGCCTGCTTGAGTTATTTATGTCTTAGTTATTTCACAATAATTATTGTGAAATTATTATTTCACTAGTTATTTTACAGTCATGTAATTCAGGCAACAGCTCAAAAAACATTTTAAATACACAATAAACACTAAGCCAAATATCGAATCGAATCATGATAATCGATTCTGAATATTAAGAATCGGAATTGATTCTTGACATTTGAATCGATACCCAGCCCTATCAGAGACAGAGTTCAAGAAACAAGGTTTATTACAGCGTACAGTCTAATCCAGAGATAATTTTATCCCTTTTCCACCAAACCGGTTCCAGGGCTGGTTCTGGTTCACAAGTCGTTCAACTAGGGAACCAGCTGAGAACCGGTTTGTTCTTCCACAGCTCGGGTGCTAAGAGGAGCCACGTCATTACGTCGCTGCAAACATCAGTTACGTCGGAGCAAAACAAGGCAATTTTCCCTCCAAATTCAACTTTCATTCATAGCAGACAAACATCAACTCAACATTTCAGTATTTTGAGAAATAAAACTTAATAAAAATAAAAGAGGGGGTCCGATCTGAAAGACTCACGTTAGACACCATGGTGGGTTTGCACTGTCTCCGTGTGAACGGGTCCATCTGTTGGTTTTTGGCGTTCTGTCCTTCGGCCTGGTGATAAAAATAGAAGCAGATATTTTAATAAACACCAAAAGCGCAAAGAATTGTAATTGTATAATCTATTTTATGAAGAACAGTTAGAAGTAACAATCCTTTACTGAAATATAACATGCCTGTAAATAATCACAAGGATGGCCCAGTTTCCTGAGCAGAGCACTGCGCCCTCATGTGGTCAGAGGAGGTACTGCTATAAAGAATGGCTTTAAAGGGATTGTGACATGAAAAACACATTTTTCTTGATTTTTTGTGTTTTGTTGGGTGTCTTGACATCAATTACACCCAAAAAACAACGAACTTTTAACATTCAGTGTATTGTGTGCTTTCTGGGATTTTCCGCATAACTGTGCAAAAACGGCGCACCTGGTTTGGTGGCGGATCGTTACGTAACGATCCGCTAAATCACCGCCCCCTCCACCCAGCTCCCTGCCTCCTCTCCTCTCCAGTGCACCATAAAGGTTGATTTATGGTCCGCGTTACACCGACGCAGACCATACGGCGTAGGGTTACGCGGCGACGCGCTACGTACGCTGAACCCTACGGCGTAGGCTCTGCGTCGATTTAACGCGGAACCATAAATCAGGCTTAACACGGAGCTGTTTACAGCCTCTTCTGTTCTAATCACCGGAGGAAAACTGCTAAGAAGACCCGCGGCCACTGACTGGACTTAAGATAAGGAGACACTGCTGCTTGCATGCCTTTATTTTTATGATTGTTTGCTGTGGACTGTCTGCTTCGCCCTGCTCCTTTTCCGTGCATGCTTCGCCTGTCGCTCCCTCCGACGCCGCTGTGAGCGTATTGCTCGCGGGGAGCTGCGGTCCCGGTCCTCTGGTCCCGGTTGGACTTCTTCATCCCCGGGCTGTATCGCCCTGTCTGGGCTGTGTGTGTCGGTGTTTGTGGTTTGGTGTGCACGCGTGTGTGTGAAGACGGCATAAGTGTGTAGCGGTTGGTTGGAGGAGGAGCGGCGCAATGATTGACAGGAAAGGGGAAAAAGGACCCGTTTTTCACGGCGCAAAAAAACACTGTAATAAAAAGCCAGGAATGGAGTACTAGAGTGAAGTTTTTCTTGTTACACTCTTTTAGACACATTTGAGGGATGTTGGCCAAGACTTTTAATAGTGTTAAAAGCATGTTAAAAATGATGTCACAATACCTTTAAGACAGCATCATACACCCTTAAACACCCTCTTTCCCCCAGAAACGCAGGCTTGTTCGTGATTTCTTCCTTCAAAAAGACTTTTTGAACGACATTTACTTGAAATGCACTTTACTATTTTTTCTATTTATAATATTTGTAGTATTATAATTTATCTATATTTTATTTCTGTAATACTTTTTTTGTTGGGGCTTGCTCTGGGACCAGGGAAACTAATTTTCATTCCATTTCATGTTGAACATGCGCTGGAATGACAATAAAAACTCCTTGAATTTCCTCTGGACTGAATCGCACCGCGAGTACGGATCTGTACGTCCTCATGCAGTCAGAGAGGCTTTAATGTTAAAAGATGTCACTTTTCTTTCCTTGTTAACGTTTCACATTTTCAACCAACATTGTTACTAACATACACTTTGGATATGTTTTAGTTTCACGCAGCTCATCCAAACTTTTCTGTGCACCAGAGTTGTCTTTTAGTCTTTCAAACTTCCTCCTTCCATATTTCCTGAAGTTCATTGAATTTGTCATGAAGATCATTGAAAAGCCACCAGAAAATGTTGGAGGTTTGTTGTTCCCCAGTTTGAAACGTTTTTGTTTTTTTTAACCATACTTTGGAAGTAGTGCGTCCGACAGCAGAGAGCAGCTGCAGCCACGTTGAACATTAAAACTAAGAAATGTATAGTATAACTCTCCACTGGATTTCTTTAATCTCCCTGATCGATCCCTGATCGTTCACACGACCCATTTCCTGCAACCAGCAACCCGAGTGAGTAAAAACACCGGAGCAGCGAGACGTTGCAGGAATGCTGAATAACCTGCAGGCTTCCCTTGAGGAACGATTGTCTCTCTCCCCTGCAGGCGTAAATATCACACAAGGAGCGTCTGCGTAAAACACCACATGTTACCAGGCAGCTTCAGAGGAAAGGGGAGACTCACCACCAGAGCTTTCTCTGACTCCACGATGTTCCAGCTTCTGTTCCTCTGGTTGATGTAGCTGGAGGACAAAAACACCTCAGTGAAATACAGTAACCAGGTACGATGCTTCAAACAACATCCATCAATCAAGCAGAACGTATTCGTTGATTTAATGAATCCATTAAATCAATGAATTTCCTTCCCAAGTTTTTTCCACTGATTAACAAAACGTTTCCATCTTTGCAGCGGCAGCTCGTTGGTACCTGATGGCAGAAATGTTCTTGGTCCTCTGTCGGTCGAGCGCCTCCGCTCTCTCCTCCAGCTCGTTCAGCTCATCCTGGATCACCTTCACCTTGTCTCCGTCTCCATTTTCCTCCGCCATGGCCTTTAATCACAACACACACACACACACACACACACCAGAGCTGAGTCCGGATCAGATGGACGTGTGAAGGAAGACCGGTCCAGACACGTCAGCCCATCAAGGGCTAAAAGGATCCGTCCCGAACAGTCAAGCTGTCCTCAGAGGTTCTTAGTCCTGACTGGTCGAACCAGCTTTCAGGCAGGTGACTGTAGCACCATAACTGTGACGTTGTACCATTAAAAACAATTATAACTAATTCTGACCTTGAATACCTTGAATATCGTCAGCTATAACCATCTCAAGGTCTCGTTCAGGGTGTCTACAGGTTTGACCAAGTTAAATTTAAGACTTTAATACCATTTTAAAACAAAATTTAAGACCAAAAAGACAGTCACACACTTTGAGCCCAATGTCCAGAAAAACTGGAATTTGAGCCATTTTTCGCTAAAGATTTACCCATATTTGCTTTGCCGGGTCTCGAGACTACGCCGACTAAGAAATCCAGCGCTGAGGTCAAGGTTGCCAGATCTGACAGGTTCCAACCCAAACGCGATGTAAAACCCGTCGAAATAATGAAAAACCAGCCCAAATCATACATTCTCTATGTTAAAACCCTAAATTATTAAATGTGTAATAGATTTCAAGTCATAAGCAAATAAAGCTTCACAACACCACTAGATAGCCCAAAAAAGTTCAGGATCCAAACAAAGTCTACAATTAAAGTGAGCAAATAAAATATCAGAATTTATTTTGTAAGTTTCTACTTTTCTCTGCCATAATGGAAACTTTTTTGTTCATAAAATCTCCTAAATATTTAGAACAAACCAGGAGGAGCAGCCAAAATTTTATCAACCAGCCCAGTCCTATATTTTTCAGACCAAAGTGAAATGAAGCCCAATTGGGCTGAAACCCACTCAACCTGGCAACCCTGACTTAGGCGTCTAACAACTGTAAACAGTTTATTTATTCCTCCACAAAACTATTAAATATTTTCCTTTCCAAAGTGTAAGAAAACTTTTAAAGATGGCCAGATAAATTCCCTCTAAAATTAAGATTCAAAAATTAAGACCCTTGGATTGAGATTTAAGACAAAATAAGACATTTAAAGGCCTTATTTTAGGAAAATGGAATGTAAGACTTAAGACTTTTTACAAATCAGATAATAAAACAGAAATAGAATAAAAAGCAAAGATGAAAACTTAACTCACTCATTCTAACAGTTATTTCTTTCTTAAGACTTGTAATCCACTTGTGCTGTAGGTGCAGAGGAGTCGTTCCTCTTACCTTGTCTTTGAGCAGCGCTGTTTTCTTCATGGCGTAGTTTGGTGGAGCTTTCCGGAAGCGGTCCTTCTCTTTGACGATCTGTAGAGAATAAACACCAGAATGTTTGTTTCACCTCCGTGAGGCCGAGGTGGGAGAAACCAGCTGACGTGGAGACACGGCTGACTCACGTCCTCGATGTCTTTGTCGTTGAACTTGTAGTTCAGAGCTTCCTTGATGGACTGCTCCTTCTTGGTGATCTCGTCCAGAGTCGGCACCTGCATCACAGCGACGATCATCTGCAGGAGGAGAAACGAACACTGAAGCCTCGACTTCACCGGGACAGAAACGGAGCGGAGCTGCACCAGGTTTACATCCACTCACGGCCTCTTTCCACTTCATGAACTCGTTTTCCGTGAACTCCTGGTTGGAGACGAACTCCAGCCTGAAGACCCGCGTGTCGGCGCCGTGCCTGAGGGAGAGGTCAGAGGTCAGCGGGTCGCCGTTAGCATAGACATATATACGTAGACGTGCCATCGAGCGCTGAGCCGTACGTCAACGTCGCCGCCATATTGGACGTGGCAAGACTGCGCTGTAAACTAATACAAGTAAATGGACTTATTTTCATAAAGCGCCTTTCTACAAAGAAATTTACGGTTTACGTCTCATTTATTCATTCACACACGCACTAAAATACTTGGGAAACAGCTAGGTACCAAATATAATACATTTAATTTTCTTAGATGGCAAAAATAAGACTTTATTAATCCCACATAGGAGTAATTCATGTTATATCAGCTGTAGAGAAAAAGGTAGTGCTGAAAAACAATATATATCCCCCCTCACAAAAATAAGAAAAATATTTTACATAAACATATTTAAAATTTTTCAAGTAACAAAATAAGATATTTGAACAATTTTTCAGATTTTTTTCAGTTATTTTATTGTCTGAAAAATGGTTCAAATATTTTATTTTGTTATTTGAAAAATTTTAAATTTGTTTTGTTGATGAAAAAATATGTTTCTCTATTTTATTTTTGTGAGGGGGGATATACATTGTTTTTGGCACTACCTTGTTCTCTATAGCTGATATAACGAATGAATTACTCCTATGTGGGATCAATAATTTTTGCCATCTGAGAAAATTAAATCTATTTGGTGCCTAACTGTTTCCCGAGTATATTAGTGCGTGTGTGAATAAATAAATGAGACGTAAAACGTAAATATCTTTGTAGAAAGGTGCTTTATGAGAATAAGTCCATTTACTAGTATTAGTTTAAAGCGCAGTCTTGCCACATCCAATATGGCGCCGGCGTTGACGTATCGCAGCAGCGGGCAAGAACACTCAATGTGGCGTCTACGTATATGTCTACGACCGTTAGCGTCACACCCACCTCAGCTGCAGGCCCTTGTTCGTCCGCGTCGTTCCCAGCTGGTAAACCTTCGCCGTCTCCACCACGTCCACGATCTCAGCCACCTTTACACGTGAACAGAGGACTACGATTACATACAGCAGGCACATACAGGTTTGACCAGGTACATTTAAGATTTTTTAATACCATTTTCAAACTAAATTAAGACCAAAAAGACACTTTGAAACCAATGTAACAATGTGAACACTTGAAACATACGCTCACTTATGTTACTTGAAGCACCTTTTCCTCTGCACATGAGACTCCAGCAGTTTGATCTCCATTGTTCCCAACTTAAAAGGTTTACAGCAGCTTTCAGCCGCCACGAGAAACTGGAATTTTCGAGCCATTGTGGCTAAATTTACATTTACATATATTTGATTGCTTTGTCTCGAGACTACGCTGACTAAGAAATGTAAAACCCACCCTAATAATGAAAAACCAGCCCAAATCAAACATTCTCTCTGTTAAAACCGTAAATTATTAAATGCGTCATGAATTTCAAGTAATAAGCAAATGAAGCTTCACATCACCACTAAATAGCCAAAAAAAGTTCAGGCTCCAAACAAAGACTACAATTAAACTGAGTAGAAAAATGTTGTACATTTTTTTTTTTATATTATTTTTTCTTTTGTATTGCACCGATTACCACAACAAATTCCTTGTGTGTGTTAAAGTACTTGGCAATACAGTTTTTTCTGATTCTGATAAAGCAAATATAATAAAGTTTATTGTGTAAGTTTCTACTTTTCTCTGCCACAATGGAAACTTTTTTGTTAATAATTTCTCCTAAATATTTTGTAAAAACCAGTAAAAGCAGCCCAGATTTTATCAACCCGCCCAATTGGGCTGAAACCTGCTCAACCTGGTAACCCTGACTGAGGCGTCTAAAACCCGTAAACTGATTTATTTCTCCTCAAAATTATTAAATTAACTTTTCCTGATAAAATTTTACTTTTCCTGATTAAATTTTACTTTTTACGGATACATTTGACAGATAAATTCCCTCTAATATTAAGATTTTTTTTTTTTGTGATCAAATGTTTTTATTAACAGTGGCATCCACAATTATGTTAAACAAACATTAACACATATTCTCACCCCCTTCCAAACCCACCCTTTGGACCTAAGCATTCGATGAAAACAATTGATAATAAAGAAAACCAGAAAAAAAGATAATACAAAGATAATAGAACAAAGGACAAAAAAAACAAAGGCAAAACATAATATCAAAAACTGGACAACGATAGCTGCAACAAGGTGGTCTATATCAATTTTAAATACATCTTTTAAGTTTGGCCTTAATTTTATCTGCTGCCATATACCAAAATAAAATATTTTGTTGTTTTGCATTATGGATTAGGGCTGTAGATATTTCCAGGTAGATCATTTCAAGAAAGGTCAGATACCAAATGGGAATGTTAAGCGTGTGTGGTGGTTTCCATCTTACTGCCATTATCTTTTTTGCTGCTGTTAGGCCAGCAAGCAAGATTCGTTTTTGACATAGTGAAGCATTAATTGTGGATAAATTATTTAAAATAAGTGTTTGAGGGTTTATTGGAATATTCTGTACTGTTATGGAGGATAATGCAGTTGCAACCTGTTGCCAGAAGTTTGCAACAGGTTGGCATAAGGTTCCCAGACCAGATGCATGTTATTAAGATTTAAAAATGAAGACCCTTGGATTGAGATTTAAGACAAATTAAGACATTTAAAGGCCGTATTGTAGGAAAATGGGATTTCAGACTTCCTAAGACTTCTTAAGGATCCTGCTAGTCTCTCCTCAGCTTCTTCCCCCTGCAGTGAACCGCTAGCCGCGGCGGCGCTCACCCTGTACACCGGCTTGCTGCTGCTGTTGCCGATGCCGATCCTCACGAAGCAGCCGGTCACCGTCTTGGCGAAGAAGGGCATGTGGCACCAGCGCTCCAGCTTGTGTCTGGACAACCGGATCCGGTTCAGCTCCTCCGGGAGGGAGACGGGCTGGGACTTGGGTGGAGTCTCCTCCTTCCTGTCGGCAGAATAAGGACGAGGTTAGGTGAAGCGGGGAGAAGAGGGCGCTGCGGCGCCGAAACAACCAGCTCAAAGTCCTCACTCGTCGTCATCGTCGGATGAAGAGCGCGAACTCCGGTCGCTTTTCACCGAGGACTTGTCGTCGTCTTCCTCCTCCTCCTCCTCATCGTCGGAGTAGACCTCGCTCGTCTTCAGCGGCTCGCGCTTGGCCAGCAGCTCAGCTGGAAGAGAGGAGAGGTCCAGTTTAGCAACGGTAGAACCCCTGAAACGAGCCGGCCCGGAGCGGTGAGGCCCCACTCGCCGGTAGGGATGGGAATTGATAAGATTTTTCCTAGTGTTGTCCCGATCACGGCATTTTCAAAACATCTGTATCGGCCAAAAAAGTATCGGGACATACCTAGTTATAAATGTTTTTAATATGTATTAAATCGTTTTATATATCGTTGCATTTAACGTCAATTTTTTACATGTTTCAATTGTGAAATGTTATATCTGTTCATGTTCATTAAGCTGCTGCTATTCATTCCATGCCATTCAGAATGTTCCACTAAGTTTAAGCCAAAAAGTATTTTAATTTTCTTGTGTTTGTGAGTTTGACTGGATATCATTCAACTACCTCTTTTGAAGTTAAATGTATTTATTTGTGTTATTGCACTATTCTGCACTTTTTGTTTTAGTTTACAATTTCATGTTTTTACATTTTGTGGCACCAGAGCTGATAAGCTTTGTTGAAATAAATGTCCATGTTGTTCTCCAATGGACAATAAAAGAAACTTGGGATCATTTAGTTTTAGTCCTCTTTTTTTCCTTTTTATTTAAAAATGTTTTTAATTCATTGCCAAAATGTATCTGATCGGGAAAAAGTATCGGAAATGTATCTGGAGCCAAAAAAAGTGATCGGATCGGGAAAAATCAGGATCGGCAGATACTCAAACTCAAGTGACCGGGAGCTAAAAAATCCTGATCGGGACAACCCTAATTTTTCCCAATTCCGATTCCATTTCCGATTCTGTTTAACGATTTGATTCTTCATCGATTCTCTTATCGATTCTCATTTGGAAATAAGGAGAACAAACGGGTCGATTAAAATCAACTTTGCCTACAATTTAACACATTCACCTACTGCCCTAACATTGTTAGTTTGTTAGTTTATTTATATAAATATTTATATGGGCATGTGTGTACAAATGTATAGAAATATTCAACTATGTGTATGTATGTATGTATGTATGTATGTATGTATGTATGTATGTATGTATGTATGTATGTATGTATGTATGTATGTATGTATGTATAATTACAGTATATAATATAATAATAATAATAATTATAATAATATAATAATAATAATAATAATAATGTTATTTAGCAGTGTGAGTATAGTGTGTGAGTATGTATAAATACGGGTTAAATGATTAGTGAATGGGGGTAGGATTAAATAGGTTTACACTTCTTCCTACTCCTTTTTGCACATGTAAATTGAGATATCAAGTGTTAAAGTATGAAATTCTTTGTTTTGTTTTCTTATCTTCTCTTGAATTGTTGTTTTTTTACATGTACAAAATAAATCAAATAATAATAATAAAAAAAAAAATCAAATCCTTTTTGGTAAAATGTAACCAAACTTTCGAGCGTTTATGCCGCTTTGTCGCCATGTTTTCCTGCTGGGCGCGAATGCGTGGTGAGGTCATTGGCACCCACTGGAATCGATAAGGGAATCGTTTTCAAAAAAGGCAAACGATTCCAAGGAATTGAAACACTGGCAACCGGTTCTCAACAATAACCGATTCTCGATTCCCATCCCTACCCACCGGTCCCGGAGCGGCGACGCCACACCCACCTGTTTTGTTCTTCTTCTTCTCCCTCTCGGCCTTCAGCTCCTCCATGGCCTGGGACTTCTTGTCCAGCTTCTCGTCACGTTTGGATCGTCGTTCCTTGTTGTGCGACATGACCTGCCGAGGGAAGCAGAACAAACACACACTTAAGTGCCTTGTTCTGGTATTTTCTATTTTGGTTAGTTCCCCCGACATTTAGTTAACCCATTTTGAATTGATTAAAAATATCCACCTTCCATATTTTGGTGTTTCTGATCAAAAATGCAACAATGAGGTACTTCCTGCTCGTTAAGTCCTATAACTAAAGGAAATTATCTCAAAATTGTAGCTACCAAATGGAAAAATCAAAAACAAACAAACTCAGGAGACTTGTAAAGAGAAATGTTTAAAAGCCCAGGATTTGACATTAAGAACTATTGATTAGGACTCACTGCAATGAGTATGTGCAATTTTTACTCTAATTAAAACTAACTAATTGACTCGTGGGTGACGTCAAATTCAAATTTTGTAAAACTTTCGACCATAAAAATGAACAGCTACGTAATGCTGACTAAATAAACTGCAGAAATATCTCTCTTTATTATAGGATTCAGCACAGCTCTCCTAAACTATTCACTCGTTATAAGTTTGACGCCGCTGGAATCAAACTCACCACTTGAGTGTCTTGAACCTGAGATTGCTTCTTCTTTTCTTGTTCCTCCTCCTGCTTTTTCTTCTTCTCTTCTTTCTCTTTCTTCTTAGCCGTCTTCAACTTTTTCTTAATTTCGAACCTTTGAAACCAAACAAAAAGTGAACAAAAGATATTTAAAAAAAAAAACCCAAAGATTTTTTTAAAATGATTTCAATTCTTTTTGTCATTTATCTTTACATTTAAGTCTGATATTCATTTGAATTATCTGTATTCTCAATGTGTATAAGTCTTGTGCATTTAGTTAACAGATTTAACTGTTAACTACTGTAAATGCACACGTTTGAGTGAACAAATGTCATCTGGGTGACAGAAAGCTGAGCATTTCAGGAACATTCATGAGGATTGCTGATGTTTGAATCAAAACACAAACTGCTTTTTGTATTAAATTCTCCAGCGTCTGGGAACCCACCGTCTCTTGAGCACCTCCCTCTTCTCGATCCGGTTGAACAGCTCCTGCTCCCGCTCCTTCTCCGTCATCTGCTCCAGCCTCGCCCGGTCCTCGGCGTCGCCCATCAGGTCGTCGTCGTAGCCGTCCCTGAACACGTCGTCCTCGGAGGAGTCCGAGTCGGAGCTGGAGGACGAGCTGTTGCTCTCCGAGTCCGAAACCTCGCCTGAAAGCACGGAGACAGAAATCACCGACGGCAGACCCGGCCCTAACCAATTTGGCGCCCTAGGCAAGATTGTAGGTGGCGCCCCTCTTGCATCGCAGTAAATTCCACTGCTGGTGTATATACTCACAAGAAACTGAATAGCTTTATCTTGGACATTCTTTTATTTAAAAAAAAACAATTGCTCAATCAAAATACTTTTAGAATTAGAAAGAAATACAAACATTTTTTAAATGAATATATGAAAAATACAATATAAATTGCTTACATAAAGTATAAGATCTGAATACCCACAAAATAATGTCTTGTATGTCTTCTTGTGACACTATTCTGACCATGACAGAGATCTGTTCCTTATGACTCAGATCAGGGGTGCAATCTAAGGCCCCGTTTACACGGAGAAAAACCGGTGGTGTTTTCATGCGTTTTTGCCGTTCGTTTACACGAAAACGAAGCTCAAAGCCCCCAAAAACGATCATTTCTGAAAACTCCGGCCAAAGTGAAGATTTTCAAAAACTCTGTTTTCACGTTTGCGTCTAAACGGAGGAAAACGGAGATTTATGCTTCAGAACGTCACATTATGCTACAGAAACATCACCAGCGTCATGTGTGCGACCTGTGTTTACAATTTGTTTGTAACCGTCAATATTTTCTTGCATTTTACCTGTTTTATATTCTAAAGTCACACTTAAAAGTAACCCCACTTCTCTGTCACTCCAAACGAAAGACTCTCGTTCCGTCTTGGAAGTAAAGACTGAATTATGGTCCCATTTGCCTATACTGCCTATGCCACGGGCCGGCTCTGACCGACGGGTCAGGGCCCCCTGAACACATCTGACCGGTTCTCTCCAAACTGATATGATAAATAAGGTTGTATGTTCTGATACGTTGATACGACCGCAGAGCTCCATGTTGGTGCAGGATCGGGATCATTTCTGCACCATAAACCTTCTTTCACTCACATGAAGGACCCAAAATTCATGCCTGTGTTTCCCGGCTGATGTTAGAGGACATTCAAGGTCATCTCTAAACATCCAGTTACAGACGACCCGACTCTCCGCATCCCACAGGAAGTGGAAGAGCCGTGGTCCAGATTTATTTATTTTTCCAGGGGCTTTGCTCCGACTCGTGACCGCAGGTCCGACTCCGGCCCAATATGCAATATACATTTAGTTCCAACTATTCCAAACTAATTTGCCGTTTCGGTTTAAACTGAATTCAACAGTCTAAAAAACATAGTTTGTTACGGAGGTGAGCGCTTGTCCGGACTAAGAACCAGTTGGGCCTTTCTTTACAGGGGGACCAGTGTTATTTATAGCAGGCGTTAATGCAGCTCTGAAGAGGAATTAGACGTGAACGGAGCAGTAAGAAACCAGATAATAGCTGCTCAGATCACCGTAGAAACGCCATCATGCATCCTGGCGGAGCAGACGTTTGTTAGCGTTACAGTTCTGACAGGATATGTGCTCAGTGACGTGTTGTTGAATCATCCAGGACTGAACTGGACACCTCACCAAATCCCTTAGCTGAATCCAGTGTTTGTTTGTTTGTTTGTTTTTAAACTGTTTTTTATGGACTAATTGATTCCTTAACAGTGAAAGTTGTGATTTTCCAGCAGCGGTTTTGCTCCGTCCTCAGCTCGACCTCAGCTGCTCGCCTGGACTCACGAGATTAAGGGCTACCTGAAGGTTTCGAGATCTTGTAAGAATAAAAGTGTAATCTGCTCATTAGTGACATATATCTAACCTAGGGCTGTTCGATTTTGCCCAAAAATAAAATCTCGATTTTTTTCTCTCAAAATCCGATTTTCGATTACTTTGTGAATTGACAAAAGGCAAAGAAATTATTTCAAATATGCAGTTTTTTTTATTGAACATTTGCCCCATTGGGCTTTAAGTGCAAACTTTGCTCTTATTAAACCAAAAATGAATGCATAAAGTGCAAAACTCTGTAAAATAAGTTGAAAAAAGTTTTAAAAAAATATAATAAAATATAAAGTTTTATATCTGAAAAAAATCAGCAAATCAGCACTTGCAAACATACAGTAAGTTATATTTCCAATTAAATAAAACAAGACATTTTCTAATTAAACTAAACTGGGTCTTTGCATGCTAAATAATAATGCAACCCATGAAGGAGGTAGAGGTGTATAATGTCAGTCATTACATTTGCTATTCACATTTGCAAGTTTTTTGCAAGGAACACGAGCCGGTCTACCGCATCTGGCTTGAGGGATGCCCGGTGGCATGTTACAACGCCCCCTCCTACACTAAAGAGCCTCTCCCATGGGGCACTTGTCGCAGGTATTGAGAGGTATTTCCATCAATCATTAATATGGTATCAATCATTAATATGTGTGCAGACAAGGTAAAAAGAAAAAAGAAAAAAAAAAAAAAAAAAAAAAGTGAAAAATCGATTTTACGAGTTTCACGTTTTAACATCGTTCTAAATCGCGATTACGATTTAAAATCGATTAATCGAACAGCCCTAATCTAACCATGTTTTTTTCTTTCAGGAATTATTCACATAAAAAAAATGTTTTTCAAAAACATCGGTGTTTGTGTCAGAGTCCGCTCGTAGTATTTTATTTTGAAAATTCATTGCCTTCTCAGACGGAGAGGAGACGGTCACGTTATCGGCTCCTCTGGTTGGACTGATCTCTCCAGCTAGGATGACTGACTCCGTTTACATGCAGTCAATAACCCTTTTAAAACCCTAATATTGGCAATAACCCAAATTTGCACGGGCATGTAAACACCAATAACTCCTTTGAATAACCCGAATATGCTCATATTCGGGTTTTTAAAAACCTGAATATGACCCCTGGGTTACTCCTTTTAAAAACTGAATATTTGGTCATGTAAACGCCAAACGGAATATCCCCATCAAACTGAACAGGAATTTGTTTTCTGCATGTTCTGTTCACAAGGAATCCTGGTCTTTTGAGTCCAGGAAGTTCTTATAAACACGGAGAAACACAAGACCAGGAGGAGACTAATCACTTCATAAATGTAATGAAGGATATGAACATTTCTGCATTTGTAGACGGTAGAAAGTACCGGGATAGAAGATTTACAAAAAGGTGAGAGAAAAGTTGCGCGAAGCAGCATTTGTTTTGAATTTGGATACAGGAAGAAGAAGCGGAAATTACGGTAATTGCGTCATCACTTTCTCCGTGCATCGCTGGTTTGATCCAGATATCCCAAATGATTAATTACCATGTAAACGGAATATTCCGAATGTTTCAGTAACCGGAATATTAGCAATAACCCGAATTTTGACTGCACGTAAACGTAGTCACTGAGTTCTGTGGCTCTTCCACACTTGGTTGGACTAACGGGTAAGATCTGGGGAATGTAAGGTTAAAAAAGCAACCATGTATCCTGCTCCCAATCATTTATCTGGGAGGTATAACTCTGATTTGAAACCCACGGTGGTGGAGAGCGAAGACACGAGTAGAAGCTACAGCGGATCCTAAAGAGAAGGTGTTTGGGTTGAGCAGCCACTTCTAATTTGAATTTGGGAGGCAGGACTGCCGGAGTGGGCATCTGATCATTTCCGTGGGCCACTAACCTTTATAAACAGACTCTTTTACTCTTTTAAAGAATCATAAACAGGATTTTTTGGTGATGTTTCTTTTTAAGTATCTTAAGGAAATTTTGCAGAGGTTGAGCAGTTAAACCTTCTTCCACCATGTGATAATATGACTGAGGATGTGATCACGTAGAATAAAAAGGAAAATAACTTGTGGGTGAGTAAATGCTGAGTTTCACATTTTTAACACGTTTCCTAACTTTGAGGTTTTCCACAAATGACTGGACTGTTTTACAGAAACAGAAAACACCACCAGCTTATACGTCCTGCTCCGAGCCACCTTGGAGGGAAGAGGATGAATGATTAAGTCGTGTAATCCTGGCCAGCGGGAGCACCGGTGGTGACCCGGGGTGACCAGCGGTTGTGTGTAATCTAGGGTAAAACAGCACGCCACCTGAAGACCTGCAGCAGCTCTAGTTTCTCATGTATCCCCTGTGTGAACGGTGCAGGGACACGTACCTTCCTCCGGAGCGGAGCTGTCCCCTGAGCTGCCTCCATCCGAGCTGCCAGACGCTTTATTAACCTTCTTCTTGGTAGCGCTCTTTTTCTCACTGCCTTTCCCCTGCTTGGCTTTCTTCTTGCCTTTGGTCCCACCCACAGTCCACTAGAAAGAGGAGCGCAATTTTAACTTCGGAGGGGGGGGGGGAAACAACAGACTTATCCCAAACAGAGAAGCAAACGACGAGGCGGCCTCACCTCATCATCGCTGTCTGATGTCTCAGAGTCTGTAGAAGCTGCCGGTTTGCTGACGGGCTCGTCCTGCTCCCCCGAGTCAACCCTCTTCCTCTTCGCCAGAGACAACAACTCCTGAAAGTGAAAAGAAAGGGTTGTGGTTCAGGAAAAACAAAAACAGTTTACACCCAAAATAGCACAAAGTAGGGAGGGGGGGGGGGGGTCAACTGACCCGATAATCTAAACACTTGCTTTTAATTATGAATAAATAATAAAACAGCAACGGTGGGACCAACATGGACCAATTCATCTAACCAAGGAAAGGAACTTCATAACTAAACTAACTTAATTTTATACTCTGGAAGGAAAAAATATGATCCAGAACAAGCCAACCTTTTTATAGAAGGGAATAAAATTAATACGATATCTCCATATTTTTATCTGGAAGGAAAAAATATGATCCAGAACAAGCCAACCTTTTTATAGAAAGGAATAAAATTAATAAGGTATCTTTGGCTCCATTTTTGGGTGTAATTGTCGATGAAAAATGTTGCTGGAAAGATCATATCGACTCTGTGGCCAGAAAGGTGTCGAAGCCGATAGGAATCATTAGGAAAATCAGCCCTGTTCTCAATAGACCCTGCCTGCTAACTTTGTATTCCAGTCTTTATCCATATCTCTTGTATTGTAATGTTGTCTGGGCCAGCACCCTTCGCACATATCTCCACAAACTTTATTTACTTCAAAAAAGATTTGTAAGAACAGTCACAAGGTCAGATTTCCAGGCCCCAATCTGTTCCCCTTTTTTTAAACTCAAGATTATAAATATTTTTGATATCAATAAAATGCAAATCTCTATTTTTATTTACAAAATTCTGTATTTAAGCCAATCACTACCACTCCACTTCCAACAATACTTTTGTATAAAATCCAATATTCACAGTTATCCAACTAGATCAGCATCTCATCATGTACTTGTATGTACATGTACATACAAGTACACTGTATATGCTATATATCCAAATGCTCTT